>NW_027555736.1:115357007-116089507 GCF_003287225.1 Phascolarctos cinereus | reverse complement strand
GCATCACAAAAAGTTGGACATGACTGAAAAAATGGCTGAACAACAACTGCATTCAGAGTCAAAAGACCTGGGTTTGGGCCCTGGCTCTGTCATTTATTAGTCATATGAACTTGTTCAAGTTCTGACCTTCTGTTTCCTTATCTGTAAAGTAGAGATTGAGATGGGACTTGTTGAAATAGAGAGCTCCTCAGTGAGGAGATGACTTTACAAATGTATATTGCCACCTTTCCTGCAATTTATAGTCTGGGACAGTTGCTTAGAACAATGAGAGGTTAAAAGATTTGCCCAGGGTCACATAGCCACTTTGTGTCTGAGGCGGGGTCTGTAACCAGGTCTGCCCAGCTTTGAGGTCAGTTCTTTGTCCACTATGCCAGGCTCTCACTCTTATCTATAGAGTTAAAATTGGATTCTACATAGTACCTACCACAATGTCTTTCTTGCTCTTTGAAGGTATTAAATAAATATTTGTTGAATGAATATTATTCAAAGAAAGATAAACAATGGTAATATTGGATTTAATAATTTAAATATTGGATTTAAATAATTTAATATTGGATTTAAGTATCCTCACTTCTTTATCAAAGCTAACTTGGAAACCAGAACAGTAACTAGGGCAGGTTAATTGGGGCTTTGTTCTGCATTGCCAAAATTTAGAAGGCATTGATTGCACTTGTCTTCCTTGAACAGTCAAGGGGAAAAAACTGAGTTTAACACTTAGTTATCAAGAATAATTAGTTTAAGTAGGAAAGTACCAGATGGTAGCACTTCCTACTCTGCTTACCATATGCCAGGTGGGGTCCTCCTTGGGCTGGCTCAACTCTGATCTCCTTCCCCAGTGGGAATTAGCCTTCCCAACTCAGCCTCCTCAAAGTGTCCTAGAAAACCATTCATAGGGGTGGTGTCCTTGGATTTGTCTCTGCCCCCATGGGGAAGTATCCAAGGAAATCTCCTTCCATAGGTCCTTCTGTCCTGAGGTGCTATGTCTCTGCCCATTCCCACCCCATTCAATATGTCTTTGGTGCCACGTGCCCCTGGCACATTTGATCTTACATGCCTGGGTACTAGAATCCATAGCTAGAGCTCTTTTGGGAGATACTGTGGTGGAGCAGAAAGAAAGCTTATATATTTTTTCTGGAGCAGTGATTCTTAAATTGGGTCCATGAATTTGGATGGGAAAAAATTACATTTTTGTTTTCATGAATAAACATAGCATTTTCTTTAATTATGAGTGTAATTAATAAACATTACTCTGAGAAAGGGTCCATAGACTTCACCAATATTCGAAAAGGGTCTATGACAAAAAAATGGTTAACACCTCATGTTCTAGAGAATCTAGCCAAAGAGCCAAAGAAAGATCTAAAAAAAAAGAATATTGGACTTAAGATTGCCTTCAGCCTAGGTACCCTCTTACTGGAGTAGCACTGGAAAACAGGGAAGCTCCTGGGCTAGCCTTTGAGAAAGAGGTGCAATTGATAAGATTTAGCTTTGAAGATTTGGGGTACTGAACTTGAATTCTGACTTTGCTTTTCACCTGTAGGGTAGGGATAACAATTGTCCCCCACATCACCTACTTCATCAGGTTGGGAGGCTCAAGTAAAAAAAAATGCATATGAAATACTTTGTGATCTGTTAGTCAGTCAGAAGGCCAACAAAGCATTTATTCATTTCTTTCTACATGCTGGGTTAAGTGATGGGGATACAAGGAAAGGCAAAAACATGGTCGTTATTTTGGACAATTTATTGACATGGTAAATGATAGAGGCAGCCAGGAGGCACAGTGGTTAGAATACTGGGCCTGAAGTCAGGAAGACCTCAGTTCAAGTCAGCCTCAAGTAGTTATAGCTCTGTGACCCTGGGCAAGTCACTTAACCATAAGTTTCTGTTGCTGTTTCTTCATCTGTAAAAATGCAGGTGATAATAATAACACCTACCTCCTAGGGTTGCTATGAAGATAAACTAAGATAATATTTGTATAGTATGTTGCACTCTTTAAAATGCTAATAAATGTGAGCTATTATGAGTATTACAATGAAAAGTACATTGGCTCTGGAGACAGAGGATCTGGGTGGAATTGTCACCCAAAAGGCAAGACTGGGGATACTGAAAGGTGCCCTCAGGTACTTAATCCCTTCTCTTTGATCCTGGCTGGATTGGAGCAAAGTTAAATCCTTTCCAGGCCTTTCCTATCACTTCCGAATGTATTACTTCACCCAATTTAGTGTGCAATTTAGGGTAAGTCACAACCTTCCCAGACCTCAGTTTTCTCATCAAGGAAGGGAAGGAAGAAAGGAAACAAGCCCCCACCATGTGTTAGGCATTGTGCTAAGATCTTTACAAATAGCCTCATTTGATCCTCACAACAATGTAGGAGGTAGGTGCTACTATTATTCCCATTTTACAGTTGAGGAAACTGAGGCAAATAGACTTTAAGTGACTTGCTCAGGATCACACAGCTAGTAAGTATATGAGGCTGCATCTGAACTCAGGTCTTCCTGACTCCAAACCCAGAACAATGGATAGCCTCTATGTTCCTTTCCAGCATTAAATCTGTGATCCTTATGAAGTCTTCTGATTCTTTTTTTTTCTTCTTCTTTTTTATGTGTGTGTGAGGCAGTCAGGTTTAAGTGACTTGCCCAGGGTCACACAGCTAGTAAGTGTCATGTGTCTGAGGCGGGATTTGAACTCAGGTCCTCCTGACTCCAAAGCCAGAGCTCTATCCACTGTACCACCTAGCTGCCTCGAAGTCTGATTCTAAAACTAGTATACTCTGTGTGTGTGTGTGTGTGTGTGTGTGTGTGTGTGTGTGTGTGTGTGTGAAAGAGAGAGAGAGAGAGAGAATTTTTTTTTACAGTATAGTATCTCTTTGTAGGTGGTGTCGCATTTCATTAGAAAACAAAAATTTAAACATCACTTGCTCCACCACCCCCTCTGAAGTTTTTCATCTTTCCTCTCTTCCCAGTGGCTCCTCCCTTCCATAGGGAAGAATACATTTGGTCCCCCTCCCCAATCTACACTCTCTCCCAGTATTTTTTAAACTAAAGGCTTGTAGGTTTAATGGAATTTCCAGTAACACTGAGCCAATATGAGGATGCTTTTTTGGACTTGGGGAGGTGAGGGAGGTGCATGGGAGTGGTGTGCCTTCCTGAAACTCTTAAAATGCTCCCATTTAGTGCCTTGGTTCTCCCCATTGCTTGAAACTTACAGCGGCAGCCTGGTTTCTGGTAGGTGCTCATAAAGGGAACTCTCATTTTGCTTTACTTGGTAGCAGCATTGAGCGTTAAGGAGTTTGAATTGGTTCCCAATCACTGTCCCAAGTGAAATGTGTCCGCAGAGCAGTGCCCTTCTTGGAAGGGCACATTTCTGACATTCGGTAAGGGGGAGAGGTTTTTGATGTTGATATATTTCACTGATTCATTTATTAGGCCTCTTCAAAACACATCTGTTACGTGGAGAATTTAGGTGCAGGATATAAAAATCTACTGTAAATATCACAATTTAATGAAAATAAATCCAGTGGTGAAAAACTAAAAGTCCTCATTAAACAGAGTGTGTGATTCTAAATTATTCCAAACAATCGAGGTTCATTGGAGCAGTGGGCTCAGGGAAATCAGAGTGGCAAAGGACTGGGTTCTTTCAATATTCTTTCAGCAAATGCAGAGTTGTGCTAGGTTCTGTAGTGAACAGATACATTTGTAAGACCTGACTCCTACCCTCTAAGATCTTACAATCTATAGTTGGGTCTATGGTTAAAACATACACCTGTAAAACAAGTAAGTTAGTAGACTGTGTGGTTAAGTGCCAAAGTGGGTGATCTAGACAACAAATACCGTAGGAGTTCAGAGAAGAGAGATAAGTGTTGGCTGAAATGAACAGGGAAGGCTTTCTGGGCAAAGGTTGGGATTTGAGTTGTTCCTTAAAGAAGGAGATATATGAAAGGTTCAGAGGAAATAGCCTGAGCAAAGGAACAGAATCACATATAAGCATGGGGGGGTTTTAGGGATGATGAGTAGACTAGATTAATTGCAGTGGAGGGTTCCTGCAAGGGAGAAGTGGGAGACAAGATAAGAATTTGGACACCCTCAAACTCCAGAATGAGGAATATATTGCTTATTCTACAAGTGACTGGGAAACTCCGTGGAAAGTTTCTAAGTAGATAGTGACAGGACGGATATTGATGTTTTAGAAAGATTTGTCTGGCGGGATGGATTGGAAGTCAGGGGTAGGAAGCTAGTTAGTATGGAGGGCCTAGACTAGAATATGGGTGATGGATATGAAGAGGAAAGGGTTGATTTACAAGGTATTTTAAAGGAAAGATCAAGAGCACTTGGTGACTAGTAGATGTAAGGGATAAAGGAGAGGGAGAATTAAAGATGAACGACTTCAAGGTTTCAAGCCTGGGCGACTAGGACAATTGTGGGATGAGAGATGAACAAAAGGCAAGCTGCTAAGGGGAACTATTGGAGGCGGATGATAGTTTCAGTCGGAGACAATGTACACTGTAAAATAAAATCCTACCGTTGCCAGACTGGAAGCAAAATCATCTCATTTATCTAATTAAGCAGGATGACACCTCTCTTCTAGAATGGCTCATTTCCTATTTGGGATTTTCCCATTCAGAAAACTTTCCTGGGAAAGAGATTCCAGTAGACATAGCAAAAATAAAATAAAATTTAAAAGCACTGGATTTAAAGGCAAAAGATAAGCTTTGGATTTGGTCTTTGACATTTGCTAGTAATGTCACCTCAGATAAATAACTTAAATACTCCTAGCCTTAGTTTTCTTATCTGTATAATGAAAACTCTACTATATACCTCATTGGGTTGTGGTGAGGAACTATAAAGTTCTATGTAAATTCAAGCTACTTATTATTTAAAGAACAATATGTTGTTGTATAGGTTGGTGGGGGGTATCTGGACCTATGATTCCATTTGTGTGGAACTTCTAATATACAAATTGCCTTTAGTACTGCAGATAGGCAACTGAGTTATTTTACTTCTCAATTTATTAGTATAGTTAATAAATTATGGTTTTTATGCTGTGTACCTCTGCTTTTCCTTTCACTTTCTTCTAAACTTCATTATTCAACTAAAATTGCTCTCTCCAAAAGTTACCAATGATCTCTTCATTGCCATATTTAATGGTCTGTGGTCAATCATCGTCTGTCCTGAACTCTCTTCTTGATCACCTTCTCCTCCTGGAAGCTCTCTCCTCTCTGGCTTTTCGTGAACATTGTTGTCTCTTGGTTATCCTCCTATCCTTCCCACTCTCCTTTGCTATATCTTCATCCTTGTTGCACCTCCTAGAAGTCCCCCAAGGCTCTGTCCTGGTTCATCTTTTCTATTCCATCTATACTCTCTCACTTGGTAAACTCAGCAGCTTTCATAGGTTCAATGATCACATCTATTGACACATTCCTCAGATCTATATATTCAGCCCAGTCTCTCTACTAAGGTCCAATCACACATTCCCATTACTGCTGAAGGCACCACTATTCTCCAGTCACCCAGGTTCAAAACCTCAGCATCATCTTTGATTCCTTTCTCTCAGTCTTCCTGTGTATCTGATCAGTTGTCAAGTTTTGTCATTTCTAACTTTGTAACATTTCTAGATTTCCTTCCCTTTACTCACACAGACTTCACCACAGACCCTCATAGTCTCACTTCTCCTAGACTATTACAATAGCTTTCTAATTGGTCTCCCTGTCTCAAACTTCTCTCTCCATATGGCTACAAAAATGATTTTCCCAAAGCATAGGTCTGACCCTGTCACTAATTAAACTCATTGAACTCCAGTGGCTCCCTGTCAGCTCCAGGATCAAATATCAAGTTCTTTGTTTAGCATTTAAGGCTGTTCACAACCTGGTTCCTTCCCACTTCTCCAGGCTTCTTATACTTAATTCCACTTTACTCTCTCTGTGATCTAGTGATACCCACCTACCTTCTGTTCCTCCCATGTGATAATCTATCTTCCATCTTCATGCCTTTATACTGGCTTTCTCCATGCCTGAAACAGTCTTCCTTTTTATACCTGCCTCTTAACATCCATGGCCCTTGGCTTCCTTTAATGATCAACTGAGCTAAAAGCCACCTTCCTATGTCTTTCCCAGACTCCCAGTCACTTGATTCTCCCCCTTTACCTTCCTTCTACTCTGTATGTGTCTTATATAGACTTACTTATTTATATATGCTTCTGCCATTAGAATGTAAGCTACTTGAGATGTCCTGTGCTTAGAACAGTAAACTGGCAGTGACAATAACAGGAGTTTTTGTTTCTGTGTAGGGCAGGGGCTGGGAGGGATGCCTAGCATCTTTGCTCATGCTAAATCCTTTTTTTGCATAAGATCCCTGTCCCTTTCTCTTATAAAGCATGCAGCAAGAGTCTTCCTGATCTATATCTGGCCACTGGACCCAGATGGCTCCAGAGGAGAAAATGAGGCTGGTGACTTTGCACAGCCCTCCCTCACTTAAATCTAATTCACTTGCATGTCATGGCATCACCTCCCTGATGTTGTGGTCCTCTTGGAGAGCAAAGGACAAACAACAACCATTGTGAGTAGAAATAGGAGCTGCCCCACTGAAGACCCAAGTGGATCTGGCCAGTTGGGCAACACAGCTTCCCTTCCTTCCTTTCCTTTCTTCCTTCCCTTCCTTTCCTTCCTTCCTTCCTTCCTTCCTTCCTTCCTTCCTTCCTTCCTTCCTTCCTTCCTTCCTTCCTTCCTTCCTTCCTTCCTTCCTTCCTTCCTTCCTTCCTTCCTTCCTTCCTTCCTTCCTTCCTTCCTTCCTTCCTTCTTTCTCTGCCTCATTTCTTACCTAGCCTTAATCAGTGAATGGGCATTGCCTGTTAAAAACTTGTTTAAAAAGGCCAAGGTCTTCCCCCCATCTCGGGGAAGGGGGAGAACTGATATTTTCTGTATATAGATGAAAGCATAACATACTATTTTCTCTTTTTCTTCCTCTATTTTTTCTTTTCCCTCTCTCTTTTTTTGTTTTTGTTTGAGTTTTCTTCCACAAAGTAACAAATATGGAAATATTTTACATGATTGTACATGTATAACCTGTATAATATTGCTTACCATCTCAGGTAAAGGGTAGGGAAGGAAACAAACACAAAACTTACAAAAAAGAATGTTAAAATTTGTTTTTGCATGCAACTGGGGAAAATTTTTTTAAAAGGTTGTTTCCCCCTCTGTTTTCTTACTATCTGTATTTGCCCCTGCATAATGGAGATCTCTTCTTTTAATAGCTATAATTAAAATGAAGAAATGTGGAGACACAAAGAAAAAAAAAGGCCAAGGTCTCCCTCTGCATGCAAGGCCATTTCCAATCATCCTGATCTATGTCTGGCCACTGGACCCAGATGGCTCCACAGGAGAAAATGAGGCTGGTGACTTTGCATAGCCCTCCATTACTTAAATCCAACTCACTTGTATGTCATGGAGTCGCCTCACTGTTGTCAAACACCAACAGTAGCAAGCATGTATTGAGAGTTTTTGTGTTGTAGTGGGATGAGCTCAGGATTGGGAGTGGAGCGGGGAATCTAGTCCTAGCTCTATATGAATGAATGCAAGTCACTGAGTCCTTTTAAACCTAGGTTTAATTTCTACAATGTAGTGATTTGAGCACAGGGTGTTTATTCAATGGTAAATAAACATTTATTAAATATCTGATATGAGCTAGGCACTGTGCTAAGCACTGGAGATATAAAAAGAAACAAAAGATAGTCTCCACCTTCATAGAACTTACAATCTGATAGGAAAGATGCAAGCAAACAAATACATACAAAAAAATCTATGAATAGGATAAATAAGAAATAATTAAAGGAAAGAAGACATTAGAGTTAAGAGGGGTTGTGAATGATTTCCTGTGGCAGATGAGATTTTAGTTGGGACTTGAAGGAAGCCAGGGAAACCAGTAGGCAGAGCTGAGGAGCAAGAACATTCCAGGCAAGGGGGACAGCCAGAGAAAATGCCCATGGGGTCTTGTTTGTGGGACAGCCAGTAGGCCAGTGCCAGTAAATAGAAGAGTACATGGCAGGGAGTAGGGAATAAAAGACTGGAAAGGTAGGAGGGGGTGAAGCTAGGCTATGAAGGACTTTAAACTCCAAGCAGAGGATTTTATATTTGATCCTGGAGGCAATAGGAAGCCACTAGAGTTTATTGAATAGAAGAGTGATGTGGTCGGACTTATAGGAAAATCATCTTGGTGGCTGAATGGGGAATGAATAGAAGTGGAGAGAGACTCGAGGTAGGCAGACCAACCAGCAGGCTATTACAATGGTCCAGGAGTGAGATGATGAAGGCCTTTACCAGCTTGGTGTCTGTATCAGAGAAGAGAAGGGGGTATGTTGGAGACATGTTGCTAAGGTGAAATTGATAAGCCTTGGCAACGGTTTGGATGGGGGGGTGCGAGAGATAGTCACAGATGACTCTTAGGCTGTGAGGCTGATGAACTTGGAGGAGGATGCCTTCTACAGTAATAGAGAAGATGGGAGGAGGGGAAGGTTTAGGGGGAAAGAGAATGAGTTCAGTTTTAGATGTGCTGAGTTTAAAATGTTTCCTGGACATCTATTTTGAGATGTCTGACAGACAGCTGGAAATGTGAAATTGTTGGGCAGGACAGATAGATTTGAGAATCATGAGGATAGAGCTGGTAATTAAATCGATGGGAGCCAATGAGATCAAATGAAGTAGTATAGGAGGAGAAGAGAAGAGGACCCAGGACAGAACCCTGTGAGATACCTCTGAGATCTAACATTCTATGGCTGTCTGATTCTATGTGATACCAGGGTAGCAAGCTAAGGAGACATGGTTCCTGCCCATTCAGAGCTTAAAGTTGTCCATTTCATATAGATCTCTGTCAAAAGGCCGAAAAACAATACATGTCAAGCCAACATGTTGAGCTGCAAATTAAAATGTTAAAAGTTAGTAACAGCTAACGTTTACATAGCACTTACTACGTGCAAGGCATTGTAAAAGTACGTCACAATTATTGTCTCATTTGATCCTCATGATAACCATGGGAGGTAAGTGCTATTGTTACCCCATTTTGCAAATGAGGAAATTGAGGCAAACACCGGTTAAGTGACTTGTCCAGAGTCACACAGCCTGTAAGTGCCTAAGGCTGGATTTGAACTTAGATCTTCTAGACTCCAGGCCCAGTTCTCTCTCCACTGCACCACCTAGATGGGTTACATAAGTAGTAAATACTAGGACTCATTCCTTTTCCACAATATGATTCCATCAGGGGCTGAGGGGATGGGAGGAACTAATTTTTGCCTGGGAACAGACTCTTGGATGGAAAACCGATTTCTTTGGGTACTATCCTTAAGCTTCTGTGCCTAGGTACATTGTCATAGATATAGCAGGTGATAAATCACTATTGGCTGATGGACTTAGATGAGTCCCCTAGGAATGAAATACCTTTCCAATTTGCAACACTGCAAATGGGGACAGTGCTATACCATATAATGAGGAAGTTTTGTGGAGTGGAACATACCTAGCCTTGAAGTGCTTCAAAATGAATATAAAATTACTGTATATTTGAATCGGCTTGAGTGGACATGAATTTCCACACCTTGGAGTTATGTATACCCATTGCAGATGAATCCTAGGGAAATTGATGAGTTGCTGAATTCTGGATTGGCTCTTGTGCATTGGGGGGGAGGGTGATTCCTAAATATAAATATGCCTACTCCAAAGAAAGGAGATTGAAGATGAGTTCTAGAGTCTAATCTCAGTTCTCTTCCCCACCCAGTCTTCATTTTTAAAAATAAGAGAAAAATAGAAAGAGAGATGGCCTTAACATCATTGAAGGGAATCAGATTCTTCCAGGGCCCACATAACACCCTGAAGGTATTAGACACTTTTTGAAAGCCACATTATCTCTAATAGGGTACCAGAGAACCTTGGTCTGAATTAGGACTTTAATGTACAACAGGTCAAATTCCATCATATCTCAATGAATCTGAAGACACTCTCTAAATTATTTGGGTGTATGGAAAATTTGCTGTTTCTGAGATGACTTGAAATAAGGTTCATTAGTTAGGTCTTTGAAATCTTTTTACCATACTCATATTTCCCTTAACTGTATTTGTTGTAATAGGCTTTGGCCCTTAAATATAAAAGCTGAAATGTGTCCTCCTAACCCCGACTGGCAGCTACATAGCCTCTGTTTTTGTTTTCTTTCTTTACTCTCTTACTGTAGGACACAGTAGACAGTGCTCTTGGCTTGTCACCAAGTGCAAATGCCAATTCACTGGCCTTGTCTCCACTGCCTACTCTGTCTTCTGATCTTCCTACTCTACTTCTCATTCTACTTCCTACTTTGCTTCTGACTTCCTTGGACCACCAGGGACTGGTTGTTGTTCCAGGGATATGAGTACAGGGCGTGGCAAGCTTGGCCATTCCGACTTGGCCTTCTCTTTGGGTCAGTTCTTGAACTCCTCTGAGGTTCTGATCCTCTTGCTGAAGAGGGAAGGTATCTAGCCATGCCACCCCTCTACTCAAACACCTTCAGCGGTTCCATATTGCCCGTTGAATAAGGTTCAAATTCCTTTGGCCGCCCTTTAAGTCTTTCATAATCTGGCACCACTCTACCTTTATCTGATACTACTCTCCTTCAATCCAGCCAAGTAACACTCTTTTTTATCCATCATCTGTTTGAATGACTTTGCCCAAGATGTTGTCTTCCCCTCTATTCGTCTGATGATTTCTGATCCAGCCTTTAAAAACCCAACTCAAATGCTACCTCTTCCCCAAGGTATTCCCTGAGCCCCCCTGCTAGTTCTTCTGTAACTCTCTAAGTCATTTATCACATACTATTGTGTCTTATAGCTTTCTGTTTGTGTCTTGTTTACCTATTAGAAATTATAAACTCCATGGAGAGAGGGACAATGCCTTAGCTAAAATCTGTATCTCCCCCAGGGCCAGGTTTAATAAGTGATTGTTTAACTAAGTGATACTAATTGGTGCCAAGATCATGGTAGTCAGGTGTTCACTCAAGTCATTGCTTCCTTGGCACAGGTAGTACACCAGGACATTGTGGGACTGCAAGGGAAGGATGGAAGTAGGAAATGGTGGGGAAATAGTACAATATTATAGGAGCCAGTAAACGGACCCCAAAAGACCAGGTGAAAACTCTTTTCAAAAGTGCCAGACCTACTCTTTAGAGAGTTACCTATCACAGTAGAAAGCTCTTTACTTAATAATGTTCTTTCTTGGGGAGGGGGATGGGGAACTCAGGGGGTGAGAGTAGGGTAAGATAAGAACAAAAGACTACAAGGAGATACCAGCAAAGATTTACATTTCTGGTCCCTAAAGCGATATGCTTCCTACCTGGTCTTGAGAGGAAGTACAGGGAGTATTAGAGTTAGTGTGAGTGGCTTCATGAACTGGAATAAAAAGAGTTGGACTTTTGGTGTACAGCATGTCTCAGATTAAATCAAGGACAAATTCAGAGCTGATGTCATTCATCTGACTCTGATCACCCCGGGGTCCCCTCTTCTGTTGCTCAGATGTCTGAACCACATGAGATCATTCTCATTCCCTCCTACTCTGGGTGATGCAGACTTCCACCCTGAAATGGAAACCAGGCTGGCTTTCTTCATAGTTCTCACCTGGAGTCTTAGAGACAGCAGGCAGTTTAGAAATCATCTAATTGCTTCGGTTTTACAGATTAAGAAACTGACCTTCAGAGACGATCATAGGCAATAACAAATGCCAGAGAATAGAGAAAATCCTCTCTGGATCTTCTTTATTAACTAACCTTTTGTGTGGGGGGGGCAATTGGGGTTAAGTGACTTGCCCAGAGTCACACAGCTAGTGTTATGTGTCTGAGGCTGGATTTGAACTCAGGTCCTCCTGACTCCAAGGCTGGTGCTCTATCTACTGCGCCACCTAGCTGCCCCTAACTAAACTTCTTTTACACAGACTTCTTGGGAAGGTTTAATTGCTTTTAGCTGAATTTACTCTAATCCTGTTCATATTCTTATAAAGCAGAAATTATTAGCCTAGTACTTGTGAAGTTTAAAAAATATTTTGATAACCGTATTCCAGTATGATTGGCTTCCTTTGTAATCCCATGTAGTTTATTTTATGCATCTAAAAACTTCCAAGAAGGGATCCATAAGTTTCAGCAGACTGCCAAAGGAGTCCAAGAAACAAAAAACGTTCAGCATCCATGTCTTAAAGTTTCTTTCTTTCATGGGGACTTGCCACCATTTTCTGGCAACATAGAATAGTTAGTTGATCACACTTGATTTGTATGTTACATAATATTTATACTTAAAAATGTTTTATAAATTGTAAAAGAGCATGGTACAATGGATAGAAAAGTGGCTGTGGAAGTAGGAAAACCCAGTTTTAAGTCATTCTTCTGATATTAGTTTGGGGTAAATCACTTCACCCCAGGCAATTCTCCAAGACTGCTAGGCATTGATGAAGGGGATTTTTGCACCAGGAGTTCCTTAAACCAATGATATCTCAAGACAGTACGAAGCATATTCTCTATATAAATATTTACAGGATAATAATAGCAATTATTATGTTATTATGTAATTGTAATAATTATACTGGTAACATACATTTATATTAGGCAGTGGATACAGAGCTGGCCCAAGAGCCAGGAAGACCTGGGCTCATGCCTTGCCTCTGACACATACCAGCTCTGTAACCTCATTGGTCAATCAAGGCAATTCTTTTCATTCAAACTCTAAATTGTCGAGAAGGTGTCACCCAACATTGATAGAAGGAGTTTCCTAAGGCAGTGAAATCACAGGTCTAGTCTCCATCTGTATATTTATATTGTGAATTAAATAAGTTATTTTATTTGTGCCTCACAACAACGCTATGAAGTAGATACCACAGATATTATTTTCCTCATTTTACGAACTTACAAATGAGGAAAAAGAGAATCCTAGAGATTAAATGTCTTTGTTCATACTCATGTATCTTTCCAAGACTTCTTGACACCGTCTATCTGCTATGACACACTGCCACTCAAATAGCATGGTGTTTTGTTCCCTGAATAATATTTTAAAATAAAATCATTGTTCCAGATGACATCCAATGCCCTCGTGTGCTATCATATGACCTTGGGTAAGTCACTCCTCTCTTTTTGTTGTTCAGTTGTTTTAGTCCTGTCCAACTCCTCGTGACCCCATTTGGAGTTTTCTTGGCAAAGATACTGGAGTGGTTTGCCATTTCCTTCTCCAGCTCATTTTATAGAAGAGGAAACTGAGGCAAACAGGTTCAAATCTTGACTGTGCTACTTGCTAGGGGAAATAATTGGCCCTTGGGGAAATCACTGGAGCTCTTTAGGCCTTAACTTCACCTGTAAAGGGACAGGGTTGAGCTACATAGCCTATAAGATCCTTCCAGCCCTAAATCTATGATTTTATGACAAGATAATCTCTAACATCCCTCCTAGCTATAAATCCTATGATATCCATATAGTGGATATTACAGCCTCCAGAGTGTATTAATTAACACAACCCAGAGAGGACCGATAACTAGAGAGTAACATGTCCTGGGGGAGTGTCTCCTTGGTTCTCTTAAGGAGATAAAAATGTACTGCCCCACAAGTATACAAAACTAACCGCAGTGGATTCTAATGCTTTCAGATAGGTCATGCATTAATCTGAAATGAGCCTAACAGGAAGGACAGGGGTAAAGAGAAGACTGAGATGTGAATGAGAGATACCATGGGGTCCTTGATCCTTGCAAATTTGTCCACGAGGAGGAAAACTGGCCTTTAGAGTTCATGCATAAGGCAAGTTTCGAGAATCTTAGGGAAACACTGAGTCTTGTTCTACCCCCTTTTCAAGTTGCCCCCTGCTAGTAATTAGACACATAAGGGGATTCATCCATCCTTTCAGAATGCTACTGCATTAATTATTACCAAGATGCCAATATTTTTAATACCTTTCCTAGAATTCCTGAATCTTAGAGCCCTATGGAAACCTGAGTCAGAATCTAAAAGAATGTTTCAGAAGAGACCTTAGAGGTGATTTATTTTACGTATGAGGAAACCGAGGCCCAAGGAGTATAAGTTGGTCAGTCAAGAAGCATTTATTAAGTGTTTACCATGTGCCAAGCGCTGTGCTAAACACTGGTGATGCTAAGAGTCTGGAAAACCCAAGTTCAAATCCAGTCTCAGGCACTTACTAGTTGCATGACTTTGGACAAGTCACTCAACCTCTGTCTGCCTCAGTTTTCTCAACTATAACATAGAGATAATAGTAGAACAATCCTGACAGGGTTTTTGTGAGGATCAAATGAGATAATATTTGGAAAACACTTAGCACAGTGTCAATATATAGTAGGCACATAATAAATGCTTATTCCCTTCTCTTCCCTTGTTCCCCTTCTTTAAGAAAAGCAAAAAACAAAAACATAGTTCTTACCTTCAGAGTTCACATTCTAATGTGAGAGATAACAAGCAAAGAACTATATGTATATAAGATACATACACACACACACACACACACACACACACACACACATACACATATTGTTGTTTGTCCTTCATTCTGGAAGTCCTCTTCCAGAATGAAGCACAAACATGACATCAGGGAGGTGACACCATGGCATGCAAGTGAATTGGATTTAAATGAGGGACGTCACCAGCAAAGTCACCAGCCTCACTTTCCACTCTGGAGCCATGTGGGTCCAGTGGCCAGATATAGATCAGGACCACTGAAGATGGCCCTGGATGCAGTGGGAGACCTTGGCCTTTTTAAGCTAAGGTCTTTCCCAAGTCTCAGATTCACAGAGGCAATGCCCATTCAGTTAATTAAAGCTAGGTAAGAAGTGAGGCAGAGAATGTCCTCTTTACGTAGTCAAAAAAAAAAAAAGTATCAGTTTGGGAGGAGAAGACCCTGAGGGTTTCTGACCAAAATAAAAACAATTACTATTTACATTCACTCTGAGCCAATCAGAGCCCAAACAACGACCAAGTGGAGGTTGGCCTGGGACCTATTGCTGGCCAATCAATGAGAACCAGAATGATTTGGGTTTAAGGTGTGGCCCCTAAGAAAGAAATCTAGCCTGTAAACCCTAGATATCTTGTGAGGTTTCAGTGGTCAAAATTTACATTCCCTTGGGCAGAGCACCCCTGGTAAGGTCATGATACCCTAGGTGGACACACACATGTAGTGTAAAATGGAAGATGATCTCACAAGGAAGGCACTAGCAGCTGGGAGACTGGAAAAGGCCCTTGCCGAAGGTGGAATCTGAGCTGACTCTAGGAGGGAGGGAGCCAATGAAGCCAGTCAGCAGAGCAGAGAAGGGAGAGCGTTCTAAGCATGGGACACAGCTGGTCAAAAAGCATAGAGATTGGAGCTGGAGTATCAGATGGGAGCAGCAAGTAAGCCCTGGTATCTGAATTGTACCTAGAGAGGAGTAAAGAGTAAGAAGACTGAAAAGGCAGTCAAGGTCCCAGAAGTGAAGAACTTTAAATGTCAAACAGAACATTGTATATTTGATCCTGAAGGTAATAGGGAGCCATTGGAGTTTACTGAGTAGGAGACAGATACCAGTCTGACTTGCGTTTTAGGAAAATCACTTTAGCAAGTGATGTTAATTGGCAAGAATTAATGAATAGGCCAGCTGGGATTCAAACCCAGTTTTCCTGACTCTCAGTTCAGTGGCCTTTCCCGCACATCATGCTTTGTCCCCCCAGAAGCCCGTTTTCTTTTCTGTCTTCTTTTTTGCTGAGATGGTTTCTTTTTCTTTCTCCTCTGTCATCACCATTTAACCCTTAAACTTTTCCAATAATCCTTTCAGGATATTTCCTTAGCAATGTCATTGTTAGAGCTGATTCAGAGTGTTTTAAATGTGAGTTTATGGATCACTTACTGTCATTTTCTAATAATAATAACTAGCATTTATACAGCACCTATTAGGTTACAGTCACAGTGCTAAGCACTTGACAAATATTGTCTCATTGGATCCTCACGATAACCCCAGGGTGGCAGGTGCTATTATTGTTCCCATTTTGCAGATGAGGAAACTGAAGCAAACAGGAGTTAAAATGAGTTGTCCAAGTCATGTAACTAGTAAGTATCCAAGAGTGAATTTGAAGTCAGGTCTCCCTGATTCCAGGCCCAGTATTGTATCCATTGTACCACCAGGCTTCCTGCTTTCCTTTGCTTATGTATGGAATAAACATGAGATTTTTACATGCAAAATTTTTCATTTCACCTCAGTAACTTGTACGTCACTCACCTCTTCAATATCTCCATATGCTGATAGCTTAGTAAGGGCTAGATTTCTTTATTATAAGAGCTGGTGGTAATCAAATGGGTATTAACACTAATCCCAAATATTTCCTCAGTTTAGGTGTCATAGTATCTGAAATTACATTAATTCCTTGATTCTTTTTTTTTTAAATTCTATTCCCTTTTAAGATGCAAGTATTTCTAAGAATAAATTCACACTAAACTGCAAGTGACTAAATAAAATCAGGGGCAGCTAGGTGGCACAGTGGATAGAGTACCTGACCTGGAGTCAGGGAGACTCATCTTTCTGAGTTTGTCTGGCCTCAGACACTTATTAGTTGTCTGACCCTGGGCAAGTCACTTAACTCTGTTTGCCTCAGTTTCCTCATCTGTAAAATGAGCTGGAGAAGGAAATGGCAAACCATTCAAGTATCCTTGCCAAGAAAACACCAAATGGGATCACAAAGAGTCAGAAATGACTGAAAAACAAACAAACAAAATAAAATAGAATCGGGTCCTTTTCTCCATCATAGGAAGGATACCAGTTTAAGAGGAAGGGATGTGGGAAGAGGCCTCTGCTAAGCCACAGAGAGGTGAAATTACTGCCACCAAAGCCAAGCTCCATATACTTCACTATTTTGCTTAGGGCTAGCCTTCAGTATGAGCAGAAATGACCCCCAATATTGTATTTATTTTAAGGTTGACAAGTTTGTAATCATACATAACCTCTGTTTAACAGCTAGCAGAGAGAGTGCTCAGCCTAGCCCTTCAATAGATTTATAAATCAAAGACTGTTAGTGCTGGAAGGAACCTCAGAGACCATGTAATCCCAGCACCTAATTTTTCAGATGAAGAAATTTTACTCCTAGATTTCCTTTCTTCTACTTTCCCTTTCCCATTTACATTTTGAGATATCTTTTTACTTTTACAAATTTTCCCTGAATTACTTTTCTAAGAAATTTTTTCCACTAACAACACATTCCTCTTCCCACTGAATTCCACCCCCCCCGAAAAAAAGCCCACACTGGAAATAATAATTATGCTGCCAAGAAAGGATTCACTCAGAGTAACACTCATTGACTTTGTCAGGGAAGACAAACAAAAAGGGGTAGCTATAGTTTGATTTTAACCTGGGTTGGAAAAGCAGAAAACTACTTGATCTTAAAACATCTCCAAATTGAAGAAATGACAGTATAATCTGGGCCTTCAGCAGCTGCCTGATCTTCCTTCCTCTGAAATGAAGAAAAGTCAGGTTCGTGAAACCTGAACTTTGAAAAGAAGGGAAATACTAAATGTATATGCCATATTCAACTGTTTACAAATCATCTCCCTTCCCCAGCACTAAATCATCCCCTTCACCCTAGAAGCACATGTTATTTTTGTACCCCTCTCCCACTGAAATGAAATAAATAGCTGAAAGTAAATAAATTTTGGGAGAAATGGCTTTGAATGAACTTTTCTACCAATTATCTTTGTCACTGTTATTCTAGAAGCAGGAATAAAGATGTTAGCTACGTTTGCTAATAGTAGTATACTGAGTGCTCTTCCCGGAAAATCTTAGGACCAGAATTTTAAAAAGACAGTGATAGACGAATGATACGAGAAAGGTAGCATCATGTAATGGAGACAGCGCTATATGTGGAGTCGGAAGTCATGCCCTAACTGTATTTCTTATTCATTTGTCCTTTATGAGTTTCATTTTCTTCTTCTGAAAAATGGGGATAATAATTCACATACAATCTACCTCAAAGATTGTAAAGAAATGAGATAATATATTCTAAAATCCTTTGTAACTATAAAGCCCAATGTACTCTATTGGTCCAAAATATTGGCCATACCTATAAAATCAGATCTCTTTAAAAGAAAAAACATATGGATAGACATTTTAAAAAATAATACTTATTCTAAGCTTCGCTTAGATCAGATTTGGGGGAAGAAAAGTAGGGCCCATGTTTGGACTAATATGATGCTCTCAGCTTTGATCTATTATCTTTTTTTTTTAAAGGAAAGCGGGGATGATTTAATTAAATGCTGTCACCCTCATTGATTATTACTGCACTAATGTTTAAAAACACTAGAAATTTAGAGATTCCATTTAAGGTCAGTCAGAATGGTTAATTTGCCAAACACTGTAAATTAACACTGGGAAAAAGAGAATTCTTTCCAAATATCATCTAGTAAAATTGTGTTATAATTGGATTGCCATCCTTTGAGAGGAAAAATGAAGCCAAGTGCTATCAGATCAGTACTCCTTGTACAGCACCTTCTTTATTTAGAAGGTGTTTTCTATTTATCCCTTTTCTGAGGCTACTATTAAATCCTTGAATTCTTTGTAGCTCATGAGTTATTACTGAATATAATGGTATCCCATTATATTGCTGCTCTTGATGGCATGGTACATTGAAACAATATAGGTCAAATCATATTCCTAGAAATAATACCATACATAAGAGCAACATTACACTTGATCAACCTTAGAAAAGGTTATCAATCCTATACCATAACACCAGCATTAAATATCTATTTGTGTGTCTATCTATGCTTCTATCTATCCTTCTGTCTATCCATCTCTCTCTCTCTCTGTATATATGTATATGTATATGTATATGTATATGTATATGTATATGTATATGTATATGTATATGTATATGTATATGTATATGTATATGTATATGTGTATGTATGTGTGTGTATATATATATACATATATGTATGTATGTGTGTGTGTATATATATATATATATATACACACACACACACACACCACACACATATATATTTCTATACCCTGTGTGCGAATGTGTATATGTGTGTATATGTATGCATGTATATGTAGGGGGCAGCTAGGTGGCACAATGGATAGCGTGTCAAGGCTGGAGACAGGAAGACCTGAATTAAAATCTGGACTCAGATACTTGCTAGCTGGGCAAGTCACTTAACCATGTTTGCTTTAGTTTCCTCATCTGTAAAATGAGCAGGAGAAGAAAATGGCAAAGCACTCCAGTATCTTTGCCAAGAAAACCTCAAATGAAGTCATGAAGAGTTGGATATGACTGAAATGACTGAACAACAACAATATATATGTATATACACACACACACACACACACACACACACACACACAGATATTATTGCATTAGTATACATAGCCATATAGTCCCCCCCCCCCCAAAGTATCTGATTTCTCAATATCTGAAAAGAAAAGGTGGTTAACCCTCTTTTTCATTGTAGGAAAGAGTGGAAGAGATCATTATTCTGTAACAAAGTAGTATTTTGAGGTTTTGCATACACTGCACTTATTCAAAGCCCATTTATAAGACAGGCAACCTTAATTGTTTAAAGCAATCAAGATCCAGGAAATAAGAAAGGAAAAAAAAAGGCCCCTAAAGTAAGCAAAAGAGGTGCTATAGATTCCTTGAACAAAAACTTGACTCTTTTTCTCATAGGGGAGCTTCCATGGAGTCTATTTACTTTTCTTTGGTACACAATTATAACAAACTTATCAGATTTCCTATTCCACCAGATGATTGGGGAAGAAAACATTTGAGGATTCAGAATATATTCCAAAAGAAGCTAGAAGCAAATGACAAGGAAGACACAGGAGAATTATTCTTTAAAAAAAAATGTAAGTAGGAGAACTTGAAAGAAAAGTTATGAGTAGGATTATTTAGGGAAGAAGGCAAATAACCATACACAGACTGGCCAATGAGCTCTGAAGACATTGTACACTGTACAATATATAGGATGTAGTATAGTACCCATTCAGTATTGAGGGTACTGTGCTTGGCATTTATTAAATATCAAAAAAATTCATATTAATGCAGTATAGTGTGAGATTACATAAAATTTAGAATTTATCAAACTGCTTTTCTTTTCTGTTTTAGAACAGATAAATAAGGAAGTTTATCCCCTCATTTTCTACATGAGGAAACTAAGACCCAGAGACATAAAATGATATGTCCATGGTTACTCAGATAGCAGGTAGCAGTCAGAATTTGAATCCTGTTTCTGACTTCAAATCCAGTTATTTTTCCCACTGTAACTATGTATGATGATGTCCCTTGGGTCAATTTTTAAAAAAATATATATATATATATAATATATACATATATATATATATAATATACATATATGTATATATACACACACACAGATATATACATATCTATCTGTGTATATGTATATATACATGTATGTTCATTGCTAATGTTCAGAAAATTTTAAAGAAAATTTCCATTGCAAAACACTTTTTAAAAAAACTATTTTGTCACTTAAAAAGATAAGCTTCAGTTGTCTAGAATATTTACTCATGTACAGCAGCTCATTCCTCAATCAAGACAGAAAAATGAGGCATTACTATACTTCATCGGCCTGAAATTCTTATTAGAATAATTAAACACAGATTCTTGGCACAATGACAATTCTATAAACAGTGTCCTTTTTCTTACAGCAGGACAGAGGAACTCAAGCGTATTCTTCTTGGAGATCACTGCAGTGCCCTCAGTTTGAATTTTAGTCATGGAAATCGTACTAAACCTGGCCATTACTTTGTCAAACATATGGCTCTTAACGGATTTAATTATTCTTTGTATTGTCTGAATGTTTGGTAGTAGAGATACTAGTTAGAGATGGACTGGGCACAACAAGCCGGCATTTTCAAAGGGAATGTCTCTTTCTATTAACATTGCTGAAATGCCCCAGGGATGTACACACTTTTATTTGCAGTTATTCTGTCTGTGACTCAGTTTGCTTTGATCAATGTCTCTTTTTCTAAACTATTAAAGTTAAAGCTGGAAATGTTTGTTTTTTCATAATTTTAAGTCTGTGTAACATCTTTTAAAGCCCAAGTGACAGGAATGTGCCATGATCAACTATATTTTGAGCTCAGAGAAAAGTCAGAGTTTTCATTATGAATAATTAAATTTTACGTCATGTCTAAACTTACTATTTTACCTACTAAATTATGGTCTTTGCATATTTTGTTGTTGTTCAGTCATTTCAGTTGTTTTCAACTCTTCATGACCCCATTTGAGGTTTTCTCGGCAAAGATACTGGAATGGTTTGCCATTGCCTTCTCCAGTTCATTTTGCAGATGAGGAAACTGAGGCAAACAGGGTGAAGTGACTTGCTCAGACTCACCCAGTTAGTAAGTGTCTGAGGCCAGCTTTGAACTCAGGAAGATGAATCTTCCTGACTCCAGGCCAGGCATTCTATGCACTGTGTCACCTAACTGTCCTTTTGCATATTTAATGATATACAAATGACATGACTGCATGGTGGCATGACTGGGGGCAAGTTATATTTCACTTCCCAATACCCTGGGCAACTCTCCAAGACAATAAACTGCAAAACTGTTGCAAACTTCCCTTAACAGAAGGCATCTCCTCACTGAGAGCTCCTCATACCAATGAAATCTCAAGTTCAGCCCAACATGTACAAGGCAGTGTGGAGTATCGGATAAAGAACCTGACTTAAAGTCAGGAAAACCTGAGTTCAATCGTGCCTCTGACATATACCAGCTGGGTAACATTGGAGAAGTCGTTTAACTTCTCAGTAAAGCAAGTTCCACATTGAGAATTCCCTATCCCAACAAAACAAAACAAAACAAAACAAAAAACAACCCATCAGTTCAGCTTAAATATATACGTTTGTATTCATATTTATACATACCCATACTTTTTGGCTCAGAACTGTGATCCTGTGATTTCGTTGGCATAGGAAATTCTCCATCCATGCAGATCTACAGCTCATTTGTAATCTATATTATAGAGTGAGCAGGGAGCACAAAAAGGTGAAATGATCTGCCCATGGTCGCACAACTAGGATGTGTCAGAAACAGCACTCGAACTCAGGTCTTCCTGACTCCTGGGTCAGCCCTCTCTGTTTTGTGTCTGTCTTAGAAAGCAATGTGGCAGAATAGAAAGGCGGCAGAATTAGGGGCCAGAGGATTTTGGTTTAAATCCATTCTCTGCCAATTGCTTTCTCTTGGATATTGGGTTTCCAAATATGTAAAATGAGGGGGTGGAATGGGTATGTGGGTGAAATGATCTCTAAAGTCATTTCTAGCTCCAAATCTCTGATCCTATATATAATCACATACAGGTAATAATTAGAGCTGGATTAGAAATCATGATTGGTGAATTTACAGTTCAGTAAAAGTCAATACTGATTCAAGTCCCTCTTAAAATAATAAAAAGGTTTAACCAAAATTTTCATCTCAGACCAAATAAAAATTCATTCACTCTATATTTGGTTCTCCACATAATCTTATACTGTGTATGTTTTTTTCCCCTCTATTTGTTCCATAAGGGTCATATGTCTTGAATAAGTTCACTAAGACATCTTTACAAACAGCCTTAATCAAAACTAAAATGATAAATCATATTCATGGCTACTCGATTTTCAAACTTATGATGTTCCAGACCCTAAGTGAATTTTCCAGAAGGACTAACAAATCACTTTCTGATAGCTTTCCGACGTCTGCTTAAATGAGAAAGGAAAAATGAGGAGGGGAGGGGTCAGAAAGAAGAGCAGGAACTTAAGAAAAAAAAATTCTCCAACAATAGAGTCCAATAAAACTAACACCATAATAAATCTTTGCTGAAATTAAAAAACAGAAAGATTAGGTAACATTGAATTGGAGCCTATCACTGGTTAGTTTATTTGGTGCAGTGGTAAGAACGGTGGCTCAAGAATAAGAAGACTGGGGTTCAACTCCTCATTCTTGGGCACTTATTAGCTGTGTGACTTTGGGCAAGATGCCTAAGGTTCCCAAGCCTCAATTTTCTCATTTGTAAAATGGAGCTAGTGATACTTTCCTGTCTATCTCCCAAGCTATTGGTGAGAATAAAATGAGAACACATTTATAAAGTGCTTCACAATTGTGAAACCCTTTATGAATATGAGATATTACTGTTATTGTTTTCCTAGCAAATGTAAACCTGTAAAAGTAAAATTATCCTGCAAGATGGGGAACAAAAGGTTGTATTCCCCAGGGACTAGCTCTCTCACATAGATTACTTAGGGCTTGTGCCTATGTACAAGTCTCCGTTTAGATAAGAAGCAATAATTCTATTACTTTATGATATTCCTAGGAACAGCATGCAGAAAAGTGGCGGGACCAGCAGTGGTGATAACTAGCCAGGAGTAAGTTAGGGAGAAAAACAAAGCAAGAGTTTTCTGCCTTTCCTTGGTGTTGTGGGGGTGAATCACCATAACCATTGAGCCAGAATGATAGGCAGGGCCATGAAGGGAAAGCTCTGATTCTCCTGATTTTTTATTTCTCTTGGTCTCATTTTCTTTCCACAACTTATAATAACACTCCACTTTATCCAGGGCTAGAGAAAACCAATGTACTCAGAGGCTCAGTTTCATCCCATCCCCAAAAGAATACTATCATGGAATTGAAACATTTTTGAGTAGGAAAGTATCTCAGAGGTCATTTAGAGAAACGGTACTCAAAGCATGAGTCTCTCCCACATCACCAGGAAATGGTCATCTAGCTTCTGTTTGAAGACTTCTAGTGACAGTCAAGTACCTACCCAATGCAGCATCCTATTTCACTGTCATTGTTAGGAAGTTTTTTGCTTATGTTGAGCTGAAATTTGCTTCCCTATAACTTCCACCTTCTGGTCCTAACTTTGCCTTCTAGAGTCCAGCAGAAGAAGTCTGAAATCATTCTTCTACATGAACTTTCTCACACATAGAACTTGAACCAAGATGAATAGGTTTGGTGTAGATTACAAGGTAAGAATAGCCTTTTAGCTGAAAGAATTTTCCATTTTGGGAAAATAAAATTATACAAATTATACTCTTGACTTTAAGTTTATTGCAAAAGCTAAAGCAATTGTGACCTTCAGTGGGAATACTGGGGGGAAAAAACCTACCTGATAGTATTAAAAGCAGTAAGATAAGAAAAAAATTTCATAACCTCTACTGGACTCAGAAAAATATTCAACTTTTGTTCCATTTCCATGCTTGCAAACCCCAAAATGGCAGCTGTGTTGAAGGCATCAAAGCTAGTGGTCAGCCAAGTCAATGATAAGCTGTCCACTTCCATAGCCCACAGCCATTATGCAAATGCAATAGATCCCTGGCCCTCCCAGCATCTTGAAAACTTTGTTTTAGAAGATGAACTCATTTATACTGGAGTGGAGGGGGACTACATTCAGAAAACTAAGTGAAGTCTACAGATTTTCAAAAGGGAGTAATCTTGTATCTGTTACAAGGCAAACTTGAAGTGCTTTAGGTTAATTACAAATAAATGAGAGCTTTAACAAAGTTCCAACTTTGTTTCTAAAGTGCCCAGTCAGAACAGCTTACCAAAGTGTCAGAATACAGGGCTGGTGCAAAAAAAAAAAAAGTGCTTCTTTCTAACATTTAACCCTTAGAACAAAGGCTACCATAGAGGCAGCCTAGATCCCTTCCCACAGAAAGCTAGAAAGCTAAACCTGATCCTGGTGCAGCCAAGTGAGTACAGATACTGTTTGTTACATGTCCAGCACCTATATGAAGTTATTCACACTACAGATAGCTGAGCTGGCTGCCTACTGCTTTTCATTTGCAGTGTACAGAGTACATTTCAGTGCCAGACTACTGGTATGAAAAATAGTTTGCACAATGGATTATAACGCATAGTAAATAATCAGTGTCAGTGGGCAGTCTGGTCATCTTATCACAGCAGACAATTCTACACAGCACATGTACACACACACACACACACACACACACACACACACACACACAGAGTTAACTACCAGAGAGACTAAGAAATAACTAGAGAGAGCTACAGACCTAACAGTTCTTGTTCAGAACAGGACCAGCCAGCACAACCCTTCCTCTGCAATACACAGGCAAATGTAGCTGGAGATGCCCAAGGCTCCCAGAACCTCAGCACAGGTCCTTCCCCAAATTCAGATCAAGGAGAAATGGCCAAAGCTCTGGCTGACGATGCCCCCTTGCCCGACCTCTCTCTTCTCTAGCCCCTGTCTGGCTAACCCCACAGAGCTTCAAGGCATTCATCCCTAACCAACCCAAGGAAACAGCCGGTGCCTGCTGCAGTATCCCAGTCACTTACTGCAATGCTTTCTTAGCTGTGTGTAAGTGGCTCTTCTCCCAAGCCCCACATGGCTCTGTCAGCTGGAGAGTTGCTGGATCCAGCACAGTTCAGCTCCAAAGGATCTGCATGTTGAGTATAATTGCATGCGATCTTGACTGAGAAATTCTGGCTGCAGTGACTGCTCACCCTATCCATAGCCTCTGGTGGATGCTAAGTAAGCAATCCACTGGGTCTTCATAATGAAAGAAAGAGAGGAGGCACAGCTTTGGAGACCAGATAAGAAGGTTTTCTATCAATAGCCACAGCATCCATAACATTTTAAAGGTAAAGAAGCTGTATTCCTCTCACAATGTGTTGCTTGGCTGAATCCCTTAAGAAAGTGAAGGGCAAACCTTAACATGAGTGGCAGAAACAATTTTTGAAAAATATTATCTGAAAATTGCCTGACAACATTTTGTAAAATCAGTTGAAGAGTTATACTTTAGTGTGTACTTTCAAAATTTTACCCTTTGGGGAGAAGGTCTGGGAACATTAAGTATAAGTCAGCAGAATTTCCCAAACATGACATTTCCATATGGGCTTTCTCTAGCCTCCTCCCTGTGACATTTCTATGTGGGCATTTTTTCCAACTCCTTGTCCAAAATTGCATGAGTTTCATAAACTATACAATAGGTTGCTGAGTTATTATTTCAACTGTGATAAACTTTTTTTTTAAAGCTCCAGCTAATAGAGGAGAAAAACAGTAGTTCTCTGTGCTTGTGCTTTGAATGCTAACCCAAATGAATGAGGGCTTATCTTCTCCTCTCAGCCACAGATCCTAAAATTCCAGGTAATTTTCCCATGTGTCACCAGGGTCTAATTGTAATTGGAGAACAATTGCCCTTAACAACTAGGTTGTCATCTTTTGGTACAATGATTCCCAATTCCAATTTGGTGATGGTTAGAAGTCACTAAAGCTAAGGTAGGTTCTTAACAGTGATCTCTTCTTGACTGCAGCTCAGAAAAGAAGTAAACTCCAGAGCAAAGGAATGTGTCTCACCGTGTGAGGACAACAAGGGTTAGACTCTCCTGGTAGGTATAGGAGCATCTGCCCACTGACACGTACCATTGGGTAACCCTTTTTTTAAAATTTTTTATACTTTCCCTTGGTGGAATCAACCACTCTCACCTCTGCTGGTGACTCTTAAATCACAGTCCTCAGCATCACTCTCTCCTTAGTCAAAATCACTTCTAACTCTAAAACTCAATGAGTTTGTGATTTTCAGCTGCCTGCTGGGTATCTTCTCCTAGATGTCATGTTGACCCCCAAAATTCAAGATGTTCAAAACAAAGCTGAGTTTATCTCCAAAAATCCCAGTGTTTCCTTATGAGTTCCCTATTTTTTCTAAAGACACCCAGTCGGTCAGGCTTAAAACTTTGGAGCTATCTCTGATTTCTCCCTCTTCCCCATGATACCACATTGAATCAGTTGTCAAATTCAGCTAGTATGACCTCAGCAATGTCACCTGAAACCGAAGCCTTCTTTCCATTTCTTCTCCCCTCATCATCTAGTCCCTTATTACCTCTTATTAGGACTATTACAGTGGTTCCTAGTTGTCTCTTTCCATTCTTTTCCTTCTCCAGTCCATTCTATATGCCACTGCTAAAATGATCTTAGATAATAATAGGTTTTAAAAACAGAAGGGACTTGGGGCAGCTAGATGGCACAGTGGATAGAGCACTGGCCTTGGATTCAGGAGGGCCTGAGTTCAAATCCAGCCTCAGACACATAACACTTACTAGCTGTGTGACCCTGGGCAAGTTACTTAACCCCATTGCCTAACATAAAAAAAAAAAACCAGGAGGGACTTTAGGGGACGTCTTATTCCACCCTGTCATATAACAGATGAAGAAACTGAGACCCAAAGAGGTTAAGTAGCTTATCCAGGTTAATTACTTTGACACAGGTAATCAGTGACAGGGCTTGGATTTGAACTTGGGTCCTCTGACTCTATTTCTATTACTCCTCTACAATATGACACCAGCTCTTCCTAAAGAAGCATAGTTCTGATAATGTGTTTTCCCTGTTCAAAACTTTTAGTATCTCTCTATTTCCTATAAAATAAAGTTCAAACTCAAAAGTCAGACATACAAAATATGCTCTGGTCCCAATCTACTATATGTCTTTATTCTCGTCTACTAGATTTCAGAGATCATGTCTTATTCTTCTTTGTATCTTCCATATCCCCCAGTGCTGTGCCTTATTTTTGGTAGGTATTCACTAAGTATGGTTGAGTTCAATGTCATAAATGAGGGGGAAATAGCAATAGTGGCAGTGCTATATCCTGTTTACATTGACATCAGTCCTAGACTATTCCTAGTGCTTTGTTTACATTGAAACTGGTCATGCTAGATTTGAGATACTAAGACCTAGAAAATCCACCTAGATTTGATTTTCAAATGCTAGGAATCCAATGGTAAGTTAGAAGACTCATTATCCCACTTCACACTTGACTTCCATGTTTCTGGAGTTCTAGTTACTCTCAGTTTTTCACGTATAATAGAATGCAGAGTCTGCTGGAATGGGGAACTTCCCATCATGGAGCTGGCCATGTATGCTCTTGTTCTGTGGGGAGTGACATGTGCTCTGGCTTAGTGCTGAAGGACTTGAATTTGGGGATGACACAGCACACTTTTTTGTTGGTGCCTGTAGATTTGAACTTTGGGATAACACACAATGATACCTTACTGGTCCCTATGGTCCCTATAACTGGTAACTGTGGCAAAAATGATATGTGATCAAGGAGTAGTAACCACCTACTCAGTAGGCTTTAAAGGAGTAGTATCTTCCTTTCTTTCTCCTTCCCTCTTCCCCCCCCCTTCCAACGTGCAGCTGAGAGTTGTACAGCCTTGTCTTACACTTTTTTGGGGGGAGGGATTTATCTTTCTTTTCCCAATTCCTAGAAACATCTATGGCAAACATGCCAGTGAGAGCTTGTACTTTTCTAGGTGAGTCTGAGTGAGACTGGATTTCAAGTCCCTAGCTTCTTCCTCTGATTTGTTCTTTCCTTGCACACAGGTAACTAGCCCTGGCAGCTGCCTTGTCTACCTTTTGTCTAGCTCTTCGAACTCTGATTCTTGTTCGCCTGGGTAGAGGTGCTGTACTCGAGATCATGAGCCCTTTCCCACTCACATGACTCATCAGCTCCTCAGAAGGATAAACCAGAACAAATAAATTTTGAAGTTTGGGGTTTTATTCTTGGTTAGAACTCATAGATAGAGCTGCTAGAGACCTTAGGGATCATCATTTCAGATGAAGAAACTGAGGAATTTCAGAGAGGTTAAGTGACTTTCTTGGAGTCCTGGTTCAATCTTAAGTTTAAAATTGAGATTGAGTTACAATCCAACTTGAAGGCAAAATTGAGATTAGCACTTAGGTCCTCTGATTCCAAACCCAGCACCTTTTGTATTGCAATGGCACTTCACTGCCTTTGCAAACAGTTGCTTGGATAGCAACTGGGTCAACAGTGGTTTAGTTGATTTTGCCATGATAACATATAGGAGAAGATTATTCATCCAGTCAGCACTACTATATGCCTAGCACCATTCCAGGTAGTATGGGGATGATAAAAGTGTCCCTGTCTCTTCAAAGATCTTAAAATACAGTGCAAAGCTTAGAGAAACTTAAGAAAGATCTTGACTCAAAAAGAATATAGGAAGCCTACATAGACTGCAGAACAGTGATATGGATTTTAAAAACAACACACAAAATGCGGTCTGCTGTTTTCTGCACCTGAAGAAACTTCCAAGTGGTCTCCACAAATCATCTCTGAATAAATAGTAGTAATTCGACATGGTAGAAATGTACTAAGTAAAATTGGTTTCTAGTGAGAAAAGTATCCCAGTTATTTACAGTAAGATCTCACCTGAAAGATATTGCAACTAAAAAGCTAAGGCAACTGCATTATTTCAGTGGGTGGAATTTACAAAAAGACAGATTTCAACCCACCATAAGAAACAAGTTTCTAATCATTAGAGCTGTCCATCAGCAGAATGGGCTGGCTGCCTTAGGAGGTGTTCAGACAGAGGCTGGAGGACCATCTGCCAGAAATGCATCAGAACGGATTCCTGCATTAGGTGGGCAGGGAAGGGGGAAGAGGTTAGACACTAGATATCCTTTAAGGTTACTTCTAACTTAAAGATTCTAGGATTTTCTTGCTCTACCTCATTTTGTGAGATGGAAATAAAGCTATATTAGGTTGGTTGTGAATAAAAATAACTTACTCTGGCTCACTTATAGACCCTGCCACCACGAATTGAGAGGATGCAAATCCCAACACCCTTAACATATTCTTGTGTGGCACCAACTCCATCTTGCTGATCAGATTCAATGGTGGTCACATAGATCTAACTCCCAAAGAGTACCTCAGGAGAGTGAAGAATTTGGTTCTTTATGTTAGTTGAACAGCAAATACTGTGGAAATCCTTATGTCATTTCTTCTTCTTCTTCTTCTTCTTCTTCTTCTTCTTCTTCTTCTTCTTCTTCTTCTTCTTCTTCTTCCTCTTCCTCTTCCTCTTCTTCTTCTGCTTAAGCAACCCCTCCCTCAAACTCCTGGGGGAGGGGAGAATCACCATATTAATGCTTAATCTAGTGCATATACCCACTGGCTTAGCCTACTGTAACTCAGACCTAAACTCAAGAGATCTACCAGCCTCAATTTTCCTGGTAGCAGGGATAAGACATGTACCTCTGCACTCAGTTTGCCATCCATTCTTATCACATGTTTTGTCCACTTAAGAGAACTACAGCTTTTGTGCTTATGTTTTGAGAATGCTTTGTTCTATCTCAGCTGAAAAAAATGGAATGCAATTATAAAGTAAAATTTGCTCAAAACAACACATTGTTCCCTGAGGATGCTGAAAAGGACTTCAGATTCCTGGGTAAACTAATAATTTCTCTCTCCCTTCATCTCTTCCTTATTTTTCCCCTCTTTCTTCTTCCCCTTCTCTCTTCTCTCTATTTCTTCTCACTCCTTTTTTAAGGAAATATGTAAATCTTTTCTTGGACAATCTCCAAAATATTGAGCGCTTGTTTTCAGCACACCACTGTTCATTCTTCTTTTTCTGGGCTTCTTGCCTCAATCCAATGACACAGCATACCCCATGATGTTAGCACATCAATCTCATTGTGTTAGCACAGCATATCATTCCTCAGAACTTCAGTACCAGTTCACTTTGTCAGGTAGAAACTATAAATGTAGCATAGAGAAAGTTCTGGTTTGAGCCCATTCACTGTTTTTCTCAGATATCCATGATTCATTTGAGATGAGAATTGATGACAGATTCTTAAGTGAAAAACTCCTTGTAAGATGCATTTGTTCATAGAATGCTCAGGTTGGAAGAGATCATCCAGACCGATTACTCCATTTTACAGATAAGGAAACTGAGGCCTTGACAGGTGAAAAGATTTGTTCAATATGACCTACATAGTTAATAGCAGACCCAGGACTCAAACCTGTGTCTCAACTTCTATTCATAGATAATGATGGTGATAATAAGAATGAGGTTAATGATGATGATTTTATGTCTTGCAAAGTAATTTACCCACATTATCTTGTTTGTTCCCCAAAACAACCCTCTATTATTATCCCAATTTTACAGATGAGGAAACTGAGGCACAAGGGCTGTGACTTGCCCAAGGGCACACAGCTAGTATTTAAGTGTTCTTTTTCACTATACCATGTCATCTCATTCATGCTGTTTGAAACAATGTAATGTTCACATACTGGGGTTCATAGTCTTCTTGAAATTACCTACATGCCAGAGCCAAAAGCCAAGACACATGTCCTTACTTATGCCTTTACTCTTTAAACAATTTTTTCTTTTAAAATTATTTGTGCCAGTTTTATTTTTTTACAACCATTTTTAAAAATTCTGAGTTCCAAATCTCTCCCTCCCTCAAGCTATTCCCTTTCCTATTGAGAAGGCAAGCAATATGATACTGATTATACATGTGAAGTTATGTAAAACATGTCCATATTAATCATGTTTTATGCCTTTACTCTCAACCCCTCCCTACTACCTGCTTCTAAGGGACTTGCCATCCCATGTTTGTTAGAGAGGAAAGGAGAAATGAACAGCAAAAACAGTATAGAGTTTGCTTATATCTAAGCAAGTGTCCTGGTTTTCACCCTCATTCCTAGTGTGGCCCTCGTATTCTACTTTCTAATTCTCCCCTTTCAGAAAAAAATAAATGTTTTGAAACAAAATTTCTATACAAAGTATTACATTTAACAAAACACTCTGCCTGATACACATAAACCAGGTGATTAGTTTAAAATTTAAACGAATATGGGATTCATCCCTAGGGATACTTCAGGCTCTCTTATTAAAAATATGTGAAACACTTTAACTGTGATAAAGAGATCGCAGAGACCATAATATGCTCAAACTTTTTTAAAAGTCTTCAAACATTATAGTATAACTAGTTGAAGAGGTTAGAACTTTGTATCCTTTCTATCTATAAACACAACTCAAAATTTGAGTCATTGAGATCAATAGTATTTAATACTCATTGTGTGCCTCCAGGTAGAGTCAACTGTCTACCTGTGGGGTAGGTCACTTCTCTTCTCCAGGTATTAGGTCTCTCATCTCTAAAATAAAGGGGTTGCAGTAGTTCATTTCTCAATTGCCTTCTAGCTTTTAAATTCTATGAATCCACAAATCTCTTGCCTTCCTATTTTGAGTCCCAGGACACACTTTCCACATTAGCAAATGTTCAGCTTCATCCCAAATGGAATCAGGAGAACTGAATGAGCCTTGAGAAAGGGGGGTGGTTTAGAAAGAAACTTGACAGCTGTACTGAAACCTTTAAAGTTGTAAATTTAAAGCTCACAAATTTGTCTATTCTGGGGCATCTCTTGTATATATTCGCTCCTTAAACGAGGAAGATACTAGTCAGACTTTGAGCAATCTGATCTGATCAGTTAGATCAATAAGCATCCATCCAGAATAACAATGATGAAGAATACTAACCAACTCCTGACAGAGAGGTGATGGGCTCAGTATGAAGAAGGAGACGTACATTTTTGGACATGGCCAATGTGGGAATTTATTTTGTTTGACTGTACATATTCGTTATGGGAGAGAGGAAGGATGTTTTCAGTGTGTATATGGGGGGAAGGTTGGAGGGAGAAAAGAAAAGATTGTTAATTGAAAGAAAATTTAGTTTTAAGAAAAGCTTCCATGAAATGTTTACTATGTGTCAATCCCTGTGCTAACTGCTGAAGATACAAAGAAAAAACAAAAGCTTTCCCTCTAGAAGCTTACATTTTAGTGGGAGAGATAACATATAAAACTAAGATACATACACACACACAACACATATGGAAGAGATGGAAAGTAACCTTCAAAGAGAAGGCACCATCAGTTGGAAGGACTAGAAAAGGCCTTCTACAGTGGACATCATTTTATCTGAGTCTTTAAAAAAAAAGCCAGATTCTAAGGAGCAAAGGTAAAGAGGAAGGGCACTGTATACATAGGGGTCAACCAGTAGGAAGGCATGGAGACAGGAGATGGGATAGGAGATAGGATGTCATGTATAAGGAGAAGCAAGGAGGCCAAAGTAGTGGATTGTACAGTATATGGAGGAGAGTAATGTAGAAGAAGGTCAGAAGGGACCAGGGGGTACAGTTTTAAATGCCAAACAAAGGGTTTTATATTTGATCCTAAAGGTAATAGGGAGCCACTGTAGTTACCAAGTAGGGAGATGACATGGTTAGATTTATGTTATAGGATAATAACTTTGGCAGCTCTATATAAATTGAAGTGCAGAGATTTGAGGCAGGGATAACAACTAGAAGATCCTTGTAATAGTCCAGGTGAGAGGTAGTTGAGGGGCTGAACTAGAGTAGTACTCATGTGACTAGAGAGAAGAGGGTCTATTTGAGAGAGGGGAAGGTAGAAACAACTTTGGCAAACAATTGGATGTGTAGGGTAAGGGAGAGTGAGGAGTTGAGGATGACACTGAGGTTATGAACCCAGGCAAGTGGAAATGCAGTGCTTTGTGGGGAAAGATCATGAGTTCTGCTTTGAAATTGTGTTTGAGATGCTTGGGGGATATTCACTTGGAGATGTCTAAAGTGTAAGTATAACTCAGGAAAGAAGCTAGAGTTGGATAGACAGATACATAGAGATAGATTTATCTGGGAGTCATCTGCATAAAAATGATCACTGAATCCAAAGGAGCTAATGAAATCATCAAATGAGAGAGTTTAGAGAGAAAAGAGAAGGCCTAGGTCAGAGCCTTGGGGGATATCCACATTTGTGGACCATGATGGATAAAGAGGAGGAGATAGAGATAAAAAGGAGACTGAGACAGAGCAGTTAGATAAGTAGGAGGACAACCAAGAAAGGAATGTCAGGAAAACAAAATCTAGAGAGGGAGGGAGTGGTCAATAGCATTAAATGTTGTATAAAGGTAAAAGATGATGCAGACTGAGAAGAGGCCACTAAATACGACTAAGGGATTCCTTGTGACTTTGGAGAATGTAGTTTCAGTTGACTGATAAGGTCAGAAGCCAGATTACAAGGGATTAGTAGGAGATAAGGGAAGAAGTGGAAGCACCAAGAATAACAGCCATAATTTACCAATTATTTAGCCAAATAAATGAGAGGTAGACTGGCATGTTGAGTAAATGGCCAGCCCTGGAGTCAGGAAGACTTGAGCAAGACCTTGGCAAGACTGGAGTCTTGCCTTTGATACATATCATATGTGACTATAAATAAGCCACTTAACTTCTTAATGTTCCAGATACTCTCTAAGGCTGTAAGTCAGATATGGCTTGTCAGTCTGCATTAGTGATGGGAGTTTCCATACCAGTAGTTCCCCACACTGAGGAAATCATAAGCTTTTTCAAGAAGGGGAAGAAAATGATAGGATGATAGTGAGGATGGCAGGATCTAGTGGTTTAGTTTGTCTTTTTAGGATGGGCACCACCGAGGCACGTCTCTTTGGGAAGTAGGGAAAGAACTGGCACCTGTGGAAATATTGAAGATTAGAGAGAGAATAGGAATGATAATTGGGAGCAATCTCCTAGAGAAGATGATGATGAATAGGATCAAGTTACAGGAAGGGTTGGAGAGAGAAGGCAGGGGTAAAGGACGCTTCTTTATCAGAGATGAGGGTGAATGAGGCAATCGGAAAGGGAGGTGTCAAAGGGATGTGAGAAAGGAAGAAAGAGCTCCCAATAAATGGCCCCAACATTTTTTTCAGTAAAAAATGAGGTGAGTCCCTCAGTAGGGGCAGGGATGCCATGAGTGCATGGAGGAGAGAATTAAAGGTTTGGAACAGTCTCTGTGATGAGTTGGATAGAGAATCAATTACAGAAGAATCTGAAGGATTACCTTGTTGCAGTGAGGGTCCATGTGTTATTAGACAATATAAATTTGTAGAAAAATCTAGTCGGCATGATTTTGTGACTTCCTGTAGCTCTATTGAGTATGAGTAAAGGAGTCAGATGTTAAGAGTAATCCAAGGTGATAGTTTGGTAAGGCATGATTTATAGGGCAAGGGAACAAGGCACTTGCAAGTTGAGGATAGCATAGAGTTGAACTGATTTATGGAGTGGTCAAGATTGCGAAGGGAGGAGGGTGTAGTCAGAGTAGGGATGATGGCTGTACTAAGCGGGTGGAGACTTGTCACCAGAATAAAGACATTGTAGAAATGCTGGTCTCCAGATTATAGCCCAATGAAGAGACCCCTTTAAGCCTCAAGTGGCGGCTAAAAATATATATACATATATATGTGTATGTATGTATATATATATATATATGCATGTATATATGTATATGTGTGTGTATATATATATATACACATGTCTGTATGTATGTGTATGTGTATATACACACATGTCTATATGTATGTGTATGTATGTGTATATATAATATATGTATGTATGTGTGTATATGGATGGATACATGGATGGAAGAGACCTTTATCGGAGACAATTTGCTTCCCTTCTCATCCTAGCTTTATTGGATTTGTTTGCATAAAACCATATAATTTTATGTAATCAAAATGATCCACTTTATCTTGTGATCATCTCTATCCCTTGTTTAGTCATGAACTTTTCTCTTATTGGTGCATCTGATAGGTAATTTTCTTCTAATTTGTTTCTCTAATCTGCTTATGATGTGACCTGTTATATCTAAGTTCTATATCCATTTGGAACTTATCGTGGTATAAAGGATGAAATGTTGATCTAAATCTAACTTCTTCCATACTGCTGTTCAGTTTTTCCAGGAGTTTTTTTTGTCAGATAGAGAGTCTTTATTCCAGTATTTGGGAACTTTGTATTTATCAAGTACTAGGATACTATATAGAGCAGCTAGATGATGCACTGAGTAGAGCACCAGACCTAGAGTCTGTGTGACCCTGGGCAAGTCACTTAATTCTGTTTACCTTAGTTTCCTCAAAATGAGCTGGAGAAGGAAATGGCAAAACACTCCAGTATCTATGAAAAAAAGTCTAAATGGGGTTCCAAAGAGTCAGACCCAACGAAATGAGTGAACAGCAATGACAAGGTATTAGATACATTTGCTTGAGTGTCTACTTTGGCTCTTTGCTTGGTACTGGAGAAATTAAGGCTGAGCCTTACTCCCCTCTGCCTTGGTCTTCTTTTTTTCTTTCTTTGTTTTTTTTTTTAAGTGAGGCAATTGGGGTTAAGTGACTTGCCCAGGGTCACACAATTAGTAAGTGTCAAGTGTCTGGTCTGAGACCAGATTTGAACTCAGGGCTTCCTGACTCCAGGGCTGGTGTTCTATTCACTGTGCAACCTAGCTGCTCCTGCCTTGGTCTTTTGAGGATTGGTGTTCAGTCTCTGAACTCCAGCTCTCATGACTAGGTAACCACTACTTAGCTCCAACTATCTTTTGTCTTCTGCCAGTTAATCCTGAAGCCATATTCTGCCTACCTGTGTAGACTTCTGTCTATTACAACACAGGCGTCAAATATGCAACCATGTTGTCCACTACACTCCTGAGTGTGGCTGACCAAAATTGAAATGTAATTGGAAACTATTTAACAAAATAAAAGTATACTATAGATGATATTAATTTGTGGTTTTAGCATCTAATAAGTTATATTATAGCATGTGATCAGTCTTATATCCAAATAACATATAAGGTAAGCAAATTATAGGACCTCTTGATAGTGTTAAATCTGCAGAGATATTTTTATACTTTTATAACCCAGGTGACTCTAGGCATACCACTTTCTTCTCTCCTATAATACTAAGGACTTGACTCTCCTGCTTTCTGCTTTCTGGATTCCTCTTCTTCCAAACCCAGAGGTTTTCAACTTCTCCTCTTCCCTCTATAAATCAAAAACACAGCTCCACCTTTTAGAGTGTAGCACAACTCACAAGCACCAGTGAGAATGTTGGAGGTCTGGGAAATGGACTGAGAAGCACTACCTGTGAGCAAGGTATGGGATGGATCCTTTGAGTCCTACAGAGGAGCATCTCCCATGGGCAAGACTGAGGCTAAATTTTTCATTGCAGACAGGTCTCATAGATCCAAGATAGAAATCTTCTCAGGAAAGGAAAGTACTCTTGCTTTTCTGGAGTAAGATGCAGAACAGGTCTGAGCTGAACATGCATCAGAACTGCTAAAGGGCTGGGAGAGGCATCTAAGCTGCACAAGATGAAGTATCTGATGGAAAGTGTCAGAGGATCTGCTTTTGAATAGGTGCCATCATGGCATGAAACCATGAAATTATACATCAGGAGTGCTTGGAAGTGCTCTGCCACCTGGTGGGTTATATTATTTTCCTTTCTAAAAAAGGTTTATACTCACAGTGACTACAGGGGTATAGACAAGAGTTCAAAATAAATAAGAATTACAAGACATCTTAGCCATTCTTGAGTGGTAAGTGAGGTTAGCTCCCCTATTTCTCAGCTCCCTTTACTGACCCATCTCTTAATTATTCATCTTGAAAATCAATCCTATCCAACCACTCTATAGTGTTCTTTTGGTTCCTGGTGTCCTTAAATTTTCTATCAGTCCTAAGTTGCCATTCCCTTTTCCTTTGCAGATAAGCCCTAAAGACCTAGGTAAGTTAGTTTACTCTGGATCCCCTCTTCCTCATCTGTAAAATGTGGGTTGGTGGGAGTACAGAATGGACTAGATTACATAGAAATGCACTTTTAGCTCTAGCATTCTAGGATTTGATAAGACCCTAAGGGGGCAACAATGTGTGTGTGTATGTGTGTGTGTGTGTGTGTGTGTGTGTGTGTGTGTGTGTGTGTGTGTGAGTCAGAGAAGAGAGAGAGAGAGAGAGAGAGAGAGAGAGAGATTAGTGTTAGAGTTGGAAAGAATCTTAGAAAATATTTAGCCCAACACTCGCATATATACATATGAAAAAATCAATTCAATTCAACAAATAATTATTAAGAGCTTACCATGTGCAAGATCCTATTCTAGGTGTTGGTGATAGAAAGACAAAATGAAAAATAGCCCCCATCCTCACAGAGCTTACATTCTATATGGGTGGGAATGGTGGGATATAACATTTAAATGGATAAATACATTTTTAAAACTATTACTTGGAAGAGGTTGAGAGCAGAAAACAAAAGGCAGACAGTTGGAGCTAAATAGTAGTTACCTAGTCACAAGAGCTGGAATTCAGAGGCTGAACCCTAATCTTTGAAAGACCAAGGCAGAGGGGAGTAAGGTTCAGCCTTAATTTCTCCAGTACCAAGCAGGAATCAGAAAGGATTTCTTGTAAGTGGTGGACCTAATTTGAGACTTGCAGTAGCCTAAAGATTTGAAGATACAGAGGTGAGGAAGGAATGCATTTGAGGCATAGCAGTCAGCCGGTGCAAAGGCAGGAGCTGGAGTGCTGAGTTCAAGGAATGACAAGTGGGCCAGTTTGATGGGAAGTAGAACTGATGAAGGGAAGTGATGTGAAGTGAGTATGGAAAGGCAGGCTAGAACCAGACTGTGAAGATCTTTAAACACTGAGCGGTACAGTTTCTACTTTAGCCTAGAGATAATAGGGAGCCCCTAAATATGCTCGAGCAGGGTAGTAACATGGTGAGACCTGTGCTTTAGGAAAACTGTTTTGGCAACTGGATGAATTGGAGAGGAGAGAAATTAGAAATGGGAATCTAGTTAGGGGGTTATTGCAATAGTCCAGATGAGAGGTGATGAGAGCATGAGCCTTGAGTAGAGATTGTGGAGAGGGCTGTATGAGTGGAGAGAAGCATGAATGTATGAATACATGCATATATGTATATGTATACATACATATGCTCATATATAGGGATGGACATTGGATTTGTGATTTCATTAGTACTGTATAGGGAACTCCCAAGTGAGGATACCTCTTCTGCTGATGCAGTTTGCGCCTTCTCCACATATAACCTGAGGGAGTTGCATAGATGACTGAGCTGCTAAATGACTTGCCCAGCCACTATAAGCACAGCCAGTAAGAATCAGAGGCAGGATTTGACACCAAGTCTTCTTGGCTCTGAAGCCAACTCTCCGTCCATTATTCCATACTAACTTCCCTGATCATGTATACAGTTCCTATATATCACTATTTCTTTGTAAGTGCTGCTAGGTGGTGCAGTAGATAGAACACTTGTCCTGGAGTCAGGAAGACCTGAGTTCAGATGTGTCTTCAGACACTAGCTGTGTGACCCTGGGCAAGTCACTTAACCCTGTGTGCCTCAGTTTCCTCATCTGTAAAATGAGCTGGAGAAAGAAATGGCAAACCACTCTAATATCTTTGCCAAGAAACCTCAGATGGGGTCATAGAGAGTCAGACATAACTGAACAACAACAACAAATTTCTTTGTAATCTTTTAAGTGATACAGAGCTATATCCTTGGCAAGTCTGTAGACCAGTATGTGTTTTCCAAAGTCCTGATTATGCAGAATGTATTACTTCAGTTCTGCCGTAAATGCCCATCATAGAGCTGATGGAAGATGACGAGGGCAGCAATTATGCTTTAGCCTCTCTGTCACTGCCTTGTCCCCCTTTTCAGGAAATCTATGAAAGGTTTCATTTTAGGTCTTAAACTAGGAATAACATTTCTCAATTCTGCATGGTGTTATAAAAATTATTATTAATGGAAAAATCTGTTAGTTAATGCATCCCACAGCACACTCTGTTCTAGAAACCAAGCACTAGCATGCATTTCAATCATGCGTTGTATATAATATTTCATATGTAAGACTACATTTCCATATGGGCAGAACAAAACAATTTTTAAATGTTTTTTTAAAAATCCTTTAAAAAAATCCAATATTGAGGGAAAAGGACTCAAGAAGTGTTGGCTGAACCACAATTTCTGATCCTAGCCAAGAAACTGACTTTAGCAGAGCACAGGAATAAATGATGTTCCTTTAATCACTGCATAAAGAACTTTTAGGTGACAGTCACATCTCCTTCTTTAAGCACTAATTCTAATAGCTTAAAAATTTTAACAGGACTGGGAAATAGATCATTAAAGTATGCACAGTGGATTGGGAAGCAAGGTACCATGCTTCTCAATTACCTCTGTCTAAAAAACCAAGTTTTATCAATGTCTTGGGCTGGAATTTTTTGGTCACAAGAATTTTTATCTTTCCCCTTTATCCTCCAGAAATGAACCTTCCTTAGTGACAAGGAAAAATTGTTAAGTGAAAACAACTCTCACGGTGAGTATATCTAGCAATATATGCAACATTCTGCCCTCTTAAGAAGTCCTTCCTCTGGGCAGTGGGAGGTGGGTTGTATTATCTATCTTCCAGGACCATTGTTACTTTTTTAATTATCCAGGTTCAGCTTCCCTTTACTACTCTTAGATTTTGCATTGTTGTAATTACATATTATTCTTTTGGTCCTGCTGATTTTATTCTTCATCAGTTCATCCTAATCTTCTCATGTTTTTTCTACATTCCTCATATTCCTCATTTCTTTTTTTAAAATTTTTTTAAATTTTTAGGCAATTTGGGGTTAAGTGACTTGCCCAGGGTCACACAGCTACTGTCAAGTGTTTGGTCTGAGGCTGGATTTGAACTCAGGTCCTCCTGACTTCAGGGCTGGTGCTCTATCCACTGTGCCACCTAGCTGCCCCCATCATTTCTTACTATACAATTAATGGACCAATTTTTTTTTTTAGCTGTACTCCAATTGGTGTTCATCCATATTGTTTCCAGTTCCAGTTCCAGCTCTGCAAGAAGTGCCGCTATCAACATTTTAGTGTAAATTGATACTTGTTTCTGTCTTTTTTTTTTTCTTGCTTTTTGGTGAGGCAATTAGGGTGAAAGCGACTTGTGTCAAGTGTCTAAGGCCAGATTTGAACTCAGGTCCTCCTGACTCCAAAGCTGGAGCTCTATCCACTGCATCACCTAGCTGACCCTGTTCCTGTCTTTAACCTCCTTGTGGTATATAGTTAGCTCCTATTCACACGTTTTCAGGCTTTTAACAATAGGCTCAAATGCTGGAATATAACTTAGATGCCAAACAGTTCAACCCCATCATTTTACAGATAAGGAAATTGAAGGCCGGAGAGGCAAAATGACTTCCCCAAGGTAACACAGATAGTAAAAAGCAAACTCAGAACTTGAACCCAAATCATCTGACTGAAAAATCAAACTTGTTTTCTATTATATCATGCGTCTCCCTTCTCCCTAAATGTTCAGGTGCCCATGTCTATCAACACACCACTATCGAAACTCTCTACTCCTAAGTTGTTTTCTTCTTTAGGTATATTCCTATCCCTTGGGACTAGATCACAATATCATAAACGATTATATTATCAGAGAAACGATTCAATTTCCTAATCATTGATTAAGAGCCTGTTATGTGCAATATTATTGTTACTGGCCCCGAGGACACAAAAATAAAAAACAAAGCAGTCCTATATCGAGAAAAACCAGTTCTTAACTGGTTAATGGAACTATGTGTTTGTACTCTGGGTTTGCATGCAAGAAGTTAGATTTGGCATGAAAGATAGATAGTGTCAGCTTTGCTTTACATCTAAGAGAGTATTGGGGAAAAACCAGATGTGCCTCAGATTACCTTAGTGGTTTATTATTCAAGTTCTAATCCTGTTTGGTGGCAAAGTATTTCTCAAAGTGCACACGGAGATAAGGTCTTTCTCAAAGGATACTATTGGACTGACAGTTAGGATTTGCTTTTTGAAGGTGATTGTAAATTAAACTAATTAGTGAGGCAGCTTCTCATTTTCCTACACCAAAGGCCAGATCTACAAAAGCTAAGAAAATGGAGGCAAATATTCAGATGACTAGGGCTAATCTCTTTCACTCATCTTCCTTCCTTTTCCCCACTCCTCTTAATCTATACTCTTTTGCCTTAGTATCTGGAAATTTCAGGAAAAAGCCATTTTTACTTGACCCACTGACTTTCTCTTTTTTTCTTCATTTTCAAAATTTTATTTTCTATTATTTTCAACCTAGTGCTATCATTAATCTGTGCTAGTTCTTACTTCACTCCCTAAACTGTTTCCCTCTCTTGATCTTCCTTTCTATATCCACCTTCCTGCTATTCATCCAGGTTCAAAATTTAAAATTATTTTTATTCTTCCCTTCTCTTAATCTCATAAGCAAGTCCTGCAGATTCTGTCTTTAAAAAGTCATTTAACTTCCATCCATTTGACATTTCAAACTAGGTATCTCAAGTTCAATCTGCCCCAGACATAATTCATCACCTTTGCACAAAACCATTTTCTCTTCCAAAGTTCTCTCCCACTGTTCAGGGGACTACTCTTGTTCCAGTAACCTAGATTCTCAACCTTGGAGTTATGCTCAGCTCTTCATTCTGACCTACACTATATTCCTAACTAGTTACCAAATTGTGTTTTTTTATACCTCCATAACTTCTTTTTACTATCCACTTCTCTCCACTGACACTGGCCACTGCCCTAGTTCACCTTATCACCTCTTTTCTGGATTATTGTAATAGTACTCTAATCAGTCTCTCTATGTCAAAACTCTCTCCTCCATTTGAATCTATCTTCCACACAGCTGATGACATGATTTTCTTTTCTTCAAAATTAATTAATTTATTTTTAGTTTTAAACATTCACTTTCATAGCTTTTGAGTTTTAAATTTTCTCCCCCTTCCTTCCCAAGATGGCATGCAATCTAATATAGGCTCTACATATACATTCCTATTAAACATATTTTCACATTAACAACATGACTTCCTTAAAGCACAGGTATGGCCTTGTCACTCTTACTCAATAAACTCCAATGGCTTTCTATTGCCTTTAGGATCAAATATGATTTCCTTGAATTGGCTTTTAAAACCCTTTACAACCTGGCCCCAATGTTGAAACATATTACTCCTGTTCTTGAACTTCAGAGTGCAGTCCAGCTTCTCTTTATGTTACACATACACTCAAATGCATGCATATATACACATATGCATGTATATACACACGTATGCATGCGTACATACACATATGCATGCATATATACACACACAAACACACACACACACATTTGGAATGATTATGCAAAACAATAAGCAGCTAGGTGGTGCAGTGGATAGAACACTGGGCCTGGAGTCAGGATGGCCTAAATTCAAATATGACCTCTGATACTTACCAGCTGTGTGACCCTGGACAAGTCACTTCACCCTGTTTGCCCCAATTTCCTCATCTGTAAAATGAGCTGGAGAAGGAAATGGCAAATCATTCTAGTATCTTTGCCAATAAAACCCCAAATGGGGTCACGATGAGTCAGAGACAACTGAAATGACTAAACGATGCAAAACAATGTTTATTGGAAAAGAGGATATATTCCCAAGACAAATTTCATTGCCAGAAATTTTATTACTTAAGGTATAAATAAATCATGGGCAAAGGCATACATCCCCCAATATGGATGCTTTCTGTACCACCAGGTGGGTTGTAACAGCTTGGTTACTTTGGCCCACCCAGAGATTATTCCCTTCCTCAGTGATAAGGAGGCCGCACATGGTTATAACCTAAAAGCATCTACTCAACTCCTACCTGACAAGGCTGTATGGGCACAAGGGGTCCATGACACACAAGGAGATTAATAACCTGCCTTAGATGGAGTACCACCTGCAATCTCCCTCCAGAATCCCTGTCTGCTCTTTTGGATCCTGTGCTGAGGAGACCAGCATTCCCCCCCCCCCCAGTAGACTCTTGCTCTAGGCTCACCTTATAAGAAGGGACTTTGTTCCCAGAGGATTTGTTAAGCTGGTTAGCATTATATTGCTTTGTACCAATTGTCGAGCTTCTATGTTTGTATGTATGCGTGCATATATGTATATATATACACAAACATATATGCAATATATATTATAAACATGTCTTGTCTTCTTTATTAGACTCTAAGCTTCTTGAGGGGAGGGTCCCTGTCATAAGAATTTGTCTTCTTGGCTGTGGCTACTGCCAAAGCCCTGCACAGGGAAATACTTGTTGATTTGATTTGGTTTGAAAGAAATGAAAGGAACTTAGGAGTTAATGGAGTAGACAAACATTAGCACTACTAGTAGAAGCAATAGCAAATTTAGTTAATGGGTAACAGGAGGCAAACTGGAAAACCTTAAAGGACTAGAGGTATTTATAAAGATAATTTGAAATAAAAACATCTCCATTTTTGCCTCAGTTATCCACTTATATCTTTAGCATGATTCATCTGTGGACCTGCCTGTATCCTCAATGTCACTTTGCATATGGCCACTAAAGGAAAACCTGACCCTTTCAGAGTGCTTGGTTACATGGATTACATTCATTAATTAATTCGCTTTAACAATTTGTATATGCAAATACCAGCCCAATCTGCTAGAGAGAAGAAGGAAGGTATAAGGCCTCAGTAGAAAATAATGTTGCGTTAATATAACAAAACACGAAATCTGAAAAGGCTATGAAGATGGCATTTAACTGACCAAAGATTTTTGCCTTCTTCATGGAATCACACAATGCTATAACTGGAAGAGACTATTAAGACCACTTGGTCCAACCTATTCATTTTTACAAGTGAGAAAGCTCAGTAACTAATACCATGTTCCATATGAAGTTAGTTGAAGGGTCTGGATGAGAACGCATGTGTCTGACCTCTTAGTATAGTGCTCTACCACATCATACATTGGCTGTCCATGTGGACAGATGAGCTGTATAGTGGCCATTTTTACAATGACAGGCTCCTTTAATTCTATGGAATGCAGAAGAACGTGGAGTACCCAGCAGGGTTAGCCTCAGCAGTCCTGCTTCTGTCCTTCCTCTGTTTCCTTTCTTGGCTCGTGGTCTGACTCAGCTGTCCTTGCCTCGCTGCCAGGCTGCTACTCTATCTTTGCTGCTTTGCTCTCCTCCCGGCTTGTCTTTCAACGACCTCTTCTTGGTCCCCTCCCACAGTTTCTCTTTTTCCATTTCCTACCATCTGGAGCAAGCTACTGCATCTCTTCCCCTTATCAATTCTCCATGTTCTATTTTTGATGCTTTCAGAGACGCATGGATTCTCTTTTGCCTCCCTAGGTTTCTTTCTGTCCTTCTTTCTCCTGCTATGTATTTTATTGAAATTTTGTAAACCATCTTTAAGGCTTAGGAGTTTGACTTGGGGAGAAAGGCGGCTCAGTATAGTCAAAAGAGAGGAGATTCTGGGGCATGGGGGTGTAGCACAGTGATATCAAACTCAATTAGAAATAAGGGCTGCTAATCCATATATAAGAATTACTACGGGTTGCATAATGACTGAGTCTTAAAATGTAATATTATCTATGTTTTATTGTATTTTTATTTGTTTTGTTAAATGTTAGCTTCCATGACTACCTTGAGAGGATCACATGTGATAACTGATGTGAAAGTGCTTTTAAAAGTTCCACAAATGTAAGGGACTAGTACGATTCTCAAGATTATATTCTAAAGGTAACTGTCATTAGCGGTTGGCTACTAAAACAGATACTTTTATGCTTGAGCAATTAAGATAAAAGGATTTACACAGATGGAGTTAAAAGAAATGTTTACCATCACTTGATATTTACATTAATACTCTATATAATAGGATACGCCATTTTTAATTAATTAAATTAGCATATTCTTTCAGTACAGCTGATCTCTCTTCTTCAAATCACACAGAGGAGGGAGGTCAAAAAATGACATTAGTATCTCAACTGAACTCCTTTTAAAACTCTCTAATGTTTCTAGGTTTCAAAGACCAACCTGGGTGGATCGCTGGCAGAAGCCACAGTCCATTACTCTCTCCTCATTGATCCTGGGCAGGCAGGCAGTCAATAAGTAAACAAGCATTTATTCAATACTAACTATGTGCTAAGGGCTGGGTCTCCAAAAAAAGGCAAAAATACAGTCCCTGCCATGAAGAAGCTCACATTCTAACATGCAAAATATTGTTCATTTGTGAATGGAAGATATCTTCCCTGTTCTCAGAGGGAAGAAACTAGCACCTGAGGGGATCTGGAAAGGTGGGATTTGAGCTGAGTTTTGAAGGAAACAAGGGAATCCAGGAGGTGAGAGTGAGGTGAGAGAGTAGAGTACAATGAAGGACAGTCAGGGAAAAAGCACAGAGTCATGAAATAGGATGTGAAGCACAGCAAGAAAGTGAATGTTGTTGTGTTCTAGAGAATATAGATTGAGAAACAGTAAGACTGAGAAAGTAGAAAGAAGGCACTTCCAGTCCAGTCTTGAGGGAGAAAGGCAGCAAAACTAGAAGCTGTCACTAATACCAGCCCTTTTCCCCATTTGGAAGTTTCTCTCATCCTCTTAGGGGCAGTTAGGTGATGCCGTAGATAGAGTGCTGAACCAGGAGTCAGGAAGACATCTTTCTGGGTTCAAATCTGGCCTCAGACACTTACTAGGTGTGTGATGCTGGGCAAGTCACTTCACCCTGTTTGCCTCAGTTTCCTCATCTGTAAAAGGAGCTGGAGGAGGAAATAGCAAACCACTCCAATAACTCTGTCAAGAACACCTCAAATGGGGTCATGAAGAGTCGGACAAAACTGAAGTGACTGAACAGTAACTTATCTCCTTAATTGAATTACCACCCAGGAATGGATGATACCCCCTTTTAGCCCTTCCCACACACTACGATGAGAGTATTATCATCTCTCCTCTTCCGATGGACCACTAGCACCCCCTCTGCCTCTGACACAAAAACCTCGTCTGCATTCTTTCCACTCTTCTATTTCTGACCACTTAGTCTTAAAACTCCTGTTGTTTACATCATCTTTGAGATTGTCAGCACCTTCCCAATCCTTTCAGTCAGAAATCCTTCTTCCCTGTGTCTTTACTCTATTCCCTTCCTCAAGTTGTTTGCGTGATTGTGAGTGAAGACCTCAACAGCTCTTCAACACAGAAAGGTGGAGGACTTGTCCTAGCTTGTTTTCCACACCCTGGACTCAAGTCATCAGGAGACCTTGGTTCCAACTCCAACCCTAGCCCCAACTTGTGTAACACCAGGGGAGTGACTGTTTCTCTAGGTCTCAGTTTCTTCAACTATGAAACGAGAGGCTAGATCTAGATGACCTCCAGAGACCTTTCTAGCTCTAGAGTCTATGGTTTTATGATTCCATAAACAACTCCACTTTTGGTGGGCTCTGTTCTCCTCCCCCGTCCCATCTCCAATTTGCTGCTTACCCTTCACTAGGTACCCTCTGCCCATCTACCTACTCTTTCTGGACCAAAAGCTCTGAAGACTCAGAAGTGGGAGGGACCTGAGAGATCTTTTCAACCAATCCACACATATTTTACTGACGAAAAATTGAGATCCAGAGAGGTTAAGGGACTTGCCAAAGCTTGATCAAATTACTTTCTCTATATGGGCATCAGTTTCTACCTTGGCAATATGAAGTTCTTTAAGATCCATTTTAGGCCTAAATCTTAGGATCCTATAGTTAGAGAAGGCCGCCTTACTCTGGCTCTCCCTCCTCTGTTGGGTAACATTTGTATTTTAAAATTAGCTTTCTGGAGACAATGTTCCTGTTTTTCAATCAATTAGCCAACATCTAGTCCTTGTGCTAGGCAGTGGAGTACCATTTTAAAATCAAATGTTCCCTGCTATCCAAGGAGCTTACATGCTCTCAGACCTGAGAAGGATCTTTTCTTTTCTGACCCTGATGGGAGGAAAGGAAGGGCAGTGTTATGACCAGCCAATGGCGCTGATATTCCGTGTTCAGTGGGACCTAGAATCACACCTATTTGCCAACTGACCACTAAGATGCCCAGCCTTCTTCCACTGCAGACTCCTTCCTTCCTTCTAAATCACTATCAGTAAGTGCTTAGTCCTGGGCTCTCTGTGTTCTACCTCTAATATTTCTCCCTGGAGGAAGCAGATCATATCGACATGGGAGAGGGAAATTCTATATGCTTTAAGGTTTTAATGAAAACTTCTGTGCTAACAGTTCCCAACTTGGTACCTCTGTCCTGCCCTCCACCACATTGTTTAGTTCTTAAAAGCCCCCAAGCTTGTTCTGCTGTTGCCTCAAAATAGACAGTGAAGATAAAGTTTACTTTTCCCTTAAACCCTTCCCATTGTCTAATTTTTCATCCTCTATGGCAAAACTACCATTGTACCTTTCTTCTCATAATAGTTGCTATTTCTAGAGCAAAGCCATATATTAATGTTAGCGTATGCTGATATTTATAATAGCCTCTGACAGGAATTTTCTCTCTAAAGCAAAAAGTGGAATTGACTCCTGGGTGCAACAACAGCAGTTGTGGGGTACTGTGGGTATCAGAACATGGCACAACTATAATATTCCCACCCACTCCCTTAATTTAGATGGTTGGTTTACCCTTTTGTGTGCCTTAGCCTCCCTTCACCACGTGATAACAGATTGAAAGTACTTAAAAGGAAGAAGGATTTGGAACTAGAGGACCAAAGTTTGAGTCTAGGGTTCACAATTAGCTGACCTTAGGCCTCTCTGGTCTTAGTTTCCTCATTTGTAAAATGATAGCTTGGGCTAAAACATTTCTAAGAGTCCCTTTCCACTCTAAAGTCTGTATCCTTTCTAGCTCCTGCCCTTCTGTGGAGCAAGTTGTGTGTGCAGACTGAAGATGAACCAGGTGACACAACACATTCTTGTTTGAGTCTTTCTTCAAGACTTGGGAGATTGGTTGAGCTATTGGCAGTCATAAGGAGACTCCTAATTACAGAACAGACTCTTCTTTCATGGAGCATAGGTTCTATTGATCTCCAGGAAGAGACAAAATCCTTGCTGTCCCCAACACAGAATGTTTAGGCCATCTGCTCCCTCTCTTTCCTTAACTTCAATGCTTTTTTCCATTCTGATGATCACCCCCAGGGAGAAAACCTCAATTAGGCTTTCTAATCTCCATTTTAACAAGGAAGGCAGGGGATTCTGGGTACACTTCAGCAAAAGTGAGCTGCTGTGGGGTACAGGTGAGGATGAATGGAGCCAGAGCCCATACTAAGGGCAGGAGGCATCAAATATTTAAAACCTCAAATCTTAAGCATAGGTGACAGTCTTCTATGCTGGCCCTAGATAAACAACTATCTGGGAACAAAGAGGGATTAGGCTTGTTCTGCTTGCTTCTAGAGCAGAGATTCCCAAACTTATTTGGCCTACTGTCCCTTTTGAAAAAAAAAAATTACTCAGTGCCCTCCTGGAAACCTACCATTTAATGTTTTTTAAAAATTTGTATCATTTCAAAAAATATAAAATATTTTTTTTTAAAAATGAAGCATCTTAAATTTAATAATTTATTGTAAACTTGTGATTTTTTTCCTGCACTGAAATTTTAATGATTCAATATCGCATCATGTGTCTATATAGTATCATATTGTAAACAAGTCATTACATGCATATATTCCTGCCAATGCATGCTGGACTTCAGGGCAATGTGTGACATGCTTGTTAAGGCCTGTTGGCATACTTGACCACTAATTGGTTATAACTTGCATTTTCTGTGTTTATTTGGAAAATAATGTAATCACTACAGTTTCAATTTTGTTACACAACAGATGAAGCATGTATGAATGGTTTTTAAAAATTCTCTTCTCTTTCCTTATGCTTCCATTGCCTATTTATTTTTATTCAATGCCCCCAGTTGCACCTGAGGCTACTATGCCCCCCTGGATTGTTCCAGCACCCCCCAAGGGGCGGTGTTGCTCACTTTGGGAACCTATGAAATCTAGCGGGTAGACCATGGAACCTTGGGTGGAAGCTATATAGTGGCTGATGGAGACTTGAAGTCAGAAAAAACAAAACCCAAACCAAAAATAACTGCCTAACAATGAAAGCTCTCCCAAAGTGAAGTGGACTGCCTCCAGAGGTGAGGAATTCTCCTTCCTTGAGGGTTCTCAAGCAGAGGCTGTATGCCATAATGTTCACAATTCCCCAGTAGAATATGCGATCTTTTAAGGCAAGAATTGCTTCACTTTTGTCTTTGTACTCCCAGAGGCTAGCAAGGTGCCTTGTGCAAAATAAGCATCCACTAAATGCCTGGAGAATAAATACCGTCTCACTCTTACATGACACGCCATCCCGTCTTTGTCCCTTTGCTCACGCTGAGGCTAATCCCAGGTCTAGGCCACACACCTCCTTTACCTCCACCTCTTGGAATCCCTGGTTTCCTTTAGAACTCAGTTCAAGGGCCACTTTCTGTATGATACTTTTCCTGGTCCCCAAAGCTGCTAGAGCCTCCTTCCTAACATTACCTTGGTTTTGTCAATGGATCTCCAGGGCCTAGAACAGCACCCAGTGTGTAGAGGTTTAGTGAATGATGGTTGATCGATAAACTTAAAATAAATATGTCCTCACTCCAGAGAGGAGAATTTCTGACATTAAAATAGATGCATTAATGAAATATATATATATATATATATATACATATACATATATATATCTATATATATACATATATATACATATCTATATATATACATATATATACATATACATATATATATATCTACGTGTGTGTGTGTGTGTGTGTGTGTGTGTGTGTATATATATATATATATTTTTTTTTTTTTGGCTAGTCAGTGGGGTTAAGTGGCTCACTCAGGGTCACACAGCTAGTAAATGGCCAGTGTCTGAGGCCAGATTTGAACTCAGGTCCTCCTGACTCCAGGGCCAGTGCTCTATCCACTGCACCACCTAGCTTTCACTATAAAAATATTTTTAAATATCTCTTATTATAGCCACTTTTGTTACATCCTACATGGCTATTGACCTTGCCTATCCCTCTTCCTCGATAAACAAATAATCCCAATATAAAGTAGAATATTAAAAGTATGTAAACAAACAAAGTGCTACAAAGCACTGGCCTTGTAATGACCCTCCTTTGTTCATTAAACTTTAGTAGCTCTCTATTTACTCTAGTAAAGTGCTGAGCACAAAGCCTGGCATATAGCAAGTGCTATATAAAGATTAACAATGATGATGATGTTGATGATGATGATGATGATGATGATGATGATAAAATAGAAACTTCCCTGGCATTTTAAAACCCTTCATGGTCTGATTCTAAGTTATCTCTTTTGTCTGATTACTTGGAGATCATTTACCCTGACCCTGCTTGCTATTCCCTGGACATCACGTTCCATATCCTGTCTCTGTGCCTTAGCACAGGTGGTTTCTCCCATGCTTGCAATGATTCCCCTTTTCAGTTGAGTCTTTTGGAACCTGTACTTCCTTCAAGGCTCACTTCTCATACCCCTCCTTCAAGAGGCCCTTCCCCATTCCCTCAGTTATTAGTACCAACCTCATCTTGAAATAACCTTGCATTCATCTTGTATGTATTCTGTTTACTGATCTGTGAACTACTGAATCTCTCCAGTAGAGTTTAAGCTCTTGGAGGACAGGCATTGTTTTGCTTTTGTATTTGTATTCTCATTGTTACCTAACACCATGCATGGCTTATAATAGTCAGTTAATAAATATCTGTTGATTGTTCATTTGATTCAAGGTCTGAGGAAAGAAAAGTCATCACTTCCCCTGTAACTGGAATAAAATTATTAATTCACAGCAAGGGTTCTTAACCTGAGGCTTCCATAGATAGATTTCATGAGCTTGGATGGGGAAAAACCATGCACCTTTATTTTCCCTAACCTCTAACTGAAATTTAATATTTCCTTTTATTACGAATGTAGGCAACAATATGTAGTGATCCATAGACTTCACTGGACTGCCGAAGGGGTCCACGACACAATAAAGGGTAAGAATCCCTGATTTTGAGTACCTTTCAGTTTGGTCTCCAGGTACTTATCAATTATCTAGAAGAAACATTCCACGTTTACCACTCGTTTAAGAGGTTCTGGACACGTAGAAAGGATTCAATAAATGCTGGGTGACTGGAAAGAACTTGCCAAAAGGTAGGTTGTGTAGGCTATTTCCTCCCTGAGGACAAAAGCCATCATGTTGCATTTCAGCTGGAGCTAAGATTAGAAACAAAGGAGGTCTGAATTCAAATGCCACCACCTGTGGGGATGGAAAACAACAGAGATCCATTTTCTCTGTGGCTGTCAGAGGCAATCACTTATAGATTTGGAATCTTAGTATCCTGGATTTTTTTGTTTTAAATTAATTTATTTTGATTTATCAACAATCACTTCCATATGCTTTTGAGTTTAAAATTTTTCTCCCTCTCCCTCTCCAACACCCTCCCCAAGATGGCGCACGATCTGATACAGGCTATGTTTATATACATTCCTATTAAACATATTTTCACATTAGTCATGTTGTAGGTAAGAATTAGAACCAATAGAAGGAACCACCAGAAAGAGGAAACAAAACTCAGCATAAGAAAAAAAATAGCAAATAGCACACTTCGACTTAGTATCCTGTTGACTGAAACCAACAGAAACTGACAGCTATTTCTTGAGCACCTACATTAATAATAACAGACGTTTTATTTAACGCAGTGAAGTTTGCCGAGTACTTTTCAGGTATCTCTTGAGTCTCACAGCAATCTTGTGAGGGAGCTATTATAGATATTATTATCCTCATTTTACAGATAAGAAAACTGAGACTCAGAGAAACAGCAAATATCAGGGGAATGATTTGTGGTCAGTTCTTCCTGACTCGGCTCTGAGATTCTACTCTGCCAGGCTGTCTCTCCAACAGGATGGAGGAGTCATACTCCCTGGGAGAGACGGAAAGGCGCCCAAGACCTAGTCTTGTTGCTTAGTCTAGTAGAACAGAAGGGCGTATTCACAGACAATCACAGAAGAAGGATGTACAGAGAAATGCATTCAAGTAGTAAGAATTACATGTTGGAGAAGTATAGAGAAGGAAGGAATCACACCCGGCTGGGAGTGATCAGAACAAGCATTATGGAGAAGGTGGCATTTGAGCTAGGCCTTGCAGGATGACTAGGACTTTGATGGATGAAGATAACAATGGGACCAGAGGGGCTTTTTCTAGTCTAAAGGAATGATGTGAGCAAAGGTATGGAGTTGGGAAATACAATAAAAATCTGGGAAAGGGGTAGTAGTCTAGATGGGTTTACAAGTACAGTTTCAGTAGAGAAACAGGAGGGAAAAAATACACACTTACAAATATGTTGAATGAATAAATTATAATTAAGGAAGGATGGGATTACCACAAGGCAGAAATGAGATTTATTGACGATCACATTTTTTTCTTTTATAGAGAACATAATTCATTGGAGGCACTTAATAATAATAAATAATATCTTCAACCTCAAAATACATCTATATGCATCTGTGATTTCCTTAGTTACTCCTTCTACCAGTACAGATTGCAACCCCATCTACAACCTACTGTCTATGTCTTTCTAGAAGCATTTCTAGAGGATTTATGTTGAAGACTTTCTTCAATTCTTGGGTCACATTTTATTTTATTTTAAATTTTAAAACATGTTTTATTGATGCCTTTTGTTTTAATGTCATGGCTATTTTGAAATATGGTACTTCTTCCCTCTTCCTCTAATCTTTATACACCCTCCTTTCACCTCCACGAGAGTCGAACCATCTCTCATAGCAAAGAAAAGCAAGCACTTGAACAAAAATTCCTTATGTAGTGACTGCACCTGACAATGTCTACAAAATTCTTCTTTAATAGCTTCCTACCTCTCTTCTAAGACAATAGAGATACATTTCATTAGTTATGTTTCAGGACCATTATTATTTATTCAGAATTTGGCTTCTTTTTTTTGGTAAGAATCCTTAATTTTCATTGTGATATAGTGACCTTCCAGTTCTTCTTTTATTCTGTATTAGCTCATACAAATCTTACGATGTTTCTCTGCGTTCCTCATATTCCTCGTTTCTTTCAGTATGATGTTCAAATATATTCATAAACCATAGTTTGTTCAGCTAGTCCCAAACTGATGGGTTCCTACTTTATTTCCAGTTCTTTGCTACCACAGAAGTACTGCTATCAATATTTTGGTATAGATTAGTTCCTTTCTTTGACTTCTTTGGGGTACATGCTCAGTAGTAGAATCACTGGATCAAGGTATATGGCTACTTTAATTGCATACTTCCAAACTGAAATGGTTGGACCAAATCATAGCAACAAAGTATTAGTGGGCTTGTCTTTGTATAGTCTGATATTTGCTGTATTTTTGTTACCTTTGTCAATTTGCAGAGTGAGAGAGAAAATGCTAAAGTTATTTCAATTTGTGTTTATCTTATTTGTAATTTGTAAGAGGTTTTCATATTGTCATTTATAATTTGCAAGTTTTCTTTGGAAAACTCTAGTTCATATCTTTTGTGGTATGTATATGATCATTTTAATATTCTGTGGACACTAAATATGTTCAGATATTCATAGAAATAGTAGCTTTAAAGGATGAAAAGGACCTCAGAGGTTATCTAGTCCAACTTTTTCATTTTATAAGTGATGAAACTGCCTGATGTTACATAGGTAAAGGATATTTAGCAACTAATTAGATGGCATTCTGCAGGGGGCTGCCTCACCAACCAATTTATGCCGCCTCACTACATGTTCAGCCAACTTCATTTTTCGGTCACGTTTTTCCTGATGATGTCTTTGGCGCTACTACTCTCATGCAAATCATCATTCAAAATGCACATATAGAATTGTTTGTCTGTGTTTGGCACCACCTGGAGATCTTCAGAATATAAGCATTGATTTAGAAGTGCTTCTTATCTGGTGACCCTTATTCTTTTATCTGGGAAAACCATTTAATTTACAGATTAAAAGTCCAAATTTGGAAACTCACCTTAATACTCAGCTACACTTAGAGCTGCAGAAGGAAAATTGTCATATACAGTAGTACAAAAAGCAGTGGACTATGAGTGAAGAGACTGGGGTTCTAGTAATACTCTGTTACCTTGGACAAGTCACAAAGTCTGTGGACCTTGGTTTTGTGGAATTCCTCAGCCCATAGGTCCTAAAATCTTCCTGGAAAGTAACTCCTCTCATCTTGGTCCATCTGCTGGAGGTCAATAAATCAGGAGGCATGGCTAGAAGATTAAAAATTTAATTGGCATCAGCTAAGGGAAGTTGCCAGGTGGGATAGTGACCCACCGACACTGGGAGATATATACACAGAGGGTTTTATACAGCCTTTGGGTGACATTACAGAAGACAAAAGCAACCTATCAGGTGAAGCTGCTTAGCCACTTTTCATGTTTGCAAGGTTGAGTAACAAGGATAGGGTGTCAGGTGATTTGAGGGAGAATGTGTTAACCTTAGGATTTTAGGAGTTGCAGATTAGGTTTGCTCCAGAGGGATGTTTCTTCTGTAGTTAATCTTATCAGATACCCTGGCCAGGAAATCTGGAAGATAATGGAGGGCTCCTCCATAATAGAATTCAGTAAGGCTCACTCTGTCAGTGCTAGCCTTAGGTACTGTCTCTATTTACACAAGCCTGTAGCTCTGTTTCTATGATTTCTAAGGTTAGTTTTTACTAGAGTGAAGATGTTTCTCCTAATTGTGCAGGTCATCTTATCAGCATCCTCATCGGTAAGTGATCTCTAAAGGTGAGCCAATATCATATGGTGGGAAGATTTAGAATCAAGAGAATTGAGAATTCTAGCCATGTAATCTTGGGTAAGGCATTTCCTCTTCCTGAAACTATTCTTTATTGGTATAATGGAAATAATAATACTCTCATTAATTATCCTCATGAGATTTTCAGTCTCAAATGAGATCGTGCACGTAAAGTATACAAATCTGAGTTATTATGAGCTTAAGTCCCTTTCAGTTCTATAAACAGGTGATCCATGATCTATAGGGTAGGTATAGGAAGGTGAAATGTGTCCTGTATTTTTATTGAGTTACTTTGAAACTTCCTAACGGCATTTAGGTCAGCCGGATGGTGCTTTAGAAACTAACCAAATGCTAATGATATGCTTTGGGAAGAATGGAAGTGAGTTCATTAATAAATCTCTAAAAAAACAACAAAACCAGCCTGCCATGCTTTGAAGAAATAAAAGCCTACTTAGCATTTTAGTTTCTTTATTTTAGCTCCATAAATGCTGAATCCATTCCTACACAGTATAGTCATTACCGATAAGCTGCGATTGAAATACATACTACCCACCAGGAGCTGTCAATCCCAATATGTGTGGAGGTAGCATAATGTTTAATGCCTCCAAGACTTCTCCCAGGCTAAAAGTGCTTTCTTGTAGAAAGACAAAGAACATATTCTCCATTCAAACCTTGAGGGAGTTGAGTCATAAATTGTATTACACCCTATTTAGTATCCTGTCTTCCATATACAAAGATATTGCCTATAGTCTTGAGGAAATCACCTTTCCCTCAGTTTCCTTACTCTACTCTTTTGATTGGAGAAGAGTGATGTGATGGAATCAGTCTTTTAGCAGTGTTCAAAATGGATTAGGAGGGCGACTAGCTAGAGGTCCTCAACCTGAGGTCTCAGAACTTGTTTTTGTTTTTAAATTCCATAACTGAACTTTAATATTGCTTTGTTTTATAATCTCATATTTTATTTATTCATTTAAAAATATTATTCAGAGAAGGGATCCATAGACTTCAACAGACTGCCAAAGAGGTCCAGGACACAGAAAAAGTTTAAAACCTTGGATTAGAAGCATAGAAACCAATCACTTTGTAACCAGGGATACATTTGCAAAGTGCATAGCAAAGGATCATGCATGGAAAAAGAACAACAAATTAGAACAAAACTAATTAGGCTAATAGAGATTATATCGATGACCTTGACCTCAACATCATTTGCACAATGAAACTGTTGTAGAAAAGACTTCCTAAACACTGGAAAAAATGATTTGCCGATTTCCCATCTACAGGCCATGCTACTGCTCTCCTACTGCTCTTCACTTGAAGATGGGTTTACAAAGAGCTACAGTCTTTTAATTAGTTATTCCTTCCCCCTGTCCGTGAAAGCTACAGGATTCTCCTCCCATCATGCACGTGAGGAATGACAAGCAGATTGAGGAATGCTAAGGACAGAGATTAGCCCAGAATCACACAGGACCTGGCAGTGAATTTGATTCCATGTGTTTTTGGGGGTGGGCGCTATGGATAGGGTTGTCTAATTGCTGTTTCCCTTTCTCATTGTGAAATTTATATATCCCTGAAACAAAACAAGCTAAGGTTTTTTATTTTTTTATCCTAAGAGAAAATGCTTCTTAAAATCATGGAACTTTAGTGCTAGTACTTGTAAATCATTTTACCCACTCCATTTTACAGATAGCCTTTTAGTGAAATCTATCTTCACTTGAAAAAGATAGATCAAAAAAATCCATACTGAAAAGTAAAATGGATAGAAATTGCCCATTGCCTTTATTATGACATGTAATTGGACAGATTATCCACACACACACACCCCTCTAGCAGTTCCCTATTACCTCCAGAATCAAATATAAAATCTTCTGTTGCCTTGAAAGCCCTTCACAACCACCCCCCCCTTACTTCCTATACTTTCTCCTCCTGCACATATTCTGTGATACAGCCACACTTGCCTTCTTACTCATCTTCCAAAGGACCATCCATTCCCAACTCCATGCCTTTTCACTGCTGTCTCCCATGCCTGGAAAGCTCATCATCGTGCACTCCACTTCCTGACTTACCTGGTTATCTTCAAAACTAAGCTCACATCCCACCTTCTTCAGGAGGTGTTTCCCAATCCCGTCAGCTGTTAATGCCTTCCCTCTCAGATTACCTTTCATTTTCCCTACATATATGTTGAATGGACATAGTTATTTGCATGCTCTCTCCCCCATTAGATTATGAGCTTCTTGCAGGCAGGGGCTGGGTTTTTTGGTATTTTTCCCCTCCCTTCTTTGTATCCCTAGCACCTATCATAGTTCTCGGCACATAGTGAGTGTTTGATAAATGCTTGACTGATTACAGATGTACAATGAGTGATGGTAAAAATTGCACTAGATCATAGATTCAGAACCAAAAGGGACTTTAGAGATCATAGAGTTCAATGTTTCTCAAATATTCTAGTCTCCCAACTCCTTTACACTCTTAAAAATTATTGAGGACCCCAAAGACCTTTGGCTTATGTGGGCTATGAGTAGTATATTAGACATAAAAACTGATGCATTTTGAAAATAGTTATTAATTCATTTAAAACAATAAATCTATTATGCATTAACATAAACAGTATATTTTAATGAAAATACCTATATTTTCCAAAACAAAACAAAATTATTGCAAAGAATATCATTGTTTCACTTTATTTTTATTATTATTTGTTACACATCTCTTTAATAGGAGACAGTTGGATTCTCATCTGCTTTTGCATTCAATTTGTTATGATATGATGTTTTGGTTGAAGTATAGAAAGAAAACCCAGGTTTATATAAATATGTAGCTGAAAAAGAGAGGAGCGTTTAACATGCAGATAATATCTTAATATTATTACAACAATAGTTTTGATGGACCTCATGATTCCTCATGGACCTCAATGGTTCATGGACCATACTTTGAGAACTGGTGATCTAGTCTAGCTATATTGTTTTACAAATGAAGAAATTGACACCCATAGAGATGAAAGAAGTTGCCCAGAGTTATAGAAATAGTAAGTAGCAAAGCCAGGATTCAAACCCAGCTCCTTTGACTCTAAAATATGGAGGACAATAGTCTGATGGGGTTTTTTTTTAATGCTTTTTTTAAGGCAATTGGGGTTAAGTGACTTGCCCAGGGTCACACAGCTAGGAAATGTCAAGTGTTTGGTCTGAGTCCAGATTTGAACTCAGGTCCTCCTGACTTCAGGGCCAGTGCTCTATTCACTGTGCCACCTAGCTGCCCCCAATAGTCTGATGTTTTTGATGAGATACCACAAACTCAGAAGAATTGTGGGTAACCCAGAGAGAGAAAGGGTAAAATGTATGGTGGGAGTCAGTTGACCATGGCATCTTAGCAATTATAAATTCCACAGGAATAATGTCTAAGACTTTTTCCATGGCATACAGAACTGGAAAAGGAAGTAAGGTGGGCTTGTAGCGTGAATAATAGATAACAGTTGAAGAACTCACTGCTATCCAGGCATTATTGAAAGGACCTCCAATGTGTTTGTGAGATTCTGTAGTATTCACAGAAATATTTGTTCAAGAACTTTACAGGAGGAGAAGGGTTACCCATATTGCTGAGCTGAGAAACCCATGGAATCGTCAAAGGATGGCTGCTTGTCACTGTGGCAGAGCTGGGACTAGAACCCAGACCTCTTGGTTCCCAGTCCCATGTCCTTCCTACTATGCTGCAGTCCAAGTAGTAATCAAAAGTTTTAGGAATTCTGTGAATCATGACTTTCTAGAGGGAAGTATTTTATAGGAGGATTTGGCTAGAAGGTTTCATGTAGCTGGTTCCCCACCTCTGGCTGTTAGTTTAGAGTCCATGGAAATAAAAGATGACCCTCATCCTCAGTACCTAAATGAAGTAAGGCTTGGAACTAAATGAAAATCAGCCACCATACGGCTCAATGGAAAAAGTCCCCTTATCCCATTTTGATTTCATTTTCTTAGGAGACTGTGCTTTTGAAGTAATTGGATGGTCCTAATAGTATAGACATTTGTATTCTCTGGCCTAATGCTACAAGGATCAATAAATGGAATGTGGGCAAGTGAATGGATGATGCTGGTCAGTGCTAGTAAGCCCAATGCCAATTTTGCAGATGAGTGGAATTTTGACAAGAAGGGTATTAATGATTTTTAGAGATCATCCATAACACTGATTTAGATGCTCTGTCCCTCATGGGGCAGGGACACTTTTTCCTGTGTGCAGCTAAGAACACAGTCACCATTACACTTAATCTTTATCTCTTTTCTTCAAGGCAGAACACCTATCTGAAACTTTAAAAAGAAAGAAAGAGAACAAACAGACCCTATTCCTGAGTCCTTTGGTTGGGAAGCATAGCCTTCTGGACACTTCTGTCCCTTCAGTGCCATACCACTCTTGATTTCTCATTGATTTCACACAATTTTCATACACAGCCCAGCTGGTCACAGTATTGTCAGATACTGGGGTGACTGAAGGCCTATTTATTGATAATTCAGTAAGATGGAGAGAGAAAATAAGGTCACAAATAGAACTATGGCTGTGGCAGGGGGTGGAGAAGTGCTTGATCTAAACTAAATTACCCGTGTATCAATAACTGCCATTAATTTAAAACTTCAGGATTGACCAAGGACTTTGCAACATCATATCCTTTGAGCTTCACTACAGCCTAAAGTAAATGCTATGGGAATTATTAATTCCATTTTGCAGATGAGGAAATGGAGGCTGAAAGAGGTTGACTTGTTTATGGTTACATAGCTTATAAATATCGGTCCCAGACCTACCATTAGCAGCCATCCTTTTGGTAGTTCTGCAGGTTCCTCATCTCAGCAGTATAGATAGCCCTTCCATCCTCTTCCTGTAAAGTTCTTGAACACATATTTTTGAAAAGAAGCTCAACCAAACACACTGGAGGTCTTTTCAATATTTCATGGATAGCAGTGCCGCCCTTGAGTTCTTCAGAATCAGTATCTCAGCACTGAGTGTCAGCATCTGAGGCAAGAGTCAAACACTGATCCAACTGATTGCAATATGCTATCCATTACACTACACTGTACCGTACACTAATGAGTGATAAATCTTAGTGAGTGACTTACAAGCAGGGGGCAATATGGATCTCCAATTCTATTTGGGTTAGTGTTCGTTCTTCAGAATTTCCAAAAACTAAAGCATGATAGACTTTATCTTATTGCAGCAGGTCGATTGAAATTTGTTTTCTAAATATTTATTGGATGCTTGTTTTTAGGAAATACAGATATATTTATGTAAATGAACACAAATTATGTAAAACATAAAAATGTTGGAGCTGAAAGAAATCTTCAGAATGAAATCCAACCCCTTCACTTCAGAGCTGAGGAAACCAAAACTCAGAATAGGGAAATAACTTTCCCAAGGTCACAAGTCACTTTTGTGCCAAAGCTGGTACTAGAACTGTCCTGACTCCCAGCTCAGACCTCTTTCTGCCACCTCACATTGCTGTTTCTTCTGGTACCACCATTTTTATATGTTGTCCTCCAAACGAGGCAACCATAGTTTAAGATGCTCACTGCAGTGATAAAAAATGCATGAGCCCTGAGGATTCTCTCTGTGAGCCTCAGCAGATGAGTCAGAGGTCGAAGATTTGGTATGGGAAGGAGACACAGTCTTTTCTTTCATTTTCTTGGGTGCTTATTCAAGAACCATTTAATAAGCCCATAATGTGGAAGGTATTATGCTAGGCATTGGGTGAGAGAGGAAGATGAGCAAGAGATGAATCTTGAAAAGCTTGCAGGGGACATGAGACGTACAGAAATGACTATAAGACAAAGCAGAGGATAAATACACAAAAGAGGGACAAACAGAGGGCTGGTGGAAATTAGAAGAAAGAAAGACACCTCATTGCCTCTCACAGGGACTATTTTACAAGTTTACTTTTCAGTCTCCCTACTTTTAGTCTCTCACCTCTGCAATCTGTCCTCCGCATAGTTGCCAAAGTCATTATTCCTAAGACAATTGTGTGACAATATCACTCCTTTGCTCAAGCAGCTTCAGTGGCTCCCTATTGCCTCCAGAAAAAAAAATACAAACTCTTAAGCTTCACATTTCAAATTCTTTTAAATCTGTCTTCCATCTATATTTCCAGACTTGTTTCATGCTCAGCTCTTTCATGAACTATATGCCTTAGCCAATGTGGCCTTTTTACTCTCCCCAAATTCTCTACACCTCTCCAGTCTATTTGCCCAAGACTTCTCCTGTGCCTAGAATGTGCTTCTTTTTTATGTCTGTCTTGCAGAATTCTTGACGTTCTTTAAGGGTAAAATTCAATTCTATTCCCCATGGGGCCTAACCTCATCCCTCCAGTTAGTGCTTCCTTCTGCCTCCATATTTAACCTTTTATTATTTTTAATGGAGATTTCATATCTCCTGAATAGCCTATAAACTTCTTGAGGGCAGGGGCTAAATTTCATTTATTTTTTATCCATGTTGCTTTTGTATGTAAATGTACATAGTAAGTGCTTAATAAATATTTATTGAATTGAAGTAGAGAAGGAGAAAAGAGTAATTTGCCAAATATTCTAGTCTAGCAGATGCCTAAAAATGTAAAGTCAGGTAGAAGCTGATGGAGGCAGCTAGATGACTCAGTGGATAGAGTGCTGGGCCTGAAGTCAGGAAGACCTGAGTTCAAATCCAGCCTCATATACTAGCTGTGTAACCTTGGGCAAGTCATTTAACCTCCGTTTGCCTTAATCCATTGGAGAAGGAAATAGCAAACCACTCCAGTATCTTTGCCAAGAAAACCTCTGGACAATATGGCCCATGAGGTTACAGAGAGTTAGATACAACTGAACAACAGAAGTTGATAGGAAAATAAGCTCATACCAAATAGTTATAAATTAATAGAAGTCACTCAGTTTAGAACCATAGACTATTACAGCTGGAAAGAACCTTAAGAAAGTATCCAGTTTGACCCCTTGGTCTTACAGATGAAGTGACTAAGACTCATTTAAGGGAAGTGACTCATACAAAGTCACACAGTTAATTAGTGGCAGAGTCAGGACTAAACCTAGGTCTCCCACCTTCAATTGTCATGTTCTTCCCATTATTTCCCATTTCATTAAAGCATAATGGGTATTTGGCAAATGCCCGGATCAACCAAGATAGAGACACCTATGTGGGAGACCGTGGGAACCTGCTCTTGGGAGACAAGAACCAGGGCTCGTATGTGGTCATTCTGTGTTGTCCTACCAGGTAGTTGGCATCAGCAGCTTCTTTCTACTGGCCGCCTAATCATGACTGTCTTGTCTTTAAATCTACCCGACTAAACACAATTATCCTTTGTGCTGAATTCTCATGTTGGCTCAAATTCATTCACTCACAGCAGGAGACATCGTGGGGTAAGGTGGACAGGTCTGAAGGCCACCTCCTCAGCCACCTTTAAGCCATGTGGCTGTAAGAAACAGGCTTGGGGTTTAGATCTGTTTGGCGTGTCCTTTTCAATTCTAGGATTAAGTCTCTGGCTTTCCCCATTGATAGATTCCTCCATCTTACGTGATCAGAGAATTCACCAAACCCTAGTTACAAAAGTATAACACATCCACCCTTCTACACCCTGACCATAATCAAACGGCTTCTAAAGGCCCTTCCACCTCTAAATCTATGATTCTCCAGTCAGTAGAACTTGGTCTCTTAGTGTCATTTGTATTCAGAGCATCTCAAACACAGAATACTTAATATAAGCTCAGACTAACCACAACCCTGCTTTAAAGAGAACAGATTCCTTAGCTGCATATCCAACAATTGCACTCAGATATTTTAGCACTCTTGACTTGGAGAAGGAGTGAATAGGAGATTCTCAGAGGGAGGTGAGAAAAAAAGTGGGGAGAAACGATAATATTGAAAATCAATCTCTACCCCTCACCCCATGTAGGTTTATGACTTCCTTCTTTCCCATAGCAGTACCCAAGCTGTGTATCTCTCATGTGCGTCAACAATCCATGCCCCTTCTCTTTAGTGGCCCCTATTGGGCCTCGGAGATCTAAGGCACATTTTCTCTTTCTTTTTTATCTCATTTCCCATCTTCCTCCAGGGCAGCTAAATTTGTTTATTCAAATTATCTCAAGGGGCTGCTTCACATTCGGGAGTGGGGAATGTGGGCACACACACACACACACACACACACACACACACACACACACACGTGCCTCAAAAGATGTCAGGGCAGGAAAATGGTCCTGACTGTTTACCTGAGTCTGGGAGAGGGAAATTTGTTTCCTCTGCTACACTCTTGGATACCCTTTTTGGAGATTTTCACTTCAAACATTATTCCCCCAAATAAGCTTACCATGTAAGGCTTTGAGAGTACAGGGGCCATGCACAAAAATGGTTTAGACACATAGAGATATATTTTTTAAATGCTTTATTCATGCCCTTTTAAAAACCATCATAGCCATTTGCCTATAACTCCCTTCCCCTTTGAATCCTCTAGTATAACAAAGTAAATTAGTTGAGTAAGAATATCTGATAAAGTGATTTGGTAGCTTATCTGCTGAGAGGAGGAGCGTTTCATCATCTGTACTCCAGGACTAAGACAGGTCATTGCAATTAATCTGAGTTCAACTGCCTTTTGGTACTATTTTCATTTACATTATTGTAATGATTGTGTACATTTTTCTACTGGGCCTCCTTCCTTCACTCCATCAGTTCATACAACTCCTTCAATTTCTCATAATCATTGCTTCTTAAGGCACATTATTTCATTATGTTAATGTGTAATATTTTCTTTTGTCTTCCAATCAATGGCCACTCTCTTTGTTTCCAAGTTTTTGTGACAACACACACACACACACACACACAACTGTTATGAATTTTTGGTATATATGGCATCTTTCTGTTTTTGACCTTGTTGAGGGTATATGCCTGATAGTGAGTTCACTTTGTCAAAGAGCATGAAAAGTGTTAGTGACTTATTCTGCATAACTCCAAAATGTTTTCCAGAATAGTTGGACCAATTCACAGGATCACCAATAGTACATTACAGAGCCTGTTTTCCTGTAGCTCTTCCAACCCTGATTGTTTCCATCTTCTGTCATCTTTGACAATTTTGTGGGTAGGATGCAAGGCTTCAGAATTGTTTTAATTTGCCTTTCTCTCATTATTTATGATGTGGAATATATTCTTCATGTGACTATTGATTATTTTCATTTCTCCTTTGAAAACTATGTCTTTTAACCACTGGAGGATGTCTCTTGGTCCAATTTATATGTTCATGTCAATTCCTTATGTATCTTGGATATCAGACTTTTATCAAATTTTTCTGCTGCAAAGATTTTTTCCCACTTAGTAGCTTTTGTTTTTCTTCTAGTGGTAATATTGTGTTCATGCAAAAGCTCATTAATTTAATGTAATCAAAATGATCTGTTATCTTTTATGAGTATTTTATCCCACTCAGTTGAGATTTTTCCTTTCAGCCTTAATTATGAAAGGTAATTTATTCGGTTCTCCTTTAATTTTTTTATGTGACTTTTTAGTTTTAGGTCATATATCCACGCTGGATCTTATTATAATAGAATGCTGGTTGACTCTTAATTTCTTCCAAATTGATCTACAATTTTGCCACTAGTTTATGTCATTTCCCAGAAACTTTGTATTACTGGATTTAGTGAACAATGGGATATTGTATTTGATTGCTTTAGGTCTTTGTTCTGAAACACTGATTTAGTTTTCTATTTTTAACCCAAAACTAATTTTTATTATTGTTTTTATATCTGGAGGTCTGAAAATGCCATGACTCCTTCATTCCAATTTTTAAAAAATGTGCCTTGAAATTCTTGTGAGATTTTGTTATTATTGTGTCTAGTTCTGTAAAGTAATCCCTTGATAGTTTGATTGTATAGCACTAAATCTATAAGTTAAATTAGGAAGTATCATAATTATCATTATATCATCATAGTCGAATGATGAATAATGGACTCTCCAGTTATGTAAGGTCTCCTTTGTCAAAAGTGTTTTATAGTTACATTTGTATAAGTTTTGAGTGTGTTTTAGGTAGGTTAATACCCAAGTATCTGACTAATTTTATAGTTGTGAGTGGAATTTCTTTCTTTCTCCTGGGTTTTGTTAGTAATCTACAGAAAGGCTAATGATTCTATGAATTTATTTTGTATTCTGCTAACTTATTGGAGCCATTAACTGTTTTAATTACTTTTTTCATTGAATCACTAGGGTTCATTAAGTAAATCATCATGTTTTTGACAAATAGTTATCATTCTGCCTCCTCTTATGTTTATTTCCTCAATTCATATTTCTTATCTTATCATAATAACTAGCATTTTCAATACCATATCAGCTATGGAGCCAGTGCATATCCTTTCTTTACCTTTGGTCTTCTTGGGAAACTATTTATCCATTACAAATAGTATTAGTTCTTGAGTTTAGGTAGATTCTTTGGGAAACACTGAAATGTGTTTTTGAGCAGCTAGCAACCTCAGGGGACCCAATACAGTAAGGATAATGACATGGTCCTCTGGGAAAGATGCTGGAGGAGAGCTGAACTAGAGATAGCAGTGAAAGTAAACTAAAGAAAGCACAAGCTGTAGATAACAGAGACAGTGAGAAGAATTCCTACCTCCTGGGAATGAAGAATTGCTGTGGCGAGGTGGGGGAGGGTGGAAGCATCAACAGGAAGTAGTGGCCAGCAGCATCTCCTGGAAGCCTGGTGGAATTGTAGGAGGCAAGCAGCACATCTCAGACAGTATACATTCCCTCCTGTGTAAGGGAATTAACCCTGAATGTCTCCTTCTAGAGATCCACCTAGGGTACTATTATGTAAATCGTGAAACTTTGCATGGGTCTAATTGAAATAAGAATAGCTAACATTTACAGAGTGCCATAAGATTTGCAAAGCACTTTACATGTATTCACTTCAATTCAATAAATATTTAAGTGCCTACTATGTGCCAGGCACTATGCTAAGTGCTGGGGAGACAAAAAGAGGCAAAAGACATTCCCTGCCTCAAGGAGTTTACAATCTAATGGGGAGGACAATATGCAAACAAATGTATACAAAGCAAGCTATATACAGGATAAATAGGAAATAATTAAAAGAGGGAAAGCACTGGAATTAGGAGGAGTTAGGGAAAGCTTCCTGTAGAAGATATGATTTTAGTTAATCCTCACCTACCCTGGGAGGTAGGTGCTATTATTATCCTCATTTTAACGATGAGGAAACTAAGGTACAGAGAAGTTAAATGACTTGCCCCCACACAGGTAGTAAGAATCTGAAGCTACATTTGAACTCAAGACTTCCTAACTCCAAATTGAACACTAGGGAGAAAGACTGCTAGTTGCAGGTTATGTTTACTTTCTAAGGGGCTCAGAAATTAGTCCTATCTGTTTCTATCAATTTGCAAACAACTCGTGATCTTTTGAGTTTTGTGAGCTTGTGTGCTTGTCAGGCATAGTTACTCTTGGGCAGTGCCAGATAAAGATAGCCCCAGATCGTCAGCATGGCCAGAGAAGGAAGAGAAGTCCACCAAAGTGTACTCAGGTCATTTGAGTCAGGAGGGAGCCTGTGATATAAGGTTTATAAAAGGAAAGAGGGTACATTACATTGTAGGAATAGAACAAAGATTTTGTTCCAGGGTGAATTTCTGCGTAATGCAGAGGAAACTCCATGGGAGGTTGCCTAACAGGTGATAAACAGCTTTTTCCATGATGATGTCTGTGTATAGCCAGAATCCAAGGAGCCAGCAACAAGGGAAACAAGCCTCATTTCTGTAGCTCTGAACACCAGTTAGACTAGAGGAGGAAATCTTACGCTTGCTTATTGGCATCTCAGGTGCCCATCTGCGGGTACACTGCAGGCTGAAGAAATGTCAGCTGAGGACACCATAACCATGAGAGCAATATAACTGACTTTACTTCCTGAGAGGAGGTCAGTAAGCTTCTCAGAACACGTTCATTCTAAGTTCTTTGGGTTGCACTTAGTACAGAAAATACAGCTTCCATTGGCTTACTTTTATTTTAATAAAAACTTTTATCTTGTGCATTGTGGCTCACTGACATGTCAGTGGGGAGTTGAAGCCAGCCTTCTAGGCTCTCGACAGGAGAGATTTCTCCAAGTTTCTGAATAGAGAGTTGAGCAGAAATAAAATTGAGATGAAGCCCCAGAATATTTGCAGGATCTTTGTACTTTGGGTTCCCCAGGCTGGCACAAGGGTTACTTTTACATAGCACTATATAAATTTTACAAAGTGCTTTCACATCTGATAACAACCTCATTGTCCCACTGATTTACTTTCCTATTTTTCAAACCAATACTCCTTTTTCTTATTGCTTTTATAATATATCTTGAGGTCTAGAAATGCTATGACTCCTTCATTCCTATATAAAAAAAATATTTACCTTGAGTGGCACAGAGGATGGAGAGTAGGACCTGAAGTCAGGAAGACCTGGGTTCAAATCTAGTTTCAGACACTTACTAGTTGTGTGATCCTGGGCAAGTCACTTAACCTTGTTTACTTCTGTTTCCTCATCTGTAAAATGATCTGGGGGAGGAAGTGGCCTATTGCTCCAGTGTCTTTGCCAAGAAAACCCCCGTAAGAGATCACGAAGAGTTGGGTGTGATTGAACAATAACAAGGTTTTAGGGCAGGCAGGTGGCACAATGGGTAGAGCTCTGGCCCGGGAGTCAGGAGCTCTTTGAGTTCAAATCCAGCCTCAGACACATACTAGCTTCATGACCCTGGCCAAATCATTTTACCCTGTTTGCCTCAGTTTCCTCATCTGTAAAATGAGCTGGAGAAGCAAGTGGCAAATAATTCAAGTAACTTTTCTAAGAAAACCCCAAATGGTATTATGGAGAGTCAGATACAACTGAAATGAGTCAATAACAACAACCACCTTATTACTTCCATTTTACAAATTAGGATTTTGAGACTTACGGATGTTGATTCTTTTTCAAGGTCACACAGCTGGCAAGTGATAGAGACAGAATTTGAACCCACGTCTTTTGAATATGAATTCCATACTTCTTCTTGGCAATAATGAACTACTAGGATTAGAAGATTTATATTCTGGGAGGGACCTTAGTGAATGTCTAATTCACTCCCCTCATTTTGTGGATGAATAAACAGAGCCAAGGAAGTGAAGTGACTGTTGATGGTGTTACAAATGGTTAACTAGGAAAGCCAGATTAAAAACCAGTTCTTTTGACACCGTATCCATTGTTCCTTCTCACCCAAAAGGTCCCCTCACCCCAAATATTCAATTATTGGACAGGATATAGGGTTTTGAGTTATAGCTATGAGACCCTGGACAAGTCACTTTACTCATGAAGCCTCAGATTCCTTATTTGTGCCCTGCTTACTTCGGAGGATTGTGAGGATAAAATAAAATAATCGAAACTATGTAGACTATAAACATTACATAAATACAAGCAACACGAATGTAACACTGACAGTTACAGTATCAATGCAGCTTGTGTATCATGTGGGAAGTTGGATTGGAAAATTTCTAAGGTTTCTTTGCTGGCAAAGTTCAGTGATTCTGGACCTGCTTCAAGTCCGTTCTGCCATCACAGCAGAGAGGGAGCTGCTCTGGTGAAGGCAGGGGTCACTCCACTGTTATTCCATTCCTCAGGTTCCCAGGTAGTCCGATGTCCCTGTTATGGTTACAGCCCTAACCTGGATGTTCTTGGGTTGTGGCTTGGTGGGAGACAGAGAAAGAAAACAAAAATAACTTGCTTAAGACCTAGTGAAGAGCTACAAAGATAAGGAAAATTCTTTTATGTTGATCATGAAAGCTATATCAACTCAACATCTACCCAGAACTGGCTCTCGTTTTATAATCTCTTCCCATAATAGCTAGAAACTCACTGACAAGCATAATAATGTGTCAAGAAGCAATCCCTGAGAAAACTGCTTTTGACTGCGTGGGGTGAAAAATAAGAACAACCTGCCCTCTCTTCTCAATCTCTTGGGGTTTGTATTTCTAATTCTTTGTTTACCTTCTAAGAAAAGATGCAACTGAATATAAAAGTGGGCATCAGAAATACTAATAGTGACATTTATGCAGAGATATCAGTCTTTACAATGACATGGTCATATAGGATAGGGCAAAATGCCATCTGCATTTGATAAATGAAGAAAATGAGTTTCAGAGAAATTGATTTGCCCAAGGTTGCACAGATAATATGTGGGAGAGTCAGTGTCACTTAGCTTTTCCTTCTCTCTCACACTCTTACGATTGCTCATTCCGTCATTAGTTTACTGGCCATAGAGGAATGAAAAGAAGCAATGGGAAGCAGACAGATGTAACCCCCAGGACAGGATGTGAGTGCTGAGCAGGTTGTGAGAGTATGTGTGGTGTGTATATGTGAGTGTGTGAGTGTGTGTGTGTATGTGAGTGTGTGTGTATATGTGAGTGTGTGTGAGTGTGTATGTGTGTGTGGGGGGGGGGTGTGGGGGTGAAGGCAGGGTGGGGTTGACCAGAAAAGAAACTGTTCAGAGAAAGTGGTCATGAAAGCAGGATGATTCCATTCCAACTGGGAGGCTTCAGGGAGTGGCCAGTTAGGAGAGACTGGAGATTGAGGGGAGGCTTAGCGTTACTCCATTATTGAGAGAGACTAGTTCAGAGAGATTTTTGTGAATGACTAGGGGAGCTTTACACATGAATACAGGAAGAAAACATAATATCTCTATTTAAAAAAAAACTAATTGGAATCATTTCCCCTAAACCTTCCCCTTTCCAAATATTTCTATTGTGGGCACCACCATCCACGTAGTCACCAAGGTTTGCAACCATGCTGTCATCCACACTTATTCACCCTGTATATCCAATCTGTTACCAAATCCTGCCATCTCTCCCTTCATGTGCCTCATCCCTGTCCTCACACAGCTATCATCATAGCTCAGGTCTTCATCCTCTCAACTGGACTATTGCAGTAGCTTTCTAAGTTGTTTGCCTGCTTAAAGAGGTACGAGCAAGAAGGCAGGGAGATTAGGCAGGAAGGGCAGGAATGTATGGCCCCTAGACTTAAGAGCTTCTCTACTTGAGCTTTCAGATTTTCTGATGATGGATTTCAAACTTCAGGGCCTCTCAGCTACTTCAGGATGGAAGGTTGAGGAGGAGGAGGAGGAGCACAGACCTGTTAAATTAAGAGGGCTCTGATTCTTCTGAGTCCCCAGGAGCATTGCTGTCTAATTCTTCACCCTAGACAGAGAAAGGGATTGAGGACAATGATGAAGAACTTGCATAGGGGCTCTTGGTGTTGAAAGACCAAATCTTCTATTGCTTTAACTACCTGGACATTCCTTGGTGTTAGGATGGTGTCCTGGTAACCATTACTACTATTTCTTACTCTTCTTCCTCCTTTGCATTCCCTCCCACCCCCTTTCTTTCAGGCATCTGGTCAAATATTTCCCTTTCTACTGGCACCATCTATTGCATTTGAGCAGAGTTTATATCCTACCTGGCTCAGTGTGGACTAAAACACAGTTTCATAGATTCTCCCTTAGCCTCCCATTCCTGAAGCAAGGACAGTCTCTCTGGGATTTCCTGAAGGTTTTTAATGATAATAACAATGGAAAATAGGGGGTAACTGATTTCTTCTTGGACTCCATGAAGCATTCTTTTTTCCCACTTAGATCTTGCATGAAGAGTGAAGATGGAAAGTTTTTGCATAGACACAGGTCTGAATTAAGAGTCATTTGAGAAGAAGAGTAGAATTATGCTGTTACAGACATTTATTTCATCACAGAGTCCAAAGCAGAGAATGGTGGTAATGAGTAGTGAGAACAAGGTCTGGGAATGCTGCTAAGGAGAGCAAGGCTTGGGCTGGATTAGCAGCAATGAGGGGGTGAGAGGGGAAGTCTGTCTCTTCTCCCTGCCTTTCACAGCCCTTTCAACACAGCCCTATTCTGAAACAGCGCCAGTAGGCATAGAGACAATGATTTCACTGACAATGAGTGCTTGATGAAGAATTTCTTTTACCAAAGCAGGATCTGCCACACTTTCTGCAACTCAGCTCAAAGTCACTTGCCTGAACAGCCAGTTCATGTCAGAAGGACTTGATCCCTGGATCTTCCTGGCTCTGAAGCCAGCTCTGTATCCATTCCAATACAATCCCCTCTCTGCAAGTACTAGAAGTAGGTGATAAGAGTGAAGAGTTATTATGCTTCCAGGCAACATAAGAATCTTTAGCCTCAAGGGGAAAGGTAAGGGATGAGAGGAGGGAAGCTTCATGCAGAAGAAGACAAGGGGTCACCAAAATGAGGCTGTAGAAAGCCAGAGGAAATCCTTTCCTTTCTAGAAGACCATTCACACATTACGGACATGCATAAGTCAGGGAATGCCAGCTTATTTCAATAAAAAACCTTTAATGCTTTAATTTGTGCACAGCCTTCAATAGATTTTCTTTTAACCTTGTGGTCCTTAATAGAAAAAAATATCCTAAGCTCCTAAGTTGTTCTCAGGATGGTGTAGCTTAACTGGGTCTCGTGCCAAGCATTTTGCAAACTCATTTTCCCCTCTACTGCTTTTCTCCGTTTTGCCAGTTGATCCTACTCATCATTTTCTGTCATCTTCCTCTGTAATGGTTTGCAGATGTGCTTATTTTCTAAACTGATATTGTCCTTGGATGCTATGCCTTTCTGCTTGGGGAGAAGGAGCTCTCACATTACTGACTGAAGTGGTTTTCATGTTCTTTTTGTCTCATTGTAGTGACTTTTACAGTTAAACTTCTCTAAGAAACAGAGATAACCAAAGGCTGTGTCTCTACTTTCATCTATTTCCTCCTTTTTCAAAGTTTAAATCTTGTTTAATTAAGCCATGTCCAGTTTATTGTAATTACAAAGAGTGTCTTCTTATCTTATCTTATCTTCTTATGCCTTTCTTCTAATTTGATATTGATTTTTACTTTCCCTTCAGCCAGTTGATGGTCTGATTGCACAGTTGATGGGCAGCTGACTGACAGGCGTCTAAGACTGAAATAATTCTGCTGTTGATAATCAGTCATCTTCTGTCTCCTAATATATTTTCAATTTCATTTCTTTTATGATGTCCATTGTTCACCATTTCCAATCATACATGTCTCTGACAATATCTTCTATTCCCTTTGTCCTATGTAATTCTCTTTGGGTAATTTGTTGTAATCATGTAATCACCATGTACCCTTTCACTACCTATTGGGTAACCCATATTTCATTCTTTCATTAGGAGGCAGTGGTATTCTAGAACCTGGAACCATAGAGCATCACCAGTAGGAAATTGTTGTTAAAAAGATGGACCTTTGTTTCAGGGAAAAGCTTGGGGTCATTAAAAGCACTGTACAATTCCCCAAATGCAACAGAGCCCACTTTTCTGCTCCTCTTCAGTACTAGGCCCAGTTTATCACACATACATACACTTTTTCCTTCTAGGATATATACACTGTTGAACCACTTTTATGCATTGTTCAACTATATAGGTAATCTTCATCCACTTGGTTTTAGCTGCTGAATAGATAGGCTAAATTCTTTTCGGTGATTACAGATGTCATTTAGAAAGCTCTACAGTGTTCCAAAGCTTGCTGAAACTAGTTCAATGTCATATACAAACAGGAACATCTGGAGGACCTAATTAAGGAAAGGGATTATACTTTGACTTAAGCTCTTTGTTGGACATCCTCTATGACAGCAGCAAACACATATGGTGATTGTCTCTCTATGCCTCATTTGATGTCAGTAATCACAGGGTAATCAAAATAATTTCTGTTTTTATATCAAAGAGATGCACAGCTGGTAGTGAGAGGGAGAGATAAATGATGGACAATTTCTGTGTTCCATTTTGTCTAGCTAGTGTCAAAAGATTTAGAAGAAGATACCTAACATGATGGGTAGACTCTTTAAAAGTTTTATTCCTGTCTTTCATTGTTTATACCATCATTAATTCCTGATTTTGCCTTCTCTTATAATAAAGAAAAATAGCTAAATGAAACTAATCAACAAAAAAGCCATCTGGAACATACCACTCCCATAGCTTCCCGCCTCTCTACCAATAGTATGGAAATTGTGTTTTATCATGTGCTCTCTGAGATCAATATTAGTCACTGCAATTTATCTGAGCCAGACTACTTTTCTATCAGAATCCTGCCTATTCTACAGTTCTTACTTTCTTCTATCTTCCAGTACCACTCCAGAGTGGTAACAGTGAAGAAGCTGCACTTCTCTTTATCATCCTGCTTCTCCTCAGACTATGTTTTCCTTTCTATTACGTTATAGCTTCTGACCTTAGTAACAGCACCACATACCCAGTATGCAAAAGAAGCTTATGTTTTTTATGGTTGAGTAAACAGATTAGTTGAAAGAAAGTGACTTGTCCAAGGTTCCACAGCTAATAAGTGACAGAGCTGAGCATGAACATTGTACCTTTGTGAGAATTAAGAGTGCTTTCTTCACTTTACCCTGCTGCTCTGAAAGAATTCTTGCTATTTCTTCACACACGCAGGGAATGCTCTGAAATTATTGTACACCTGGATATGGGTTAGTTGTAAAGACACAACAGCCAGTCCCCAGAAAACTGGTCTCCTTTCTAAGAGATCTTAAATTTATCATGAAATCATGGGAAATCTGGAAGATACAGTTATGATGATCTAGTCTTACCCTACAAGTCAGAATACCACCACCCACTGCCTCCATGTTACACTTGAGGAAACTGAGGTCTAGAGTCCAAGGCTACAAAGGTGGTAAGTAGCACAGGCAATTTTGGAATCCAGGCCCTCTTCTTTCAGAGAAGCAGTAGGGTCTTGTAGTGGAAAGCGTGTGAGACTTGGAGGCAACATTTGAATCTTCCTTTTAACGCTTACCAGCCATGTGGCTGTGGAGATGAATGAGTTACTTAATTTTTTTGAGCCTCAAGTTTTTAATTACCTTAATTAATACCTGTAGTAGTGCCTATCTTCTCAGGGTGGTTGTAAGGAGGTAATGTGTATAAAGCATCAAAAAAGGATCAGCTATTGTTTTCTCTCTAACATTGGATCCAGCGCTGTTACCACTCTACCATACTGTATGATTTGTCCATCAAGCATGAGAAAGACATGTTATCATGTCATTTAAAAATCTGCATATATCCTCTTATTTTTAATGGGTTTCATATGTATATGTATATATAAATAGACATGCACACATCTGATTTATTTTGTTTTCTTCCGTCTAATTCCCCTATTTTTTCACTTTTTATTAGGGAAGTAAGTCCTTCCCCCTAATAAGATAAATTTTTCTTCTGTGTTCATTTTTACTATTTTTTTTCCTTTCCTCACAGTACTTCTTATAAGAAAGAAAACACTTTCTAACTGCAAAAAAAGATGTGTGATTTATTTCTTTCTTCCTATCCACAGGTTATTTAGGTCTGAAGATCTATACTAATACCTTTCACATCATTTATTGTTACCTTACAGCTTTTAAAAAAATCTTTCCTTTCTAATACATTATAGTACTTCCTGAGAATCCTCTTTGCAAATATCCTCAGTTGCTTAGGTATTCTCTCTTTTATCTTTCTTCTTGAAATCCTCTTTGTTGAAGTCCTTCTCTTCCATCAAGAGCCATCCCAAGGTTGACCTCCATAAAGACTTTTCTGATCCTCCAACTTAAAGTGATCACTCCTTCCCTAGTCTCATCCCCCTCTCTTTTTTCGCCTAAATATAACATTTTCCAACACATTCTATCCTATTCTATATTTGTGTAATTATTTCACTATCCTACTAGATTACAAATTCCTTGAGGGGAGGGATTATGCTATCTTTCATCTTTGGTCTTTCATTTTCAACATTATCTAATTTAAATATATTATCTTTCATTAAAGTCCAATCTGATGCCACATCTTGGTGTGAAAGTGATGCTCAATTTTCATAGTCTTTTGCCAGTAGGAATTCTATCAATTGATAGAGATTTCAAGAGTGGGTCTGAGAATGGGCTATCTCATTGTCATCCAGGACCCAGTCTTGCTAAACTGGAGAGGTTCATCTCCGGATGGGCTGTAGGGCTGAATTTTTCATCCGTAACAACTCCATGAGACATATCAAGAGTTTTGTAAATTTTAAGAGGCTACATGTAAAATATCAATCTGTCTCTCTGTCTGTCTATCCTTATTATTGTTGTTGTATTTTCCTAGTTCTGTGTTTGCTAGGTTTAAAATTGTATCATCTATTTCTTCCGTCTTTCTAGTCACAGAATCCCAGCTTCAGTGGAAAGAGTATTGGCTCTGAAGTAAGAGGGGCTAGGTTCAAATCCTTCTTTTGACATTGCCTTTGTGACCTTAGGCAAGTTAACTAATCATCCTGGGCCTCAGTTTCCTCAAAGGTAAAATGAGGCCATAAACTTTGATGGCTTCTGAGCCCCTTCCAGCTCTATATCTCTGATCTTTAAAGCACCATGATTCTATGAATTATTCCCTCTAATTGGTTTTCTCTACTACTCTCATTCCTTTCTAGTGTTTAATTCTTAATACTCCTTACCCAGGGCAGTTAGATGGTGCATAGAGTGCTGGGCCTGGAGTCAGGAAGACTCATCTTCATGAGTTTAAATCTGGCCTCAGATACTTACTAGCTATGTGACTCTGGGCAAGTCACTTAACCCTATTTGCCTCAGTTTCCTTATCTGTAAAATGAGTTGAAGAAGGAAACAACAAACCACTCCAGTATCTTTGCCAGGAAAACCCCAAATGGGGTCACAAAAATTCACACACGCCTGAATCAGAATAACAACACTCCTCATCTAAACTGAATCTCACTTGTTCCCTTCACTTTCCTTCCCTATTTCTGCTTTGCTTCTTCTCTTATTGCTCAGTGTGTCTGTTTCTCCCTATGTATCACAGGGGTTATTGACAATGCTTGGTGAAATATTTTTTTTAATGGGGAAGAGATACGAAGATTCTGGGCATCTTCTTGTATCTCTTTATTTAATTTATTCCCTGGTTTATTTATTCCATTGCATTGGAAGAGATCAACCTTTCCTTCCTCACCTCCTAGCCCTAACTCAGTAGCCATCTTGATTCCTCCTATATATTATCTTGAAATTGTACCTTTCCTCTTGTTACCAAAATAAATTATATTAAGACAGTATCAATAAACATGCCAGTATGTGAGCCAAGTTCTAACTGAGCTGAAATTATTTTGTTTTAACTAATTTTTTTTTAAAAAGGATTCCCCTCCCCCAAATTATCTTGCATTAACTAAATCTTCCAGCTGAAGGAGATCGAAGAGGTCACTTTCTCCAGCCTCCTCATTTTACAGCTGATAAGTCTGAAATCCAGAAAAGCAAAACAACTTGATTCAAAGTACTCACCTTATTAAATGACAGAGTTCCCAGCTTTTCCCTTCTTATTCTGGGACTCTTTTCATTATTATGATGCTTCTAATCTATTGTTGCACTGAAAACTGACTATTTTCACTCAATTATTTTTTAGTTTGGGGGAAGATACTGTTGTAAGAGCTAAAGTAGTTGAATTCAAATGATCATGTTTATTTCCTGGCTCAATTTACAGCTAAATACTATTGGGTTATCTTTGAAATGGTTGCTTATTTCCAGTACAGGGACACATTTCCTCCATGTTTTATTACTGGTCATTCATGGACACTTTCCAAAATTCAAACAATAAATTAGAAGTTTGGCTTTGAAAAATCTTCATCTCCAAGGGCCATATCTGCCCTTGATATACAGATGCAGCTTTCATTGATATTAATGAGAATTGTTTCCAAGAACTGAGAGTAGCAAATGCTCCAGAGGTTTCCTGGGAGCAGTGATGTGATTAATGCTGCCTTTACTTCCAAATACCTCTATGTGCAGCTTTCAGCCTCTTCTTTTCAGCTCCACCCCTCCTCCTGTCATTTCCCCCACTTTTCTTCATCTTCATGCACATTTGAAGTCAATGCGTGTCTTTCAGAAACTGCAAGAATCTCACAGCATTGACTAATTTTATGTGAATCATGCAGATGTATGGGCACACAGCAATTAGCCTCAGCCAGCCAGAATAGCTGATGAAATACAATTAACAATTCTTTTGCTTCAATGCAATGTACTATCAATAATGGATGATAGCGTGTCATTGGCCTGAAAAGAATACTGATCCTGCTGCATTATAAGAAGTCATTGCTAATGTCAATTGCTATAGAGAATAGGTGTGTGTATTTTTATGGATTTTTCTCCCTTTCTGAACCATCTTTTAAAGAGCACTGGGCTTGCCAGACTTGATTTATAAGAAATTATTTATAAATTTCCTAATTTCAAAACAAAACAGGTCAATTAATCTATCAAAGAAGCAACTTGAATGGGCACTTAATTAAAATGTAAATTCATTAAACAAAATACATAGCTATTCTTCATCTCTACTTAACAGAAACAGCAATTATTTTCTATAAAAACCATTAAATAATTAATTTATAAGTTTAAGCTATGATTGAAGGATAATAACAGAGCATGGTGGGTTGGTACAATAGAATGGGATCATTGCCTTAAAATATGTGAATGGCTATCATCTAGAGGAAGGAGAAGATTTATTCTGTGACATAATCCGTGGAGTAAATTTAGGACCAATGGGAAAAGATCTAAGGAGGCAAATTTCAATTTAATGTAAGGGAAAACGTCTTTATGATTAGAAATGCCAAGGAATTCAGAGCTGTAGAAGATTTATATGAACTGGGTCAGAGTGAAAAAAGCAGACCCCAAAGGATAATACACACAAATATTATAATAATATAAATGAAAAGATCACTAAAAAGAAGTAGAACTCAGAGTAACTGAAAAATCATCAAAGATGCCAGAGAAAATAGAATGAAGCCTACCTTCTCTCTTACGGCCAAGAGGTAGGAGACTATAAGCATAGAATATTATATACATTGTCAAATGCAGCTTTTGTAGGTTTTTGCATGACTTTTTATTCATTGAAAAGGAGGATTCAGTTGGTAAGAGGAGTGGGAAGTGACTATGATGTAAAAAAGGCAACAATGAAATAAATTACAAAAACCAGATACCCCAAAATGAAATGACTGTTGAATGGTATAATTAGAATCCTTTTCTCAGAGGACCTCAAACTAAGATTAGACAACCATTTATTGACAGCACATTTGTTTTTTAAGGCAATTGGGGTTGTGACTTGCCCAGGGTCACACGGCTAGTAAGTGTCAAGTGTTTGGTCCGAAGGCAGATTTGAACTTCAGGGCCAGTGCTCTATCCATTGAGCCACCTAGCTGCCCCTAGACAACCATTTATTGAGGCTGTTGTAGTTTGGCTTTATCTTTTGGGTAAAGGTTGAATTACGTGACCTCTGAGCTCCTTAGAATTCTAGCATTCTATGACTTTAGGACATCCTCTAATTTCACGGACTTCAAGGTCATGCAAAAATTGCAGATTCTCACATGTTCCAAGGTCCTACCTGTATCAGAGAAGGAATGTTTTCATCCCTAATATATATAAGAATATTTATAGCAGATCTTTTTGTGGCAACAAAGAATAGGAAATAGAGTGGATGTCCATCAATCGGAGAATGGCTGAATAAGCTGTGGTATATGATTGTGATGAAACACTATAAGCAGGATGATTTCAGAAAAACCTGGGAAGACTTTATATGAGCTGATACAATGTGAAAGGGACAGAACCAGGAGAACATCATACACAGTAACAGCAATATTCTGTAATGGTCTACTGTGAATGATTTAGCTATTCTGATCAATAATCCAAGACATTTCTGAAGGACTTAACGATGAAAAATGCTCTCCACCTCCAGAAGGAGAACTATTGGAGTCGGAGTGCAGGTTGAAGCATATTTTTTCACTTTATTTTTCTTGCTTTTTTTTTTGCAACAACTAATATAAAAATATATTTTGTATGATTTCACATGTATAATTGACATCACATTTCTTGACTTCTCAGTGGATGGGTGACAGAGGGAGAGAATTCAGATCTCAAAATTTCAAAAAAGAATGTTAAAAATAAGTAATTAATTTTAAAAACCTAGGGGAAAAAGGAAAAGTCATTAAGCTGGAGAAAATCAATTCAATACTACAGACTTAAAAATTACCAAAGGGGCTTGAAGATGTGGTCAGATTAAGAAAGTTGGGGATGATGGATGAGAAGTTGGCAGATAAAAGGAAGACTAGTGTCAACATTTAAAAACAAGGTTAAGGGTGGATATGGGAAGTCCCAAGTCTAATAAGTTTGACATCAATCTCTGGTAAAATTCTCTAACAATTATGAAATATTACTTTTGAGCATTTATAAAACAATGCAATAGTCGATAGGATGATTCCTGGGTTTATTAATAAAATTATGCCAATCCAACTTAATTTCCTTTTTTGACAAGGCTAAGTTGATTAATAAGGGTGATGCCACAGAAACAGTATACATCAATTTCAGTAAAACATTTGCTATGGCTACCCAAATTATGTTTATAGATAATGGGGTAAAATATAAGCTGGACATTAATATTATTAATATACTTGTGGACAGGACAGATGATTGTAAGATGAATGATAATACTATTAGGTGCATTTGGATCTGATTGAGTGACCAGAGAGAACCAAGAGATAATATTAATGGATCACTGTCAAACGGGTAGTAGGTCTGTAGTTGAATATACCAGGGATATGTCCTTGGATTTATTCTAGTTAACATTTCTCTCAATGACTTAGATGACAGTTTTGATGGTATGTTCGTCAAATTTGCACATGACACCAAGTTAGGAAGGATAGGTGGACTCATTCTGATATTGTGCAAGTTAATAGAGATAAATGTAAAGTTACATTCTTGGGTTCAAAAAATCAATTTAAGCAGATGGAAAAGAGTTGAATAGGTAATCATTTGTGTGAAAAAGACATATGTCTTTCCGTGGACTACAAACGCAACATGAACCAAGACTGTGACATGAAAAAAAGTCAGTGTCATTAAACAAAATAAAAGCTAATGAGATAGTAGGCTGTATTAATAAAAACCATATAGTCCACTCAGTATTTAGGGAGGCAATAATACTGCTGTATTCTGCCCTGGTCAGACTATCTTAATATTGTGTTCAGTTTTGGGCACCACATTTTTTTTCTAAGCCATTGGGGTTAAGTGACTTGCCCAGTGTCACACAGCTAGTAAGTGTCAAGTGTTTGGTCTAAGGCTGGATTTGAACTCAAGTCCTCCTGACTTCAAGGCCAGTGCTTTATCCACTGCGCCTCCTGGCTGTCCCTAGGGCAGAGCATTTTGAAAAATTATCAACAAGTCAGAATATGTCCAGAGAAGGGTGATTAAGATGATTAGGACTGGAATTCAGCCTGAATTAGGGAGATGTGTGAGTGGAAAGAATGGAATAAATACATGATATGTTGAGGAGGTAGGATTAACAAGATTTGACAAATGGTTGAGTGGATATGAGGGACAAGGAAGAAGCAAAAAGTACAAGACAACTTTAGGGGCAGGTGCTATGGATTTATGGAGTAAGAGAGAATGAGAAATTGTTCATGACCCTGAGGTTATGACCTTATTTAACTAGAAAGGTAGGAAAAACATTTGAGATTGGGGGGAAAAGATAATGAATTTTATTTTAGATATCAGCCAAATGCCTTTAACAAATAGCATGATAATTATAAAATAACAGTAGCTGGTATTTATACAGCACGTTAAAGTTTGTGAAGTGTTTTACAAACGTAATTTCATATTATCCTCATGACAACCCTGGGAGGTAGGTGCTGTTATTATCTTTATTCATAGATACAGAAACTCAGGTAGACAGAGTTTAAGTGACTTGTCCAGGGTTATACAACTAGTATGAGTCTGAAGCCAGATTTGAACTCTGATCTTCCTAACTCTAGGTTTGGAAAACTCCACCATCTATTGGGAACCCCTCTTCCACAAGGATTCTGCAGAGAATGTCTTACATGATAGTGGTGAACATAACTCTCCCTAGTTTGTCTTGTTTGTTACGGATAATCAGAAGATCATTAAACCAAGTTTTTTCTGTGATTGTATCTATCAAGGACTCATATACTATACATAAGCATACTACATATGTATGGGTTTATACACATATATATGTTTTGTAATCAGCAAACTTTGAGGGATTTTGTATTTTCTGAATATTTTAGTAAATCTTATAACTATGGAAATGTGACCTACTCCAGAGCATAGTCTTGACAGTATGACTGTTTGCTTATTGAATAATAGCATAGCATAGTATAGGCAGGTAGTTGGTTTTTCATTGATTAATTCCTCCTGCCTGAGAAAGCAATGGTCAGATAGAGGTAATGAAGCATTAACATGTTAATGAGATGCTTACATATAAAATGTGGCGGTGCCTGATAATGTCTTTATGAAGAGCAAAAAATTTCTTAACTGATTTAGAAAGGGATCCTGGGTCCCTGGAGGCCTTTGAATAGCTAGGCCTGACAGCCTTAGAGTCAGTCAACACAGTTTGTCAGTGCAAGTTAATCCAGACTAATCAGAGCAGCTTTATAGTAGATGACCTATGTACCTTTACCAGACTATACCAGAAACTGTGTGGGGGTGGAGGTGGGAAAGAGGGAGCTTCTCTTCCCCTTCTGCCCCACTCCCCCACCCCATTTCTATAGAATTTAGCAACAATCTACTGCAACTCATGCAGTAGAAAGCACCACATTATCAGTTTGAGAGCATAACATTTTGAGAGCCAATTTGAATAAATCCAAGGAGGAAGTGGAAATATGCACTCCCTGGGCAGGCACAGACAAACACAGAATGACTCAAAGGAAGAAGCAGTTTTAAGGGTCACAATATCTGGCTGTAGGGAAGACAGCCAACTGCAGATTCAAAGGACATTCAATTCAATAAACATTTATTAAGTGCCTGCTATGTGCCAGGCAATGTGCTAAGCTCTAGAGATGCATATAAGAAGAAAAGAGTCCCTGCCTTCAAAGGGCTTACAATATAATGAGGGAAGACAAAACACAAAAGGAAGCTGGAAAGTGGGAGTATTAGCAGGGAATACCAGGGGCTATCTTGTTCAGTGGAGATGAAACCAAGTAGAGCTGCAGATGGAAAGTGCAGTGAGCTGAGAGTTCAATTTCTGCCCCTATAAAGGAAAGCTTTGATAGAAATTTAATTCCAGTTCTCCAATCAGAGGGGGAAGGCTGGGCATAAAGAAGTGAGCAGTAGAAAAGACTGGATTCTAAAAGCCCAGCTGAGCAATCCACCCAGCAAAGATATTTATACCTCTCTAGGACCTGAGTGAAGACCCTTCAAGTAGAAAAAGAACATTTGAGCCCTGAAATACCAGAGGCATGTGTTGCCTTGGCTATGTGTGTTCCCAAGACATGAGCCTCACTACCATTGTGCTCCAAGTTCATATCCACTCTGACCATGAGTGTTATATATATTAATAATAATGTACACCATGGAGAAAATGTTTAATAGTTAGCATTCTTACTATGCCCTCTAAGTAAATTCCTTTGCTTTGAGTTAATTGTGTCTAGTGGCTGATTGATAAGGGAAAACTCACTGATGGGGACTCATGAACTATAGTGCTAGGCACAGGTACACAAAGGATATCCTTTGAATCCTTTAATGGCAGTTCTTTGGGACTTTGGGAAAGTAGCACATTGTGGGGGAGGGACTGAAGTTAAAAGAGTGCCAGATATAAAAACATGGGTTTAACCTATGCCTAGTTAAAAACTTGCCTCAGACAGTTACCAGCTGGATGTTACCAGAACAAGTCACTTTTCACCTCAGAGCTTTAGTTTCTTTATATATAGAAAAGAAGATAATGATACTTGTACTACCAACTTCACAAGGTTGTTGTGAGGAAAGTGCTTTTAAAAAACTTAAAGCATTATGTAAATGTGAGTCATTATTTTAATCAATGATACCTTTGATATAGGTGCAGACCATTCTCATAAAAATTTTATAGAGATACAAAAGTAGCCACGTTGGTGGAAGTTACTGATGTCTTCTTGCACATATTTTGGGATAGTAGTGTAATAATAGTATAGATTATCTCTTTTCTTTTCCATTTTGGGGAAATCTTCCTCTCTTTAAGAAAATTAAAAAAAATCAGTGTCTGAGCACCTACAAAACTGCATTGCATCTAACTTGGTTTTCTTCTGTGTGTATTGGGTTTGGTCCAGACACTTTTCCTAGTTTTATCTTTTAAAGTCCCATTCCCCCTTCTTAAATAGCTTATTGGGTACTGAAGTATTAGAGTGCAAATGACATAGTACCATTGTCTTTCAGAATGAGAATTGAACAGTATGCAAATGCTAGCAAATTCAAATTTAATTTCACTATTTTTCATTGTTCTTCTTCCAGTTTTATCCACTAGTGTTCTTGGAGGTGATCTGGCTTTAAGTTCTCATGCCAAGCCTTTTTTTTTTTTGCAGGCTGGTTTTCTCCTCCACTACTTGAGAAAAAGGATTGTGTCATTCCCTGTATTTGTATTCCTAATACCTAACACTGTGCCTGGTAATGGGTGCCTAATAAATGCTTGTGATTAATTGATTCATTATTTTATGAATCAATGCTGTTTGTAATCTCCTATCATCTTTCTTTCTTTACAGTAACAAATGAAATTGTATGTACTCCAAACCCACATTGCCTTTGGCTGCCATGTCTCTCTGCTTGGCAAAGAGATAAAGTTTTTTCTGGCTGATGTGATTTCTTGGCTATTCTGTCCCATAAATTGCATAAGATAAAAAAATCTCTGCCTGCATGGACCTTACAGTTGATTTAGGAACACATAATCTATGCATGTTAAAAATAAATACAAGGTAAAATCAGTCAGCCAATAGCCTGGAAGCTACTGCATAGCTTGGTTTTTTAATCAACTTCTTTGAAGCCAATTAAGCTGTATTCCTTTTTTTAAAAGTCTGTGTTAGTGAGTTTTTCTGTAGTTCTAGGACCCTGAGACTTACAGGGTCATGGAATCTGGTTGCTGTTTATCAGAATGACTCAGTTCTTCAGCTGCTCCTTGAGTCGTGCAAGGTCAGAAAATCAAGGCTCCAACATCCAGCAATGGGAAATTGATTTTTCAAATCCCTGAACCAGCAAAATGTGTGTTTGCCAGCCTGAGAAGTGCTCCTTGGCCTTTTCCTACTGTTTTTAGTTTATCAACCATGATTCATGGAGGGCTGGAAGTCAGGGGGTCCCTGTTTCCATTTTTTTATGGAAACTAGCTACTTGATATAGCTTAGGTTTTTTTTAATGCTTTTTTAAAAAATTAATTAATTTATTTTTAGTTTTCAACATTCACTTCCATAAGGTTTTGAGTTTTAAATTTTCTCCGCCTCCCTCCCCAAGACAGTGTGCAATCTGATATAGGCTCTACGTATTTATTCCTATTAAACATATTTTCACATTAGTCATGTTGTAAAGAAGAGTTAGAACCAATAAGAGGAACCACAGCCTAGTCCTTTTTAGGTAAAATTTAGCTAATTTGTTTTAGAGTCTATGTTAAACTCAGATCAAGAAAAGAAAAAAATGTTATCAGAAGGTCTTGTTCTCAGAAAAACATCAAATCCAGGATTGTGGGTAAATGGGATGTCCCAGTGAAGACTTCTTAGTGTAATTAAGGTAATGAGTTCAGAAGGTAGGATAGGGTTAACAATAGATTTCTGTAAGTCATTTTTTTTAGTGCCATATGTCAGTAGTTAAAATTTGTCTAGTGGTTAAGCCTTAACCTACTTTTCAATCTTATTCAAATGTGTCTTTGCCCCTAAAAAGAATCTGGCTCCAGAAAACCCTTAAAATGTTCCTTATCTACTCCCCTTATCTCCCTTTGACAGGATCTTGCTCAGATGTCTTTCAGTTCCCAACATTGTCTGTTCAATCCCTAAGACCTTCCAAAACAATTGTAAATTATCTTTATGGTGGACTGGCTCCACAGTACAAAGTCTAGCCTAACAGCACATTTTTTTATTGCTTCTTTGACATTATCTCAACAAACTAAGAAATGTAGAGAAGTATACTATGTCCTTTGTCTTATGTTAGAGTCCGAGTGTGAGATTGTGAGCTGGATTAGCAGACAGTTGGGGGACGGAGGGGAAATTCAACAGTCAGGGCTATTTAAACTGACTTCTGCTTCTGCTCCTTGTCTCCTCTCATCAGAGCTACTGGTGTGGGGACACCCAAATCTTGAGATTTGAAATAATAATAATAATTATAACTATAATAAATTAATTTTCTGTTTCTCCTTGGATACCTCTATGTTTTGTTTTATTTTTAATTTGAGTGGCATTCCACACGTGGGTGATTTCTGTGGATTTCTGTAAAGTTTGGATTCAGTAAAAAGGCTGCACTTGTGGACCTACAGGGCCCACATGTGGCCTTGAGGCTGCAGGTTCCCCACCCTTGATTGAAGACTTCTCATATGAGCATGAAGATTGCCAGTTGGGATCTTAGAAGTTAGAATTGAAAGGAATGTTAGAGATCACTTAGTCGAGTTCTTTCATTGTGTCCAGGAGAAAAGTGAGGTTCAGAGAGGTTTGTGATTTGCCTGAGTGATAGAGATACTACATAGAAAAACTGGTATTTATAATTTTTTCCCTAGGACACTAGATATAGCAAACTAATGAGCACAGATTTGATAATGTCCTTTTTGGCAAACCCAGAATATGAAAGACAGACCCCAAAGAACAATTATTGGCTTTGTAAGTTCAAGTGACCTTGATGAGTGACACTACTTTGTGCTTTATTTTTCTACTTGTATTTAGGTGGGAGTAGAAGGCTTGTTTAAACTTTCTGCTTTTGTATTTGTTACATTAATTTTGTTTCTAAAGTTCTTTCATTTTATAATATTGTTATGTACAGAGCTTACAAACTAGGTGATGGGACAGATTTTAAGAACAATAGTCATATCAGAAGTATAGCTGGGGGCAGAGCCAAGATGGTGGAGTGAAAGCAGTGACTTGCTTGAGCTCTCCCCAAACCCCTCCAAATACTCTAAAAAATGGCTCTAAACAAATTCTGAAGCAGCAGAACCCACAAAAAGACATAGTGAAACAAATTTCCAGCCCAAGACAACCTGGATGATTGATCAGAAAGGTGTATCATGCCAGGCTGGGAGCGCAGCGCAGCATGGGCGCGCAGGCTACAGCAAACCTGGAGCAGGCCTCAGAGGACTGAATCATGGGCAGCTGTAGAGGTTTCCAGACTTCTCAATCCACGAATGCCAAAGACAACTTAGAAGGTCAGTGGGAAAAGTCTATTTCTGTCAGTGGTCAGAGAGGAAGGTGGGGTTTCAGCTCCATTCCCCAAGAGCATGGCCCTGGAGGGGGCAGCTGCTTCCCGAGCTTCTGGCCCACAGACTGAGGGGGAGTCCAGTGGCTGATCAGAGAGGGATTGCAGGGATCTCTTTGCCAGTGCTGAGGCAAGAATCTCTTGCTTTGCCCGTGTGTGGATCTGGGTCACAGTTCTGGGTGGCAGTGCTGGGGTGAGGAGGAACGCTGGTGTGGTGGAGCTTGGAGTGGCTGTAGAGAGGAACCCGTCCTCACAGTTACAGGACAGAAAGGAGTACTTGTGGTCACAGGCCAGGAAAGGAGTAAACACTCTCCCCTTATCATACCACCTTGGAAGAACTGAAAATTTACAGATCCCTACAAGTATCTCTGAAAACAGCTATAGAAACCCCTGAAGCTTGGGACAGTACATTCTCCACATTGGAGGCAGATTCTTGCCTTAACAAAGAGTTTAAAACTCAAGTAATTGGCCGGGATCATGAGCAAGCAGTGAAAAAAGAGTCAGACTATATTATGTTACTTTGGTGAAAAAGAAGATCAAAATATATAACCAGAAGAAGACAATGAAGCCAAAGCTCCTACATCCAAAGCCTCCAAGTAAAATATGAATCAGTCCCAGGCCTTGGAAGAGCTCAAAAGGGATTTTGAGAAGCAAGTAAGGGAAGTAGAGGAAAAACTGGGAAGAGAAATGAGAGTGATGCAAGAAAATCATGAAAAACAAGTCAACAGCTTGCTAAAGGAGACCCAAAAAAATACTGAAGAAAATAACACCTTAAAAAATAGCCTAACCCAAATGGCAAAAGAGGTCCAAAAAGCCAATGAGGAGGAAAATGCCCTAAAAAGAAAAATCGGCCAAACGGAAAAGGAAGTCCAAAAGATTACTGAAGAAAATACTTCCTTAAAAATTAGGATAGAGCAATTGGAAGACAGTGACTTTATGAGAAATCAAGACACTGTAAAACAAATCCAAAAGAATGAAAAATTAGAAAACAATGTGAAATATCTCATTGGAAAAACAACTGACCTGGAAAATAGATCCAGGAGAGAGAATTTAAAAATTATTGGACTATCTGAAAGCCATGATCAAAAAAAGAGCCTAGACATCATCTTTCAAGAAATTATCAAGGAAAACTGCCCTGATATATTAGAACCAGAGGGAAAAATAGAAATTGAAAGAATCCACAGATCTCCTCCTGAAAGAGATCCCCAAAGGAAAACTCCTAGGAATATTGTAGCCAAATTCCAGAGTTCCCAGGTCAAGGAGAAAATATTACAAGCTGCCAGAAGGAAACAGTTCAAGTACTGTGGAAACACAATCAGGATAACACAAGATTTGGCAGCTTCTACATTAAAGGACCACAGGGCATGGAATATAATATTCCGGAGGTCAAAGGAGATAGGATTACAACCAAGAATCACCTACCCAGCAAAACTGAGTATAATCCTTCAGGAGAAAAAATGGTCATTCAGTGAAATAGAGGACTTTCAAGCATTTCTGATGAAAAGACCAGAGCTAAATAGAAAATCTGACTTTCAAATACAGGACTCCAGTGGAACATGAAGAGGTAAACAGGAAAGAGAAATCATAAGAGACTTATTAAGATTGAACTGTTTACATTCCTGCATGGAAAGATGATATTTGTAACTCATGAGAACTTTGTCAGTATTAGGGTAGTTGAAGGAAAAAAATTATATGCATGTATATATAGATAGATAGAGGGCACAGGGTGAGTTGAAGATTAAGGGGTCATATCTGCAGAATAAAATTAAGGGATGAGAGAGGATGATACTCGGAGAAGAAAGGGAGAGGTAGAATGGGGTAAATTATCTCACAAAAAAAAAACCAGAAAAGAAAAGTCTCTCACAGTGGAGGGGAAACAGGGGAAGGTGAGAGGGAATGAGGGAATCTTATTCTCATAGGATTTGGCTTAAGGAGAGAATAACATACACATTCAATTGGGTATGGAAATCTGTCTTACCCTACAGGAAAATAGGGGGAGAAGGGGACAAGAGACCATGGGGATGATAGAGAGGAGGGCAGATTGGGAAAGAGGGTAATCAGAAGCAAATACTTCTGAGGAGGGACAGGGTCAAAAGAAAGAATGGAATAAATGGGAGGGCAGGATAGGATTAAGAGAAATAGAGTTAGTTTTTCACAACATGTCTACTATGGAAGTGTTTTGCATAATTGCACATGTACAACCTATATTGAGTCGCTTGCCTTTTCATTGAGGGTGGGTGGGGAGGGAGGAAGGGAGAAAATTTGGAACTCAAAGTTTTAAAAACACATGTTTTAAAAAAAAATTTTCACATGCAACTGGGAAATAAGAAATACAGGGAATGGGGTACAAAAGTCTATCCTGCTCTACAGGAAAATAGAAGGGGAAGGGGTTGAGAGAAGGGAGAGGGGAGAGATAGAACAGAAGGCAGACTAGGGGAAGGGGTATTCAGAATGCATGCCATCTTGGGATGGGGGAAGGGGTGAGAAATTTGGAACTCAAAATTTGTGGAAGTGAATGTTGAAAGCTAAAAGTATATAAATTTATATTTAAAAAACATTTTTAAAAAAAGTATAGCTATTAAGTAGCATAACCCATTCAGGTTCAAAAACAGAAGTGTAGATATTGTTGTAATATTAACACAAGATACCAATGCTTGGACCAATGTGAGGGCCTTGTGGATCACAAACAATCTTTGGATGAAATATTGAGAACCATTGCTCTGGAGTACCAGTAAGCATATGTTCCTGTATGGAATCAACGGGAAATGCCTTGGCAGCTTCTCTGCCCAGTGTGAAGTCCAAGGAGAAAACCAGACTGGCATTCAAGTGATGCATGATGACAGGAGGGGCAGAGGTGGCCGACTTACTTGTTTTATTGGATTCAAAGTTGTAGACTACTGGATATTTTAGAAAGCCAACCCAAGAGTAACCCTGGAACACATACTTGAAAAGTAATTAAGATGGAAAATGTAGAAGGAATGGCTTGTGCCAGAAAAGAAGTGATTCATTGAGCTCTATTTAGTTTTTAATTTTCATCCAGCTTGCTGAATCTCAGACCCTGTACCATCTACTAAAATACTGAATAAAATCATGTCAAACTCATCCCTGGTGATATTAAATAAAATAGAAAAACTCAGCAGCACATTAATTGGCTCTCAGGATGTGGCATACAGTTTAATAAGCCTAATTTAAAAGAACACAGACAGTGACATTTATCCTTTAATTATGTAAAAGGAAAACTTGCAGTGTAGTATCTTAGGCAAATAATTTTTCTTGGTCACTTAAACCTTTATGGCCCACTGCAGCTGTATCCCATTGAAATGTGGTGCTTTTTATAATCCACCCCCGGTGTTTCCTGATCAAGAAAATGAAAGAAAAAAAGAGAGATTTGTGGATCTTAGATGTCATCTTGTTCAAACTCCTCATTTTACAGGAGAGGAAAGTAAAGCCCACAGAGATTAAGTGACTTGGCCAAAGTCATGCAGACAGCAAATAAGAAAGAGTATATTCTAACCCCCAGATTCTCTGTCTCCAAGTCCAGAGGTTTTCCACTTCATCCTACTGCCCTGTATTTCAAAAAGTGAGTGCCCATACTACACAGAAAAACAATCCCAAAGAGAATTAACCCAGAGACTCCTAGGGTGTGTATATGTATAAGTGTGTATATGTATGAAGGTAAGATCATGCAACAATCAGTAGTTCCATTACCTCTCAATAATATGTTGATGAGTAACTGATGTTCATATATCATTTTATGCTTATCATGTACTTTACCATTTATTATCTAATTCAACACTCATAGCAAATCTGTGAGATAGATGGCAAAAGGATTATTATGACTATTTTATAGATGAGGAAATTGGGTATCAAAAGGTAATAGAATTTGGAGATCATCTGGTTGAAAACCCCATTTTACAGATGACCAAACTGAAGCCCAAGGTGGTTCAGTGACTTCGCAAAGGTTATGTGAGTAATAGTAGCAAACCTAAGGTCTCCTGACTCCAAATCTAACACCCTGTCTAGTCTACTAGAGCACCTCAGAAAGATTCTCTAAGAAAGTGATTCTTTCATATGGAATAATTTTTCTTCTTAATTCTTTCAGGTTAAATTTTATTTTCCTCAACTGTGAAACAAACTCTTTGATAATTTAAGAAAATATTCTAATGTAAGGTATTGTCATTATTTAAACAGTTTGGGTGTTGAAAGAGGCAGAAAATGATGTCAAATAAAGAAAAACAATCAAAACAACTTGCAATGCCTTGTAAATTATTGCTCCTTTGTGCGTACACAGTTTGGTTGAAAAAAAAAAGAACGTGATATATGAATGTAATGGAATGTTGTAAGACATGATGAGCAGGCAGATTTCAGAAAAATCTAGGAAGACATGAACAGATGCAAAACAAAGTGAGCAGAACCAGGAGAACATCGTACAGAGTAACAGCAACACTGTGCAAAGATCAACTAAGATTGACTTAGTTCTTCTCAGCATTACAATGATTCAAGACAGTTCCAAAAGGCTCATGATGGAAAATTCTATCCACATGCAGAGAAAGAACTGATTAAATCTGAATGCAGATTGAAATATACTATTTTACTTTATTTTTCTTGGTGTTTTTCTTCCTTTTGTTCTGTTTTTTCTTTTCAAAACATGACTAATATGGAAATATGTTTTACATGATTATGCATATATAACCTATATCAAATTGCATACCATTTTAGGTAGGGGGAAAGAAAGGGAGAAAATTTGTAGCTCAAAATTTTATAAAAAATGAGTGTTAAAAATTTTTTTACATGTAATTGGAAAAATAAAATACTATTAAAAGAGAAAAGAGAGCAGAAAAAGAATGTTTATTTAAGAAAACCTGATAAAAACCAATGTGTGAAGAAAGTTTTTTTTATTAGAATTAAAGGAAGACTTTAGGAGGACTGAATGGAAAATTTAGAAGGACCTATTTGCGGTCAGAGAGGTGACTGGGACTTCATTGCAGCTGTATCCCATTGAAATCTGATATTTTGCAAAATAATCCACCCCCTGATGTTGCCTAATCAAGGAAACTGAAAAAAAAAAAAAGATTCAGAGATCTTAGATGTCATCTTGTTCAACCTCCTCATTTTAGAGGAGAGGAAAGTAGAGCCCACAAAGATTAAGTGGCTTGGCGGTCTTACAGATAGCAAATAAGAAAGAGTGGATTCTAATCCCCAGGTCCTCTGTCTCCAAGTCTCCTGACTCATTTGCATGCAAATGCTTTTAGAGTTTGAGAGGTTGAAAAAAAACAACTCACAAAACAGTGAGTTGAATACTTGTTTCGAGCCTATGGAATGATTAAATTAGAATTGTTGATTTTATAGCTAACACAAAGGTGAACTGTATGTATGGTGGATTTCTTATTCTTTTTTTAGATAATAGTTCCCAAGATCATAGATACTAGTTCCCAGGATCCATGGCCAGAAACAATCTACATAGACACTAGTTCCCAGGATTTCACATCATAAACAATTTCTACATTGAGGATTAGGGGAATGTTGTAGGAGTTAGAGCTCCTACTCTGCATTCTTTCCTGCCCCTGGGAGAAGAGTAATTAGGGGATGCTGTAGGAGTGGGTGTTCCCATTATCAGCAACCCCCTTAAGAAGAATAAGTTAAATACCCCTCATTATATCTCAGTTCCTGTCCTTCCGGCTGGCCAGATCAACAGTGAACCTGCTAGTAGGTGAAGCCCAAAAGCTCCAGTGTCTCCTGTGTCCTTACATGGATGTTGCGAGTTTTTAGTTCATAGAGGAAAGATGAGTCATTGAACACCGGAAATTCCTATCGAGCCATTAAAAGTGTTAAAGAACAAAGCAGAAGAGAAGATAACAGGAGCCATTAAGGAGGCATCCCAATTTGATTGAGAAGATACCAATAGAAGCATTCAACTGACAAGAAAGCTTCAGCCACTATACTGTGGATCTGCTAATTAGAGAGAATCATGGTATTGTGGATTGGCTGAAAAAAATATTTTTTTTCAGCCAATCCACAATACTATGCATGCATATGTATGTATGTATATACTATTTCCTCCATTAGAATGTAAGCTTCTTGAGGGCAAAGACTGTTTCCTTTTTGTCATTGTATTCCCAGCACTTAGCATCGTGCCTGGCACATATTTGATTAATAAATGTTTATTGAGAGGTTGATTGTGGAAGACCTTAAATTTCAGGCCAGAAGCTATTATTTTTATCCTTTAACAACAGAATGCCAAAAAAATACTCTAAACAAAGGTTTTTTTTGGTGTGTGTAGGGGCAGACAATGCTGGGGGAGGGGAGTGATGTGGTTAGGTCTATGCATTAGGAAGATTGCTTTGGCAGCTATATGGAGCAAAGAATGTAGAGGGTATAGAGGCTGATGTTCTAGAAACCAATTAGTAGGCTATTACAATAGTCCAAGTGAGAGGTAATGAGATCATCAATTATTTGGCTGTAATAGTCTTCTGAATTGACTGGGATGTTGTAAGGTCAATGATATTCAGATTGCCACCATTAATAAGTAGAAAGGGGTTCTGACCAACAGGATGGTTGTAGGGGGCCCAGTTAAACTGCAGTTTTCACAGCAGGATAGATAAATTAGAAATTGTTCTTTATGAGGCTCTGGATCTCATTAGGAGGCACCAAATTCTCTTAAATCAACAAAGAGCTATTTCTCTACAAAATTCTCCTATTTATTAACTCTGCACCTTACAAATTGTTCCTTGGGAAAGTTCAACATGATGAGTGTCCCGTCAAGATGCAGATTTCACAAGCCCTTTGTTGATAGAGTTACTAGGCTCTTGGTTTTTTTTTTTAATATTTCAAAGTTTGAAATTAGTATTAGTATAAAAGGACAGGTAAATTAGAAACTGTTCTCTCTGAGACTCAAAATCTCATTAGAAGACACCAAAATCTCTTAAATCAACAAGGAACCATTTCTCTACAGTTTGACCAGGTACCCCCCTACTTAGCTCTGCCACTTACAAGATGATCTTTGAGTATGTCTATGCCTAGGCTTACTTGAATTACCTTCTGTTCAACTCCCATTCACACCCCAACTTAAGATAACACTTAATGTATAATGTCACCTCCTCCATGAAGTCTGCCCTGATTTTCAGGTGGAAACAACCTCAGATCTAATGTAATACTTTGTTTTGTATCTTCCCTCATTCCTTCACTAATGTGTAAGATTCCTGAGGACAAGGACCATGTTTTAAATGATTTTATATCTCCCCTAGTACTTAGGATAGGGTCACACAGTAGTCAATTTTGGGGCACATCCTTTAACTCCAAATATACTGCATTTTCTTCACAATGTCATACTACTACTGAATTTGGTAGATCTGTCACTTCATTAGTTTTGTGTTTTTTTGGAGAGGCAGTGAGTAGTACTTGGTGGAATTCTAGGCTAGGGGCCACAAATGTTTCTATTGACACTGGCTGTGTAACCATGGACAAGTCACTCCCTAAGACTCAGCTACTGAGTTATTGATGGGTTATGATCTGTACTGCTGGAAGGAGTTCCTACCCTGGTGACAGATTCTTGATTTTTTGACATGACTTGGAGCAAGTCAATTAATTAACTCCCAGCACTTAGCACTATGCCTGGCACAGAGTAGATGCTTAATAAATGTTGACTAATTAATTGATTTGCAAAATAAGTTGGACTAAGACCAAGGATTCCTTATGTTTTTGAGTATGGGGGCCCCTTCTTATATGTAAAAGAGTTGAGAATTCCTACATGTTAATTATTTATCTATTAATATCTAGTAATTAAAAATATCGACAAAAAGCTACCATGAATTTTATAACAATATTAAATCAGTGTTTGTTAATCACAATAACATCTAGACATGTTGAGAAATAGTAATATATATGTGTGAAATGTTATTTATTCAACCTATAGAGGGTATCCTTACTTGTTTTTTTTTTTTTTTTGGCTCCATGGACCCCTTGGGACAGCCAAGCATCCCTGGCCCACAAACTTGGAACCACTAGACTCAGATGACCCCTAAATTCTCTTCCATTTTATAATTCTATGCATCTGATTTCTCTGCCAATCAAAAATAATGCTTGATTCACGGGCAGAGCTCTTTCATAAAAACCAATTCCATCTACTGATGAGTGTGCTGATATTGCTGCTATTTATCCATTCACTGAGCTCTTCAGAGCTAGTGATCAGTGTTCCAAGCTTTCCTTCCTTTCTCCATTTATTATGCAGATGCCTGTTGATGGGTTGTTTGAAGTGATTTCCCAGATCTTCATGTTTTTAATTTCAAAAAGAAAGGCTACAAAAGAGTAGAGTATATACAAATAGAAAATCATTGCCATCATCTGCACATAAGAGCAGCACTTAATCTAGCATCAATGAAAGCATAGATTAAATTTATAAGAATATTTTCTGGTGAATTAAATGTTTTTTTCATAACATTAGAATTGCACTAAAAACATTAGTTTTGCTTTTATGTTTTTTTGGGGGGTACTATGTTAATTTTACTTCATTTGTTGGCATAGTGAAGCTACAGTAACCAAAATCAGACAATAATAAAAAGCTATCTGGAGAACTAAGCAAGAAAAGAAAGAAAATTAATGCCCTGATATCTTGGCAATGGAGATCTTTAAGAGGATTGCTGCAATTTTGGAAATGCAAATATATGACTCACAAAGCATATGGCATGGGAGTGTTCATTGTGTTTAGGGCAAGTTTTGTTAATGTGAAAATTAATTATGCTGCTTTACATCATTTTAGGATCAATTTTTTCAGATGTAGTTAAATGTAAAGCCTGCTCATCAATTCTACAACTTAAATTTGCTGCTTTAGGAAGCTAAAGTAACAGCATCTATAAAATGATCATTGATAAGTAGGGGTTTTTCTTGAGATCACTAGGATATCTATTCATTTAGTTTGTCATTTTCATATAGTGTCTATTGCGTAGAGCTACTAGACTCCTAGTTTTTCTTTTGTACTTCAGATTTTTGAAATTAGTATTTTGCATTGGCAGTGCATGTGTATATATCAGGCCATCAGATAAATCATATTCTTTTGTCTCTTTTCCTTAACCCATCTTTTCTTTTAAATTCCCACCCTGGAAAATACACAGATAGAGGTGTGTGTGTGTGTGTGTGTGTGTGTGTGTGTGTGTGTGTGTGTGTGTGTGTGTGTGTGTTTAAACAATACCACTGGGCTTTTGTTTTTTAAAGTTTTGAAAGAGGGAATGATGTGTATATAGTACAGTGTGCCATAATAAGAAAAGCCCTGGACTGGAAATCTGGAGATAGGAGTTCTAGCTGTGGTTTTGCTAGGAGTTAGCTGTGTGATTTGGGAAATCTTTTAAATTCTCTAGACCTTATTTTCTCTCATTTATTGAGGATGTTGGGATAGATGAGGTTTAAAATTAAAGTCCTTCTACAGAGGGTCCAAAGATTCTATGGTAAAATCAAATTTCCACCTGTGTGAGTAAGAAATGCATACTAGGAAAGAAGTTGCATAAGTGACTCCTCATGAGGAGAGTAGAAAAGTAGCCAATGACACAGAAACTGAAACGTCAGTAGCATATAAGCTCTTTGAGGGTAGGATGTTTTTGTTTTGTCAGGTGTTTGTTTTTTTTTTTTTGCATTTGCTGTACCTAATACAATGTTTAGTACACAGTGTACACATAATATGGGGTTTTTTTTATTAAATAAAAAACAGCCCAATAAATGGCAGAGGCCAGTGAAAACTTGAGATAGATCTTGGACTCAAGGAAAATAGCGTTCAGATACAATTCTGTGAAAACTCAATGGTGACATTTTTAAGGCTGGCTTTTTGAAGAAGGATTAGAAGACTTTTTGGGTATTGTTCCAAGGGGCAGAGCCAAAACCAATGTATGGAAAGTAGAAGGAAAGAAATTTGGGGTCAATAGAAGGAACACCCTCTTAACAATTAACGAACTATATTCTGTATCTGAGTAGCCAGGTGGCATTAGTGGATAGAGCACCTGGACTGGAGTCAGGAAGACCTGAGTTCAAATCAGACCTCAGATACTTACTAGTTTGTGACCCTGGGCAAGTCAGTTAATCCTGTTTGCCTCAGTTTCCTCATCTATTAAATGAGCTGGAGAAGGAAATAGCAAACCATTCCAGTATCTTTGCCAAAGAAAACCTCAAATGTGGTCATGAAGAGCCAAATTTGAAACAACTGAAAAACAACCAATTCCATATTTACAGCATCCCAGCTCAGTGGTCTGTACTCAGTTTCTCTTTTGAGCTGACACCTTTGCTATAACTTATTCTTTCTAGCTATACAAGTGTAACATAGAATTATAGAATTTTAAAGCTGGAGTGGATCTTAGTAATTATCTGAATCGGAAACTCCTCATATCATCAAAGAAGAAACTGAGGTTCAGAGATATTAAGTGAGCTATCCAGGGTCACATAGCTAGAAAATGTTGGAGATAGGATTGGAATCCAGGTCTTTTTATTTCTAGTCCAGTACTATTCCCATTACACCATAATAAATTTTAATAATCCCTTAGGGCAATGAAAAGCATATTTAAAAGGTTATATATGGGTCTTGACCATGTGACTAAACAGTTAATAATGTTCACAAAAAGAAAGGAACAAAATCATAAAACTTAGAAATGTTAACCAATGGAAAATGTACAAACTTAGACATGCCCTAATTCTATACCATCTACGATCAATCCAAAAAGCATTTATTAAGCACCTGCTATGTGTAAGACACTGTGGGAGGTGATGGGAACAAAAAGACAAAACAGAAAACAATTTCCTCAAGGAAGTAGTATTGACTTGGAGGCACACAATATTACTTTGTCTTCCTTCCATGTTCAGAGCATTGAGGGAATCTCACAGCAAAGGAAGAAAAAGAGTAAGCCACATGCTCAAATCTCAAGGGTCAGGTTTATGTGATGATAACAGAATTACTTATATAAAAATGTCAATCCTCCAATTTCTGAAAAAAAAAATCTTATTTTTCCTACCTACAAGGTAAATAGAATATAGAAGAGAGAATGTGAAGATAAAAAATTGTGTATGTCCTTAGAATATTTGTCTAGTAACAGTTCATTCTCTCTGTCTCTCTCTGACTCTCTCTGACTCCCTCTCATCTCTGTCAATTAAAAGACATGTATTAAGTTCCTCCTATTTTCCAAGCATTGTGCTAAGAACAAAGGCAAACAACAATCCCTGATCTCAAGAAGCTCATAGTGTAAGAGGGAAGACAACATTCAAACTGTGTGTTTTCTGTCTCTTTTTCTCTGTCTCTATCTGTTTCTGTCTCTCTACACACATACACACACATGTACATATAATATACATATGAAATACTTAATTTAGATCTCCATTTCATTTCATACGATTACACAAAATTAAAGGGGAAATTTTAAACAGTTGGTCCTCAGCACATTCTATTATTGACGAGTAAAATCTTGAAATCTTGAGAATTTCAGAGACAAAAGCATCATAGAAATCACCTAGCTATTTGGCATATCAAGAATCAAAGGCTAGCAATGAATGAGTTGTCCAAGACTGGCTGAGATAGTTGGTGGCAGAATGAGAAACCATGTCTCCTGACTCCCGATAGTTTTCCAATATGTTCAGTTGTCACTGGTTTCACCTGCCCCAAACTTCCTCCCCATCCACCTAATCTCTACCTTGTGTCTCTACTCCAAGCTGCAGCCAAGTTTTCATTCTCAAACTTGGAAAAGCAATTGACTCCACAGCAGGGAGATAAGGAGAGGGGATTTATATTCTTGCTTTCATTATCTACACAGTGAAATGTGAAAACTTCAGAATTGAATCTGTGATATCAGTGAAGACTGAAGAAGAATTTCATTTTTGAGTCCTATTCTTATTGGTTTACGATAACTTTTTCCAAGTCAGTTGCTCTGCAACCCTCAGGCTATTTTTTTTTTAACTTAGTACAACAGAAAGCACTTTTACTGCTTATGGTAATTGCATTTGAAAAATATTCTTTCAGGATGTGTGAGATATTAAATAAAGCCTCTGCCAAGTTACCAGGGTAGGAGGCTTTGTGAAGATTGCATTAAGAATTTATGAAAAAAAATTATTCCTTGAGTGTCATATACAACAAAGTCTTTTATTTGCAACCTGTTCTTTGGATTCGGATGTAATTTTAAATGCTATTTTCTTGGTATTGCAGCTTGCAAAAAAAAAAAAGACCACAAGGATTTTCTTCACAGCCCTTAAAACCCACTTCTAAAGCAGGGCAAATCTTTTGTGTTGGGCTGGATCCTCAGAAGCTTCCTCTGACCTCTTCCTGTATTCTCTCTTTGAGGTAGCTTTTTTTCTAGTTCAGAAGAGAATAGGTTTCCTATACAGGACTCTGCCTCCTACATCTTTCGAGATACGTCAGAGTCATATCAGCTCTGCCTTTACTCCTCCCTTAGCCTTACCTCTAAGCAGGGCTCCGTAGTAAAGTGGTGAGGTCAGTAGGAGTGGAGAAGGGAGTGGGGTTTTTTTATTATCTGTACTTGATCCACATTATTTAAAATATGATGTATTTAAAATGCGAGGTCACTCCTCTTAGAGTTGGAAAGGATATTAGAAGTCATGTGCTGCAACCTCAAACAGAGGCATAGGGGATCATAGAGCTAGAGCTAGGATGGATCTCAGAGAGCATCTGGAGCAGCCTCTCACTTTGCAGAGAGGTAAACTGAGGCTCAGGAAGGTTAAGTGACCTGTCTGAGGTGAAAGTCCCTGTCTTCTGACTCGAGAGCCGGCGCTGTTTTCCCTGCACCATGATGCTTCCCATCTCTCCTATAATGACCCTAACATGTGTTCTAGCATTCTCTGATTGGACGCTTCCAAAGGAACAGAGAGTTCCCCATCTCACCAAACAGCTCATTCTGGTTTGGAATACCTCATTGTTAGAATGTTATGTTTTACACTAACCTAAAGTCTGCCTTTTTTCACTTTCACCCCCTTGGTCCTCATTCTGCCCCTCTAGAGCTCCCCCCAAATTATTCCATTCCATCTTCCTATCAATTAATAAACATTTAAGCCCCTACTATGTGCCAGGGACTGTGCTAAGTGCTGGGGTTGCAAAAAGAAACAAGACAATTCCTGCCCTCAAGGAGCTTACAAATCTAGTGGGGGGAGACAAGCAAACAAATACATACAAATAAGCTGTATGCAGGATAAATAGGAAATAATTGATAGAGGGAAGGCACTACAGTTAGAAGGGGTTGAGAAGGATTTCCTGTAAAAGATGAGATTTTAGTTGGAACTTAAAGGGGACTGGGGGTAGCTAAGTGGCATAACGGTTAGAGTGCCAGGTCTGTAGTCCAGAGGGCCTGAGTTCAAATCTGGCTTCAGACATTTACTAGCTGTGTGACCCTGGGCAAGTCACTTCACCCTGTTGGCCTCAATTTCCTCATCTGTAAAACGAGCTGAAGAAGGAAACGGCAAACCACTCCAGTGTCTTTGCTGAGAAAATCCAAAATGGAGTCACAAAGAGTCAGACACGGCTAAACAACAACTTTGTGTCTGCAAAGATCCTTACTGTTATAATACTGTTGTGAAGCCTCATTAGGTTTAAGCTAAATAATCATTGTAGTTTAATTTATACAGTGCTTTATGATTACAAAGGTCTTAAAATACCTTACCTCATTTCACCCTTGAAACAGCCTTGTGAGAATGGTAATAGAGGTGTTACAGATGAGGAAACTGAGGCTCAAAGACTGTTACTTGCTCAAGGCCCCACAGCTAGTAAGTGATGGAGTCAGGGATATGAACTCAGGTTGTATTATTTCAAGTTCAGCAGTCTTTCCAGGGAATGGGTCCTAAGGGCTATAGGCTGGGTAGTCCTGAAGTCATCTAGAGGCCCAAAGAAGAAGGTGGTACAGGAATAGAGCCCAGGAAAGGAGTGAAGGCTGAAGGGAGAAAAGGTCGTTTTCAGTTTTCCTTAGGAGAAGGAGAAGAACAGAATTTGAGATTACGCTAGAGAAACAGTGCAACACAGTGAAAAGCTGTTGAATTTGGAGTCGGGATAGTGATAAAGGTAGAAACTAGACCTGTGATTTCACTGGTTTGAAAACTTCTACCAGGGCAGAGTGTTAGACAGTGACCTGGGGAACAATAAGATGTTAAATGACTTGACCAGGGTCACATAGTGTTAACAGGATTTTATTGAGTAAGTCTCTAACCTGAGAATGACTGAGCAGCAAGCCAGAGACAAAGTGCCAAGAAGCAGGTAGCTAGTTAATTAATTAGTTTCATTATGAGGAACAGATTTGCAAATTGGGAATTCTCCTGATCAGAATTTCACCTTGCTGAAGTGAAGATAGAGATTATATACATAAATCACAATGAGAAGGGAATGGGGAAGGTTCATTACAAACAATTGTTTCCAGGGCCAGAGTGGTTTCCCATGATGAATCCACAGACAGAAGACAGTACAACAATTCTGGAGTCCTGTGGGAACAATATTGCTTGAGTTCCTGGGGATCATTACTTGGTGGGTCACAGCACCAGGGTTCTGTGACAGGAGCAGGTTCTACAATCTTTGATTCGCTTCACTTCAAGTGCACAGTCACAAGGATGCCAGTGATTGTGAGCCTTGTCAAAGTCTGACCGATCATTCTAAGCTGCATCGTCAGCTCTCTCACAAAAGAGGCAATTCTGCAAAATCTAATCTATTAGTATATTCATTATGTACATCATATCGATTTTTATAAAAATCATAATTCCCTTTACGATGGTCACATAGCATGCTGAGGCAGGGCTTGAACCCAGGTCATCTTGACTCTGACACCAATTCTCTAGTTCTTCCCCCGTTCTGCCTCTCTAACTAAAACTCATATTTTGAGACTCTGATTCAGCTCAACAAGTACTAGTTGTTGTTCAGTTGTGTCTGACTCTTTGTGACCCCATTTGGCATTTTCTCGGCAAAGTTACTGGAGTGGTTTGCTATTTCCTTCTCCAGCTCATTTTATAGGTGAAGAAACTGAAGCAAATAGGGTAAAGTGACTTAACCAGGGTCACACAGCTAGAAAGTATCTGAGGCCAGATTTGAACTCATGAAGATAAGTCTTCCTGACTCCAGGGCAGATGCTCTATCTGCTGTCACCTAGCTGTGCCACACATCAAGTTGGTAGGGGAGTAAGGATTTTAATCCCTTGAGCTACTAACTTAACAAACTCTGGTGGCTTCCTGTTGCCTTTAGCATCAAATATAAACTCTTCTATTTGGCTTCTAAAGACTTTCATTGCCTGACCCCAACCTAAACTTTCCAACCTTGTTCTCCATTTCTCTTCTTCCTGTACTCTTTGGTGCAGGCAGATGAGTGACTGTTCCTCTCACACTGTCTTTCATCACTGTACCTTTGCTCTCATTGTCCCAAAGACCTAGAATGTCCTCCTTCCTCAAATCTACCTCTTGGAATCCTTAGTTTTTTTCAAAATCCAGCTCCATAATTAGGAACTATGCCCAAAGGGGCAATCAAAATGTATATACCCTTTGATTCAGCAATACCACTTCTAGCTCTGTATCCCAAAGAGATTTTTCAAAAAAGGAAAAGCTCCTATATGTACAAAAATATTTATAGCAGCTCTTTATGTAGTGGCTAAGAATTGAAAATTGAGGGGATGGCCATCAATTGAGGTATGGCTAAACAAACTATGGTATATGATTGCGATGGAATATTATTGAGCTATAAGAAATGACAAGCAGGATGATTTCAGAAAAACCTGGAAAGGCTTGCATGACCTGATGCAAAGTGAAGTGAGCAGAAACAGGAGAACATTGTACAAAATAACAGCAACATTGTGAGGTGAAGAATTGAATGACTTAGCTATTCACAGCAATACAGTGACCCAGACAATCCCAAAGGACTCATGATGAAACATGCTATCCACCTCCCAAGAAAGAACTGATGTTGTCTGAATACAGACTGAAGCAAACTATTTTTTACTTTTTTTGTTGTTTGAGTTTTCTTGTACAAAATGACTAACATGGAAATGTTTTACATGATTACACATGTATAACCTATATCAGATTGCTTACCATCGCAGGGAGGGAAAAGGGAGGAATGGTCAGAGGAATAGGATTTGGAATTCAAAACCTTTAAAAAAAGTTTAAAATTGTTTTAACATGTAATTGAAGAAAAAAATAAAATTAAAAAAAATCCATCTCCAGAGCTATCTTCTTCATGGGGTCTGTCTTGAGGTACTCACCACTAAAAGCACAAATAAAAAAACACACACACAACCTACATTTTTACCTTTCTGTATCTCCCTAGCACTTAGCACAATGTCAAGCACATAGTAGGTGCCTAATATAGGTTTCTTTCACTGACTTTATTTCACATGTACACACGTATACATGCATGTCTTTCTAGATCGAATATGGGCTCCTCAAGGGCAAAAAATGATTTATTTCTGTCTTTGTGTCTCCAATACTTAGCCCAGATCCCGGCACATAGTGAACCTTAATAAATGCTTATTGATCAATTGGAACTGGGCATGACTAATATATCTGAATATTCCATTTAATTACGTCTCATTGGCATAGTATAGGAAGCAATGAGACAGCTAGATGTATGCTTCTTGCTCTTTGCTGCTCGTCCAGTCACATAAACCGGTGACGGTCAGACTGATTAGTGGCACTGTCTTCCAATGCAGGCGTACAGACATAGTTTTAATGCCACATTATCATTTCCTAGCTTCTGGTGGAGGATTTAATTCCCCATCTGTAATGCTGCTAATGTTCTTGGTGATGATTCATAAAATATGTCACTAGAACATGCAGCGATAGATATGGATTTGGATTAGCATAATACATATTGAGGTGCACTTGCAAACCCAACTCAGAATAATTAAAAATAATATAAACAACCCAGAGACATTTGATTCAAATACACTGGAACTAGGTGGAAATCCATGCTTCAGGAAACCTCTTTATATGTGTCACCTAGGACAAGATCCTTTAGTACTTCAGTAACTAAAATTCCTCAAATAGGGTCTATGACTATTTGTTCTTTTCTCATATTCTGCAGAGTATAATGTTTGAGAATAGTATTATCAAATGGCAGACTTGGGTATCTTCTTTAGGTCAAAATGTAATTGAAAACTTTAATTAAAAAACATAAGGTACCTAAACTTCTGTAAGGGAGGACAGGTTGATTAAGGAGTTCCGTAATTAACCTGATGAGCTTCGAGGGTCTGAGCCTTTATTTGGAGATATCTGATGGGCGGCTCTCCACAGAGACTGTGCACATATAGGCTTCTCCTTCCCAACCTGTCAGAACACAGGTCTATTCTGTTGTGCTCTGGTCTGTCTTCTGAATAAAGAAAAGGGGAAAAAGGAAAACAATTCAACGGTGGTCCCTTGTCTTCCTTTTATAGGCTGGCACAGGGGAGTGTTTCCTCTGACTAGAGTCAGTCCTCATGAGCCCCAGTCAACCAATCATCTTAGGGGCACTCCAAGTCACTGGGGACCAATCAGAACATGTATCTTGTCCACTCAACTTGGCACAATGGGCATAGCTACACTTTTGGAGGGAGGTGCCCATGTCCTCAAACAAAGCTTTGAATCCCGAAAGCTTATCAAATTCATCAACTAATCTATAGGAAAGAAGGAAGGAAGGAAAGAAAGAAAGAAGAAAGGAAGGAAGGAAGGAAGGAAGGAAGGAAGGAAGGAAGGAAGGAAGGAAGGAAGGAAGGAAGGAAGGAAGGAAGGAAACAAACATTTATTAAGCACTTACTATATTCCAGGCATTGTGCTAAATGATGGGGGTATAAATGCAAGCAAATAGAAAGACAGTCCCAACCCTCTTGGAGCTTATATTCTAACGGAGGAAGATAACATACAAAAGGGAGCTGAAAAATGAGGGAGGAGGAGGAGGAAGGAGCTCAGGGTAGGGGCATATTTGAAGTCTAGAAAGCAAGTAACAAGGCCAGGAGGCAATGATGACAGGCTTGCCTGAGCCCCTTCACAAAACGGAGACTCCAGGAGGAACTCGCCAATGGGAAAAGCAGGGTGGACATTATGTAGGTATATTTCAGGGTGATAGGCCATAGGTTACACATCGTTCATTGCATCAGTGATCTCATCAATGTGAGTACTTCAGATTGCAACTCAACTATGCCTTCTTATACTGCATGACTGAGTCATGCACCCACATTAATTTTCCTCATGCTGTCCATCCAACTTATCTGTAGTTTTCCTTTAGGTCTCTAGATTTACACATACCAGTACCACATTCAGGCTGTCTATATAGGATCATAAATGCTAAAAGACACTTCAGAGAATGTCTAGCCCAGACTTTCCTAACACTTTATGTATCATGAACTCCTTTGGCAGGCTGATAAAGCCTATGAACCCCCTCTTAGAATAACGCTTTTAATGCAAAAACAAAATACATAGGATTACGAAGGAAACAAATTATATTGAAATATAATTATGAACTTAAAATAAAAGTTTATAGACTCCAGTTTAAGGAACTGTTATCCAACCCAAACTTCTCATTTAATAGTTCAGGAAACTGAGGCCTGGGGAAATTGAGTGACTTGCCTAAGGTTACACGGAATAAGCACCAGAGTCAGGATCTGACTCCAGCTCCTCCCACTGGAGACACAGCTCTTTCCACCATAACACATTGCATATGTTAGATCCCTCCCTTTCATTGCATGACCAGCCCACCTCCTCTTCTGGCCACATACATCTCTTTAATGATATCTTTGACACCATCTCTTGAGTACCAGCCATTGTTGGTAAGATGCCATAGACTTTTTTCCCCTGCTGCCGTCTTTCCATTACCCTCTGGGTGACCTGCATTTGTGATTCTTTTGAGATTGTTTTGTTCTGTGAGTTGCAGCCAGTCTGTGCCTTGTTTTAAATTCCATTCTTTCATTACAGCTTAAATCGAGTTCTTTGAAAATATGTTGAATGTCAAACCAAGATGTTCATGTTTTTCTGCTACTTTATATATAGAGAAAGGACTAATTCCCAATCTTTTTTCATTGATAGTGACACACTGTTCCTAACAGGTTGCAAAAGCAGTTATTTTCCCTGCAACAGAACCACAGGCTTGGGGGTGGGGGTGGGGGATAGAGAAACCTCCTCCTCTTCTCTTAACTTTTGATTTTTGGCAACACAAAAGATCAAATCTATTGGAAGACTCCATGCATGGATCATTAAATAGCAAAGTACCAGGAAATCTTGTTAAGTGAAAACTATGAGGTACCTGAGCTACCTTATAGTCTTTGGGGTTTTTTTTGGTCCAGTCTCAATTTTCTTAGGAAGACCCTGTTCCCTATCCATTGACTAGACTTGTTAATAATAATAATAGCAGCTAATATTTATATAGCACTTTAAGGTTTCCAAAGCACTTTACCTAAGCTATGTCATTCGATTTCACAACAACCCTGCAAACAGGTGTTATTATTATTCTCATTTTACAGATGAGGAAAGAGGAACAGAATGATGAATCGACTTGTACAGGGTAACACAGCTAATAAGTATCTGAGGTAGGATTTGAATTTAGGTCTTCCTGATTCTAAGTCTAGCACTCTTTCCACCATACCAACTATATGTAAATAGAGCTCACGACATATTCCACTGACAAAGGAACAAATCCATCTTCCTTGATTATTTATAAAGGCCAAATTTACTTGAAATTTTATTCATTCAACAGACACTTATTGAATATCTGTTTTATACTATGTATCCACTTAATCCTTTCATTATAATGTACCATATATAGGTACACACATATACATATGCATATATGTGTATATGTATATATACATATATATACATATCTCTATCAATCTATAGAGAGAACAAGAGTGAGGGAGGGTGTATGTGTATACATACACACCACCACCACCACCCTCAAGTGCCATCTCATTGGCCTAGATGACTCCCATGAGGAAACTTCATCTATAAGGAACTGAGAGGTTAAGTGACTTTTTCCATGCAAGTACTATGTCTCAGAGACCAGCCTTTGACTCTGTGGCCAGCTCCCTATCCACTAATACCACACTGCCTCATGTGTGTGTGTATGTGTGTGTGTGTGTGTGTGTGTGTGTGTATGTGTGAGAGAGAGACAGACAGAGAGAGAGAGAGAGAGAGAGAGAGAGAGAGAGAGAGAGAGAGAGAGAGATCTGTGAGAGCAACCCCAGTGGAGAAGCCCTCCTACATCTGCTAGGGATCAAGGGAAGGAGACAGACAGACAGAGATGCACATAGAGAGCCAGACAATCAGAGAGTGGGAGAGACAGAGACAGAAAGAGAGAGAGAGAGAGAGAGAGAGAGAGAGAGAGAGAGAGAGAGTGAGAGACAGACAGAGATGAAGAAGCTTCCATTAGTGAAGCAGATGACTAGGACCCCTTGCCCAAGAGCCCTTAGACCATCAGTCCTCCCTCTAATGTGTCTCCCCTACCATTGTCCAAAAATCAATCCCAGTGGAGAAGTAGCAGCTTGGCAACTGTCTGTCAATCTCCTAATCTCCTCAATAGCCACAGCTATTAAAAACTCCAAAAAGAAAATTATCTTTTTTTTTAGGCAATTGGGGTTAAGTGACTTGCCCAGGGTCACACAGCTAGTAAGTGTCAAGTATTTGGTCTGAGGCTGGATTTGAACTCAGGTCCTCCTGACTTCAGGGCTGGTGCTCTATCCACTGCGCCACCTAGGTGTCCCCCAAAAAGATAATTATTGGCAAGTATCCTTGGCACTGTCAAATGGCTCAATGTCAGTAATGAAATACAATTTATTTCAAAATATGGTTTAGAAATGATACTAAAGAAGACGTGGTTGTACATCAGCTTTATGTCTCCTCTACCCTCCAGTCACACTAAATCCCTTGCCACCACCATCACTGGACCTTTCCATTTGCCCTACCACCACCCCTGAAGGACCATTGGCTCTTTCCATCCACCCTGCCCCTCCTGTGTGTGTTGTCTCACCCAGTTAGAATATGAGCTCTTTGAGAGCAGGGGCCTTCTCACTTTTCTATTTGTATTCCCCAGCCCCTAAAATAGTGCTTATAGCAAGCACTTAATAAGTTATTTTCTTTCATGAAATCTATAGTCATTAGAGAAAAAGAATGAATAAATTTCTATCAAACTCAAGAGTTTGCTTCATATTTTACTTTAAATGAAGAACACATTACTCTCACTATTTGTTCTAGCACTTCTTATGCTCCTGACCAAATGTTCTGAGTGGGTGCCAATAACATTTTATTTTAAAATTTTTTAGTATGTTTGAAAAACTCAGAAATTGGGGGGTAGGGACAAGAAAGACATAGGAATGTAAAAAAAAATCACCAATACGCTCATTTCTTCTAAAACAGAGGTGTCCAACACATGGCCTTTATGAGCAAACCACATTAAAATATAATCGGGAAATATTTAACAAAATCAATAACAAAATACAGTAGAACATAGATAATCTGAATATGTAGTTTTCTAAGTCAATATGTGGCTTATAGGAATCCTTTGGCTTAGTTTTTATTCGAATTTAACACCGCTGTTCTAAGACATAATCCCAAACAAAACTAGTGGAGGTGTTTCTGAGGTAAAAAAAAAAATACCTAGGCATCTGTAGTCATGAGTCCTGCTGAGACACACATGCTTCCTGGCCCTTCCCCAGTCCATCACCTCTAGTTTTACTGGGGAATTTCTGCATGGATCTTATTAGGTTTTTCTGATCCTTCTTGAAGACAGGACAAGGAAAATGTTTAAGGGGCTTTAGGTTAAGCATCACCAGTGGAAGAAAGTATAGAGTCTGTAATAGCTCCACCATTTTTCAATACTTTCACTTTAAAGAACAGACAATATTGATAGGGAAGCAAAGAAATTGAAAAACAGAAAAAGGGCATGAGCAGAATGTGTCTTGGGTCTATTTGCACTCTCAAGCAGCTGTACGTTTTCTGATGAGGTGATTTATTCTCTGGTACTGGGTATTTCCATGGCTATGTTTCATCTCAGTGCAGTGCTGTACCCTCCTCCCCATTTTTCCCACCTCCTAAGTTCCAACAAGTAGATTAATGAGAAATTTAAGAGTAGAGGGAGCTGTATGCAGGCATAGAGATCTTAAGGTTTCCATCTTCCTTTTCTTCAGTCCTTGAAAGACTTTTAGCTAGGCATTCAGTTCTTTCCTTGCACCCAGGAGCAGAGAAACAGAGATGGAAAACCATTGGTGGGGTAGTTGATCACTGACATGTCACTTGCTGCTGTTGCTATAGAACTGAAGTAGCCCGAGAGAAGAGCGGTAAAAGCAAAGCTGGGAGAGATGATGGAGAGATAGACCAGCAGAAGCAGCAATGGAGTGGGATTGGATTGGCAGATTCTGAGAGACCTTAGCAGCTGCTAAGACCGTGCTGGTAGACTGATCTCAGTCTCTGACACTATCTCTAATTCTCCATTATTTGCAGAGTAGATAACAATAGGTTCCAAAGGTGCAACCCCTACCCCTTATCTTCCAACCCTTACAGGCTGTGAGGAGATGTAGAGGTAGGGAAGGGCAACTGGATGAAGCACTCTGTAAGAAGGGAATGCTTGACAGTAGCCTGGCAACTTTAATTTCCTGGTTTTTGATAAACCAGATGGGTCACAATGTGGATTGTTTGTATAATATTAACAGAGGGTCAAAACTGTATGTGTTTGTCAGTCTTTTCTGAAAGATTTGGTAGTTTTTCTAAACCTTTCCCCCTCTTTTTTATTCTTAGTTATAAGGGATGGCTTCTTAGGAGGAGGAAAGGATACATTAGGAAAGGTGGGTGATATGATGGAAAAATAAAAGCTATCAAAAATTCTTTTTAAAAAAGAGTAGGTTGGGCAGATTGAAACATAGGGTAAACTCGAAGCCACATAGAGATTTTTCAATGATTTTCCAATAGTTTGCAGCAATACTTCTTTTCATACCTTTAGATTAATATTGAAACAAGATTAGCTCCCATCAGGACTGAGAACTAAGATATTTTACAACACTGGAAAGGGGAGGCAGGCTGAGCATTTATAGGTTGAGTGCCCTCTAGGGAGCAATGGAGATACAGCAGCTTCTAGGGAGTATTGTGCAATTCTATATGCCTGATACACTGAAATCACTTGGCTGGTGGTCTGAGTGTAGTGGACAAATTATGTGTTATACTCTCTAGCTCAAAAATTGACGTCTACTTCTCTGTATGCTTGCAAAAAGCAGAATAGGTTTGAGTGTGGGCTATTGTTCCTGTAGCACTTCAAATGCCATCTGCCATACCCATTCAGTCAGTCAATAAATACATTCCTTCATTTGGCTAATGTTTTCTGGTTACTATGCCTGTGTATTGCTCCAGGCTCGTTCCTCAAAGCTCCATTTCCCACTGATGTAAAGCTACCACTGCTGCTCCTCTGGTTTATTGGTAAGCTATGTTGTACTTCTTCTATAATCCTGCCTTCTCCATTATTTGTTTCTGGTGCATTATCTTTTCCCATTGCCACTAGAAGAATTGTTATTGATGTTCAGTCATTCATTTGTGTCCAACTTTTTGTGACACCATGGACCATAGCACACCAGGCTCTTCTATCCTCCATTAACTTTCAAATCCTGTCCAAATTCAGGGTCATTGTTTCCATGACAATATTTATCCATCTCATCCTCTGCCATGCCCTTTTCCTTTTGCCTTCAATCTTTCCCAACATCAGGGTCTTTTCCAATGAGTCCCATCTTCTCATTATGTGGCCAAAGTATTTAAGCTTCAGCCTCAGTATTTGACCTTCCAGTGAATAGCCTGAATTAATTTCTTCAAGTATTGACTGATTTGATCTTCTTGCTGTCCAAGGGACTCTCAAAATTCTTCTCTAGCAGCACAAATTGAATTGCTATTTGCCCAGATTCCTAGAATTTTCTTCATGTATCTACTCTCTGCTCCAATTCATCCTTCATGGAATGGAGCCATTAAAATTATCTTTACCTATAGATCTGTCACTCCTCTGCTCCAAATCTTTAAGTGGCTCCCTCTTACCCTAAGTAAAGCTCAAATACCTTTGCCTAGCATTCAAGGATATTCACAATCTGAAGCCATCTTCCTCCAGAAAGTGAGGCCAGAGCAGGGCAGATGGATTGCAAAAGCTGGTAATAGTGGAGTGACCAAATATTACCATTCTGACAAAGAATAAATTGAGGAGAGATGAGAAACAGAGAGACAGAAGTTTAGTTTATCCATAGCATTGACCTCTCAACAGGGCTTTTCACCCACTCCACTAATAAAAACCCTACCCAGCTCCCCATATAGCTGGTGGACCTCCATGTCATGTTCACTACTCACTACTTTCCATCCACAGCTCTGCTTGGTTTTGTGCCTCACCCAAGATAAACTAATCACCTGAAATCTTATCATCATTGCTGACTGACTCAGTTTTTTGATACACAACACCTTATCAATGCCCTCAGTAGCCTCTCCCCTCTGATTACAGGGCCAGAGGGTGGAGCAAAAAACTCCTCTGGAACTCTTTCTTCATAGAGAACTTAGATCAGAATCTTCCAGTTTACTCTCCATTTTCCATCAGCAGCTGTGATTGGATTTGACTCCTGGGAATATCATGCCCCCAGCCATGTAACCTCTGGTGCCCACCCCTCCCCTCATGTGGCTTCCTTTTGTGCATTGTCTTTCTCCATGAGATTGTAGTCTCCTTGAGGGCAGGGAAGGTTTTTCTTTTCCTTATTTGTACTCCCTGTGCTTAGTAGAGTGCTTGGCTCAGTGCAGACACAATAAATGTTTATTAAATTGAACTGAGTTACTGATATGACATCTCAGTTACAACTCCTGCCAGTATCAACCCCATACCTTCTGTCCAAGTGGTTCCTTTTATTCTACTCTGCATCTCCCTACAAAGTCAGGCCTGTCACTAATCAAGTTTCCTGATTTTTTGTCTCTTGTTATTTTCCATCTATGACATTATTTCTTCTTGGTTATGTATATTTCCTAATAACCTAGCCAAACATGGAATGGGGGGAATGGGCTGCATTGGGGGATAATAATAATTTGCATTTACATAATGCTTTAGTGCAAAGCACTATATACATGTTATCTTATTTGATCCAACAACACCTCACTGAAATAGGTGTTATTTTTATCCCCATTTTATAGATGAGGAAACTGACACAGGTTAATGACTTGCCTAGGATCACACAGCTAATAAGTACCTGAGGTAGGATTAGAACTCAGGTCTTCCCCACTCTAAGTCCCACAGTCTTACCCATTGTGCCACCAATCTGTCTCATTTAACATCTTCAAAGGTAGTAGAATGCTTACCTGGAAAGACTTAGATGAACTGATGCTGAGTGAAATGAACAGAATCGGGAGAACATTGTACACAGTAACAGCAACATTGTGCCATGACCAACTTTGATAGACTTAACTCTTCTCAGCAACACAATGATCTAAAACAATCTTCCAAAAGATTCATGATGGAAAATGCTATCCACATCCAGAGAAAAAAATCTGAAGTCTGAATGCAAATCAAAGCATAGTATTTTCTCTTTTTTTTCTTTCTCTTGGTTTTTACCTTTTGTTCTGATTCTTCTTTCACAACATGACTGATGTGGAAATACATGTAATATAATTGTACATATATAGCCTATACCATATTGCATGCTGTCTTGGGGAGGGGAAAAAAAGAGGGAGAGGGAAAAATTTAGAACTCGAAATCTTATAAAAGTGAATGTTGAAAACTAAAAATAAATTTTTTTTAAAAGGTAGTAGAGTTCTTCACTACAGTTCTTCGAGCAGAAACTAGAAGACACTTGTCAAGTATGTCATAAGGGAAATTCTTGTACAGCCAAAAGTTGGAATAGATTAGAGGTTCTTAATTTTTGTTGTTATTGTTTCATTGATCCCTTTAAAAATCTGGTAAAGTTTATGGACTCCTTAAAATGTTTTTAAATACATAAAATAGAATACATTGAATTACAAAATAAACAAATTATGTGGAAATACAGCTATACATTTTTTTAAGTTCATGGGCTCCAGATTATGAATCTCTGCAGATGATCCCTAAAATTCCATTTTACATGATTTGGGGAAGAGTAGTTATTTGCTGCTAACTAGCTAAGTGACTTTAATTGAATTACTTAATTTCTCTGGTCTTCCATATCATCTATAGAGTGAGGAAGGTAGGACTAGATGGTTTAAAGTATGGAAGGTGCATTCTAGCTTTAAAATGGTCCCATTATGAGTCTCAAAAAACCTTGTACCGGGAGAAATGGACCAGAGTTTCAATGCTCTGAAATGTAATATTCTCCATCTAGTGGTGGCTTGCTCAAAGTGAAGAAACATGAACCCTTTGGCTTAGAAAATGTCTGAAGAGCAAAGTTCTTAAATGGCTGCAAAGAAGTAATATAAAATTATAATATAAAATCTAATAGGTACTAAAATGCTACTTGGGACTCAACCAATCAAGATACTATGATAATTTGCACAGAGGTTGGATTTGTATTTCCCCTAAAATGTTTTGAAGGAAATTTTGTGTTCTTGTGCTGGCTGTCAGACTTATTAATCAATCAATCAATCAATATTTATTAAGAACCTACAATGTGCCAGGCACTGTGCTAATCCTATTATTAGTAAGAGACCAAGTCATTTAATCTCTCTGGGCCTCAGGTTCCTGTGCTTAATTAGATGCTTAGAAGGGACCTGTAATCTCACTTTCGTGGCTACTCTATCAGTGAAGACTAGATTCACTCTAGCTCCTCATCATTTGTGATTCTTGACCATAACTCTTCATAAAGCCTCCATGGAAGATCCACTCAGTGCACTGGGAGCCTTTTGTTCTTTTAATATCTTAGGGTTAATGAATATAGAGAAATATGGGAAAAGTTATATGAACTGAAACAAAGTAAGCATAACCAGGAAAATCATATACACAATAGCAATAATGTAGTTGGAAAGATTAATAACCACAAAAAGATTGAAATTGAATGCTGGGAAATTATAATGGCCAAGCTAGACTCCAAAGAAGGGGGAAAGGTAATAAGAATTTACTAAGCGCTAGACATTGTGCTAAGTGCTTTATAAATATTTTCTCATTTGATTCTCACACAACCCCATGAGGTAAGTGCTATTATTATCCCCATTTCACAACCTGGAAACCTGAGGCAGATGAAGTGACTTCCCAAGGTTCTACAGCTACTAGGTATCAGATACTGCATTTGAACACAGACGTTTCTGACTCCAGGGCCAGTGTTCACTATGCCGCCTACCTGCCTCTAGAAGATTTTTTAAAATGTATTCGCAGAGATGAGAATCTTATCAGTGAGGAGTACTTCATAGTGTTGGACTCTTTTTTTTTAGTGTATTGATTGGTTTCACTGATTTTTTTCTTTCTTTAATTCTTTGTTCTAAAGGAGTACTCTCTAGAAAAGGGAACAAGAAGGGATACTTTGGGAAATGAGGATGATGAAAAAATACTAGATGCCAATAAAATGAATTATAAAAATAACCCAGAGGTACCAAGGTAGCACTTTGGTTACCTGTCCATTGTCTCTTATTTTCATTTCCTGATCAGCCCAAACCTTTTCATCCTTATACACATCCTTAATGATGTCTTTTAATACCACTTCTCATAAGCAAGTCTACATGCTGCAGCCTACTTATACCCACCATATATCTTTCCATTATCCTTTACATCATATACAATTTTAGTTCTTAGATCATGGTAACCCATGATCTGCAGCCATGCAACATATTACTAGGAAAATATTGGTTTTGCAGTGAGCAGTTTGGAATTATTGAAAACCCTGTACCATTTCTCAAATGTGGTCCATTTTTATGTCCTCTTAATTCTGAGATCAACCCATTATCTATCTGTAGCACCTGTCCAAAATATAGACAAATGTGTGTATTTTTTTTTATCAGACTTGTGATTTCATCAGCATAGGAAACCTTAACTGAGGTGAGGAGGTTTGGGAGAGCTCCTGAGGCTTTTCCAAGTACTAGGGCCACAATTCTTCAATTTAGTCCCTTAGCTCTACTCCACCTGGTGCTTTATATACCTGGTGGTTTGAAGTATAAAAGGATTAGCCTGAGGATGTGGAAAGTTGTCAGAAACCTTTTCCCAAGTTCCAACTGATTGTAGGTCACTTCCTTCAGTCCTTGACTCTGTGACTACAGAAGGGATGCTGTAGTGGGCTAAATCTATTGGGTGTGCATTAAGTTCTGAAACAATGTAATAAGCCCCAGAAGCAAGGGGCTAATAGGCTGCCCAGGGAGGAACATATCAGCCCTAATCAGAAAAAGCTTCCATGATGGTCAGTAGTGGGATTCTAGCTAGGATTGGGGCAGCTAAGTGGCGCAGTGGATAGAGCACCAGAGTCAGGAAGACCTGAGTTCAAATCTAGCCACGGATACTTGCTGTATGACCCTAGGCAAGTCACTTAACTTTATTCACCTCAGTTTCCTCACCTGTAAAATGAACTGGAGAAGGAAATGGCAAACCACTCTAGTATCTTTGCCAAGAAAATCCCAAAAGGAGTCACAAAGATTTGGACACAGCTGAATGAATTTGCATGGTTGCTGTCATTTTCTTTCTTTTTTTTTTCATGCAATTGGGGTTAAGTGACTTGCCTAGGGTCACACAGCCAGCAAGTATCGAGTGCTTGGTCTGAGGCTGGATTTGAACTCAGGTCCTCCTGACTTCAGGGCTGGTGCTCTATCCACTGTGCCACCTAGCTGCCCCCTGTTGCTGTCATTTTCTAAGATTGACATACATCCTAGAGCAACAGCCTTGGTAGAATGTTAAGATTCTTGAGTGCTTAGGAAAACAGAATAAGATAGAAACTCAAAGAGAAAAATCTAAGCGAAAATGACAGATGTCTTTTAAATTTATATACAAATGCATGTGTATATCTGACCCATTTACACTTTAAATTTGAAGACACATAAGATAAAATTATACTCAACTTTGGCACCAATGATTAAAATCTTGTAAATTGAAAACAAGCATAGTAAATACATCTGACACCATTTAAACCATCCTTTTCAGTCTAATTATAAAGCACAGAGATAAAAACACTCTTGTTAATTTACCCAATTGCCTGTTGTCAAGTGTGGTGTCAACAATTCATGTGATTGTGTAAATATGCTAATTAGATTGGGCCTCTTTCATTTTATCCTATAGGTCCTCTAAAGCTAGCAAACACTATTATAAATAGGTTTTCACTAAATTTGCACTAGAATAAATAGGACAAAAGCAGTTTTTTGAGAAGCAATTGGGATCTATCATGTTGAGCAGGCAAACATAAAATTTAATTTGTCCAATGAAGCCTCAATGGGAGAATGACTGGCATAAATGGAATGTGCAGATTTCAAGCTGTGCTATACACAGTGCTTTCAATGTTTAGGGCCCAAAGCAGAATAGACCTATATTTATATATGGGCCAGAATGTTTTCTCAGTGAAACTACAGGGAGCAAAAGCAGAATAAAATTCAGTGTATGCACTGGGAGGATCATGGAACTCAAGACATCTTCTAACTTAGTTGTAGGTGTAGGATTTTTTTCTTGTTAAATCATTTTATAAAGGGTATTTTTTTTGCCTCCTTTCTATGCTTAATAAATGTCTTTATTTTTGAAACTCCCGACTAATTTGAAATCTAATTTTTGATGAAGATTTCTTTCAAAGCACTATTTAGAACATGCTTGTATACAGACGTATTTCCTAGACTGTGCTTTCTGATGGGCTATTTGCTTCTCTTTTAGTAGCTTGATCTGCTTAACTTTGTGATCATGTACACAGTGGATTCGGCCATGCTGATACAACTATCTGACTCTTCAATAAAATCAGTTTGGCTTTTTTTGGCCTGAATTAGTTATGAAATAAAAATGGCAAGTTGGTTTCCTTTTTAAGGTCTAGTTTCCTTACTTGAATTATGAAAGCATTGGAGTAGATCTCCAAAACGACTTTTAGCTCAAAAGCTATGATTCTGTGATATTACAACTTTTGGCTGGGTCTTCACAGGCACAAACAAATTGGTTAAGACTAAATAATATGATAGTTTCAATTTGCTAGATAGTCCCATAAGCACGGGGGACCTAGAAATCCTAGGCCCACTCATCATAAGGTCATTTTTTTTTCAAATTTAACTCTTTTTTTCAATGAATAAGAATCTATTTTTTCCTTTTTCATCTTTCTCCCCTTGAGAAAAGAAAAAAAAACAGAATGCTGCTAACACATTTTCATAGTGAAGCAAAACAAATCCTGCATTAGCCACATCCCAAAAATACATATCTTATTCTGTACCTTGAATCTATGTTAGGAGGTACATAGCATGCTTCATCATCAGGCTTCTGGGATAATGGCTGGTCATTGCATTGATCAATACTCTCAAGTTTTTCAAAGTTTTTCTCTCTGTGTTTTGATTCTCCCTGGTTTAGATATCAAAGCAATATTTGTACCATAGAAGGAATTTAGAAAGATTCTTCTTTTTCCTATTTTTTTTAGTTCACTTAATTCTGAATCAAATTTGCTTGTAAATCTACCTGATTCTGTTTTTTAAAATCTCATTTAAGGCATTTAAAATTTCTTTTCCTGCGATTGGATTATTTAAATTCTCTATTAGTAGTTCCATAATCTGAGTATTTTTTATTTTCCTAAGTGTTCATCTATTTCATTTAAGTTGTTGGTTTTAGTGGCATGTGATTGAGTATACTTTTTCTGATATTTTCTTTGTTTCTTTTTCATTTGTTGTGAATTTGCCTGTTTAATTTTTGATACTGATAATTGGGCTTTCTCTTTCATTTAAAAAATCAAGATAAGTAATGGTTTCTTTTTCTTTTTTTTAAAGCAGCTTTTCAATTTATGTATTAAATCAACAGAATATTTGCATTCATTTTATTAATCTCTTTTTTGATTTTCAGAATTTTTATCTTGAGGTTTAATTGGCTTTTTAAAAGTTTCATGCCCAAATTATTTATCTCTTCTTTCTTTGTTTTGATAATGAATGGCTAATGACTATTTTGGGTGCATCCCTAAAATTTTGGAATGTTCCCTCATTGTTGTCATCATTAGTGAAATTATCTTTTGTTTCTAGAATTTGTTCTTTGATTCACTCATTCTCTGGTATTAAGTTATGTAGCTCTAAGATAATTTTTAAATCTTTTATTCAATGACACTATTGAAAATACTTTTATGTCACTGTAATAAGTAGAAGTTGTGTTTAATATTTCTGCATTTCTGCTTTTGTTTGTGAAATTTTTAGTTCTAATATATGGTCAGTTTTTGTAAAGGTGCTATACACAGCAGAGAAATATGTATATTCTTTTCTCTTTCCATTCAATGATTGCCACAAATCATCATATTTTAACATTTCTAAAATTCTGTTAGATCTTTATCTTCTTTGATGTTTTTTTTTTGGCTTGTCCAGATCTGAAAGAGCTACACTGAAGTCTCTCACTATTATAATTTTACTCTCCATAATCTTCATGTTTCAGATATGTTTCTTGTAAACATCATATTGATGGATTCTGCTTTCTAACGTGTATTGTATAATCAACCTTCTATTTTATGGGTGGGTTCATCCCATTCCCATTTTCATTCATATTCCCATTGACAGTTATTATTGTTAATAATCTATTTTCGTCCATCCTCTTCTCCTTATACATTCTGTTCCTTTCACCTTCTTTACAGAGAGAGTTATGACAGAGAAAGAATGTGTTCAACACTTGGTGGTATCTATGTTTGATGAAATCTGCTTCTGCTCCCATTCCCCTATTCTCTTCTCCTCACCCAAACCCAACCAGGTTCTTACCTTTTCTTTCTTGCCTTTTAAGTCCTTCTTAATAATCAACTGAGTTCAGTTTGTTTTGCTTAACGTTATGATTATATTTTGCTTATTTGCTTATAATCCTTTCCTAACCCTCTCCTCCTTATTTGTTTCTTCTCTCCATTCCCTCCTGCTTCCCTGTTGAGTTGAATGTACTTATTTTGAGTAAATAGTATGCCTTGTGGTAATTAACTTTGAAATTACAAAAAAATCCATTTTAGCACATTTATGAATGTGATTTTAAAAAACTCTGTTGGTTAGAAAATTTTTCTTTTCACTGTTTTTGGTAATTATTTTAGGCTCAGCTTGCCACAGGTATCCTCAACTAGGTTGTCCAAATGGAACAAAAAGTGCAAAGCCTTTCAAAGACATCTAGTAATAAGAATCACATCAACCTTTATAGAAATTTTATCCTCTGAGCATAAAATTTTAGGGTTGCAGCCTAAGCAGGCCTCAGAGGAAAAAGTATTTCTATGATTACTCTTTTTCAAACACTTCTCAAGGAACTCATAAGCATGTTTCACCTTTATAGTTTTGAAGATTCTCATCAAAACCTATATAAACAAAACCTGTATTTGAACAGGAATATTTTCTCATGATGTTTCTGATTCTAGTTTATGTAGCAAAGCAGAGACTGACATAATTTTTCACAGTTGATAAATCTTCAAAAGAATCCTATAGAGTTCTCTTGATCTTAAGGACAGAGCAATTGAATTCTGTCTGCTTGGATTGTTCTAAGAAAGGTACATTCTCATACTTACCTGGTCAAGTTCACATTTCTGTTTATAATTAACTATGTTGCTCATGGAGTCTGAATGGATATAATGTTTAAATGAATGTTTATCACAGCCCAATTTATTAGCAAAATCAATTTTCCTTTTCTCCCTATAAATGCATTGCTTCTTTTGTTGTTATTATTTTCGAGAATCATTTGACCGGCTAAATCAGGCAACAGATCTTGATCATGTAGGCAAAGTCATAATTGAAATCTAGTTATCTCTTAGTTATAATTGAATACTAGTTATCCCTTACACTTTAAGGTCAGACTTCTGTCTTAATAAGTCATTTTGGGTAACTTTTTCTTAGTGTCATGCTCTGAATTTTCTTTGGGAGAGCACCTCTGGAGAATAGGTTTATAATTCAGAAATATGTTTGTGATACTTGTTAACAATTTTTAAAAATCATATCACATTTTTTCCTTTGATTCTTTGGGAATTTCTTTGGGAATAGAGGAATAAACAGATTTTCATTTCCTACAGGATTGCAAGGATCTAGAAAATGAACATTCTCTTCAATATCTGATGAAGCTACTTGTTAAACATTTTCTGTCCTGTTTGCCATTTTGATGCAGTCACCCAATATTGATGATAGGCAGTGATCCATTTGGAGAAAATTGTACTAGATTCCCAGGAATTAGGTTAATAGTCTGTCACTAATCAGATCACTATAGAACCAAGCTGACAAATTTGAAGTTTTGCCATCAAAGTTTTCAAAACCATTTTTTTGGGGGGGAGTTAGATAGAAAGTTGGAAAACTAGGAATTTTAACAAGTTTAAAGTTTCTAATACTTTTATCACAAAATCATCATAATAGGCCTCTCCCTTTTAAATGGGGTGAAGGTAAGAGGAGGAGGCTTAGCAACAGGGATTTTTTTTTAAAAGGACCATTGAAAAAATTAAAAAAGAGAACAGAAGGAAGTACAGACAAGCAGGCCGGTTTTGAAAATATGATGTGTAATTTATTATGTACTTTTTAAAATAGAGATATGTCATTTCACATACAGTCTTCTTTTTGTGTTCCGCTGTGTATATGGAAATGCCTGGTTTTAGGGTTTTAATCTTATAATAAATACCTTTTTAAAGTAGTTAAGTGCTCTTTTACTATCTCCTTACTTATCATGGATCCAATTTCTTGTTACTCATGATTGCTCAGTCATTTCTAGTACAACGCTCATTTTACTTAGCAGAGAAAACAGAAAGAAAATAGGAAATTCAGTAGCTGCCTCTCTCTGTTGTTAGTTATCATCATATGATCCACTCCAAGGAAAGATCTAATCCCATCTTTGATTCTCCTTTCCTCTCAACATAGCTAAAAAATCATGAACATAAACCTTTTTGGTTGTTTTTATTTTTCCTTGCCAGTCCCAGCTCATTCTTTGCTTTAACACTTCCAGACACTATTTTTGCAGGAATGTGTCACACGCATATTCATTTCTTGTAATCTGGCAATATGTTCCATATTTTGTATATCAGCATTGCTGTGCCCTGACAAGGGGATAGCAGATCCTAAGACACTAAGCAGAAATTTGATTACAAGGAAATGAAGCAGAAACTCAGATCCTGGGATACCAAAATCAGAGCAGGACCAATAAATAATATGACTAACTCAGTAAGTAGTTAAAATTATTGATCTGAGGCACAAGATGGCACCATGGAACGAATAGTGGCCTGGAAGTCAAGAACCTGAATTATATCTCTTTTGTCATAAACTCTGTTATGAAGGGATCATGCCCCTCTACCATTGGAGGCCCAATGATTTTTATTTCTTCTTATTGATCCAAATCAGGTCCAGAAGAATGGTTCCTTTGATCACTTCTTTCACATTTTGAAGGGCAAAATCAGCATTAACTCAAGCAGTAAATTTATTAGTCACTGCTTTTGGCACAGGGAGAGCTCCAGTAAATATCAAAATAGGTGATGTACACTTTCACCATAATATCATGTGTCCATGCCATGTTGGCTATCTATTTCCCTAACTCCTTTTTTAATTCTTGTATACTCGCCCTCCCTCCCCCACTTACACTCAGATACAAATACATAATAACACTTGTGTTCTCACCTCTATTAATCCCTACTGGAATATTCTCTTTCTTCTTTCCCATCATGCATTTTTATATTTCCTCACGTTCTTATATCTTCTTAATGTGTAGTGCTACCTGCAGATGAGGCTTGTGTGGGGTGCCACTCAAATTAAAAATAAAACAAAACACAGAGGTGTCCAAGGAGAAACAGAAAGTTAATTTATTATAGCTATAATTATTATTATTTCAAATCTTGAGATTTGGGTGTCCCCACACCAGTGGGCTCTGATGAAAAGGAGACAACATGCAGAAGTATACGTCAGTTTAAACAACCCTGAAGGTTCAATTCCCTCTCCCTCCCCTCAACTGTCTGTTAATTCGGCTTACAATCTCATATGCAGGACTCTAACATAAGACAAAGGACATAGCATACTTCTCTAGATTTCTTAGTTTGTTGAGATAGTGTCAAAAAAGCAATAAAAAAATGTGCTGTTAGGCTAGACTTTGTACTGTGGAGCCAGTCCACCATAAAAGATAATTTACAATTGTTTTGGAAGGTCTTAGGGACTGAACAGACAATGCTGGGAACTGAAAGACATCTGAGTAAGATCCTGTCAAAGGGAGATAAGGGGAGTAGATAAGGAACCTTTTAAGGGTTTTCTGGAGCCAGATTCTTTTAGGGGCAAAGACTCATTTGAATAAGATTAAAAAGTAGGTTAAGGCTTAACCACTAGACAAATTTTAACTACTGATATATGGCACTAAAAAAAATAACTCACAGAAATCTATTCTTAACCCTACCCTACTTTCTGAACTCATTCATTCCCTTAATTACACTGAGAAGTCTTCACTGGGACATCCCATTCAGACTTAAAATCACTGTAGTACTAGAAATCAAAATGACTCTATAGTTATCTAGAGAGGTGGAGCCCACCATATTAAGAATGAGGTTTCCTGATCAATTACGGGCTCTAGGATGCATCTTTTGTGTTTTCTGTTGGGTTAAATAAAATAGCTTATATTTAAAAAAGAAAAATTTAGTGTAATGCTACTGTAGCTCCATGTTTCACTGTCCTGTTTCTTTTGAATAAAGCACTGATTCCCATTTAGTGATTTTGTGAACTCCCTGACGATTCACAATGGCCCAAGAGGTTCACGCTAAAAATTCTTTAATGGCACCTTAAGCACTTGGTGATTGCAGAATGTTATAAGTGGTATATTAAATTACCCTGAGGGTTCCCAACACATTTTCCATGGTTTTTGTTGTTCAAAAAGGGTTCTTGGTGGGGAAAAAAGGATTGGGAACAACTGGAATAAGGTAGCTTATACTTTCAGAGCTAAATTCCGGTTACTAAATTACATCAACTATCTGTGATATATAAATATTTAGTAAATTCTGTGATTTAATTGGTTTAAGAAACTCTCAGTAAGGCATTCTTCTCTCAATGCATATTGGGTATCTTCTCTGACATATAGAGAGTTGTCTACAAAACTAAGAGCTTCTAACTTCTTCAGGGTCACAAGGCACTATACGAATTTGAACCATGGTCTTCTTGACTCCAAAGCCAAGTATCCATCCTCTACACCCTGCCTTTCAGCAATAGCTATAAGTTTGTCTCCTTAGGATGTCTGATTCACTCTATTGTTTATGCTATACATTTGCATACAGGCATCTGGGACCATACTTTTATAATTGATTCTTTGAATCTCCTTGGGTTTCATTTCTCTCATTCCTACAAAATGAAGGGATTGTGCTGGTCAGTTACTCAACATGCATTTGTTAAGCACCTATTATATATCAGTCATTATGCTAAATACTTAGGAGACAAAGAAAGGCAACAAAACAAAATAAAAACAATTTCTGCTCTTAAGGAACTCACAGTCTAATGGAGGAGACAATATGCAAACTATGTACAAATGAGATCTGTACAAGATAAACTGGAGATAATCAGAAGAGAGAAAGCATTAACATTAAAAGGGATTGGAAAATTCTTTTTGTAGAAGGTAGCATTTTAGCAGGGACTTGAAGGGAGTTGGGGATGGAAGGAGACAGAGATGAAGAGGGAGAGACAACCAGTGAAAATTTCTGAACCGGGAGATAGTATCTTGTCTGAGCGACAATAAGGAGGTCAGTGTCACCACTGAATCACAGAGGCATGGGCTGGGGGAAGGAGGTAGAGTTGGAAGAAGGGGGAGTAAGATGTAAGAACACTCCAGGTAGAAGGGGTACAGGTTATGAAGGACTTTGAAAGTGAAATGGAGGATTTTGTCTTTGACCCTGGAGGTAATAAGGAACCACTGGACTTTATTGGATGGTTAGATCTGTGTTTTAGGAGGAGCAATTTGACTTCTGAGTAGAAGATAAATTGGAGTGGAGAGAGACTATTACATTAGTCCAGATATGAGATGATTCGGGCTTGCAGCAGGATTATGGCAATGTCAGTGGAGAGAAAGAGTTGCATACAAGAGATATTACAAAGGTGGAATCAACAGGACTTGGCAATATATTGGATCTAAGGAGTGAGAGAGTGAGAAGTCAATGATGACATCTAGGTTGGGGTAATTAGGTGGGACAGTAGGTAGATCACTGGGCCCAGAGTCATGAAGACTTCAGTTCAAATCTGGCCTCAGACACTTACTAGCTCTGTGACCTCGTTTGCCTCAGTTTCCTTATCTGTAAAATGAACCAGAAAAGGAAATGGCAAACTGCTCTAGTATCTTTGCCAAGAAAACCTCAAATAGGGTCATGAGGAGTCAGACAGGATTGAATGACAACAACAAAGTTGGGAGCTTGCCTCACTGGAAGGATGGTGGTGCCTTTAACAGTAATAGGAAAAGCTAGGAAGAGAAGAGAGCTGGGGAGGAGAGGAAGACAATGAGTTCAGTTTTGCATATACTGATATAGCCTATATATTAGTATATTCATTAATAATTAATATCCAATATATTAATATATTTGGATACAATAGACATACAGTTCAATATATCTAACAGGCAATTGGAGATGTGAGACTGCAGATAAGGAGAGAAGTTAGAGCTGGATAAGTTTATTGATAATAATTACTCAGTAAACATTTATTAGGCACCTACTATTTTCTAGGCTGTGCTAAGCAAGGGGGAAAGAAAAGAAAGGCAAAAGACACTCCCTGCCCTTTAAGAGCTCCCAATCTAATAGAGGAGATGACATGCAAACAACTATATACAAACAAGCTATATCCAGGATCAATAGGAAATAGTCATTAGAGGAAAGGCCCCCAAATTAAGAGGAATTAGGAAAGGCTTCTTGTAGGTGGTGGGATTTTTGCTGAGACTTGAAGGAAGCCAGGCAAGGAAGGAGGCAGAAATAAGGAGGAATGAGAGAAAGCCAATGAGAATGGGCAGAGTCAGGAGATGGAATGTCTTGTTTGAGAAACAAGGAGGCAGCATCAGCCTAGGGATAATTCAGTCTTGGGTAGTTGATTTCACCAAATGAAATAGTATGGAAAGAGAAGACTTAAATGATCTCAAAATTCTCTTCTAGCTCTATTATTCCTTGTATTCCCATCCTTGTGACATCCTGGTCCCATAGTCTGGGATAAGATCATGCCTAGAGATAAGAGTTAAATTGCCTCATCTCTGATGATTAGGAGATTATAAGGATAAGGAATCAAACATAGTCCAGGATTATTCAGTAAGTGCTTAGGCATTCTGAAGTTTTACAACAGTAATTCTTCCAATATTCTGCATTCATTCTCTCCTTTTGTCTTTTAAAGCCTCTCAGGGAGCTTGATGGGAAGGCAGAAACCAGAATAATATCTCCCTTACTCACTTGTCCTATCTTGAGCCCATATCTACTTACCCTGAACACTAAAGCAGGCCTAGTGACCACTAAGAATTTATGGGGGAATATTAGGACAAGACTATAGACCTTTACAATACTCACTAGAGTCAGAAATCAGAAAGAAATAGAGGAAAACTGTAGATAACAACCCTTTTGGTAATTTTCAAAAGATCCAAAAAGATATATTATTAGTCAAAAATGGCTCTTTCAGTTATCTGAGATGGGAAGGTCTTAGGGGAGAGGGCCAGGGGAAGGGGAGAAAGAAGAGGAAAAAAAAAAGGAACTGGATTTTAGAGGCCCAGGGGGTCTTAATCTTCTACTGCCTGGAACAATGAGCTGAACCTAATAGGATTTTATCAATTCAGATTTTATCTGTCCTCTACAATAACCTTATTTTAAATTCCAATGTCAATGCCAAAAGTTTCTAAGGTTAGCAGAAATGGTTAGTTTAGGTCTAGGTCCTCTCAATAAATTTCCCTTTTTATAGCTCAGGGCTCCTATGGGCAACGATTGTGAGAACCAGGGGGGCTAGGGTAAAGGGAAGTGCATGCTGAGGTTTTGCTTTCTTTGGACTCTGAAAGGTCTTTAATTTGTCACTATTTAACTCGATTCAATGAACATTTATTAGTTGCCTGCTTTGTGAAAGGCACTGTGGTAGGTGCTAGGAATCTAGAAAGACAAAGACAAAAATGAAGCTGTCCCTATCTATACAAAGTTGGCTTTCTTTTTGGGAGAATACAATATATACTCACAATAAGTAAATACATAGTAATTTGAGTAGTAAGTGAGATAAGGAAAGTCTTTCATCCAGTAGGTAGCATCTGAAATAAACTTTGAGGGAAAATGAAGATTCTGAGAAGTAGAAATAATGAGAGAATATTTTCCAGGCATGGGAAATAGTTTTGAAAATGAGCAAGATGGAGGGTCAAGGAGAGTAAGGAGTGAAAGATGATGTCTATGTTGGAAACCTGGGTTACTGGGAGATGGTGGTACTCTCAGTAGTAATAAGAAAGGTGGTAAGAAAGGAGGGCTTGGTGAAAAATATAAAATATCTGTAGAATATCAGGTTCAAGATGCCCAAGAGGCAATTGGAGATGTGAGACTGGAGGTTAAGAGAGAGTCATGTCTGTCTCTCCGTGATCCCATTTGGAGTTTTCTTGGTAGAGTCACTGGAATACTTTGCCATTCCCTTCTCCAGCTTATTTTACAGATGAGAAAACTGAGGCAAATAGGGTTAAGTGATTTGCCCAGAGTCACAGAGCTAATAAGTGTCTGTGGCCAGATTTGAACTCAAGAAGAGTCTTCCTGACTCTAGGCCCAGTGCTTTATCCACTGTGCCACCTCGTTGCCCGCAGGAGTGAGGTTAGGTCTGCATAAATATATCTGAGAGTCATCTATATGGAGATGATACTTGAATTTATGAGAACTCATAAAATAGTATATAGAGAAATAAAATAAAATAGTATATAGAGAAAAGAGGATCCAGGACAGAGCCTTGGGGGACACTTAAGGAAGCATAACTTGGCTGAAGATCCAGCAAAGCAGATTGAGAAGGAGAAGTCAGACAGGTAAAACCAGAAGAACCAGGAGAGAAAAGTTTCCTGAAAACTTATAGCGATGAGGGTATCCAGAAAAAGAGAGTGACCAACAGTGTTAAAAGGGTAGTTATATGGTGCAATGGATAGAGTACCAGGCCTGAAATTAGGAAGAATCATTTTCCTGACTTCAAATCTGGCCTCAGACATGTACTATCTGTGTGACCCTGAGCAAGTCACTTAACCCTGTTTGCCTCAGTTTCCTCATCTGTAAATGAGCAGGAGAAGTGAATGGCAAACTACTCCAGTATCTCTGCCAAGAAAACCCCAAATGGGGCCACAAAGAGCTGAACTCAACTGAAATGAATGAACAATGAAAACAGTGTCAAATGATGTAGAGAGATCAAGAAAGATGAGGATTGAGAAAAGGTCATTAGATTTAGTAATTAACTGGTAACTTGAAAGAGTAAAGAAGTAAAGAAAAAGTAAAGAAGTATCAGCATGGCCATAGACTAAATGTAACATGGCTTAGTGGGACAGAACACTTGTGCTTAACTTGGGTTAAATTCATCACATCTAAATTGGAACTCATTATCTTTCCGCTAACCCTTCTCTTTCTCCTAACTTGAGGGCACCACCATTCACCTAAATACCCAGGGTAGCAAGCTGGGTTCAAGAAACAAGGTGGGTTACATTGGATAAAATCTTTAACATCTCTGAGCCTTACTTTCCTCATTGTGAGAACCTTTTTTCGATTCAGAAGGCTTGGGTATAACAGATTGCCCTTGTCCTAGATGAACTCCAACCTCCTGCCTAGCACCCCTGTCTCTTTTCTGGAATATTCTATGGATGTCCTCTGCTAGAAATTTCTATACTCTGTGGAACTTCCCTAATGGGTCAATTTCATGTTTTTTGACACCAGAGGGGGCAAAGCAATCATATGCTCCTGAGTAAGACCCAGCCCTCCCCTCTAAAACCCCTGGCCATCATATAAGTCACTAAATTGTCCTGTTACATGAGAGATTAGACCAAGCATTCCTACACAGAATTAGGAGCAGTGACAAGAACCTGGCATAACATTAGTTACAAGTCTGAAAAGTGACCTTTCTCAGTATCATGGGTCGCCTTCCTCCTCCTTCTATGGCCTCGATTATCACACTTGAGGCTCAGTGATACCCTTCCACACAATGAAATATGGTTGTATTCTCATCTCTATAGTAATTATGATCCATAGTGACCTTTGCTTTGAATCTCTCTTTTCCCACTCTGCCTTCTTCATTCCACTGGGTATCTCAAGTTGGGTCTTATGCCTTCCCTTGTTCAAGCAGAAATGCACCCATAATCAATGTCAATTGCTATTGCCTTGTTGACTATTCTGTCAAGTTCTTCTGTGGAATTCCCCAAATCCCCAAAGTGGCTGGAAATACTTGAGATGCTACGTAGTTCCTGGAACATAGTAGGTATTTTATAAATGCAATGTATGGGGATAATAATACCTGCACTACCCACTCTGGCTGTTGTAAGGTAACCTTGTCAAACTATAAAAACATGCAAAAAGGAGCTGCTAACAACAACAACAACCACCACCACTACACCAGAACTTTTTGTTGCAAGTGACCCAAGGACAATAACAAGACACATGATGTCCTCGGGACATAGCACATCAGCAGAAGAATGGGAAAAGAAAAAGGACATCAAGGACATGTATGACCAGAAAGGGAGGTGGGCAATTCACATTATAAAAATGAGGGACAACAGATGGAGAGCCCAAGCACTACATTGCTACAGTCAAGATATAAAAAGAAATTGAGGAAGGCATTCATTGTATTAGGTGGATACTCTTTGGAGGATTTACAGAAGGAAAGAGATGAAAATTAACAAGACGAAAATGATCATAGGATCATAGATTTAGAGATGGAAGGGACCTTAAAGATCACTGAGTCCAACTCTCACATTTTACAAATGAGGAAAATGAGGCACAGAGAAATTACTTGTCCAGACTTGCCCAGAATCACAAAGTTAAGGCACAGAAGGATATTGATCTATACTACTATACCCTGATCTATTAAAGTACCAAAAAGTTTTGGGAGAAGCAGATTGGCATAGTGGGTAGGATACTGGGACTTTAAGAGTCATGAGACTTGAGTGTGAATCCCCTATAGACATTTACAACCTATATGATCTTGAGGAAGTCACAAGTTCTTCTCAGAACCTTGGTTTCCATATTTATAAAATGGGAATTGTAATATTTGCACTGTCTGCCCCATAGGATTGTTTTGAGGAAAGTGATTTTTTCAAATCTGAAAATACTCTCTTAGTCTGCTTTTAATAACAGACACAATTCAGCAAAAACTGGAGAAAATAAATAGAGGCTAAAAAACTAGAATCAGAAACCAGCACGTCTCTTAGTTTTATGCTTCCCTATTCCCTACAGAAAGGTACAAACTCCTTAGGATGTTATTCAAGGCTTCCCATGACCTTTCCAGCCTTATCTTTCTTTGCTCCCCTTCATATTCCCAACTTTCCTGCCATATTGGACCACTTACCACATCTCAAGCACAGCCTGCCCTTTGTTGTCTCTGTGTATTTGTTCATGCTATTTTCTTTCCCTAGAGTACTCTTCCTCCATAGCATTCAAGTCCCAATTAAAATTCTGCATACTCCATTATGCTTTCCCTAACTGCACCACTCTGAAGCAATTTCTTCCTTTATTGGGTTACCAGTGCTATGTATGTTCTCTCTAGGAATTATAGAACCTTAAAGTTAAAAGGGATCTCAGAGTCCATTTACTCCAAATGGTACCTGAAATAAGAATGTTGCTGTAACATCCTAGAGAAGTGGTAAACCTGTGCTTGTAGACCTCTAGTGAGAAAAAAACTCATTACCTCCAGAGGTAGTCCACTTCCATCATGGATAGCTCTAACGATTAGAAAGATTTTTCCCTTACATTGAGCCCAAATTTGCTTTTTAGAAACATCTACCCATGTCTTCAAATACCACTCCTAATTCTTTCTTCTGAGGCCAAGGAGAACAATTTAATTCCTTGTCCATATGACAGTCTGCAAAATACTTGGAAAGAGTTACCATGTTGCTGCTTAGTCTGTTCTCCAACTAAATATCCCCGAGCCCTTTAGCTAAGGTCCTTCAATTGGAGGTCCTTCACCATTTACAGTTGCCTTCCTCTGGATACTCTCCAATGTATCAAAATCTTTCCTGAACTGAAAGGAATAAATGAACTTACCACATTCTACCCCATACTATAGCTATTTGTGTCTTATCTTCTCCTTAAGGAGGAGAAGGAATATATCACACACACACATACACACTGTACATATATATATATATATGTATATATATGTATATATATATACACACATACATACATACATATATATATATATATATATATATTTCATTTCCATATCTAGCACAGTGCTTTACAGTCAACATATCCTAAGTAAACGTTTGTTGAATTAGAATAAGAAATGCTATTTTGTGTATACATATCGTGTATTCAGATCAGTTTTATTAACAAAAGCACTATAGGACTTCTCCCTGCCTCACCCCCATCTTGTGCAATATTCTCAGATTAGGTATGTATACTAAAAACGGAGGTGAAAAAAACCATATTTTTTTAAAAAAAGTTTTTCTATCTGTCCTCAGCAAAACTGAGTAAATGTCCATCACACAATAGAGCTCATACCCTCAAGAATGGAGTTTATTTTTAGAATATCATTTTACAAAATTACAAGTGAACAAAGCCCAGAAAATTGATGCTGTTTAATTTGTGATGGAAAGAACAATTCTATCCTCCTCAGCATGGGGGTTACTGGGCCTATTTATGTGGACAATGGGAGCAAACAATGCTCATTTAATTGGTTTTTCTGGTATTGTCAGAGAAACACAGCCTAAGAACAAAGCAACCTTACTGGGTAGCCACAGAGGACTAGAAATTCCTTTCATTCTACAGCAAAATAATCTTCTAGATGCTTGTTTATTTTTTTTAAGTATCATACAATAAAACCTCATCCTTCCAGAGTCTTTGAGGAGGGACTCATTCTGTACATTTGAAAATTTTGAATAACCAGGAATTCAGTAATTCATTAAACATTTATCAAGCCTTATCAAAGCAGAAATATTTTTAAATTAACTATTTCAGATGGAGGTCTTTCTAAATTCTTAAACAGATTCTGAAAACAATTTGATCTTTTCCTGGTGACCCAAGTCTGTCATTATGAATATGACGTTGTACTATGCTATTATAACATTAACGCCCTCTATTTGGCATGGTGACATGTGCCTGTAATCACAGGGAGGTTGAGACTGGCAGATATATTGAGTGTAGGAGTTCTGAATTACAGTGGGCCTAGTCAGTAGTGTGTCTACACTAAGTTTGGCATTAATGTGGTGATCCCCCAGGAACATGGGGCCACTAGGGTGCCTAAGGAAGGGAGAAAGAGCCTGGGTTGAAAATGGAGCAGGTCAAATCAAAGTTCCTGTGCCAGGCAAAGTGAGATCAGTCCATAAGTAGCCTCTACACTTTTAGCCTGAGAGATATAGGGAGATCTGGCTTTAAAATACATACACACATACATATGTATATATACATATATATGCATGTATTTTATCTATCTATCTATCTATCTATCTATCTATCTATCTATCTATCTATCTATCTATCTATCTATCTATAAACAATAATGTCCCCAGGGCCTATTGAAGTGTAAGGGAGGAGAAGGTTAAGTTTTTTTTTTTTAAATCTGCTGTGCTTTTTTTTTTTTTACTTCCTATCTTTGCTTTTTGAATTTTACCTTCTTTTCCCTCATTGTCCAGCTGTTGTCAGTCAGTGCTCAGGGCTGTCAGTGTGCTTACCTATGGCAATTCCTTTCTCTCTCCCTTATAATTTTCTGTCTCCAATCAGCTATAGGTGAGTAAACTTTATAAACAAACATACTCCCCTCCCTGACACTACTCCACATTCTCTTATACCTATCTTGTCAGGTCTATTACATTTGGATCCCCATCCAACTCTATCTTCCCCAGCTTGATGTTGTAGTATATAGAACCTGGAATCAGGAAGAACAATTCAAATCCTGCCTCAGACACTTAACTAGCTGTGTGACCCTGGACAAGTCACTTAATATTTGCACAGCTTACTTTCCTGATCTGTAAAATGGGGATAATAATAGCATCTTCCAGGTTTGTTGTGAGGATAAAATGAGATAATATTTGTAAAGCACTTTACAAACTTTAAAATACTATAGATCATTGTTCAGTCTTTTCAGTCATGTCTGATTCTCCATGACCCCATTTGGAGTTTTCTTGGCAAAGATATTGGAGTGGTTTGCCATTTCCTTCTCCAGCTCATTTTACAGATGAAGAACTGAGGCAAACAGGGTCCAGTGACTTGCCTAGGGCCACACAGCTAGTAAGTGTCTGAGGTTGAATCTAAACTCAGGTTCTCCTGATTCCAGGGCTGGCCTTCTATCCATCATCATCATCATCATCATCATCATCATTATCACCACCACTATTATTACAAGGGCAATGTGAACTTCCAGGGCAAAGAGGTTTCTACAGCATGGTAGAGAAACTTGAGAGCCAGGGATATATCCTGGAGAAGAATGGAAAGGAAATATTCATACTATTGGTTAAGAAGAGAAAGGAAAAACAATATTTATTCTATAAGTTAAGAAATAGCATCAAATTTAACCTTATTTCAATTCCAAATTTGATAAAACATGACATATTTTTCCTATGGAAAATCAAATCCCATCAGCCTCTGCAATTATAATTGCAGGAACAACTATACTGATTTAGGTAGGCAGGTTGAGTGGAATAAAGGACTTCACTGGAAGGATTTAACAACCAGCTTAATGCTGTCTCCTAGTTAGTATGAAGGACTAATTTGTGATCCCATGGAATAGCTGGCCTCTGTGGTACTTTTCTAACTTTCTTTAGTATGCAAAAAATAAAACAAAACAAAACAAACAACATTGGGGTTTTAGAAAACTTGAACTGCATGTAAATGTAATGTAACGCAATGTAAAATGTCATTCAATTAGGTTATTGATACGTTTTTCTAACTTTTTCTACTATACACAATATATTATTCTAGGTTATGTTCTCAAAGAGTTTATAATCTGGTAACCTCAAGACAAGGAGACTTTAAGGGAATCTGTCCTTAGCAAATTTAGGTAGGAATTAAGATAATGTCAATAACGAGTTCTTCAGCTCTGTAAGTGCATTTTACTCTGGAAGCTTTAAATATTTTAGTGGCGTTTTGATTGGTAAATTGAATCTTCTATTCTCTCTTACCTGCTTTCTTTCTCCTTTTCTTTGCCTATGTCTGTCTTTCCCATTCTCTTTCCATTGGTGTATTTCTTTATCTCTGACTCCCTTCCTTCTTTCACATTTCTCTCCATTAACTGATCATAAAATAGAACAGAAGTAATTTATTAGTACAATTTATTTCTTATTTAATGCAATTTTAGATTCTTTACTCTTGAGAAGTGGATGAGTGGAACATTTTAAGTTGTTCTCTCTCACTTTTTAAACTTCGTCCTCCCATTGCCCCCAACCAAAATTAAGTTGCTTTTGAATTATATGGTTGTTAATTCCCATCTTCTACTCTTGATAGAAAAGTAGTTCCTCAGACCTGATTTAGATGTTTGAGAATCTTTGCTATGAATTAGACATTAGAAATAATAACCATGTATTGATAGATATTAAGCCTAATAAGGAAGGCCATGTGATATAGTAGAGAAAAAACAACTCCACTGAACTTGAACCAAAAGATCATATTTCAAGTGCTGGCTCCACTATTACTTAGCCTTAGTCTTCAGAAAGGTAAAGGGGTAAAATTGATAGACCATTTGATGTGGAGCCAGGAAGACCTGAGTTCAAATCCTGCCTCAAACATTCATTAGCTATGTGACCCTCACCCTCATTTTCTTCATTTATAAAATGGGGATAATAATAGCTCCTACCTCACTGGGTTGTTGTGAGGATCGAAAGAAAAAATATCTGTAAAATGCTTGGCAAATCAAAAGCACTGCAAAGCTATTAGTTGCTGTTATTGTTAATCTACAAAGTTCCTTCCTGTCTGTGAAACTCTGTGAATCTATGAATGCCACAAAATCTTTTGAAGTTAAAGAAGCCAAATTATCATTTGTGAGTGTTATATCTCAATCCTAACTGCACATATGTACACACATATGTACACACACAGTTATATACAGAAATATACTTGTTTATTTCTGACAATCTGACCTACAGGAAAGGAGGAAATTCATGCCTGTCCTTTCTTTCTGGTAATTTGCATGTTAATGATTGAACAGTTACAGACCAGTCAGTTGGATAATGAACTTCAGTTAGCCGTGTGGTATCAGAGTAACCAGCATGGATAGCAATTGCATGCTGAATATCACATGGAAAGAAAGATTAATCATTAACCAAACCATTTAATCCACTTGGTATTTTAGAGCAAAAATTACCTATTTATTAATTTTTAAACACTTTGTCCTCACAAAATGTGTTTCCTGTTGTGGGAGCCTAAGATGAAGCACACTGACTAAAAACAGATTCCTCACACTTTTGAGATTTGATTCCAAGATGTGAGTAAAGTGACAAGTGAGTTTCTTTAAAAAATATAGATCAGGAAGGATTTGTCATCCAGAAAAAAAGCCTACTTAACCTTCTAAACCACAGGTGACAATCAGTGAGCTAGATATTGAAAGATAGTGATCTTTGAGGACTTGTGGAAAACATAAGAAGCTCAGAAGACCCAGAATGGGGCAAATGTGGTCCCAATTTTGAAAAAAGAGGAAGAATGCTGCTTTTGCAAACTCACATTAAAAACAGCTATAACAAATTTTTTCACACATGGAAGAAAATGAAGAATTTCTGAGCATGTTTTATGAAAATCAATATATTTTTTTACCTTGTAAAGCATGTTTGATTAACTCGAAAACTGGTACTTCTCTATATATGTGTGGAAGTTGGGAGATGGTGAAAGCAAGCAAAGAATGAGAACAGAATCATAAAGAAGTTGTGAGGGGATAATGGAGACCAATCTACAAAGATGGCAGCTAATGATGAAACGCCCCAGCTTCCTTTAGCTTCTGCTGCATAAAGCTAAAGCCAGAAGTTCCCAGGCAGAATGGGCAGATGAGAACAATTTGTTCCAGTGGCCCTGAAGTGGGGTAAAGGGGGCTGCAGCAGGTGTTGTAGAGAGCTTAGATCTTGGTCAGACAACAAAGACATCCAAGTCATCCTCCACAGCCCAGGCCATCCACCAGTTATCTTGACTTTTGTCTTGCCACTGGACTTGGATGACTCTTGGATGAGACTGATGACTTTGTGCAGCTCTGCCTCACTTAGATCTGATTCACATCAAGTCAAGACCTTACTCTGTGATATTATCAGTCCTCTTAGAAAACAAAGGATGAATAATAATAACAACAAAGCCAGGAGAAAAAAAGCATTTGTAATTTCTACAGCACTTTCAGATTTTTAAAATTAAATATTTATGACGTAATTCACATAAAATATTCTTGTAAATCTGGCCCTGGGCTCAGATGTTGAATTTTATACTCAAAAAATCACTGTCAGTGGGAATCATAGGATTTAGAGCTGGAAGAGACCTTAGAAATCATCGAAGTCCCATTCATTTTACATATGAGGAATTTAGGGAACTAATGTCCAAAAAGGCAACAGAAATAGTAAGTGCCTAAGGCAGGATTTGAACTCAGGCCTTCCTGACTCCCTCTTTGTCTACTACCTACCTGAGAACTAATTTTAATTTCAGCCAGGCTCAAATAAATCTATTCTGTAAAGTGTGTATTTCTTGAACACTCACCTAACACTGTGCCTGGGCACTATGGAGAACATAAAAGAGTTATTCCACACCTGTTCTGGGCCCTCAAAGATCTTATAGTCTAAGTTGTAGAGACAGAATGTATAGAGATGAAATAGAAAATAATACAAGGTAGATTATTACTGTCAAACAGTGATACTGGCAGAAGGGTAGAGATCAACATTTTTCTATCACTAATTTTTTAATGACAATGACTACTACTACTACTATTAGTGATACTTTACTAATATATCATTTTGTTATTTAAAGAATGCTTTCACAGACATGATTTCAACTTGATCCCCACAACTACCCTGTAAAGTGGATAAGAACAGGCATTATTTCTTCCACTTTACAGAAGAAAAAATTAAGGGTCAGAGGATAAGTAGATTGTACCAGTTCACATAGCTTGTTAGTGTGAAAGGAGTAGGTGAGGATAGTTTAATGGTACCCAGGCTTAAGATTGATTGTATGAAGGCTACTATTCTAGAATCAAGGGTTTAGCACTGGAAGGGGCATTAGAGGTCATTAACTCCCTCATTTTATAGATGAGGAAAAGCAGACCCAGACTTGCCCAGGGTCATACAGCTGAGAAGTGTCTGAGGCAGGTTTCATATGTGCATAGGCAGAGAGGATTGTAGAATATATACGACACAGGTTCTGGGGCAAAGGTACAAAGCTGGTAATGAGCATGGAGCATAAGAGTAAAGAAGTAATGTATAGAGGACTTGTGGGAGAAAGACATGATAAACAAGGTCAGGTCAATTATGTGGGTCCATTTGTAAGAATAGGTACTAACGTTAGAGAGGCATTCGAAGTCTGAGGCTTGTCCGCAACAACACTTGCTTAGAAGGTCTTTGGGGACTTTGGCTCTCTTCAGTATGGCCCTGCCAATCTAGGTTGGGCCTGGAAATAGCCTCTTGAGCATGTGTTCAGTGCCCAAATCCAAGTATAGAACTATAAAGAAATCTCCTGACATTTTACTGGTTTGTATTAGCTGATAGAATAACAAGGTGCTATAAATGTTGAAAAGCCCGATAAAGTGTTGGTAATCTAAAACCAGCAATCTCTAAAGTTGGAGATTGGGATGGTAGTGGAAGTGGAGGGAGGGCCAAGTTCATGTCCTGACCCCAAAGGAACAGTAGCCTGACTTCAGTAACTGTGAGATAAACCAACTGAAGAATGGGAAGATGGGTCGCATATTCCATCCTTCTCTAATAGCCAGCTGTGGTTTTGTCTCCAATACAAATATGCCACACTTTGGACCATCATAGCTGAAGTTTGTCCCTCCCATCTCTGGCCTCCTGTGTAACTAGCATTGGCCCTGTGGGGCATTTACGACCTTAACAAACCTTCAGGAGGGTCATAGGTCAAATTCCTCCCTGAACTTAATGCTTCTCCCAATTTCTACCTCCCAGTTTTTATTTTTAATTTTTTTTCTGTCGAGAGAGCAGGATAAACAGGTATGGATGAATTCTCGTCCAAATTGCATGTTTTGTTTTATTATCTCTTGCCCAAAACATGCATCTTCAAACCTGGCTTCCAGCATTTTTCTAGTCTCATAGTTTTTCAGTCTTCTTGTTATCCTGATTCTCACTCAATCAAAACCGCACTTTCTAAAGTTAATGATGATTTACCAAAACTGATGGTCATTTCTCAATCAATGTTGGTTTGTTTTTTTTTAACCTCTGCATCATTTAATATTTTTAGCCACCTCTTCTTAGATATTTATTCTCTCCTCTCTGGGTTGCTGAAAGCAATCTAAGTATGCTACCAGTAAAAACTCATATTTACACACTTAAAAAAAACCCAACAACTTGGAAACAGAATTTTCTAATCCATTTAAAAATCCTATAAATGAAACGTTTTAATGGGCCTTGAACCCATTTTAAAAAAATATAAAAATTCAACAATATTTGATTAGTTTAAAAGAATGATTGATGTCGGGGAAGACAAAAATGTACTAGCTGAATAGCAGCAAAACCTTTTGCATAATTGGTGAATTTGATTGAAAGATGTGTATCATGATTTAGCACATGTACCTAATGATGCATTTCTTCCCCATAAATCTATGAATCTTCATGAAGTGTCTTTTTCAGCTATGACAACCATTAAAATCAAGCATAGCAAAAAACCCAAATGAGTTTAGGACCAGACCTTCAAATTACTATATCATAAAATGTTAAGCCAAGATTTTTTTTTTACAATAGTGAAGCATATTTAATCATATTGGTCTCACTAAAGTAAGATTATTAATAATGAAATTCTAGTGAGAGAAAAATAATTTTATATCATTAATAAATAAAATAATTTGTATTTTTCTCATCTATTTATTTTCTGTTTTTGAATGTTTAAAAATGTTCATAATTATTAGTAGATGTAATTTATAGGAATAGAGACTCCCTCTATCAATGCAGATCAGTATCTTCTCTGAAGTTCATAGCCTCAGTGCCCTGTACAAGTCACTTAATTTGTTTTGCCTCAGTTTCCTCATCTATAAAATGGGAATAATAATAGCACCTACCTCCCAGGATTGTTGTGAGTATAAAGTGAGTTAATATTTGTAAAGTTCTTTGCAAGCCTTAAAGTGCTATATAAATGCTAACTAGAACTATTATTAAGAGCAGTAACATATTAAAGGAACTCAGAGATTAACTTCAAAGATAACTTGAGGAGAAGATCCTAAAAGGATGGAAAAAATTCAGGAACAATATCAATGCCAAAAGAGGGAGGATTCTTAGAAGGTATTAGTATCTATCTATCTATCTATCTATCTGTCTGTCTGTCTGTCTGTCTGTCTATCTGTCTGTCTGTCTATCCATCGTTGTTCAATTGTTTCAGTCGTGTCTGATTCTTTGTGACCCCATTTGAGGTTTTCTTGGCAAAGATCCTGAGTCATTCGCCGTTTCCTTCTCCAGCTCATTTTACAGATAAGGAACTGAGGCAAACAGGGTTAAGTGACTTGCCCAAGGTCACATTGTTAGTGTCTGAGACCATATTTGAACTAAGGAAGATGAATCTTTCTGACTTCAAGCCTGGGATTCGATCCACTGTGCCACATCTTTATACATCTTATCTCTCCACAGAAAAAAAAGTTGAAATGACCCAAAGGACACATGTGTGGTGGGTGTCAGCCTGAAGTATATAATAGTGATGTCCTCTAGAAATAGCATGAAAGATACTATCCATGACATGTAGGGCTTGAAATGAGTTGTGCTGTCCATGTTGTCAGGGTGAAGGAAAAGAGATGGATAGGTACAGTCTTACATGGTATCCATAGCACATTAAGTGACTTGGAGGAAGGCTTTCTTTCAGTATATTTGGTAGATCCTCTTAGGGGATGTATGGAAAGACTTGTACAAGAATCACATAAGTTGGTAGGGCATGAATGGTAGAGATTTCCACATTTGTGAAAACACAGATGCATATAAAGTATCAAAATAAGTTCATGTGTCAATAAGAACTTAATATAAATTTTTAAAAAGGGCAAATGGAAGTCCCCCTTTTCCTGTGCTTTTTTTTAAGACACAATGCTTTCATTTCTAGTATTTCATGTCTAGTGCATCCATGTGAATGTAGTATTTACATATTTTAGACAAATCTTGTGGGACTGAGGTTAAGCACGACCATACATCACACTAGCTGCTAAATGTGGCTCATTTCAATCAACTTTCTTATAAACATATGCTGGCCCAAACCCTTTAAGCAAAATGAATGATAATTTACAAAAGAATATCTGAAGTGGGTAGTCATGTGGATAAATGAAGTTGTTGATGGTTTTTATTCAAGTCTAGATTTCAAGGTAGCTGCAAGCCTTCCACTGCTGCACATGTTGGGACATTTGGAATGTGTGCTGAAGTATAGAACTTCCTTTGGTGTCAATGATGTAGAGAACAAGTGAAAAGCTATTGTATCAATGACTCAAGAGTTTCTTTTTCATAGGGACCATTCAAAGCTAGAAAGAAACACTATTTTTGGCAAAACAAGTACATCATATGATGTATTTCCATTGTTGAATATAGCAGAGATTTATCTTATTTGGTATTTCTCCAAGATCATTGCATATTTCACTAACCTTTCATAATGAAAAGTACTTCTATCACCATTGTTGATTGCACATAAAAATAAGAAATTGTCTTTCTAATTTCTTCCTGTTTTTTTTTCTGGTTTTCATAAAGTAAATAGTGGATTCAGCTGTTACTAGAGATGCCATCAACAAAAATAATGACAGTGCAGCTCGTATTTGTATTGAGTTTTATAGTTACAAAGGCCTTTCACATATATGATTTCATTTGATCCTTATAATAACCCGGAAACACAATCACAGCAGTTGGCATTTACATCACAATCAACATGTTAGTTCATTTGATTGCCAGTACTAAAGATATTATTATCCTTATTGTACAGATGAGGAAACAGATTCAGAGAAGTTGGGTCTTGTCTATGGTTATGCAGCTATTAAGTGTCAGAGGTGGGATTCTTTTTTTTTTTTTGGTTAGACAATTGGGGTTAAGTGACTTGCCCAGAGTCACAGAGCTAGTGAGTGTTACGTGTCTGAGGCTGGATTTGAACTCAGGTCTTCCTGACTCCAGGGCCAGTGCTTTATCCATCGAGCCACCTAGCTGCCCCAAAAGGTGGGATCCTAACCTAGGTCACTTCAGTGCTCTTCCCACCACAATACACTGCCTCTCTTCAGAAAGGTATTAATTAGCCCAATTTAACAGAAGTGAAAGAAATGGAAGCTCAGAGAAATTGTCTTAAAGAAAGCAGTGCTGCTAATAAGTGGTAGAAACAAGACTCAAAGCTAGTTTTTTAGTCTCCTGAACCAAGCCTAGTGATCTTTCCCAAGGAAGGACCAAAGAAGAATACCTATCCAACAATGACATATGGTTAGTCATATAGGTATTTCATCTCCCCCATTAGATAGCTTTAGGAGTATGGGGAACATATCTTATCCTTTTCTCTCTATTTCACTGTGTATCATACTTAGTACATACTTAATACATATTTATTAAGTTAAAAGAGATATTTCTTTTTTTATTAATTTATTTTGAACTAGCAACAATCACTTCCATAAGCTTTTGAGTTTTAAATTTTTCTCCCCCTCTCTCCCTACTTTCCTCCCCTAGATGGCGTGCAATCTGATATAGGCTATACATATACATTCCTATTAAACATATTTTCACATTAGTCATGTTGTAAGGAAGAATTAGAACCAATAGGAGGAACCACCAGAAAGAGGAAACAAAACACCACAGAAGAAGAAAAATAGCAAATACTATGCTTCGATCTGCATTCAAACTCCATAGTTCTTTCTTCTTTGTGGATAGCATTTTCCATCATGAAAAAGAGGTATTTCTATAGCTATATTGGCAGTGTAGTATCAGTATTACCTGGTACTTAATTTACAGAAATGCTTTCCTCATGAAATGCTTTCCTCACAAAATGACTCAACCTTTTTTTCTTTTCATTCAACAAGAATTTTTCTTGTTCAGTAGTTACAGTCATATTTCCATCAAAGATTTTTATAGATGTATGTTTAAAGGAAAGGAAATAATTACTGTAATAATGAGTTGAAACAAATCATAAAATTGTTTCTGTCATAACTGGAGACTCTATGGTAGGTAAACACTAAGACAACACATATTAAGCAAATAAATAGGGCCCAGGGGTACCTGGGGTCTGCATTATCCAAGAACTTAAGAGAGTCCTGAGAACATGAATTTAAAAACTCATGGCTCCCTTTCTCTATGGAGAAGAAGCTGCTTCAGAGCTGAAGACTACCAGATAGTCGCAGAAAGCAGCAAATGCTTAGAAAAGACATATAGAAGAGACCTGATATACCCACCAAAGTAGCAGGAAGCATCTTAGCAACGAAATCCAGGAGAGAGAAACAATGATATCACCAGAATTCATAACAGTGCTGTAGCATGGAAGATATACTTCTCTATGCACATACATTGCCTACCCACCCCTCCATGTGGTTCGTGGCTTATGTTGCTTAATCATGCGCCTTTTACTTTAGGAAGACAAAAGGTCCCCTTTGATAGCAGTGTAGGAGTCCACAGAATAACATGAGGTAAGTAGTCTAGTCAATAAACCAAGATTCAGTAATTATAATCATAGGTGGTACATCAAAATACAAGAAACAGTTTACAAAGCCAAGACATGGAGCTGTTTGCTTGGAATTCTGATGCTTGATGGCTTTTCTAAACATACCCACTCACCCTAGGATGTGTATATAAGATATAGTCAAAAGGATGTAACCAAGAATAAATATAAAAGAGTGGCTTACAGTGCTGAGGATACCAAAAAAGGCTTTTCTATTGCATATTGGACGTAAGAATAATAAAAGGTGCAGGATGACTGGTAGAGGTAGACAGGATAGTTTTAATATGTAATAGAGAGACAGTAGCACTATTTAAATCATATTTGGCTTCTATTGTCTTTATCAAGGGGGAATGATTGCCAGGATTCTAGGGAAGAAAACAATTTGTTTTATTTTCTTTTAATTTTTAGTTTTAAATCTTTCCTTCCTTCTAACCCCTCCTCCATTCATTAAGATGGTAAGAACTATGTTAATCATTATATATATGAAGGTATGCAAAACATATTTCTCATTAACCACGTGGCAGAGAAGAAAGTAAGAAAAATAAAGGAAAAAAAGATGCTTCAATCTGCACTATTAGTTAATCAGTTTTCTAACTGGAGGTGGACAACATTTTTCATCATGAGTCCCTTGTGGTTCTGATGAATCACTGTATTGATTAGAGTTGCTCAGTTTTTTTTTTATAGTTGATTATCTTTACAATATTGTTCTGTACATCATTCTCCTAATTCTGCTCTCTTCTCTTTGCCTCAGTTGACAAAAGTCTTCCTTAGGTTTTTCTGAAACCATGTCCATCATTTTTTACTACACAATATTCAATCACATTAATATACCATAACTCAGAACAAGTTTAAGAAAGAATGAAACTTAAAATAAGTAAGGAATTGATAACAGAACAACTAGATGTTCTCCATTAGGTTGCTATCTGGCCCATATGATTTATATTTCAGCTGTGGGGTGGATTTAAAAGTGTCATTGCTGAACCACTGTCAGTGATCTTTGAGGAACTGAGGGGAACAGGAGAGGTCTTTTTGGACTAGAGAGGGGAAGAAGTTATTCTGACGTGTCAAGATGTGGATTTTGGAAATTAGAGACCAGAGAGCTTGACATTGAACCCTAGCAAATTCTAGATAGGATTATAAGCAAATAGAAGTGTTGAATCCTTTGAACTTTTATTATTGTTCAGTCATGTCCAACTCTTCTTGACCCCATTTGGGGTTTTCTTGGCAAAGATACTAGAGTGATTTGCCATTTCCTTCTCCAGCTTATCTGACAGATGAGGAAGCTGAGGCAGACAAGGTTAAGTGACTTGCCCAAGGTCACAGAGTTAATAAGTGTCTGAGGCCAGATCTGAGCTCAGCAAGAGCCTTCCTGAGTCCAGGCCGGGTGCTCCATCTACTGTGCCACCTATCAGTCCCACCTTTGAACTAGTATGGATTGAAGGAGAAAAAGGCAAGCTGGTCAATCTCACCTCCTTTTTTAAGAACTTTATAAACATTTAAAGTACCATATAAATGCAAATGAGTGTTGTTATTATGGGTTCTTGTCCCAGCGTTGTCATTAACTAATCATGTGACCTTGACTGAACATTTAAACTATCTTAAGCATCATTATTAATATATTCTTAAATTTTTAACTGAGGTCACTGAGAATGTCAGCATGGCTCACCAATAATATGGAAGTTCTGAGATTTTACACTACTATTTCTGGCTGGCCATTAAAAGTTCCCTAAGCCTCAGTTTCTTCATTTGTGAAATAATCTTGTTTTTGAACTAGAATATCTCTGAGTCCCTTCCAGCTCTAAGAGTCTATTATTTTTAGGTTTCAAGATGGACCTTAAAGAGAAGAATACATTTTTCTCAGATGGGTAGTAGGCAGTTGCTGAAGGCATAGAATGAATGGACAAGTACAGTGGAATAGGAATGAGAGAGGCTAATAGAAGAGTTGTCTCACTGTGATAGTGGATGGCACAAAAAGTGATGGAAAGGGGAAAGATAAGAGAGAAATTAATCACCTTGTTCAGTGAAATTGGATCTTCAGGTACAGAAAAAACTGCATGTTATTGCATGTTATACATGTGGCGTGTTCAGGGAGGACTAGCACCTCTGATGTGAAGGCTTGCCAAGTTCTTTTCAGGGCCGCTCATCTATCTTTGGTGTCCACCTGATTCACTCCACTCTCCCTTGTGGCTCCAAGAAGCTGCAGCATGGGCAGTGGCCACACCCTAGTAAACCATCTCGGTAGGTGAGCTAAACCAGGTTGAGGGTAATCAATGGCCTCAAACCTGTCCCTGAGTTAGAGGGATGTCCATCCCCAGCATGTGAAGACTCCCTGGCAGAATGGGAAGATGAGAACAATTTGTTTCAAATGGCTATGAAGGCGGTTGAAGTATGCATTGTGGAGCACTTAGAGCTTGGTCAAGCATTGAAGACTCCAAGGTCATCCACTGCACCCCAGGCCGTTGCCAGTCATCTTGACTTTTGTCTTGCCACTGAACTTTGATGACTCAGGAAGAGAGTATGAAGCTGATGACTTTGCATAACTCTGCCTCACATAAATCCAATCCACTTGCAAGTCAAGATATCACCCCCTGCTGTCACTGGTCCTCTTTGAAGATGAAGGACAAACAACCCTGCCCCAGACTTTTAAGTAATCATGAAGAGCAGGAGGAACCACAGAACTGCAAACAGAAAACTATTTTTCCACTTTGCAAAAAGTGTATGAGAAAGTGGATTCTTCAAACTATATACCAAGTTTGATACGAATTTCTGGGGAAAAATTCAATGAATTTCTGGCAAATGGCTTGTCAGCTCTTTAAAGGTAAAGTGGTGAGTCAGCCTGGGTACATTAAATACCAGTAATAACAGACCCACATAATTTCCTTTTTTGCAATTGTTGCTGGATTAGATCAGAGGAAGGCTAAAGGTGTGCAATGCACCTGGATTTCAACAAGACAGTTGATAAAGTCTCTCATGATGTCTTTTTGGATAAAAGGGTGAGATGTAGACAACATGATATAATACGGTAGATGACTGAAACTGGTTAACAAACCAGACTTCCACAGTACTGATTCAATGTCAAACTGGATAGAAGTCTATAGTGCTGTGCCAGAGGGCTCTCTGATGCATTCCATTTTATTCAACATTTTAAAAATGAAACCTTTTGGATGAAAACAACATGCTTATCTAATTCATAGCTGATCTAAATGTGGCAAAGGTAGCCATTACATTGGTTAACAGAATAGGGAATCAAAAAGATCTTAACATGCTGGAATAATGAGTAAAATCTAATAATATAACACCTAATAGGGGCAAATATTAAAAAGAAAACCCTAGATTTTGATTTCAAAATCAACTGTACAAGATAAGAAATATGACTAAATAGCTATGAATGTGGAAAAAAATAGGTTCTAGCAGACTGCAAGCTCGCTATTAATGTGACATAGCAGCCCCCCCCCCAAAAGTAATATTAGGACGCATTAATAGAGGTATAGTATCCATGTAAGAGAGGTGATAAACTTAAGATTACCCTCTGCCCTGGTAGGACCTTTAAGTATTTAGTTTTAGATGCTAATTAGAATGTTAGCACCTTGGCCTAGTAGATAGTAAGCCAGCTTTGAAGCCAGGAAATCCCAGGTTCTTTTTAGGACTATGGTTCTTTTTCTAGTTCTAAGTCTAGTCCTAGTTCAGGTCACAGAATTAGAAAATTTCAGTGTTGAAAGGTACCATAGAAATCTTTTGGTCTGCCTTCTACCCTAGTGGACACATCTTAATAGATAGGGAGTTCTTCACTGGATAATTCAGTCTTTATTATTTGTACCCCAGCTATGGTGGAAAGATAGGGCCTGAATGTGTTGCTAGTTTCAGCACACATAAAACAACAGCAAAAGCACAGGGAAATATTGATTTTTCTCTTATGCTTTTCCCAGTCTTTTTTTAGTGGAACTCAGAAAAGTGTTCTCTGTTATGAGCTCACCAAGACTCTTAAAAAAAAAAAAGGAAATCCCAGCTTCAAAGTCTGTTAAGCCTACTTTATAATTTAAAAGAGTTCCAGGTTATTTAAAGGTTGAGTGGAATCCCTGAGCCTGTTAACCGGTCACAGTCTATTTATTTCTATAATTAGCAATAGACCAATGTATTGTATAAATGCCACCCTACATTTAACAACGACTAACTTATCCATTTTAAATTGTTTACTTTAGAGTAGGGCTTTATATGCATGCATATTTGGTGACTAACACAGAAAGGGAAAGTTATCACCTAAATCTTGTACTCCTGGACAATTTCCCACCCACCCCCCAAGTTCTCACCACTTTTTGACCTTGGGGAAAAAAATCTAGACAGTATGTGAAGAGCACTAGACTGAAAAAATCAGGAGATCTTAAAGTCTTAGTTCTTACTACTAATTAAAGGTATAACCTTAGGAAAGTCACAGTCTCTCTAAACCTCAGTTGTTTTTTTTTAATCAGCTCAATGATAATCAGAAAATTATTGAGTAAAGTTCCCTCTGTGGTTGTACTTGTCAAGGAATCTCGTATGATTTTAATGTATTTATGGAAGACAGCCGAACTCTCTAAGATGAGTGCTTAAAAATAATCAATAAACAGTGAACACTGCAAGATTTTGTATTTTCAAAACCTTTCAGTTAATTATATGACCATGATTATACAGTCTTCTATAAAAATAATCATTAGTGGAAGATTGCCTTAAAAGTCTTTAAACAGTTTTTTAAAAAATTATTGATTATTTATTGAGTGTCATAGTGTGCTGATCCCATGCAAAATATGGAAAAGAAAATGAGCCTTACCTCTAGTAGGGATTGTACTTCTTCTGAATAACAAGTCATAGAATGTTAGAGTCTAATTCCATCCCTTTTATTTTACAGATGGGGAGACAGAGGCTTAAAAAGAGTAAATGTCCCCATTGGTCTTTAAACTGACCATAAAAAAGGTTCATTTGCAACATCTATTTTTGAAACATACAACATTTCAAAACAATATAACAGAGGCTGCATATTGAGAAGTACTTTGTAAGTCTATTCTTGATGAATTCCTGCTGGGCCCACCAGATCTGGGTTACCATATCCATTCCCTGTTTTACACCGAGGTGTGAGGTTTGTACTAGGTTCAGTCCTGGGAAGATTGTTCTCTAAACAAAGAGGTTTGGTCTCCCCGTTTTCATGCTCTTTAACTTGTCAAAGTATCATCCTGCTGCTCTGGGGACAATTTTACTTATTGCTTAGTTACCATTAACATCTAAGATTTCCCCAATTAAGATGGGAATAAAAGGGAAACCAATATACAATACGAATCAGGTTTGGACAAGTAATTTTTTGCTACATACAAAAGGAATGTGACATACAGGACATATAAGCATGTATTTGAACAAAAAAACAAATGTAAAGCAGGATTCAGTAACATTATTATTATATCTGTTAAGAGGTTCATACTTTTCCCCTACCCAATCATAAAGCAATTTGAAGAACTCCTAATTAAGCATTTTACATTTCACTTTGGCTTTTCATTGACTAAACAAATCCCGGTACATTTCTGCTGATAAAATGGCCAGACCTGTGCCAGTCTTTCTGTTGCTGATGGAAATTTTCAAAATTGCTGGAGTAATTGCTAAGTATTCCTCCCCTACCACCACTCAGCTCTGACCTGATGGGACTGCCGAATCTCTCAAATTCAAGAGGTTACTTCAAAACCTAGACATGTTTACTTTGGGATAGGAACTCATCCCTCTAAGATCAGGAAAGAGCAAACACAAAAGAAGTAGTCCAAACTCAGGAGCAAGCTTGTTTAAATGGGACATGTGCTGAAGTCGCCATGTGCTTGTGGAGTCAGGGAGGATAGGATAGTTTCAGAGTTAAGGTAGGGGAAGAAGGTTGTGGGGAGAAGGGATGTGATAGCACAAATAACTCTTTTTCTTCACCCCACTTGAGAAATGACTCTAAATGGTTCTGACACCATTTGTAGTTATAAAGAAAACTAAAAGAATGGTCATTTCTTTCAATTCCACAGTCAATAAGAGAACTCTTCATCATTTTAGTATATGAGAACTTTGGATTTGAGGCCCCAGAAGGTGGCCCCAAGGCTCCTACATGATGGATGGAAACGAGGAATGGGATTTTTTAGCAAGTTCCATGGAATGGTCTCTGTGGGCTAATTCAACCTTACTATATAAGTATATATAGGGAAACGCAAAATGTTTATCAGCAAGGTCTATAGGGTATAAACTGTTTGGTTTACATTATCTTCAGTCTTATGGTCTTGTTGTCTAATCGTGGTCTTTTCAATGAATATGCCTTATTTATTGTCTTTGCTTTTGCTGTGCCCTTGTCTCTTTTCCAAATTCTATTCATCCTTCAAAGTCCAGTTCAAATCCCACCCCTTCCATAAAGCCTCTTCTAACTACTTCAGCCCAAAGAAATTCTCCCTTCTCTGAGTTCTTAGTACTTGTCTGTACCATTCAGTTGTCATTATATTGCCTTAGTTTGATGCCATTTTAAAAAATCATTAATGCATTATAACCAAATGCCATTGTAACAACATTCAGCTTGTCACTGGATGTACCAGTGATGATTGCCTTTATCTATATACCAGTGATTGATCCAAAGAAGCATTAACTCCCGCCAAGTGTCAGTGTACTTACTATTCCATTCATAACATTTTTCTTATGGAACTAATTGCCCCCTGAAACATTGTTTCATCTCATTATATTTTTGTGGAAACAATGATTCATAACTTTTGGTGATGCATGCCTGTATTGCCAAGTATGGATATTTTATTTAAGAACTACATGTTTTTTTTTCTTTCCAACTAGACTATAAACTCCTTGAAAGCAGAGACTATGTGTTATATACTATTTTTTTTCTCTCACAACGTCGACTACAGAGCTAAGTATATACTAAGTATTTGTGTTGAATCAATGAGTTTGAATGCTAGCTATTGCCCTGGTCGATATTGACAAATGCATTTTGAAGGAAATTGCTTATTTCAGAAAATAACAGCAAGTAATAGTATGATTACATGCAGAAACATGCTTTTCTGTCTCAAATATATTTTTCTTTGGGGGTAGTGGTGGTGTTTACACACACACACACACACACACACACACACATATATGTATACACACACATATATATTTGGCAAGAGTTCTACAGATTGATGCCATTTACATATTCCTAACTCAGCTATGTAGGCTTCTTTTACACATGGTCAGTCAAACTCCCTGACAAACCCATTGAAATTCTTTCCAGCAATCAGGATCTAGAATCACAGGATTTTAGAAAGCAAGGGAATTATTTAGTCCAGCTCTCTCACTGGATAAATGGGGAAACTGAGGACTGGAAAAGTAAAACGGCTTGCCCAGGGCTGCCCTATCCATGACTATATTTATTTGTACTTTAAAGAATACTAGTGCATTTCATCATGTCTTAGCTTCTTGGTATAAATGTGGCAATTGCAATGATTTTGTACTTCTAAAAGTCAAGTAATTCAGAATTAAAGTTTTAGAATTTTACTGCACTCACCAGTCTGAACAGGAAAATAACCACTGCATGATGTCTGACTCTTTTCCAACCTTGAAATTCACTGATTTAAGAGTGTGTGTGTGTGTGGGGGGGGGATGCTGTGGGAAGAGAGAGAAACAGTATGTCTTCTGTTAATATAGTCCGTAGGTATTAACTTTGTCTTCTGGATGTGCAAGTGTTGGGTAGCCTTAAATCAGAGCCATGATGTCATTTTAAAGGCTGTTTTCTGGTACTGAATGTGTTCTGATGTGAACTTTATCAGAAGCTTGCAGCATGCTAATTGGGCTAGGACTGTGATGCCATTGTTTCAATTCTGTCTCTCCCCATCACCAGGATTCTAAGGACTGTGTCTCCCTTTGAATCCTAATGCCTTTTTTAAAAAACATTTTTTTAACCCATGCCGAGAGACACTGTGGAGTCCTACTAGGTTGTCGCCATCAGAAATACCTTCTGGGGAAAAGAAAGATGACAGAGACATCTCAAAATCGAAATACTGGTAGATCGTGTACAGCTGCTGGGCACCACACATGGAGTGGTTTCATGGTAGTATCATGCAACATGCCGAGGGGGGTGTTGCTAATCCTCCTAGGCCCACAGCTCACCAAGGACTGATGGGTTTAGGTCATTTGCGCTAGGCACCAGGCAACTCCCTCTTTGTTTCTACGTGGCCTTTCTACCTGAAACCTCTCCCTACCTACCCCTCACACCCTCTGTTCTGCCTTGCCTTCTTCACTCTCTTGCGCCCCTTCTCCGCCACTGGGCCACCGGTGGCAGCAGCGCGCTCTAGCAGGGGGAGAGGCGGCCCCTGGCTCTTCATCCTCTGCCACCAGGACAGTCTTCTCAGGGGCAGTTTGACTAAGCGGTCCCAAACTTTGGGGGTCTTAATGCATGCAGCCCCAAATCTCGCGGTGTTACGGCTCAGACATCTTGGAGAGGCTGGCATTTTTACGCGGGGATCTGAGACTGCTTTCCTTCTCCTCGACAAAAGGCTGAACTAGAGGGGGTGGGGGGGAGAGGAGGAGGAGGAAGAGAAGGAAGAGGAGAGAAGAGCAGCAGCAGCAGCAGCAGCCTTAGAGCTGGGCCTGGGCGGAGCGCAGCGCCGAGGGGGAGAGGGCGAGGGAGGTCGGCTGGTGGGTGTGGGGAGCCCTAGCTTGTGCTCTGCGCTGCGCTCTGGCCTCCCTTCTTGTCCCTTTGTGTAGGTGCTAGTCTGCATCGCCTCTGGCCTCAGTCCCTTTACGCTCGGGGCATCCAGTCTGCTCCTTCTCCGCCTTCCTCCCCACCCTGGCCCGCCCCCTCCCCTCCCCTAGCTCCTTGCAATTGCTCTAAATTCTTCTTGGAGACAAGATGGCAACACCGGCAGCGGTCAATCCTTCGGGTGAGTAACCTAACCCCTCCTGTGCCTCCCGACCCCTGCCACCGTAGCCACCCCTACTGGGGGAGTTTGGGGGGGGAGGCGACGGAGGGGGCGCTTCCCTTGGGGCAGGGGAGCGGGTGGGGAGCATCTGGTACTGTCCCGTTCTCCCCGTCCCTCCAACCCCCCCCCCCAGCACACACGCAGTGAGCGGAGCCCCGAGCCCGTCGCTAGAAGTGCCTGTCACCCTGTGCCCACTAGCCACGGCAACATCAGAAACGTCCCCAGGATGGGCCCGGAAGAACCAGGAAGGTACTGTGGAGCCCAGACTCTGCTGAGCATCTTTGGCTGGGAGAAAAGCCAAGGGGTCTGTGTGTGTGTGTGTGTGTGTGTGTGTGTGTGTGTGTGTGTGTGTGTGTGTGGTGATGGTAGGGTGCCAGGAGCAACCACCAGGTTCAAAGGGGCCCATTCTTTTCTCCTCCTGCCCTCAGCTCCATTTCAGCCCAAAGGAATGATCTCTACAGTTGAATCTTAGAGATCCCAACCCAATCGGCCTGAGTCATTGGTCATCAGGTTGGGAGTTATATTGTACTGTTTGTTGTGGGCACTGATCATGGATACACAAATTTAGGGCTCATATTCAACTCCTGGGCTTCTTTTCTCTCTTCCTACTGGAGCACAGTAAGTTTCCTCAGTAGCTGGTGATGGTGATAGTAACAGTGATATTAGACACAAAATAAATGTTACTATTATGATCATAATTTAAAAGCAAGGCACTGAGTTTCTCCCCAATCCAGATATTTTTAATTTTGCCTTACCAGGTCTGAGCTCAGGAAGACCTTCAGATTGATCTTTGTAGATTTTGAAAAAGAAATTGTTTCACAACCAAGTGCCAACATCTGCCTACTTTGGGTTTGGGCTGAGAGAGAATAGTGTATTTGTAAAAGTGCACTACCTGTTGGAGACTGGCTTTCAGACTACTTCCTGAATAGAAAAGTTGTGTTACTTGGAGCATCACCTTTTAGCAGGAGGCCTGAAAAGTGCCTAATGAATTTTGGTTGCTGGACAGCTCAGTAAAACCAGTTTTCTGGTAACAAACTTGAAATCCCTTATTCTGATTAACTTTTATTACACTTTCAAAGAACATATAGTCTCGTAAAAACCTATTAAAGGTGGAAATCTTCTTAAAAGTGAGTTTGGGAATTTGAATACTAATACAGGTTCAGGTTAGGAATGAGGATAAAGTCTCAAGGACAGTTTATGGTACAGAAGAGCATTACTTCATAGTTTTATTAAGTTTTTTAAAACAAAAATCTCATATGCTATAGTAATCTGCAACTGTAAGATGCAAAATATTAATTTCAATTCAAGTATAGATAGTATCAACTGTAATATTTATTGTTAACTAACCTGAGCCCTGGTATAAATTTATGATACAGTTTGTAAGCACTTGGCAACTTTCGCTTGAAATCATAGAGCTGGAAGAAATCTTAGAAATCATCCATTCCAACCTACTCATTTTTACAGTGAAACTCAGAAGGTTTAACTAACTTAGTTAAGGTCACACAACTAGTAATTGGTAGATCTGGGCCTAAAACCCCGGTCTTTTAAGATCTGCATCAAATGTATTTCTAACTGTGGTTCACTTTTTGCTATCAGAGGAACTCTGTATCTTGGATCTGTAAGAAATCATGTGGGTTATTACATAAGTATTACATATATAACAGTAAGAAATTCTTTTGGGATATCATCTTCATTTTCATTTATCACTTGCTATAACAACTGAAATGAATCTTTAAGGTAGAAAAGTTAATATGTTTATTCAGTCGTTTGGATTCCACAACTGAATTTCTCAGTTTTCCATAGGTGAAATTCATTAGCCTCAAGTGGCATAATTTAAATATGGATTTAAAGAGGAGAAAAAGAGATTCAGATTTTACCTTGGGACAAAATGAGGCATAGAACTCTATTGTCATATCTAGATTGTAACCTCCCTGAGGACAAGGACTATGTTTTGTACATCTTTGTGTCCCTCACAGTGCCTAGCATTGTGCCTTGAATATAGTGCAGCTTTTGACACTGTTAACAGCCTTTTCTTCATGGATACTCTCTTCTTGGGGTTTTCATGACAATGCTCTGTACTGTCTGACTTTTCCTTCTCAGTTTCCTTTGCTGGATCTTCATACATATCATGTCCACTAATTGTGAGTTGTTCCCCCACCCCATCCCTCCAAGGCACTTTCCTACATCCGCTTCTCTTTTCCTTCTATATTATCTTATTTGGTGACATCATTTCCATGAAGATAAGTTCCTGGTCTATATATCCAACTGTCATCTCTTTCCTCAGTAATGGTCCTACATCACCAAACTTTTGGACATCTTAAACTAGATGTCCCATAGGCATCTCAAACTAAACATGTCCAAAAAGTAGCTCACTACACTATCTTCCCTTCCTCCCCCCAACCCTTGACCCCAACCCTCCCTTTTTCTGAAATTTTCTGTTGCTGTCAAGGATACTACCATCCTCCAAGTCATGTAAGCTCATAACCTTGTCATCCTTGACTCTTCACTTTTCCTTACCCATATTTCCAATCTGTTACCAAATCTTGTTGTTTTTACCTTCAGAGCATCTCGCTCCACTCACAGCCACTCTCTCTCTCTCTCTCTCTCTCTCTCTCTCTCTCTCTCTCTCTCTCTCTCTCTATTCAGGCATTTATCACCTTTTGCTGGGACTATTGAAATATCCTTCTAACTCATCTTTCTTCAAGTTTCTCCCCACTCTAAACCATCCTCCACTCAATTGCCTAAATGATTTTCCTAAAGTGCAGGTCTTCCCATGTCACAGCCCTATACAATAAACTTCAGTGCTACCTCTAAGGTGGAGTAGAATCTCCTTCATGATACATTTAAACTCTTAATAACTGAACCTCTTCCTATCTTTCCAGTCTTTTTACACTTTATACCCCTCCATGCACTCTAAAGTCTGGCTACCCTAGCCTGCTTGCCATCCCTTGCCCACTCTTTCATTGTGTTTGCTCTGGCTGTCCCTCATGCCTGTAATGCTTTACTCCCTCATCTCTACCTTAGTTTCGTTGGCCTCCTTCAAGACTCTTTTAAAATGTCACCTTTCTCAGTCCCCCTAGCTACTAGTGCCTTCTCCTTTGCGATTGCTATTCAGTCATTTTCTAATCATGTCCTACTTTGTGACCCATTTAGGTTTTCTTGGCAAAGATGCTGGAGTGATTTACCATTTCCTTCTCCAGCTCATTTTACAGATGAGAAAACTGAGGTAACCAGGGTAAAGTGACTTGCCCAGGCTTATATAGCCACTAAGTATCTGAGGTAGGATTTGAATTCAAGAAGATGAGTCTTCCCGATTCCAGGCCTGGCAATCTTATCTACTGCTGTGTGTGTTGTTTGTACCTAGTTATTTACATGTTTTCTCCCCTATTTGAATGTGAACTTCTTGAGGGCAGAGATGATTTTTGTCTTTCTTTGTGTCTCTAGTGTCTAGTACATAGCAAGCATTTAATAAGTACTTTTTGACTGATTGATTAGTAGACAATAAGTATTGGCTGACTGATTTATAAGTGAATTTTGGTTTTGCTTTTTCATGCTGATTTCTATGGGAGAAGAAATGGGAGGGGGAGAGATCTCTCTACAAAGACCATGGCCTTAAATCCATTCCTTCCCCCATCTTTCTGACAAATTCTATAGTACTCTTTCTTCTGTCCTGCCTACTTCCCTCTAGCACATAGATGAATCAAGTGTCGAACTAGATCACTGTGGTGTGATGAAATTGTGAGCTACAGCAGGCTTATACAGTTGAGATGAAGCTCCGTGAAGTCTTGGTTACTCACCTGGCTTGACCTGTCTCTTGCCGCATTGGACTGTCCCTTCTAGGTATTCTTATTGCCACTTCTCTTTGGTCTGAGCCCTCATCCTCGGGCTTATATTTCTCTCCTGTCTCCCTCACCCTTCTTTCACCCTTCAGCCACAGGTTGGGCCTTCATCCTCTCTTTCAGTCATTGGAAGAGTAAGATCATTTCTCAAGCACAGGCACACTGCTTCTGACTTCTGCTTGAGGAAGCCTGGCTCCTTGCCATTGAGATGTGTAGGCCCTCCTTGCTATTAATTCAATAAAAGACTGCGTGACAAGGGGTCTTAGAGCTCCTCCAGTCTGACTCTCTCATTTTGCAGCTAAGGAAGTTGAGGCCTAAAGAGAGTAAGTGATTTGCTGAAAGTTTCACTGGTAGCAAGGTTCAGAGACACAATTCAAAATCAGAACTGCTGTCTTCTCTATTTTTTCTACTCCCCACAATGGTTCAGTGGAAAGAACCCCAGTCTTGAGAGTCAGAAAACCTGGATTCAAATCTTAGTTCTTCCTCTTCCTACTTGTATAACTTTAGGCAAGTCATTTAACTTCTCTGATTTCTGTTTAAAGTGAAATGGGGTAAATTAGATGACCTCTGAGGTCCTTTCTAGTGCTAAAATGATCATCCTTCTCTCAACTTGTTTCCTAGACTGGTTGAGTATATGTTATGTGCAAAGCATATATTCCTATGACTTGGTACCGTGGATGAAAACTTCTACACATTGAGTAGTTTTTTGTTATCTCTTTCCTCTGGTCTGTGACATATCTTCTAGGGGATTATCCCCTGCCTTTCCCTCCTTTATATAATTGTCCTATCCCTAGTGATACTGCTTTTCCTTTGCCCTGTATGCCAGGCCTCCACAACACCGGCCTCTTCTCCCTCACACACCTCTTTACTTTCTTCGGAAAACATGCATTAGTGTTCTCAGCTCTGACAGTGGTCATCACCCACTCCCCTAGCAGGGCTGAGGCTCCTCTGCCCCCCAAATCAGATAGGACAGGTCTCTGTCTCTCAGTCTCTGTCTTTCTCTCCCTTCAGTAACTGCACATTTGCATATTAAAAGCAACCCCTGTAGATTTCCCTGAAGCACTGGAAATACTCAAGACCCCACATTTACATTTTAACACTGTCACCTATGACCTTCTGTGGGGGTGACCACATAATTCAGTGACTTTTTAGAGAGAGGGAGATTTGTGCCACACACCTCAACAACAATACTGTATTATCTTAGAGTCTTACAAAATGTTTAATGATTTAGTTTACGAAAATGACTTTGACTATATTCTTGTTAATTGGATTATCTGCATTTCAGGCCAGTTCACTCATTAAACTACAGCATTAGAGCTATGTCGTGTTGGTTTTCATGGTGTTCTCACCATTATACTTTATAATATATTTGGAGATTCTATCCCTAATTATTTTTAATGGTAAAGGTATGCCAAGAGCTGGTAAACCAGTCTAAAAATGAAATGCTATAATTGACAAGAGGATATTGTTCAAATGGCTAGTATTCATAAATATTTTTGATTATAGAATGATAGATTTAGAGTAAGAAGTGACCCTAGAGATTATCTAATATAATTCTCTGGTTTTATAGATGAGTAAACTGAAGCCCAATGAGGCAAAACTTCAAATTCTGGGTTATTTCCATTTTACAATGCTGAAAGTTAAGCCATTTTGCAATCTTAAAAAGGAAAATGATTCAGATTTTTAAAAGTGATAATCTTAGGTAAACACATGTAATCAGAGCAATCCTACTTAATTTTTCCTGAGCAATGAGGAATGTGTATATATTTTAACAAAATGACAAAAGGTATGTTTTAAGAGTATTTGAAGATACTGTACTTGTTGAGATTAAATATAAAATTTTCCCTCTTGATTTATCACAGTGAAATAAAGAATGCTAATTTTACATCAATTCTATCTGTTCTCTAGATTTTTATTTTGAATTCTTTTGGTATATTCTTATGGTATATTAGGTTTTACAGAAGAAATAACTCAGGTATAAGAACATTAAATACAGATACAGCATCTGATTAAAAATGCCTAATACAAATCTCTTCAGATACCAGTTCTAGATCTGGAATGCTATTCCATATGAATTTGTATACACATCAGCCCTCTACCCTCTCTTCTACCTGTCTTGTTTGTATGTAGTTGATGGCACTTTGTCACAATTAAATTGTGAGCTTCTTGAGGGCAGGGACTATCTTTTTCTTTCTTCTGTATCCCCACCACTTAGCACATAGTTGTCACTTACTAAATGCTTTTTGGCTTGCCTTGACTGTGAAGAACCCTCCTTTCATCTCACTTTAGCTTCATCTTCCTTTTTGTCTTTTGATTTCATTTATAGGCAAATTGGTTATAGTCAGGATGGTTATGATGCAATTGCTCTTACAGTATATCTATTCACTGGTCATTAAAGATACCACATTCATAGTATCAATGGTTAAGTTAATGTTTTTTAGATCACCTAATACCCATGTGATTCTTTCCAGCCTCTAACTTCTTTTCTGCACCTCTGCCACCATCACTGCTGAAGATGGTGATACAACATTGAGGACTCTCATGTGTATTTCTTTGCTTCATGATTTGACATGGCCCAAAAATTCATCAGCAAGTGGCCAGCCTGGTTATTAAGCTCTTTATCCCTAGAGAGACTGGTTTTTGGAAAGCAGATTCATCCTATCCTTGGAACATATCTGAAACTTTTCTAGTGGAGTAGAACCTGCCTGAGCTGGCACTTCACTGGCTAATAAAGATTTGAAAACCCAAATCACTTCCAGTCAATCAATCAATAGTCATTTATTAAACACTCACTATGTGTGAGATGTGGGATACAAAGAAAAAGCCAAGATAGTCTCTGCCTTTGAGCAGCTCATATTCCATTGGGAGAGACATGCCTTTATATAAACATATATAAAATAAATTCAGAGTAATTTTGAGGGTAGGCACTAGCAGCTAGGGAAATCGGGAAAAAGCATCATGTTACAGCAAGGGTTCTTAACATTTTGAGGGTTCTAGACCCTGTGGCAGTCTGGTAAAGCCTATGGACTCTTTCCCAGAACAGTGTTTGTTGTCTACATTCATAATTGAAGGGAATGCCAAATTTCAATTAGAGATTAGTGAAAATAAAGATCTGGTTTTTTTCCATACATGTTCATGGACCACTTGAAATCTACTTTTGTGTGCCTTATGGGTTTGTGGATCCCAGATTAAGAACCCACATGTTAGAAGGGGGCATGTGAGCTAAGTTCTGAAGAAAGAAAGGATTCTAAGAGTTGGAATTGAGGAGGAATGCATTTCAACCAGAGTAGAGATGGGAGTGTTATGTATGAGTAAAAACCAGAAAGCCAGTATGGCTGGGCTAAGGAGTGCTGAAAAGAAAGTGAGACTGGGAAGGGGAAGGTTAGGCCTAGGCGGTTAAGGTCCTTAAAAATCCAAACAGAGGAGTTTATATTTTATCGTAGAGTCATTAGGAAATCTATTGGTATTTTTTGAGTGGGAGAATGATATGATCCTATCTGTGATTTAGGAAAGTCACTTGAGCATCTGTGTGGGGAATAGATTGATGTAACTAGAGACTCCAGAGAGAGAGATCAGTTAGGAAGCTATCCAAATGGTCAAAGTAAGAGGGGTATTAAATGGAGAGAAGGGGATGAATCCTTGAGATGTTGTGCAGGTAGAAACAACAAGATCTGGTAACTGAATGGCTATGTGGAATTAGAGATAAGAAGGACTCGAAGAATAGCACTGAGCTTCCAGTTTGGGTGACTGGCCGGATGGTGGTGGACAGAAGGAGGGAAGTTCATAAGAAGGGTGGGCTTAAAGGGTGGATGTAAAGGCAAAGAGATTTCACAGGAAGTAAACAGCAGGGTCAGGGTTCCAACCCAAATCCTCTAACTTCAAATCCAGCGTTCTGCGTCACATTTGCCTATGCTACATGTATTGCTTCTCCTTCTCCTCCTCCACCCCAATGACCTAATAAGCTCACCTTGATACTTCTTCCCCGTGTGCCAGTTACTGTGCTAAGGGCTAGGGGTACAAAAGGCTTCAGGAGCCTTTATTCTCCTTGGGGAGACAATGTGTAAATGATCAGTACATATAAGAATACACAGAATAGGTGGAAAATAGTATGGGAGGGGAAGGAAGCTGTGGGGAATAGACCATTTTAATAAAAAACCAGGGGCCACATCTTTGTTGCCAATCCTTTTCTTGTGTCTTCAAGCGGATCTTTTTAGAACCCCTTGAACTGATTATTTCTTCAAAGTTTTAAAGATACTTCCTGCTGCCTTAGCCAGCACAGGCATTTCCACAATTTTTCCTATCCAGTTTTAGAGAGTAAGGAGCATCCCTTTCCTAGCAGGGGAAATAAATTTCTACTTTGAAAACAGTAGGTGCTTGATAAATGCTTATTGACTGACTAACTGATTTGTGGTCAGGAGAAACATTTGGGCTACCAGGTTGCAGGAAAGTGAATACTCATTATGAATTTGCTGTGTTTTTTTTTAACCAGTCATTTTGTTATTCAATTCTTTTCAGAAGTATTCAACTCTTTGTGACCTCATTTGGGGCTTTCTTGGCAAAGATGCTGGAATTTGCCATTTCCTTGTCTGGCTTATTTTAAGGATGAGGAAATGGAGGCAAACAGTGTTAAGTGACTTGCCCAGGGTCACACAGCTAGTAAATGTCTGAGGTCAGATTCGAACTTAGGAAGATGAGTCTTTATGACTCTAGCCTTGACGCTCTATCCATTGAGCTACCCAGCTGCTTTTTGTTATCATACATATGATCAAATGAATTGGTTTGATGATAATATGTGAAACCACATGTCATTGTTTATCGTGCAAAAAGATGTCGAATTTTGCCAGTTGTTCTGTGAATTAGGACCAAGGAGAGTCAAAATAGTCAATAAAGATTCTATATACAAAATAAATTTTGACTGTAGATTATTTGTTTACACAGCAGCAGTTTATCAAATTATTGATAAATCTCTGATTTATTTTTTGCTTTCAAGATTTCATCTAATGATTACTTAACTTTAGTATTAGACTATCTTAAGCTTCGTGCTCTGGGCCTCTCTGGGTGCTTGGGTAACTAGGCCATCATAGATGGATTCTAAAAGAGACACTTTGATCTGTTTTCTGTTCTTTAGTGAATTTAGTTTACTAAAGACATTAAGCTTCCTTCCTATTGTGAAAGCCATAATGCTAATGGAGATAAGGCAATGGAACAATTCATTCTCTGCCCTCAAGGGGCTTAAAATCTAGTAATAGTGTACTAGAGTAATGATGTCAAACTCATCTAGAAATGGGGCCATATGTAAAGGATCCCTGCAAGGGGACATATCTTGACTTGATTTTAAGATGTAATGTTACCTATGTTTTATTGTATTTGTATTTATTTCATTACATATTTTCTAATTACATTTTAATCTGCTTCTGGCCTCTGTCAGGAGTGTTGAGGGAAGGGGTACCACATGCCAGTTGTATTTGACACCTCTGTTCTCAAGAATAATAAAGAGGGTTTCTATCCAGTGTTTTAAATCATTGTGCTTTGCTATGTAATTTCTATACATAGTTGATCTCAAAGGAACACAATATTATTCATTCACTATTATAAAGGAGAATATCTTTTAGAAGCTGGACTGTATCGTGCTGTAAATAGTTCTATAGACAATTTACGTTATGGATTTGTTAAGCAAAAGTACAGTAAGGACCAAGATTATTAAAAGTGTCCCTCCTTCCCCCATCCAACAGAGGTCATTAAATTTATTTGTTAAAATTAACTGAAATTATTTAATTTATTGAAGAGATGGGGTGGTGGTGTGAGGGCCATCTTGAGAGAAAGAGGAAGTTGGTTTGGAAAGGTAGTAGCATTAAGGGGGCAGCACTGATGTTATGGACCCTCTGATAGCTGACCAACTCCTCCTTGGTGTTTTACCTGCTAAGCCCAGAACAGTTCACTGTTATGGGAAAAAATACATAAGGCAATTTATGTGACATAGGAGAATCAATCCCATTCTCCACGTCCTACTTCCTTCTCTTGTCAAAGCATGAGAGTGAGACACAGATAGAAAAAAGGAAAGACTTACCTGAGGGTCCCAGACCATTGTTGTACCTTGATTTTTGTGTTGAAAGTTTCTTCCTCCCTCTCTGCTCTCATTGCTTACTCTTTTTCAGAATTATGAGGCCAGTCTGAGAAATATAAGCAATATTTTGTGCTGCTCTCCCTGTGGGAAAGGTGAGGCACACTTTCTGGAGAAGCATCTGATTTGCTCTCTTGCTTGGGTTTCTTTCCTTAATTTTCCCAACATTAAAGATACTTTGTTTCTATTTTTTCATTAAGTTTTTTTTTTGCTACTAGTGAATACAAATATAAATTTTCTTCTGATGGACCATTTTCTGTTTTACTTAAGAATGTTTTTCTTTTTCCAGATCCATGGTAGTTACCTGCCTTGCCTAAAAAAAAAAAAAGAGTTGGACATCACGAACTTTAAGGTTCTGCCTGGCTCTAACATTTTGTGATTCTGTGAAAAGACACGTATGAGAAGGGCGAGACTTTTATCTTTTTTGATTCTCAGTTGTGGTTTGGAGTAGTTGCTATGCTGATACCTTCTCTCCCAGCAGGGACTCTTGTGCTTAATATGTCCCTCAGTATGCCGAGTCATTTGCAGAATATATAGTTGGTGGCTGCAGGCTACTAAAGAGAAAGCTGATTCCTTGTCTTTAACTCCCAGGTGGATCAGAGAGGTGACAGGCCCTGTAGGAGCACCAACAGGTTTCCAGACTTCATCTCAGATCATACTTCCCAGTCTCATCAATTGGAGAGTCATTTGTGAATTACTGACTCCCCTTTTGGAGAAATAAATATTCCCCAGGAGGGCTATGTAATTAATACTTCAGCCTCACTTGTTTTAATCAGCTAGTCTTTGAGCCTCACAATGAACAATTCAATGATGGTATTTTACCTACTGGAACTCCTGCAGACCTTCCAAATGCATCTCTGGACACACAAAAATTACCCCCCAGAACCTACATGAAACAGGGCCTCTGCATACCTCTCCCAGAAGCTGTTTACAAGCAAGGCATACGTAGAAAGAGGGAAACAGAAATATCAAGCTTGAGTCTGAGTGACAAATTTTAGAGAGGATAGATAAGCTAGGGTCTTGTTCATAGGAGTGTTCCCAGAATGGTAATGAAACTGGAAGCTCTCAGGAGAGCATTAGCATAGATCGAAGGGAACTAAGGATTTTATCCTGGGGAAAGGAAATCTGGAGAATGTGATGGCTATTTTCTAATATCTGAGGGATTATTACATGGAAGAGAAAGCAGACTTTAGGGGATAGAACTGGGAGCAATGGGTTTGAAGTTGGAAAGAGGCAGATATTGGTATAAGGAAGAACTTCCCAGCTCTTATAACTGCTCCAGAGTAGAGTGGTTGGCTTCATGAGGTGGCAAGTTTCCTGTCATTGGAGATCATCTATCAGAAGCTGTGATTACACGTCATTTACGTCGTAGACAGGATTGGTAGGGGTTGGTCATGATGATCTTGGAGATCCCTTCTACCTCTGAGATTTTGCGATGCTGTGTGATCTTTGAGCAACACCTTACCCAGAAGCTAGGGATTTTCATTGAGAAAGGAACCAGGAAAGAGGGGAAAAGAGCTAAAATTCTACTGACATGACTCTCCCTATTTATCTGCTCCCCTCAACTCCTCCTTCAGCATATTTATAGCCTGGCTTCTCTGGGCTTCTCTTATTGGGGTTATCTCTAGAACTGTTCTTCCTCTCCAGGATTTCCCTTCACTGAAGAAATCATGGGCCAGGGCAAGACAAACCAAACCAAACCTCCAGCTTCTACCTCACAGGCTTGTTGTGAGACTCAAATGATAGAACAGTTGTCAAGCACTTTGTAAAACCATATAGTTAAATATCAGTTGTTGTAGAATGGAATCCTGGCTTTAGACATGGAAGGAAAGTTCCAGGGCAGCTGATGCAACCCCTCATTTCACAGTTGAAGAAACTACAGCCCAGAGCGGTTGTGCCTTGCCCTAAGTGGCAGTGAGGATGTGTACCAAGATCTCCCAGCTAAAAATCCACCACTTTTTTCATTGCATTCTCCACTTCTCCTTTGCTCCTTCCTTCCCCCCTCTCTGAACTGCACCACTTTTCTGAGAGATTTCTCTTTTGAGAGCACATTATTTTTCAAGTGTAATCATTCTAGATAGGAAAACATCTTATCTTTTTGAAAGCACTGGGTTGTTACACACTAGATTCCTGGTTTCAGTGTGTCACAAGGTGGAATCAATTGGAAATTATATATTTGACTGGCCATATAAAGGGGTGGGTGTCTACTGGAAATGAAATAGTTAATTTTAGTCCAATTATTGACACATCTAAAACCATATTAGGTGGAATAGTTAAGTTCCAATAGAAGCCTTGTAAAAAAAATGACGACAATTTATTTTTAAATCATTCAATCCTCCCTTTAGACCACACAGATTATAATTTAAACACAATCAGTGCTTTGCCTCTGGTTTGCCATTCACAGTAGCTGGCCCTGGGGATCAGGCTGTTCTTTGTTCTCTTCCAGAAGAAGGTAAGATACTCTTGGTACACTTGCTACTGTTCTCTTTCATAATGGGCCTCTTCATTCATTGTACTCAAAATTGTTATTCTTCAGTGGGAAAGATGTGGGCTTGAAAGTTTCAAGGTTGAGTCCTTCACAGACCAGCAAAGAACTTTTTTGTTTCCCAGACTGCTGATCTGACCTTTAAGAAATTCAATTAAAAGTGCAAAACTTTTCCAAACGAAGAACTGTTATCTGCTTCTGTGGACTTCCCCAGACCTCAAAGTATCCTTTGTTGTTCTGGTTGTGCTCTGGCTGTAGCAGAAACTGGCTTCAGTTTTCTTAGGCCAGTTAACACTTGCATGGACCAGTTTGAGGTGGCTGATTTTATGTGTTTTTCGAAGTGCAATTTTCCCCCACTTATTTAAAGCATTGAATGCCAGTGCTAATTATAACGTTGACAGATTTAGCTCCAAGCATTTTGGGGTTCTAAACATTGATTGAAACACCACTGGAGTGGGAACAGGTCATTAGAGATACATTCCTTGATTTGGAAGCTTTGGGATTTCTAGGAATAGAATTTGACAGTCTCAGAGGAACACCAAACACCCAAAATGTTCACCACGGTGATTGATATGTTCTTGGTAGATTTGGTGGCATTAAAAAATAGTTACTACACACTGTACTAATGCAATGATGATGTGTCATCATGTCACAACTTACACTTTATGATTATCTACAGATCCATGAATGGCAGACAGGTGTATTACTGCCTTCTCATTTTTAAAAAAATTTTTTCTCTGATAAATAATAAAATAATTGAACATTCTTTATTGTTATGTTTTGTTTTCATATCACATTCATTTCCACATATGTTATGCCTTCCTCCTTTCCTCTTTTTATAATTTAGCACACAAGGAGAAAAGATATTTGGCAGACATTCAGCATTTATTGGTGATATTGACCAGGCCTATACTCTTTAGCATGTTCTTCTTTGCCTCATTGCCTTTTTCAGCCTGTATCCTGTACCTCCTAAGAATAGAATCTGAACCTCCTGTGACTGTTCTATTTGCTCAGTGTTTTTCCAGTACCACTATGTGTAAGGCATTGTATGAGGAACTATGTGACATGAAGAGAACTATAAAGTATGGGTTCAGGCCTTAAGGGTCCCACTGTGGAACTTGAGAGACAGAGTATAGGTGCTATATAAGAGGTATAGGCAACGCATGCCTACAGTTCAGGAAGGGAGGAGAGCTCCAAAGTATATTAGAGGAGGGGCAGTGGATGAGTTCTCTTGGCATGTAGTTGGGATTGCATAAACCTCAAATGTGGAGATGTTTCAGGATTCTGGTTCTGAAGATCTAGTTAATGCTTTGAAAACATGAATCAGTTGAACTGGCCACAGTAAGTGACTTCTTTCCAATTGCGAGTAGAAATTACTCTGAAGACAACCTCATGAACATGGCGTGGTTTAGTGGACTTGGAATAAGGAAGACCCAAATTCATGGGATATTTATTTATTGATATGGCCAGCCCCTGCTTTTTGCTGTATTCGGTCAGTCTTATAAAGCTCTTATTATTTGCCCAGACACTGTAAGCACTGGAGATACAAATGTCTAATTGGAAACCATGCTGCAAAACAGACATAAAAAATAACAGTTTACTCTTATGGCCACTGTAGCTGTAATTATGCTTTTTAAAAAAAAAATTTTTTTGAGGCAATTAGGGTTAAGTGACTTGCCCAGGGTCATGCAGCTAATAAGTGTCTGAGCTGAATTTGAACTCAGGTCCTCCTGACTCCAGGGCCACTGCTCTATCCACTATGCTATCTAGCTGCCACTTTGTTATGCTCTTTTATCAATAGATCAGGGATTCTTAATTTTTTTTGTGTCCTGGACACCTTGGTGAAGCTTATGAACCCTTTTTTTAATGCATACATGTTTTTAATACATAAAACAATTTATATAGAATTACAAAGGAAACCAATTATATTGAAATAGTTTTCAAAATATTAAAAAAAGTTAATGAATTACAGGATAAGACCCCTTGCAATAAATTGTCATACTGAAGGTAATAAAAGTAGTAATAATTATTATGGTAGCTAGTAGTGCTCAGAGGTTCACTAAATGCTTTATATGTATTTTCATTTTATCCTTACAACTACCCTGTGAGGTAAATGCCATTGCTATCCCCATTTTACAGGTGAAACTCAGGGAAAGTAAGGGATTTGTCATGGGTCACATAATTAGTAAGTGTCTGAGACAGGATTTGAACCCATGTATTCCTGGCTCTAATTCTAGCACTTTATTAATACTGGCCCAATTGTAATTTGAATATATCAAGACAAAGGTGAAAATTATAGGTACTTTTTAGGCACCAGTGAATCAGCAGCAAAATTAAAATCAACAAAAAATTGAGACTGCCTTTATTCAACTTCTCCAGCTTTCCTCATATCTGCTGTCAAAAAGCTTTGCACCTACTTGTTTGCCATGTGTAGGGAACTTCATTGGATCCGGTGACATTAAGTTGTAACAGGAGAAATTAGAGATAAAGTCTCCTTAAAGATGTGACAAGAGAAGGCTAGGCATTCTATACTGTAGACCTCAGGGTTTTGGCAGCTGAGAAAGAAAACAGTGGGGCCACTGGACTTTCCGTTTGTTCTCAGAAGAGGAAAAGAAAATGTTGGCCTTTGAAGCTGACCTAGTGTTCTGAGGCTGACAGACTCTTAATATACCTTGAACTGGCTAAAAATGAAAAAAAAATGGCAAGAAATGTGCTTATTTTAGGGATATTACTTATGTTTTCATTATATTAGCCATTTAAAATGGTGCCTAATCTGGGATCATTTACCATAACTTGATATGGTTCAGGATTCTGGTTCTGAAGATCTCGTTAGTACTTTGAAGAACTGGCCACAGTAAGTGATTTCTTTCTAATAACAAACAGAAATTGCTCTGAAGACAACCTCATGAAGAAGGTCTGGTTTGGTGGACTTGGAATAAGGAAGACCCAAATGAAGAGATGGCAAGCTGTGAAAAGAAGAATAATTACCGTGAATAAGAGTGATCGAATGTGCGAGCTCTTTTCTAGCTTGGGAAAAGCAGCTTGTATCTAAAGACTTTGGGTCCTCCATGTATAAATGGGAAGAGCTGAAGGGCTTTTCTGAATAATGTGTTCCCATCTGCCTTGCCTGCTTTTGGGTAATTACACAGCCTATCCTTTCCCTTTTACCTTCCCCTTAGTCATGGGATTTAGATGTAGGAGGGGCCTTGGATCTCCTTGGATTCCTTCCCATTTTACAGAGAAGGAAACCCAGAAATGATGTCCCCCTAATCACATAGGTAGTAAATAGCAGAGCTTGGTTTCAAATAAACTTTTTCTTACTCCAAATCCAGTGATTTTTTCCATTATAAAGTAAAATTCAATTCAATAAACATTTATTAAGCACCTACTGTGTACCAAGCACTGTGCTAAGCACTGAGATGCAAAAGGAATCAAAAGATATTCCCTGCCTTCATGGAGCTTGTCATCATCTTTGTTGGTCCTTCTTTCTCAAAGAGGACCAGTGATATCCTGGTGACATCACAAGGACGATGTCTTTCGTATGAATTGAATTTAAGTGAGGCAGAACTTCTCAAAGTCATCAGCTTCACTCTCCTCCAGGGTCATCAAAGTCCAGTGATGAGACAAAAGTCAAGATGGCTGGGGTTGGCCTTTCTAAATTAAAGTCTTTCCCGTGTCTCAGTTCATTGGGAGCAACAGCATTCAGTGACCAGGGGCTAGGTAAGAACTGAGACAAAAGATGGCCTAATGGAGACAACATGCGAACAATTATAAGCAGAGCAAGCTATAAATAGGAAAAATAGGAAGTAATTAACAGAGAGAAGGCACTGAAATTAAGAAGGGTTCGGGAAGGCTTCGTATAGGTGATATTTTAGTTGGTACTTAAAGGAAGCCAGCAAGATCAGTAGTTGCAGTGGAAGAAAGATAGCATTGTAGACATGGGGGAGCCAGAAAAAGTACCCAGAGCTGAGAGATGGACTATCTTGTTCATGGAACAGCCGAGAGACCAGTGTCACTGGATCAAAGAATATGTGTTGTGTCAGGCAGTAAGGTTTAAGGACTGGAAAGGTAGAAAGGAGCTAGGTTATAAAGGGTTTTGAATGCAAACAGAGCATCTTGTATTTACTCCTGGAGGCAACAGGCAGCCACTGGAGTTTATTGAGTAGAGGAGTGAAATGATCAGCCCTGTATTTTAGGAAAGTCATTTTAGTGGCTAAATGGAGAATGGATTGGGGTAAGAAGAGACTTGAGGCAGACAGACGCAATATTGCAGGAATCAAGGCACAACATGATGAGGCAGTGTCAGAAGAGAGAAGGGGGCACATTAGAGAGATGTTGCAAAAGTGAAAATGATAGGCCTTGGCAACAGCTTGGTTATGAGAAGTGAGAGATAGAGAGGAATCCAGGATGACTCCTAGGCTGTGAGCCTGAGGGACTAGGAAGATGGTATCACCTTCCACAGTAATAGGGAAGGTAGGAAGGGGGCAGGGTTTAGGGGGAAAGATAATGAGTTCTATTTTGGATTTAATGAGTTTAAGATGTCTACTGGACATCCATTTTGAGATATCTGAAAGGCAGTTGAAGATACAAGACTGGAGATCAGTAGACAGACTGGGCAGGAAAGGTAGATTTAAGAATCTTCAGCATACAGGAGATAATTAAATCCAAGGGAGCTGATGAGATCACCAAGGGAAGTAGTATAGAAGGAGAAGAGAAGAGAGCCCAGGACAGAACCCTGAGGAGCACCTATGGTTAGAGGCTGTGACCTGGAAGAGGGTCCAGCAAAGGAGCAGTTAGGTAGACAGGAGGAAAACCAGGAGAGAGTAGCAGAAGGAATGCAATCTTAAGGATATGTTCTTTATAGCTTTAAAAAATCTACACTTTATTTTGGAAAAATGGTTTGTCATTTTCTATAAAATCGAGTCAAATAACTTAAGGAATTTAAAGTCCTTGACCAAAAAAAAAAGGATGTAAAGTCCTTATAACATTAGATAAATGTCAGCTAGCATTGTATTAAATTGAAAATAAAATTGTAGAGAAATGAACCATCAAATATCTAAATAAAAGTTTCATGTGAACAGAAGGTGTAGTATTATATAGTGAGTTGAGGACCAGATGTGTAATCAGGAAAACCTAGGTTCCTTTCCCAACTCTAACATTCAATACTTATATAACTGAGGTAAGTCACTTAGCTTCTCTAAGACTATTAAGTTATAGATGGATTGGGATAAAAGAAGCTCCCATAGTAAGGAAATCACAGGTCTTTGATGTATTGTCATAGTTAAACATAGAGTCCTGGGATCTTTTTTCAAGTTCTGAAATTCATTTCAACAAACATTAAACATCTGCCTGGTGCAAAACAGTGTACCTTAAGTGCTACAAGGAGCCTTAGAAATCAAGTAGTCCAACTTTTTTTTTTTAACAGATAAGGAAAGTGTACCAGATATATAGAGTCCTTGGAAAAGGTGATGAAACCTTTGAGTGATAGGACAAGTAATGGGTCTCCTGACTTTCTGTTCAGTGATGTTTTTAATATACTACTTAAAACCATTTTATTCCAAACTGTCAAATTTTATATTTTCCACTTTTTATTTGAACCTGCTCTAACTTGGCTGGGAAATGGAAATGCTACATGAAGTCATGGGATCACAAAATGTTTTGTGACCCATTAACAGAAATATGGTGGTAAATGTTTAACAACCAGCTGTCTGTACAACACATTTTTAGGCTTAAGCTGCATTATTAACAGTTCCTCCATCACTTTCTTAGGTCTAGACAATCAACAAAATAATACATTAAGCCCTGATCTGTAGTGTTTGTGGATTTCCTAGGTGTAAATGTTTACACCGAAAATTCAACAATCAGATCTTGCCTTTCCAAGCTGGCTCCAGCATATCTGTGCACCACAACCTAAACTTTAACATTGAAGACAGGAATCTATTAGATTCCTGTTAGATATATTCTGTTAGATATCCTCCATAGATATAGATAGATTAGATCCTATTAGATGTCATAGAAAATAGTCTATATAATATAGTGAGTACTCCCAGTACATCAACATTTCAGCATAACCACAATCATGTCAGTGAATTAAGAAGCATTTATTAAATGCCTACTATATACCAGGTACAATGCTAAGCACTAGAAACACAAAAACAAAAACAAAATGAAAAATGGGACAGTCTTTCCCTCAGGGAGCTCACATTCTACTTTAAAGCTTATATTCTATCAATGTGGGTACCCCCTCTGCTGGTGCAGATCATAAGTCATCTATGCTTTATCAGCCTGAGCTGTTCTTGACCATGACCTCCCATTCATTATTCCTCTGTAGAGGGACATTGTTCCCAGAACCCTATCTATCTCTCATCTGGATTGTTTGACAACTAAGCGACATAATGAAAGGCTATGCCTTGTACATAGTAGACTCAACGTTTGTTGAATTAGATTGAAAGATCTTTCAAAAATATTATACTCTGTTCAAATGCAGAATGGTTTTATTATAATAGAGGCAGTGGAGTAGCGTTGGATAGAAGGCCAGCCTTGATGCTAGAAAGACCTGGGTTCAAGACCTCTCAGGAAAATTTCTTCAGCACATGGTTTAAAATGCTATCTTATCATCGACAAGGTGTACCACTTTGCATTAAACCCTGGAATTTTAGACATGCTTGAATACAGGTGATTTCAAATATTCTTTGGTAAAAATGCTGAGCTTGGGAGATCAGAGACAGGTTTTATGCCTGGTGCTCATGCTTGCCACTGTGGCCATGGGTAAATATTTTACTTCTCTTGGCCTCAGTTTGTGTCAGATGAGGCTGGGGGAAACCTGGCTGGGGGGTGGAGGTAGAGGTGGAAGGGGTTGGACTGGATGGTCTTCAGGACTCCTTCCAGCTCTAACATTCTAGGCTTCTCATCTCAGTACAGGTGACAGAGGATTTTTAATGAAGCATTTAAAATCAACTCTTTCTTCAACTAAATGACAAAGATATATGACAAATAAAGTAAATGTAATCAAATCATGTAAAAATTATCATATCTCTAATGAAGTCAATAGGAAACTGAAGAATTTAATTACCAGCTTTACTAACATACAAATTGAAAAGTTTTTCAGGTAAGTTGCTCATATGGAATGTCTGAAACAGATAGTAATTAACGATCTGGGATCTTCATTCAAATGTTAATTACTGTCTGATTTGTCCCTTTCTTTGCCACTGTTGCATATCCTACGTTAGATGCTTAGTTTCATTTGGATTTTTTTTTCTAGTTAAATGAGTACTTCAAGAGGAAGGATGGTACAGTTGGGAAGCAACACTGACTCTAAAATCAGAGACCTCCTAGGTTCAAATTCCCACCTCTGAACCTTGTGTGTGATCTGGGGCAGAGTCACTTACCTGTCAGGGTCTCAGTTTCCTCATCTGTAAATTGAGGGGAGGTGCAACAAAAATGGCTTCCGAGGCCCTTCCAGCTCTAGTTCTGAGAGTCTGTGACCTTTGACTCTGCCTCATACCTCCCTTTTCACCTCCTCAATCCTCAGACAAAAACAAAGCTCTCCATGTTTTCCTAACTCAAGCCACATTGAGCTATCCCAGACAAAAGCAGGACATTCTCAATTGCTGGGTAAATTCAGGCCAATGTAGATAGTCAACCCACGTAATTTGACCCATAACTAAATAAGTGAATGAGTGATTTAGCAATATCAAAGCAGAGCCTTATTCAAATGGGGTGTAGAGAGGGGCAAGTGCTATCCATATCGATATCTAGATCTAGATCCAGATCTAGATATCTAGATGTAGCCAAGCGGTCTCTTGGATTTACTGCGGCTTGTTTACTTGTTTACTTATAAACTTCTATGAACACTTACTTGATTATATGTATAAATAATAGGGGCCTACAAATGCTGAACTATCTAAATAAGCATCATAAAGATGACCCCATGTAGAATCAGAGAATCCCAGAGTCAGACAGGACCTCAGAGTCTGCCTAAGTGGGAATCCTATTTACAACAGCCCTGATAAGTGACCATCCTTGCCTTGAAGATGATTTGTGGGTAGCTCTAAGTATTAGGAATCTTTACTATACTATGAACTAAAATCTGCCTTTTTGCAAATTCCTTCTGTTTTTCCTAGAACTGCTATGTAGCCAAACAGAACAAATCTATTACTCTTTTATATTGAGAATTTTTCAGGTTTTTGAAGAAACCTACCATGTCCTCCTTACATCTTCTCTTCCTCAGAGTAGATAGCCTCTGTTTCTTCAATCCGTTTTTGTGAGGTGTGGTTTCAGGTCTTCTTGTTGCCATGTGGGCAGCTTCAGGGCATTTCTCTGAATACTGCCCTCTTAACGGAGCCCAAGATTGCATTAGCTTCTTTGACTGCCATGTTATAGCCCATAAATAAAACTTAAATTTCTTAATTCATGAAATTTGTCAAAGGGTATTTTCTTTACAGTTGATAGAAGCCTCAGGAAAGCAGGATGGAGCTGTGGTTTTCCTAGGTTGTGTCTTGAGTGGGGCTCCACAAGCCATTTCAGCTACGTTCTCAGATCAATGTATAGGGGTGGTGACACCAGATGGCTTCTCAGCATCTTAGACTGGAATCAATAATATAATATTTCACCAGTATATTTCACCAGTTTTTCTCTCTTTCCAGGTGTTCTAGAAGAGTGATGGGTGATAGGTGAGATGTCTTCTTCATTGATGTCGTGGGATCTCTGAGCATTAGAATTGGTTGAGGAGGCAAAGTAGGGCCTTTGACCAACTTTATAAATTTATTGGAACTGTTCTATAGGGGCCTTCTTTCTTGATCTTGGCTAGACTCTGAAAAACATTTCCAAAGCCCAGGGACTTCTCCAAATAGATAATTATAACTTATTGGAAATTTGGATTAGGGGGTATCATAGCAAAATGAGGCACAAAAGTGGTTTAAGTTTGTTCTTGGCCTGAATATTTTACTTAGCTCAGCTTTTCTGAGCAAGTCTCCAGATTTTAGAGCATGCTGTCTCTGTAAGTGCACTAAACTGCTTGACATTCACTCAGGGCTTTTGCTCAATATTTCATGTATTTGTGGTTATAGCTATGGAAGCAGCTAGGTGATTCAGTGAATAGAATGCTGGGCCTAGAGTTAGGAAAACAGGAGCTACAATCCAGCCTTAATGTGTAGCCCTGGGCAATTCAGTTAACCTGTAAAATGAATAGAATAATAGTGCTTACTTTATATTAGGGTCATTGTGAGCCTCAAATGAGATAATGTTTGAAAAGGCTTTTAGCACAGTGCTTGGCCCATAGTAGGTGTTATATGAATGCTTATTCTCTTTCCTTCCCCTCCTACTGTTGGGCTAAATGACTGAAATCTTTTTCCCATCCTAGTTGTATTGGCCAATGTATTAAATATTCTCTCTGACTCCAAATCATATGCCACTTTGTTAATCATACTCTTTCTGCCTTCATCCAAGTTACTGAGAAAAATGTTCAACAGAACAGAGCCATCAGATGAGCCCTGTAGAACTTTGTAGATATCTTTACGTCTGGTCATTTAGGCAGCTCTGAATTCACCTTACTCTAATATCAGCCAGCCCATATCTTGCAATCTTTCCTTCCAAGAATATCTTGAGAGAGTCTGTGGACATAGTATTTTCCCTTACTGAAAGCCAGGTATACTATGCTCACTTCTTTTCGCTGACCTATTGCTAGCCTAGTGATCCTGTCAACAGATGAAATTTATAACCTTGCAAGACTATATATTTTGACCCCAGGCTTTTCCTGCTATTCTTGTGTAGACCCAGTTTAAGAATCTGTACACTACAGGCTGAAAAAGACAACTTCTGTCATATCCTGTCATATCAAGAAAAAAATGACCAGAACCATAAAAGAGCATAGAAACAATTGATTTTATTCATGTTTTTGGGGTGATTGTTCTGTTGAAATCCAATCATTCCACAAATATCTGTTACGTGTCTTCTGTGAACAGCATATAATGTTAAGTGCTGAATGATACCCGGGTCCTGCTCTCAAGGAACTCAGATTTTTCAAAGGAGAGAGAACATAGTTAGATAAATAACCAAAGTACAGCATAGTATGTGATGAGTCATAGGAGGGGTATAGAGTTCTCTTAGTGTTCATAGGCAGGTGAACTAAGATTGTAGTAATGAGAAGGGAAGTGCTTACAAATATTATTTCATTTGATCCTTACAATGACCCTGCAAAGTAGGTGCTATTATTATGCCCATTTTACAGTTGAGGAAACTGAGGCAGGCAGTGGTTAAGTGATTTGCCCAAGGTCACACAGCTAGTAAATATCTGAGAATGGATTAGAATTCAGATCTTTTTGGCTCCAGTCTCAACTATATTACTTAGCTGTTAACTGGGGTAAAAAGGAGGTGATGGAGGTATTTGACTGGATCCTTCCAATTGCAGTGAGAAAGTATACTGAGTTTAGCTGCTTTTGTTGTTGAATTACTTGAATATAGAAGGATCATGGATGGAAGTGGGGACACAATGAAGAGGGTAAAAGGAAGGGCAAATTTCAACTTAAAAAAGTTAAAAGCTAGTCTGAGGCTATGGGGCATGTTCACCTTGGGTGCCTGGTTTTAATCTTCCATTATAACTAAAAGAGGAAATGATCATTTAATAATAGCAGTTTATACACTGGAAAGAACCAGGGCCAACAGAGAGTTAGCATCAATAACAGAGATCGGACTTGCATGATTCCCTTTGCTCCAACAAAGCTTATTTGCTCTGTTGAACTAGGAACCCTTCAGGGATGTCCTAATGCTCTTCTCTCCCTAGTTTTCTCCAGTCTCTTTCTTTGGAAAGTCTTATTAGCAATCTAAGACATTAAAACTACCGACCTAAAGTCATCGCTACTACTGCTGCTATTGGGGGGCTGTAATTCCTGTTATAGAATACTGGATCAATGAGACATAGGTTCACCCGTACAATCTTTATTTTGACTCCCTTTGTTATCTTCTTTGTCATAAAATCATTAAAAATGAAGTGGAGGAGTTTGTTGATCAGATTGTTGTTACTAGGCAGTGAGAGTATCCAATGGATAGAATGCTGGGCTTGGAATCAGAAAGATCTGAGTTCAAATCCAGTCTCAGACACTTAATAGCTGTGTGACCTTGGGTAAGTTACCTAACCTCTGTTTGCCTCAGTTTTTTCATCTGTAAAATGGGAATAATAGTAGCAGCACCACCTACCTTTGAGGGTTGTTGTGAAGATCAAATGAGATAATTGTAAAGTACTTAACATAATGACTGGCACATAGTAAGTGCTGAATAAATGTTAGCTATTAGCCATCTCGATTGACTAAAATGAATTCGAATTAGCATAATATAATAGACAGGGTGCTAGACTTAGACTCAGGAAGTCCTAGATTCAAATCCTGCTTCAGATACTTACTATCAGTGTGACCCAATCACTTAAGCTTTATGGAGCTCACTTTCCTCCTAGTTCTTAGAACACAATAAACTCTTAATGCTGATTTATTCATTCATTCAACTGAAAATGAGAGAGTTGGACTTAATGACCTTTATTTAAAGTTTTGAGTTCCAAATTCTATCACTCCCCTCCCTCCCTGAGACAGTAAGCAATCAGATATAGGTTATACATGTACAATTATGTAAAATATTTCCATATTACTCATTTTGTACAATAAGACTCAAATAAAAGAAAAAATGAAAGAAAGAAAGAAAGAAAGCGAAAAATAGCATGCTTCAGTCTGTATTCAAATAATATCAGTTCTTTCTCTGAAGGCAGATCATATGCTTCATCATTAGTCCTTTGGAATTGTCTTGGATCATTGTATTGCTGAGAACAGCTAAGTCGTTCGCAGTTCACTGAACAATATCGCTATTACTGTGTATGATGTTCTCCTGGTTTTGTTCACTTCACTATGCATCAGTTCATGTAAGTCTTTCCAGGTTTTTCTGAAATTATCCTGCTTGTCATTTCTTATAACACAATAGTATTCCATTACAATCAGATACCACAACTTGTTTAGCCATTCCCCAATTGATGGGCATCCCTTCGAATTCCAATTCTTAGCCACTACAAAAAGAGTGGCTATGAATACTTTTGTACAAATAGGTCCTTTCCTCTTTTTTTGGATGTCTTTGGGATGTAGACCTAGCAGTGGTGTTGCTGGATCAAAGGGGATGCACAGTTTTATAACCCTTTGGGCGTAATTCCAAATTGCTCTCCAGAATGGTTCGATCGGTTCACAACTCTACCAGCAATGCATTAGTATCCCAGTTTTCCCATTCCCCCTCCAACATCCCACATTTTCCTTTTTTGTAATATTAGCCAATCTAATAGATGCGAGGTGGTACCTCAGAATTGTTTTAATTTGCATTTCTCTAATCAATAGTGATTTAGAGCATTTTTTTCATATGCCTATAGATAGTTTTGATTTCTTTGTCTAAAAACTGTCTGTTCATATCCTGTGACCACCTGTCAATTGGGGAATGACTTGCATATTTATAAATTTGACTCAGTTCTCTATGTATTTGAGAAATAAGGCTTTTATCAGAGATACTTGTTGCAAACATTTCTCCCAGTTTTCTGCTTTCCTTATAATTTTGGTTGCATTGGTTTTGTTTGTGCAAAAACTTTAATTTTATATAATAAAAATTATCTTTTATATTTGTAATGCTCTCTATATCTTTTTTGGTCCTAAATCTTCTCTTATCTATAAATCTGACAGATAAACTATTCTTTGCTCTCTTAATTTGCTTATATCATCCTTTATGCATACATCACGTACCCATTTTGATCTTATCCTGGTGTATGGTGTGAGATATTGGTCTATACCTAGTTTCCAGTTTTCCCAGCAATTTTTGTCAAATAATGAGTTTTTGTTCCAAAAGCTTGGATCTTTGGGTTTATCATATACTAGATTACTATGGTCATTTACTATAATGTAATTTGTACCTAATCTTTCTATTTCTTAGACAATACTAAATTGTTTTGATAATTACCACTTTATAATACAGTTTGAGATCTGGCATAATTAAACCATATTCTTTTGCATTTTTTTCCACCAGTTCCCTTGATATCCTTGAGCTTTTGTTCTTCCAGATGAATTTTGTTATGATTTTTCCTAGCTCTATAAAGTGATTTTTGATAGTTTGATATGGCACTGAATAAATAGATCAATTAGGCAGGATTGTCATTTTTATTACGTTGGCTCAGCCTACCCATGAATATTATTTTTCTAATTGTTTACATCTGACTTTATTTGTGTGAAAAGTGTTTTATAATTATGTTCATATAGTTCCTGGGTTTGTCTTGGCAGATAGACTCCCAAGTATTTTATATCACCTACAGTTATTTTAAATGGAATTTCTCTTTCTATCTCTTGCTGCTGGATTTTGTTAGTAATGTATAGAAATTATGATTTATGTGGGTTTATTTTGTATCCTGCAACTTTGCTAAAATTGTTAATTATTTCAAGTAGGTTTTTAGTTGATTCTCTAGGATTTTTAAAGTACAACATCATATCATCTGTAAAGAGTGATTGTTTTATTTCCTCATTGCCTATTCTAATTCCTTTAATTTCTTTTTCTTCTCTTATTACTATAGCTAACATTTCTAGTACAATATTAAATAGAGAGGATAATGGGCATCCTTGTTTCACCCCACTTGTGTTGGGAAGGCTTCTTGCTGATGATTTTAGATAAATATTACTTATCATTTTAAGGAAAGCTCCATTTACTCCTATGTTCTCCAGTGTTTTTAATAGGAATGGGTGCTGTAGTTTGTCAAAGGCTTTTTCTGCATCTCTTGAGATAATAATATTATTTCTGTTAGTTTTTCTTATTGACATGGTCAGTTATGATGATAGTTTTTCTAATATTGAACCAGCTTTGCATTCCTGGTATAAATCTCACCTGTTCATGATATATTGTGGTAATCTCTTTGCTAATGTTTTATTTAAAATTTTTGCATCAATATTTAGTAGGGAAATTGGTCTATAATTTTCTTTCTCTGTTTTGGCTCTTCCTGGTTTAGGTATCAACACAGTATTTGTGTCTTAAAAGGAGTTTGGTAGGACTCCTTTGCCTATTTTTCCAAATAATTTCTATGATATTTATTGTATATATAGTATTTAAATAGTATTAATTAGTCTTTAAATGTTTGGTAGAATTTGCTTGTGAATCCATCTGGTCCTGAGAATTTTTTCTTAGGAAGTTCACTTAATGACCTTTAAGACTCCCATCTACCTTGAAATCTGTGATCCTGTGAATTTATTAGGTAAATTCATTTTGTGGTTACCTTGCCAGTCAGTCAATCAGTAAACCTTTATCAAGTGCCTATTATGTGCCAGGCACTGTGCTATGTGCTGGGGATACAAAAGAAAGGTAAAAGTCCCTGCTTTCAAATAGCTCAGAGTCTAATGGGGGAGATAACATTCAAACAACTGGGTACAAGCAAGACATGTACAGGATAAACTGGAAATAATCAATAGAGAGAAGGTACAAGAATTAACAGCAATCAGGAAAGACTTTTAGAAAGTAGAATATTAGCTGGAACTTGAAAGGAGCCCAGAAGAAAGAGGGGTAGTATTGCTCTCCTTTACTCATAGGGATCTGGTAAAGTCAAATTAAGAAACAGCCTGGAGAAACACTATAGGCATCCCCTCCTCTTCACCATAAAGTGCTGCTGGAAACTATGCAATAAATAGAACTCTGTTTTCCCCTCAGATATGGAGAGCCTTTACAACCCTTTAGTTTGCTCCCAGATACTGTATGGTTAAGGTGGAATACAGACTGTTTTACACTTAACTGTTTAGTTTTGATGGCAGGTGAGCTGTGGGGGTGCTGAGGAATGAGTGACCAAGGTACCTCAGTGAAGAGCAAAACAGTGGTGTTTAGGCACCATGAGATGTCCAATCAATACACAAGATATAGTCTAGAGAACATTATTTACTGTGCACTTCCAGAAACAATTTATGAACCACACAAGAAAATAAGTTTCATTACTTATTTTTGACCAAATGAGCCTGTGTGCTCAGTTATGTTGGCAGCATGTTAACTTTGAGCCCTTTGCCATTAGAAGCTGAGAGGCAGAATACCTTATAATCCTTCCACTCATTTCAACTGGTGTAAGAGATCTCCATTTATGAAGGTCATTTCCTCCACAGATTGAGGAAGTAATTTTTTCATTTCTTCACTGGACCTGGCTTTGAATCAGTTGTTATGGTTTCTAAAAATAAAATTAACCTTGGGGAAGAACAAATTGCCGTCATTGAGAATTTTCACAGGAATATGCCATAGGCTTTGAAGGCTGTTTCCAAAGAATTACTGTATCGATGTTCAGAAGAGTGGTGGCAGCACCTTTGGAATAAATGTCGGCAATCTATCAAGGTGACTATTTTGAGGTAACATCCCTCATTTGGATGTCAAATTTCTAGTGTGTGCTAATATATTAGTCTTAAATTTTAATAATTATGTGATGTATTTGCACACAATTGACATTTACATGTAGTAAATAGTGGGATTTCCTCTCGTATTATTGTCAGAATAGAGAATTTGGTCAGTTTTATTGGAATTTGGCAGTGTCTACCTTTATCTTAAGAGGTCATTCCTTCTTTGTACTAAGCATAATTAGACTGCTTTCTTCTTTACTCCTATACATGTTATAGTATGTAGAGATTTTCAGATCATCTTCATGTGATCTTATAGTGCCCCATTCTATCCATCTTCAAGAGCCAATTTTGATTGAATTGTATGGCACTGTGGTATTCCGACACCATACTCCACTAATAGACCTCAGATGTCTCATCATGGTTTGGAGATAACCCTACGTTTTTGAGGTCCATTTCAACAGAGAACAAGTGTTGGTAGATTTTACCAAGCAGGAAAGGCAAGTGATGGACCATCTATAAACCAATTCCACCCTAGCTAAATTTGGAGAAGCTCATTGCCAGAAAGCTGGCCACAATGTTATGAATTGTTTTGAAAAGGAACATATAAAGACCTTCTGTGAAGTCACAGAAAGATCTGTGAGCCATAATTGTATGGAAGGTCCCATATCCTGAGAGTGTCACATTCTGAAGTTGTGGAAACTTCATCTCTTACTTGATCAGACATCATCTAGTTATTTTTCATATTCACTAATATTTCACTTGTAGGTGAAAAAATATCAATCCAGAAGGAAAATGTTCTATTGATGGTGCCTCATTGTGTGAACTATTCCTTGTATTTCCTCTGAGTCATTATTTTTCTTTTATTGGCAGAAGAGCTTTATCTGTTTTTATCAAAAATAGCTGCAAAAATAAACAGATAGAAAAACAAACAAACTATATTCAGTTTTGCCTCATCAACAAAGCTGCTGCCTAATGCAGGGATTTTTCAAGAAGCTTATATTTTGCCAGGAGGTGGGGGCGGAAAGGGAGAGAGAGATAAAGAGAGAGACAGAGAGAAAGAGAGAGAGAGAGAGAGGAGAGGAGAGGAGAGGAGAGGAGAGGAGAGGAGAGGAGAGGAGAGGAGAGGAGAGGAGAGGAGAGGAGAGGAGAGGAGATGGGGTCAGATGAAAGATGTGGAAGCAGAAATGTCATCAAGACTAAGTATTGCCGCTAGATTTAACTGTTCTTTGCACAACATAATTCCTAAACTCCTTTCCATTTTGTTTATTCTCTTCTGGTTATTATCCTTCCTCACCTCTGCCTTTTGACATCCCTGGCTTCTTCCAAGACAGCTCAGATGGCATTTAATGCAGGAAGTTTCCTTGTCTTCTCAGCTACTTGAGCCTTCTTCTCTGGAGTTACCTTCATCAAAATAATCTCCTTGAGAGTAAAGATGGTTATTGTATTTTTGCCTTTCTTTGTATTCCCAATACTTAGTACAGTGGCTGGCACATATTAAGTTCTTAATAAATGCTTACTTATTGATTGATTCTGGATGTCAATATCTTTCATAAAATGTGACACTCAGAATTGAACATGATATGCACAGAATATAGAGGAAGCCTATCTAAAAACCTACTATTCTAACTACCTGCGTGCTTTCAATAACATATGCCTGTAAGAGACAAGGCTATTAGGAAATTAATTGCTTCCTGCCCAATGTTTCAGGATTTTTTTTTCACTAAAGTAATTTCAGTCAACGATAGAGGATCAGTGTCTGTACCACCTTCTCCATTAGGAGCAGGAATATTGATCCTAATACTGACTCATATTTCTGATAAGACCAACTTAGTGTTCCTTAACCTGTGCATGTCATCTACTAATTTGTGGAGCAATCTCTCTGCTGTCTGGCACCATTGTGATAGTTTGCTGACTGTTATGTTGTCCAAGAATCTATTAGTCGATATTATAATTCTGGGAGATTCAGTTGCCAGGATTGGCAGTGGTTCTGCCAAGTCTCCATCTATGGGAAGTCTGGATTGGAAAGATTATGTTCCCATAGGTGCAATCTCTAGGAATAATCATCTGAAATAAAAAGGAAAACATCTGGTTAAATTCGCTTATCACCACAACCTTATAATATCAAATGGCAGTCACTGGGATATGTCTGGTTGGAATCAAGCTCATTCATATTAAGAATATATTTAAGAATATATTTTTTTGATCCTGTAATTATTAGTGTGGGAAACCCATAGTAAAGACAGTCCCTTTGTCAAATCAGCTCTGCAGCAGCTCTGTAATTTAGCATCTTAGAGAGCTGCTTGGGATCCACGAGGGTTAAGAGACTTGCTCAGGGTCGCATAGCCAATGTGAGTCATGGAGGGACTTGAACTGTGGTCATTCTGACTCCAAGACTATCTGTATCTACTAAACCATGCTGCTTCTCATATTTATTTAGAATAGTAATAACTAACAAGTATTTGTAGTTGAGCTTTACAAAGAATTTCACGTACCTTGTTTCACTTGATCGTTGCAACAATCTTAGGAGATAGATGGTCTAAGTGTTGTTCTGATTTTTTACAAATGATTTACTAAGCACAGAGAAGTCAATTATTCAGTCAGTAAGCATTTATAAAGTACCTACTATGTATCAGGCATTGTGCTAGTCTCCAGGGATACAAAGAAGGGCAAAAGACAGTTGCTGTTCTCAAGGAGCTTATGGTCTATTTGGGGAGAAAACATGGAAACAGTTATGTACAAACAAGATATAGGAAGGAAAAATTCACAGTAATCAATAAATGTGACTTATCTCTGAAGAGCCAGAATCCAAACCTAAATCTTCTGACTACAAGTTCAGGGTTTTGTTTTTTTTTTTTGACTGTGCTCTGAGGCTCCCTCATCCTAGCATAAGGAATAGAGGAATTCCTGGCTATCTAATAATGGATCATCTCTGTATATGTTTTTTTTTTAGATATTACTATTTTTACCAAAAGGAATGAACATTTTAGATTATGCCAGAAGTTCTTATTTCCTTCTCATTTTAAAAACCTGTGTTGCTAGTCTCAGTCTGAGCATATATATAAGTAGAAAGTCGGGATTTGAAGAATAAAGTGGAGCTCTTCAGTTCCTTAATTGACTGTAGGGTACTTTGGAGAGTGGAAATTATGTCTTATTTCTGTTCCTAGCTTAGTGCTCTGCCAATGATAGGTGCTTTATAAATCCTGAATTGAATTGAGACTAACCTTAAAAGCCCTTTAGTTTTTAAAATGTTTCCATTAAATTGATTTAAGCACCAATTTTAAAATGTTGGCTAAAATGAACAAAAATTTTAGATGTTTAATGTTTTGGAAAATCTAACTGAAATGTTCAAATTATCAATTGCTCTAAAAATGTTATATGAGGTTATATTAGTAGGGTTTTAATATTTCTGAAAAAGTATTTATTAGATAGCTATTTTTATAATTCTTAGCTATTTTCCATCTATCCCTACAAGAAAGCAGAAGACTGCCACTTTTATTAAAGTGAGGCAAAGAGACTTCCTCATAAAATGGCTGCCTGAATGGGAGCTAGACTGCTGAGCTCCTGCACACCCACTTCAGCAAAACCCCTGAGTTGGCACTGGACCAAATAATGATCAAGAAATCCAATGAAAAACTACAGTAAGTGACCTATTTTACCCCAGAACTGTATAGAATGGCAGCCAAGCGGCCACGGGCATTTGGAAAGAGGTTGCCTCAAGCAAAGAACACACCAGTGTGACTAGAGACGGGACATGTGTAGTCTGTAAGGTTATGCATTTGTAGGGAGCAAGAGAAGAAAGCTTTTCTGACAAAGTCTCAATTTGATCAGAAAGCCTAAAAGGACCTCGGAAGCCCCAAGAAGTGACAGCAGGGAGTGAGGTGTTATGAGGTTCAGACTAGGATAGTCCAAGCCCAGGTACTTTGAGGTTGAGATGCTGGATAATGCCCTTATAAGATTTAGTGCTATGAACCTCAAAGATCCAAGATGACCTATTCATGGGAGGTGTTGATCAGCATAAGAAACCCAGGGTTCTAGGGTAAGGCCAGTCAAGGCCAGACACCCTATGTAAAGTGCAACAGGGATGCAGGTGGGCATTGGCACAAAGCTCCAAATCAAGAACTAAAGCTAGAGACCTGAGTAAACCAAAACAAACAACAATCATTATCAAAAGTTATTGCATATCTAATTCAATAACAACTGAAAAGTAGAGACTCAAAGGAAAAAAAAAAGATTTGCCATAAGGAGTACATGAATACCTAGAAGAAATGAAGTGAGAGATTTTTAAAAAAATTAATGTCTGGAGGAAAGAGTTGAAAGGAGAATAAATAAATTAGAAAAAAAGTGGTATGCGTTAACTAAGAACTGGAATCCCTGAAAATGAGAATAAGCCAAAAAAAAATCCATAATTCTATGACATAGCAAAAACATTGAACAAAATTAAAAGTTTGAAAAAATAGAAGATAACATAAGATATTTAATATAAAAAACAATTGATATGGAAAACAAGTCAAGGAGGAATAATTTACGAATCATAGAATTTCCTGGAAAGCTATGATAAAGAAAAACCTGGACATTATGTTTCAAGAAATCATAAATGAAAGCTTCCCTGATATGTTAGAACCAGAGAGCAAAGTAAAGAATGAAAGAATCCATTGATAACAAAGGAATGTCATTGACAAAGTCTAGAGTTTGTACGTCAAAGAAAAAAAACAACACTGTAAGCATCCGTAAAAGAAGCAGCTCAAGTACCAACGCACAAGACCTGGCAGCTCCTACTTAAAATGAAGGGAGATCTTGTAATACAGTATTCCAAAAGGCAAAAGACACAGTCATACAACTAAGAATAACTTACCCTACAAAAGCTGATAATGCTTCTAAGAGGTGGGGAATGAAAGGAGCAAAATTAGAGCTTGAAAGTAACATGTAGAATACTAAAAAATAGGGGGCAGCTAGGTGGCACAGTGGATAGAGCACCGGCCCTGAAATCAGGAGGACCTGAGTTCAAATCTGGCCTTGGACTAAACACTTGACACTTACTAGCTGTGTGACCCTGGGCAAATCATTTAACCCCAATTGCCTAAAAAAAATTTAAAAAAAGAATACTAAAAAATAAAAGTAAATAAATAAATAACAAAGGAAGTGATGTGAAATGAAGATTCATGATTTCATATAGAATGTTTCTGTGTTCTGCTCTGTATATTGAAATCCTTTTGTGTTTGTGCTTAAGCTAAAAAACAGAAAAATAAAAAAAGAACGTGAATCACAAGGAGGAAAGTGATTTTTGTAAGGTTATATGGTTCAGGAAGTAGCAAAACTGTTATTATCCTATCTAATATACTTTTTTATTGAATTAAATGAGTTTTAAAATTATAGGGCTGTTCATAGTCTGTTTCAAGAATGTTAAAAGCCCTGTTAGAATCTCATTAAATTCTATTTTGGAAAAAAAAATCAAAGGTACTCTATGGTCTATTCTAGTCATCCATAATTATATTCATATTTCAAACAATAAAATAGTATATTTGAACTAAATTGTTAAGGAAGGGATATTTTATTACTTTATCTAATCTAATGACTGTGTACCTCAGTTCTGCTTTGTACATGATTTGGGTTTATCTCTCCGTGTATACATCTTCTCCGCTAGTATGCAAGCTTCTTGATAGCAGTGACAGTTTCACTTTTGTGTTTATAGCCCACTGCTTAGCACAATGCCTGATACATTGTAGGTACTTAATAAAAGTTTGCTGATTGATTTCATTTTGAATTGCATAGGCCAAAGAGCATAAATTATGAAGCAATTAAAACATGTGCTTTGCTTGGCAAATTGGCTCACACTTATCTTTGTATTTTTATTTTGACTTCTAATCGTATCTTAACAAAGAATTAGACAAGTTGTATTTAAAAGGTGAAGGTATTTGTACATTTTTGTCTTCTACCAGCAAAAGCTAGATAAAAATCACAGTATTATTCATAGGAATTGGCCCTACAAAAGAAGGCCAATGTAATAAGGAATCTACCCTATTTAGAATTAGTCAATCAATAAACATTTTATTAAGTACTTACTGTGTTCCAGGCTAAGTACTGGGGATACAAAAAGAGGCAAAAGACAGTCCCTGCCCTCAAGAAGTTCACAATCAAATCAGGGTGACAACATGCAAACAAATATATTCAGATAAACTATGTGCAGGAGAAATAGGAAATAATTATCAGAGGGAAGGCACTGGAATTAAGAGGGGTTGGGAAAGGCTTCCTATAAAATATAAAGAGAAGTCAGTAGACAGAGTGTTCATGCATCAGGGACAGCCTAAGAAAATGCCTGGAGTCATAGATTTCTTATTTAATGTCTGGCTGCTGATCTTAAGGGAAAGGGAAATATGAATCCTGTTCAACATTGCATTTTCAACAAATATTTAATAAGTGCCTGCTATAGGCAAAACATTGTTTAGATCATGGGGATGCAAAGATAGTCTACAAGCCCTGTTCTCAAAAGTGGCAAGGATAGGTTAAAAAAAATGAATGTGGCAAAAAAACTAAGTGCAAAACAGAAGCCAAAGCAAAGTGCTGAAAGACATTTGAGGAGAGGGTTGGAGAGAGGTAGGAGAGGGAGAGGGAGAGAGACATACACACAGAGACAGAGACAGAGAGAGAAGAAGGAGGAGGAGGAGATGAAGGAAGAAGAGGAGGGGAAGAGGAGAGAAGAGAGACACCCATTTAACCTAGAGGGATCAGGAAAGGCTTCATGGAAGAAACATTTCAGTTGCTTCTTAAAGAAAAGGAAGGACTTCAACAGATGGAGGTAAAATGTTTCATTCTAGGAATGGGGAACGGCATGAATGAGATGGAATGGGACAGGATGAAAATGGGGCATGTAGGCTAGTTCAGTTTCACTAGAATCTAGATTATGTGAACGGGAATAGTATAAAATCTGGTTAGGCAGGTAAGTGGGATCCAGGTCACATAGGATTTTACATATTAGGATGAGGAATTTATACTTTATTTTTGGCATTCAATGGACAGCCACTGTTTTTTTTTTTTCAGAATAGAGGAGTGATATTGTAGTTGTTATGGAGTGTGGATTAGAGAGGATAATGGAGAGGATGGAAATAGGATGACCACTTAGGAGGCCATTATGTAGTCTAGGACAGGTAAGAAGAGATGGACAGCTAGGTGACACAGTGGATAGGGCACTAGACCTGGAGTCAGGAAGTCCTGAGTTCAAATGTGACCTCAGTCACTAGTTGTTTGATCCTGGGCAAGTCACTTCACCCTGTTTGCCTCAGTTTCCTCATCTGTAAAATGATCTAGAGAAGGAAATGGCAAACCACTCCAGTATATTTGCCAAGAAAACCTTAAATGGGGTTACAAAGAGTTGGACATTATACTGAACAATTACTGAACAGAATGCCCAAGTCCCTTACAGCTCAAACTTATATTGAGTTTTATTCAAAAAGTCCACATGGAACTAATAGGAGACTTCCCTGTCTTCCATAATGGAAGGTAGTAGGATAATCAGTACTAGTAAAATGAAGATATTTACTGAATTGCCCATTAAGGAGCAAAGAAGAAGGGGAAGGGATGCAGGGTACTTAACTGCGCCATCCAGCAAGAGGCTGAAGGTTGGGGGTGCAGGGGAGGACTAATGCCTGGTACCAATCAAAGCAGTTTTCATTGCGTGATGCAGTAGATAGAGCAATGGGTCTGGAGTCAGGAAGACCTGAGTTCAAATACAGCCTCAAACACTTACTAGCTTTGTGACCCTGGACAAGTTACTTCACCTCTGTTTGCCTCAATTTCCTCATCTATAAAATGGGGATAATAATAGTACCTCTCTCCCATGGTTGTTGTGAGAATCAAATGAGATAATAATTGTAAAGCACTTAGCACAGTGCCTTGCACGTAAGTGCTATATAAATGTTAACCTTTATTATTATCATCATTTCTATTTACATTGTTGAAGTCATTGTATATGTTGTTTTCCAGGCTCTGTTTTACTCACTTTGCATCCATTTGTATGTCTTACCATGTTCCTTGGTATTCCTTAAAATCATTGTTTCCTACAGTATAGTAAAAGTCCAATATTTTCATGTACCGTGATTTGTTTCATCATTCCCCAGTCTACAAGCATCTAGTTCATTCCCAGTTCTTTGCTGTGACAGAGAAATGCTTCTCTAAATATGTTATTACATATGGGATCTTTTTTTTTCTGTCTCTGACTTTCTTGGATTATATGGCTGGTAGTGGGATTTCAGGATCAAAGACCTTTAATTATTTCCTCTCATAATTCCACATTGCTTTTCAGAATGATCAAACGAAATCACAGCCCCATACTGATGTGAAAGGCCAATTTTCTGAACATCTATATTCTTATAGTTTTCACATATGACTGCATGGTATAGTGCCATTTTTGAAGAATTAATGTTGAGGGCAATGGAAAGTTGTATTGTGGTTGTGAGTAAGCTACCATATCACCAAAAAAGCGTTAGGTAGAAGTAGCATAAATAATATAATCAGAGATTTGTATAACTGGAAAAGGGCATGGGCTGATCATGTAGCATGAGCCACAGATAACTGATGGGCACTCCATGTAATCCAATGTTATCCATACAATTTCAAGAGGTCTAGAGCAGGATTTCTTAACTTGGGGTTCATTAACTTGTTTTTATAAATATTTTGATAATTGTGTTTCAATATAATTGATTTCCTTTGTAATCTTACATATTTTATTTTGTGCATTTAAAAATCAGTATTCTTAGGAGGGGGCAAGAAGCTTCACCCAGACTGCCAAAGGGATCCATGGCACACAAAAAAGCTTAGGAACCCATGATTTAGAGGAAACCCTCCTCTCCCAGAACATTTAGTGGACATACCGTGGAGGATTTCAAGGATAAGAACGCATGAATGGGCTATATAAGCTGTCAACCTGAAGGGAGTATACTTATTAATCCCATCATAGGTCCATTGAAGGAGCCTTCACAGCACCACACCAGGTTAGCCCTGGAATAATCACAAAATTCAACCCTTTGTTTTACTGATGAGGAAACTGAGGAAGAGAAAGATGGAATATAGAAGTAGTTAGCTGGTGGTGCAGTGGATAGAGCACTGGGCCTGGAGTCAGAAAGACCTGAGCTTGAATCCAGCCTCATACTAGCTGTGTGAACCTGGGCAAGTCACTTAACCTCTGTTTACTTCAATTTCTTCAACTGTAAAATGAGGATAATAATAGTACCTAACAGGGGCAGCTAGGTGGTGTAGTGGATAAAGCATGGGCCCTGGAGTTAGGAGGACCTGAATTCAAATCCGGCTTCAGACACTTGACACTTACTTAACTGTGTGACCCTGGGCAAGTCACTCAACCCCAATTGTCTTGCAAAAAAATAATAATAATAATAGCGCCTACCTCGCAGGGTTACTGTAAGGATCAAATAAGGTAATATTTGTAAAAGTGCTTAGTACAGTGCCTGGCACATTGTAGGTACTATGTCAAAGCTTATTCCTTTTCCTTTTCTTCCCCTTCCCAACTGAAATGCTTAGTCATATAGGTACTGAGTGGTAACTCTAGGATAAGAATTAATGTTCTCCAACTCCTAGGCATTTCTCCTTCCTCCAATGCTGCTATTTCTTCTTAACCTGTGTTCTTCTACCCATCATATTTTCTCCCTGTCCATTCCATTGTTTTTGTCCATACCATGTTATTCTTTTACTAGTACAACCAAATATGTGTTCCAAACAACCTTTTATCAGTAAAATGGTGCCAGAATGCCCCAACAGGATTTCTTGTATCACTGGTCTCATTTTACATAATCCCTAACTTAATTTAAAAAATTATAATACTCTGTAATTTAGCAACTTCATCTTTTTGTGCAGCAAAACAAAATTTGTTTTTGCTGCCAGCCCCACAAAACTCAATCCAAACCTTTTGAAACAAATAGTAATATTGATATTTCTACCCAATTCATCATAAAAAAATAAAGATTCTGGACTCAAAGTTTTCCTGGCAGGTTTGTTGATGGGATAAAACAGAATCCAAATTTTTTCCCCCTTCTGTTTGTTTGCTTTTACAGCTGTTTTGGAGGAAAACAGAGCTGTTCAGTCATAAATGAAAGAAAAATAATGACTCAGAGGAACTACGGGGAATTGTTCCATACAATAACTAGTCACCACAAACCCAACTGTGTTCTTGTTTCAAGATCCTTAATTCCATGGTCTCCAAATACCTACTGGACATTAACAGCTGGATATCCCAAAATTGTCTCTAAGATCCATCTTGTTTCTTCCCTCTGTGACCATATTTTTTTGTGTGCCTCCTATTGAGGCAATTAGTTGACAGAGTAAATAAAGCATTGAATCTAGAGTCAGGAAGACATGAGTTGAAACCTGGCCTCAGATACTACTTGTATGCCCTTGGGCAAGTCTCTTAACCTCTATCTGCCTCAGTTTCCTAAACCACAAAATGGGGATGCTAATAGTATCTACTTCCCAGAGTTATTCTGAGGACCATATGAGATAATATTTGTAAAATGCTTATTACATTTCTGGGCACAGAGTTAACACTTCATAAATGCTTATTCCCTTCCTTCTCTCCTCAGTAAACTGAATTTCCCGTTTCTGGCAGGGGTAATACTATCCTCCAAATCCTCCAGTAAAATCCTCAGATCTTTTTCAATCTAACCATGACTCCCTAATCATGTACTTCTGAAGTTAAATTTTAAAAATCAAGTGAATGCTATTAAATTTCATTTTATTCTGGGCAACCCAGTAGTCTAGTTTTTCCAGTATGTTTTTTAACCCTCATTCTGTAATCCAGTGTGTTAATTGTCTCTTCCAGTTTTTGTCATCTGTAAATTTGATAAGCCCAAAGATGTAATTTAAAATGGCATACAGCTGCATAAACACTGAGTCTTCTCTGGACATTTGCCTGTCTTCCACTGGGTTTCTTAATAATCACACCTACATTTTCAATTTTATGGTATTACTTTCCACCATATATTTTCAGTGCTCAAATCAAACTGGATTGATGTATATGCTCTTATCATCTAGTCAATGATAAACATATAAGCAGGTGATGATAATGATGATGATGATGATGATGATGATAGCTAGTGTTTATATAGTGCTTTATAGTTTACAAAGCACATATGGCATCATGTTTGATTCTTACAACAAAGCTGTGAGGTCTTATTATTACCTCCATTTTATAGAGAAAGAAACAGTCTTGAGAGAGGCTAAGTGACTTGTTCAGGGTCACACAGCTAGTAAGTATTTGAGGTGATATTTGAACTCAGGTCTTCCTGACTCCCAAGTCTGAGGCTCTTGCACTTTTTCTTACACTCTGCACCTCTTGCACTTTCATCTCAGTCATTGATTTTTTGGTCCAGTCTTGTGATTTCATTGGTATAAGGAAGTGCTGGAGAGGAAATTGCCTCTAGCAATGCATATTAACAACTGTTCTGAGACTCTCTTTGGAAATTTACTTGAGGCATTAAGAGGTTAAGTGACTTGACCAGTGTCACACAGTATGTATCAGAGAAGGGAAACTAGATCTTTTGGATTCCATATCTACTATGCTGCATGATCTTGACAAAAATCTTAAATAGTATATGGCCAAGCAGAGATTGTTGGGGTCCACCACTGAGCGTCCCTTTTAAGGTTAACTCTATCACTAATTTTGAAAGGCTAAACCCATCTACTTGTATTATCATATTACTTCATTTCTTCTTCTTTTCTGTAGATATAAAATTGGACTCAAATCTAGATCAGTGCTTATCTGTAGTAGCCTCCCAATCTATCTGTCTAGTAACTTGGTCAAAGAGGAAAATGATGCTGGTCTGGCATGACTTGTTCTTGATAAAGCCATACTGGATTTTTGTCCCCACCACATCTTTTAAAAAAAAATTCATTAACCATCCATTTAATGAAATGTCCTAGAATTTTTCCCAAAAATCCAAAGCAAGATCATTCATATCTAGGCTGCAGACCATGTTTTCTTCTCTTTTTTGAACACATGGACAACATGTGAATGAACATGTGAAAATACAGTCTGTTCAATGTCTTAAATTCCTCTTCTGTCCTTTTTTGGTATGCGCATATATGGGGGTGGGGGGAATTAAATCCATAATTATTTGTTTCCAACAGAGATGGGGCAATCTATGCAGAAGGTCTTGTGTTGTTGGGTTTTTAGTGTCTCCAGCAATACATAGGGATACAACCCACACAGTGCCATTGATTTTTATCATTGCTTTTTTTTAGTGAATATTAAGTAGAATTTGGAATGGTATAATGAAAAGAGATGTATCTCAGGATTCATGAGACTTGAGTTCTGGTCTTTGCTCTGTCCTTAATTAGCTGTATGATCTTTGGCAAATTGTTTTTCCTTCTTGGACCTCATTTTCTCCATCTATCAAATGGGGTTGATGGAGTAGATGAGTACTAAGCTGTCTCCTAGTTCCAAAATCCCATCTTCTCTGTAGACAAAGCAGATGCTGAGCCAGCACCAGTAAGCCACAAGTTTTTCCTCATTAGTAGTGATGAATAAATATGTACAGACCCATCCATACACAATTGCTTGATTCCCCCTCGTGATTAATAGCACTCATATGCAAGGTGTCCGGCCAGGATTGGGGTATGTTTTTGGCTGTGGAACAGAGTAAAGCTAATAAGTTTATATTGGAATCCAGACATTGCCACTGACTTCATTGAAATCCCACTGAAAGTAATTGAGCTGACATGCAACAGTCATTTTGAAAAAAATATGAAGCTGGTGCCTAGTTGCTGGGAAACATACAAGCTTAGAGCCTTCATGCTGATAACGTATCAGATGACATAGAGAGTTAATAGAAAAAACACATGGTAAGAGTGTTAGAGAAGTATAACATGATGCACTGTGTGAAGTTCTTAGGTGACGGTTTTGTTGGGTGACTGGAGTGGGGGTGTGCTAGGGAGGGAGGGCTGCTTCATGAAGGAGGTGGTGTTTGAGTGGGACTTTAAAGGATGAGTGGGAATTCAACTTGTGGAGCAAGGCAAGGAGGGTATAGGGATGAGCATGGAGGTAGACAAAGATTTGACAGATGGGTCAGTCAAGTTTGGCTGGAGCCTGAAATCTTGCAGTGAGTAACAAGATAAGGTTGAGAAGGTAGGTGTTTTGGTTGAGAATCCCAGGGGAAAGCAGACAAATATGCCAGGAAGACTTAGCATTTGTACAGTTCTCTGTCATTGTTAATTATAACCTTGGGCTTGAAGACTGTGGCAGGACCATCTTTCTGATGCTGTGCTGTAACAGAGTTTGGCATCAGGTCAAGATATGGCTCCTAAATATATGATTGATGATGGTAAGTGAGGTGCTTATTGGTGTAAGAATAAGAGGGAGCAGAACATAGAAGTTGTTCAATATGTATGGAATGGGTTTTGAATATTGGGGAATGAGCATAAGGAAGGATGAGGTGTGTGAGGACCTTCACAGTCAATTCTTTGTTCGGTGTGGATGAGGGAGGAAGATCATCTTGGTACAACTTCCTTATGCTGGGTATACAAAAAGTGGATTCTAGGGTTGGACACAGGCAGGTTGTGGCACTGGGCCTGCTGCTGATCCCCATAAGACTTTTGGGAGCTATGAGGACTGAGTCCAAGTATATGTAAATCTATACCTAGTCCGATAGTGAGTCCTTAGTAATTTCCTCATGGGCCAAATAAAATGCTTGGGAAAAAGCCAAAAAAACTAAAGTCTAGGTATATCAATGTCCACATCCTTGGGGTGCAGCAGATCCTTGAATGCAGAGATCTTTGAATGTTGAGCAGTTGAGTCTGCACTTGACTCCAAGCCCAGACCTAAACACAAAAATGAGTTAAGTGGTAGTGTTCGTGGTGGTCTGGCATGAAGAGAGTTTGGTGTCTGGGAGATCTATGAGGAAGCCCTTTCAGTAGTCCAGGAAACTGGTAATGGGAACCTGTACAAGAGTAATGGCAGTAGGAATAGAAGAAGAAAGCGGGAAATGTGAGAGAATTTGTGGAGATGGATCTGTGGCTTCTATAACTAACTGGACATGAGAAATGAAGGCGAAGGAAGAGTCAAAGATGGCATTAAAATTTTGGACATGGAAGACTTGGGGAATAAAGTTGTCTGTGACAGAAATAATTGAGGCAGAAAGAGGAGATAAGGCACGTGCCTAGATAGCTGAAACAAAACTTCAATGTATAGTGGGAATGTGGAGTGGGGGTAAGGTGGGGGGGGTGGAGGCAATTTAGAAGGGAGGTCAGGAAGCCCTTCAGTCAGGAAGAACTTGGAGGAGGGGGCTTTTGAGCTAGGTCTTGAAAATTAGGTAGGATTTCATTAGGCTGAGATGGGGGATGGGAGGGTCTAAGATGGTTATTTGTAGGCATAGAGAGGCAGGAAATCATGGGATGAAGTCTGTGGCTCAATTTTCCTACAACAATGCATAGTAGTTGAGGGATCTCAGTGCCTTGGTCAGTGATTAAGAAATTGTCTTTATCCTGGCAGAAGTTTAGACAGAAATGTCTCTTTGAACAGAATCAGTTTCCTGTTTGGACTTTTTAAATTCTTGTACCTTATAGAAATTCTGGTTTTAATTCTTGTGCCTTATAGAAAACCAGACCAACAAAAAGAAAAAAAAAACAAGAAAGTAGCCCCAAACCTGGATTTAAACCTACCCTTTAAACCAGGAACAAGAGAGTCCTTAGCTGGAGAAAAGGCGGTCAATAAATTTTAGTTTTGAATTTTAAAAAATGGAAATACAAATACTTCCCTCTTTTTTTTCTTCCTCCTACTCCTCCTCACCCCCTTTAAAACCTCTGATCTTCCCGGGTGGGTGCCATCAGTCCCTTCAACTGGAAATACAGGATTATTTGATCTTTTTATAAGCACTGACCTGAGGTAGTATTGTTTTTAATAATAACCTTAAGAATAGGGTTTATTTCACTCTTTGTACAGGGTGTTCCAAAGGTCTTAATTCAGTTTTAAGCCTCAATAGTTTATAGCTTAAAACTACGTTAAGACTCTTGGGATTCCCTGTATTTGTAGTCCCTGCACTCAATAGGGGGCCTGGTACACACTAGGTGTTTAATAAATGCTGGCTGACTAATATAACTTGAATGACACACATTACTTATCTGTATCAAATTTATTGCTTTTTAAAGGCCAGCAGGGTTAAGTGATTTGCCCAGGGTCACACAGATACTAAGTAGCAGAGGCAAAATTTGTACTCAAGTCCTTTGACTGCAAAGTTAGCATTCTTTCCACCATACCACTCTCAAATACCCAGATAATGTCTTGAAACAATTTCCGCTAGCAGTTAGATGCCAGTGGGTTTGTGTTAGCCATAATGTAAGCCATAATGTTCCAAGGGCCTTTTTTAGACAATTATATAACTCAAAAAGACGAATTATTTTAGTTTTGGAAATTTTCTCTGAGATCACTTAGGACATGTGTTTCTTTGAGTACCCTTTAAATTATATTCCCTAGGCAGGCACTCCTCAGTCTTCTTAGATAATTGGCCTTTCTGCCATCCATTTCATCCTTCACTGTTGTGACTGTAAGTCAGGAGATACGGGATCTGGCCCTGTCTTTGCAATGTCACTGTCATGCAAACAAGCATTTATTAAGTGTCTACTATGTGGCAGTCACTGTGGCAGGCTCTGGACTATCTATATCAGCCTTAGCCACTTGCTTCATCTGTTTTCTTATCTTCAAAATGAGGGTGTGTACAGCATAGTAGTACAAGAAAAAGACTGTGACTTTATGATCTGAGGACTTGGGTTCAAATTTTGCTTCTTTATACTGGGCAAATCATTCAACGTTATTGGTTCTTATTTTCCTTATCCATTAAATAAGGAGGTTGGACTGATGTCCTCTGAGGTCTCTACCTCCCTGTGATCTCTTACAACTTTAAGGTCTTAATAGCATGATGATGACTTTGTGACTGCTCTGATGAGGCCAAAATTTCTATGAAGAAATTCATTCCTGTTTTTCAAGATTCATGGGGACTATCAATTATGTGGAATCTAAACTCCATATAGAGCTCTTTTGTCAGCTGGGTGTTACTGTTCTAGATGTGTGCTTACCTTTGTAGTAGGTGTTGGGTTCTGGAAGCATGTCATTCAGGCGAGTTCCTTGACCTGCTACCCTGACCATAATGTTAGGGGTCAATTGACATTCTGCTCCATCTGCTGTATAGCTGGTGGCTGAATCATCTGTAGAAGGAGAGGGGGTGGGCTGGGCAAGAGCCCAAGCAAATGTAATGACTGCAGTATTTTGGACTGCATTGCCAATTGCTGTAATGATTTAATATGGCGCCCACGCAGTGTGATTTATTCCCCTGCCTGAAGTTAGGGGTTTCAATATACAAGGGAAAAATAGCATTGCATTTTTTGAGGTTGAACTAACTTGTGGTGCATTTTTATTTTCTTTTTTTTAGTGGATGCTTTTTTTTTTAAGGCAATAAATTTTTATAACTATTTTTTGTTTTCCTATCACCTAAGTTTCTACCTAAATCCCATCCAGGTCCTCCCTTCAGAGAACTATACCTTATAACAAAGAATTTAGGGGTAAAAAAGAGGGAGAAGGGAGGAAAAATCAGCAAAACTGATCAATATATTGAAAAAATGTGATATTCTATGCCGTACTCCACACCTGTGGACCCCCAACCCCTCCCATCTCTGAAAAAGAGGTGTCTTCTGATGTCTTTTCTTTTTTTTGATAGCAAAGGCCATGTTTTTTTGTTTTGTTTTGTTTTTTGTTTTGGCTAGGCAGTGGGGTTAAGTGACTTGCCCAGGGTCACACGTCTAGTAAGTGTTATGTGTCTGAGGTCAGATTTGAACTCAGGTCCTCCTGATTCCAGGGCCAGTGCTGTATCCACTGCACCACCTAGCTGCCCCAAAGGCCACATTTTTAAAAAAAATTAGAAGAGAACCAAATCAGGTACTTTTCATAACTATGGGCAGAGAGAGAATTTTAAATAAACAAAGATAGATGTGATCACAAATGGTTACATAGATGATTTTTGTTACATGCAATCGAAAAGTTTTTGCCTGAAAAGAAACCGGGAATGTAGTCAATTGAAAACTGATGTCTTTTCTTTGGGGTCAAGGTGGTTCATATTTATTTTCTTATCCTTAACCACAGTCATTATAAATACAGGACCTAGACTTCTGCTCTTAAAAGTGCAGAGAAATGTGAGTCAAAGAAAGACAAAATAAACAAATAAAAAAAGGTTTCTTGTATTGCTTAACATAAAACCTCACTTCTTCTAATGTAAACTTTAAAAACATTCATTAGAATTGCCTAACTGGGAATTGATTTGCATTAACTTATCCCCTTTAGATTTGGCCTTTGTAGGTAGCAACAAATGTTTCTTAGATTATTTAATTTTTAAAGTTATATAGCCACCATACAACTTTTTGGATATGCTGTGTTACCTTTTGTGAATAAGGTCCTGAAGAGAGAGGAATTTATGAGAGATATGATTTAATAAGACTGGAATTGCATAGGGCTTTCTGTAGGTTTTCTGGATTTGGGGGTTCATTATTCAAATTCAGTAAATGGAGAGGCTATTTATTTCCCTTTTATACCTACTTTTAGAATCCTTAGGTTGGGTACCAGATTCTTTGTGAAGCTTTTCTTGTTCCATGTGGTTATTGACTGAGTTGTTTTCTCTATCTTTTCCTAGTTGTTTTTCATTGGTATCTTTTGTTAATTTCTTAAATCTGTAGTTCTTATGGATATTACTCTAAGGAAACATGTCAAAGTTGTTGTTCATAAAGAGTACAATTCAATGACTCTTAGAACTATTGTAAGGACTGTTGGTGTGGCAGGGTCACAAGGAAACAGGAGAGGGAGAACAGGAGTGAAAAGAACAGTCAAAAGTGGAAAACAAAGCCAAGAATCTATAAACTATTGCTGTGAAACAGCCTAATTAATCCTGAGAAAATAAGCAAAGACTATGAGACAGACTCAGTGACTAGAGCAACTTTAATTGTACCTCCATATTGAAGTTGGAAGAACAGTGAAAAGACCAGTTTAAAAAAAAAAACCAGCTGCTAACCATAACTAAGAAGAAAAACCACTAGTGATGGGTAAGGCAAAGTCATGGAGTACTGAAAACTGGGAAAAGGTAGTTTTTACTGATGAAGCTTACTTTTTTAAAAAAAAGTATTTAGTATTTTATTTTTTCCCAGTTACATGTAAAAACAATTTTTAACATTTGTTTTTAAAACATTAAGTGTCAAATTCTCTCCCTTCCTCCCTCCATCCCCCCCCCCATTGAGAAGGCAGGCAAATCAGTATACGTTATACTTGTGTAGTCATGTAAAACATTTCCATATTAGTCATGTTGGCTCCACCCCCCAGCTTACTTTTTCATTCAAGGTTGTATACCAAAACTTTTGTCAGAAGAAGTCCAGGTCTGCCCATAAGATCTGGGCCTCTTTATTAAAATATCTACCCTAAAAAAATGTTTTGGAGATTTTTGTTTTACTTCCATTGATCTGGATGTATTTTCCACTCTTAGAGAATGATGAACTCTGATGAACTTACTGATTTACTGATAAATAGAACTCTTCCAGAATTATACTGCAATACCTTTTACCATATTCCAACATATAACAAAAGCTTAAGAGATGTATTCAAGAAATGGTTTTTAGCATGCTTCAGTGGTCTGCGAACTCACCTTATTTAAGTTAATTGAAGACCTACAAGTTATCATCAAGGCTAGATTTGGAAAAATGGATTATTCATCAAAGACATGTTTATATCTAGTCACATAACCAGTGTGATAAAAGTGTGGCTTCATGTTGAAGACTTGAAGAATTTGCATTAAAATGTCAATTCAGTGCCATAAATGTACCAGAGACTATCCTGGGGCTGGAGAGAGAAAGCTAAAAAAGGACGTCTCTGCCTCCTAGGGGGCGCTAGGGGGCACCACAGAGCATAGAGCGCTGGTCCGGGAATCAGGGAGACCCAAGTTTAAATCTGGCTTCATATACTTGCTAGTTATGTGGCCCTGGGCAAGTCACTTCACTTCTGTTTGCCCTAGTTTTCTCAACTGTAAGGAAATAATAATAGCATCCTCCCCCTCCCCCCCAGGGGTGTGAGGATCAAATGAACTAATATTTGTAAAGTGCTTAGCACAGTACCTGGCACATAGTAGGTGCTGTATAAATGCTGGGGGAAGCTAAGTGGGGCAGTGGATAGAGCAGGGGCTGGAGTCAGGAAAACCTGAGTTCAGATTTGGCCTCAGACACTTACTAGCTTCGTGACACTTAACCTTGTTTGCCTCAGTTTCCTCATCTGTAAATTGAGCTGGAGAAGGAAATGGCAAAGCACTCCAGTATCTGTGCCAAGAAAACCCCAAATGGGGTCATCAGAGTTGGAAATGATTAAAAGAGCTTTTAATGAACTCTCCTATCACTTGTATGGTACTTATCTGCAGGTTGAGGAAACTTTCCTTCTCTTCTGTTCAAGAGTGAATAATAGAGCAGGTATATCACAAGCCAATAAATACAAGAATAAAAAAAAAACATTTGAAGCAAGACTTCTCTTTGCTGACTTTAAGGAAAGGGAAATCCAGGAAGACCAAGGGCCAGTTGACCAGGATACTTTATTTTTAGACTCTGTTATCTGATTTTGATCCAAACAACCTTCCCATGGCTTACATTTGGCATGCTGAACTTCTCTTTTGCTGGATCTTTATCACAGTCACGGTGGGTGCTCCTCCAGGTTTTGTCCTAGTTACACTTCTTTTTTCCCTCTCTACAGTAGTGCTGGGTGATCTCATCAGCTCTCATAAATTCAACTGTACAAGATTCTCTATACAGATGATTCCTGTTCTAGGTATATATCCAGCACTGATATCTCTCTGTCTCTGTCTCTCTCTGTCTCTCCTCTCTCTCTGTCTCTCTTTCTTTCTCCCCTCCCCTCTTTCCCCCTCTTTCTTCTTCTTCTCTTCTTCTTCTTCTTCTTCTTCTTCTTCTTCTTCTTCTTCTTCTTCTTCTTCTTCTTCTTCTTCTTCTTCTTCTTTTCTCTCTCTCTCTGTCCTTTCTGTCTCTGTCTCTGTCTGTCTGTCTCTCTCTCTCACACACATACACACACAGACAGCCTTTTAGACATCTGGTTGCGTCATTGACATCTCAAACTCTCTATGTACAAAACAGAAATAATTCTCTTTCTCCAAAAAACATTCCCTTTCCCTCAACTTTCTTCTTACTGTCTAGAGCACCACAGTCCAGTTATCCAGGTTCACAACCTCAGTGCCATCCTCAGCTTACCTAGTCACCTCCTATTTACAATATGTTGTTGAATCTTGTCATTTTAAAATTTCCAACAGCTCTCAAATGTCCTTTTCTCTATACTTACACAACCACTACCCTTGTATAGGCCGTCATCGTTTCTTATCTGGATTATTGCAAAAGCTATTGAAGCAGCTACGTTATAGGGGGGTAAAACACTGGACATAGAGTAAGGAAGATCTGAGTTCAGATCCAACCTCTGATACTCAGTAGCTGTGTGACTCTGGGCAAGTCATTTAATATCTATCTGCCTCAGTTTCCTCACTTGCAAAATGATGATAATAATAGGATGTCGTGAGGATAAAATGAGATATTTGTAAAGCACTTTGCAGACTTTAAGCACTATATAAATGCTAGCTATTGCTATTATTGTTGCTAATAATAATAATAATAATAATAATAATAATAATAATAATAATGATGGTAATAGCCTTATGGTTAGTCTCTTCCTCAAGTCTCTTCCCACTCCAGTCCATCCTATGTTCATCTGCCAAAGTGATCTTCCCAAAGTGTTGATCTGACCATTCCCTGCCTGCAACAAATTCAGGTGGTTCCCTATTATCCCAACAACCAAATATAAAATCTTCTGTTTGGTATTTTAAGCTCTTCACAATCTGACCCCTTCCTACCTTTCCATTGTCTTTATACTTTATTCCCCTTGATGCACTCTACAATCTAGCTACACTGGCATTCTTGCTGTTTCTCACAGAAGGTACTCCATCTCCACACTCTGAGTTTGTACTATTCTTCCTTATCTCACAGAATGGTTTTTTACCTCACTGTGGCCTTCTGGCTTCCGACTTAGCTCAAATCCACCTTCTGCAAGCTTTTCTTGGTCCCTCTGCCACTAATCCCTTCCCTTTGAGATAACCTGATTGATATATATGTATATGTATATGTATATATTATACATAGTTATTTGCCCATTGTGTTCCTCATTAGAATGTGATCCCCTCCAATTAGAAGGAAGGATATGAATGATGACCCAGGAAAAGAGATTGAGGAAGAGTAGTCAGATGCATAGTAGGGGAACTGAGAGACGTTAGCAGCCTGAAAGCTAGGGAAGGAAGGAGAATCTGGAAGAAGGGGATAGAAATAGTATTAAAGGATGAAGCCTGAAGAAGTATAAAAGAAAAGAAACATTTATCAAGTATTGAAATAATCAGATGGATTCTGTTTTTTAAAAATTGATCCTATTTACAGTTAATTGATTTTGTCCTGTAACTGCCTAAGTCATGATTCTTTGTCTCTGAATCTTGTTTAGAAATTCAGCTGGCCTGTAATGAGTTAAGTTTAGAAATCCAGTTCTCCTGTTAATCACTGTTCTATTCTTGTGTCAAGGAAATCTGTCACCCTTAAAGGACGCAGGTGGATGCCAGGGAGTATGGTCTAGTATCTTTACACCGCCAAGCTGTCCTTCAGGGGTGTCTGGTTTGTTATTCAAAGGAGTCTGGTTTGCTATCTCTGTCCTTGCAGATGCAGCTAGACTCAACAATGAACATTTCTTAGTCACAGGAAGAAGGAGGGGTTGTTGCTACCCCTCATTCCCAATTTCCATCCAGTCATATTTCCTTCCATCTATGATGCTAGCCTTCCTATTTTCTGTATTTTTCAGAACTATAAAAGAAAGATGTCCCCCTCATTTGGGGTCTTAGCTTTTCTAGGGAAGCTAAGATCCTATGTATTGGTAAATATGTACTTTACTAATAAATCAGTTGTGCTTGGAACTTTGTGCCTCAGTCTACTTTATTCTAACTGTTGGAGCATTCAATATCTGTCAGGCACTGTGCTAAGCTCTGGGAATACAAATATAAGCTAAAAGAAACCGGGTCCTTGCCTTCGAGGAGCTTACAATCTAATAGGGAAAGATAATAATACCCTAATGGGGAACAGGAGAGGAGGAGGGGAAATGAAGGTGAGGGATGTTTTTGAAATCTGAGTCAAAGTCAGAGCTGTTGAACTCAGAATCTGAAATTGTGCTTGAGTACTGACCCTGGAGAAAGCAGTTCTAGAATCATAGATCTTTAGAGCTGCAGTAACTACAACAATAGTAGCTACATAATTACATAGCATCTTAAGGTTTGCAAAAAGCCTTTGATGTATTATCTCATCTGACCCTAAGAAGGGACCTTACTGGCCATTGGTACATCTTCCCAAAGGATTAGGAGAATACAGTGGTCCTACAGAGAGACTCCTTATGAAAGCATGCATGAAAAGACCTCAGCTAAGGGGCCTCAGATGTCATCTCTAACCCCCTCATTTTTCATGTGAGGAAACAAAAGCCCCAGAAAAGGGAAGTGATTTATGGGATAATATTGTCGTGTTTGAAAGTGGATCCCGTGGTGCTAGAGCCATTTGTTGATTTTCTGAGGGTCAAGACAACAAATATGACTCGCAAAATGTGTATAAATCTAAGGACTGGATTTCATTTTGGGGAGAGGGGAGAATCACACTATTTAATATTTTAAAACCCTTTTGGATTACTTAAAATGTACTCAGCATACAATTCTCTTAATTAGATTTCTTTTTATATCACACTATTACAATCATACATACTGATACTTTGACTTAAACTTTATATGCATTCTTAGTATGCATTCTCTATAAATTAACTCTATAAATGTGTATTCTACAAGGAAAAATAAAATCGTGCAAGGAAATTGATGTCAGACAGTGTTGGAGGGGAACAGAAAGAAAAGGAGGAAGGGGAAAAGACAATGTGGTTTTTTTATAAATTAAGATTTTTTTATCTAGACCAATAATTTTATTTGCTTAATCAAGGATAATTATACTTAAACCTGATAAAAAGTATTACAATTCTTATCATACCAGGGAATATATGCCTAGGGTTGTCCCATTTAATCCAACTCCTTCTTTTTACAAATGGGGATACTGGGACCGTAAGAAGTTAACTGATTTAATTGAGGTTATTCAATCAGTAAGTGAGGAAGTCAGACCTTGAACCCAAGACTTCTGATTCCAAGTCCAGTTTGTTTTTATTATACCACCACTCTGTCAGCCTCTTTACTCATCTGTAAATTGTAAACTATTTGTCACAAAACCAGATTTGCCTTCCTCCATGAATGTTGTGAGGGTCAAATGAAATTATGGATATAAGAGTGTTTTATAATTTAAAAAACACTGTATGAATTGTTTCTTTCTGTAATTAAAATATTTAGAATAAACTTACGTTGTAGTATTAGACTGGAATCACCAAGGTATACCAACAGAGGTTCCTGACTACATTCTGGGGAAGGGAGAATAATGTGGCTTTCCTAGAAGCATATATAATGGGGAGGAAAGGAAATTTTATATTCACCTACATCTAAAGAACACTGTGTATACTGGTGCCCATTTCACAGCATCATAGAATCTGAGTTGGAAGGGATCCAGAAGATCATCTTGCTCAATCCATGACTGACTAGGAATTCTTTCTGCCAACATTCTTAAGAAGAAAAATTAGGAGATTCAACTAGAGGCCCCTCTCATTTTAAATCCAGGGACCTATAGTCAATTAGTCTCTGTTCAAAGACTTTCGGTGATGGGGAATCCATCACTACCTGACGCATCTGATTCTCCCCTTAGACAACCATAGTTGTTAAATAATCCAGAAAAACAAACCAGTACATTGATGGATTATATTTATTTGTTACAGGAGAAGATTTCTACCTGGGGAGAGGAGTTGTAGTTGCTGCATTAGTGGGTAGTGATTAAATCCCCCTCCCTCGATAATCAATAAAACATTTTTAAATGCGTGAAAGAGAAAAAAAATGCAGAAGGCAACACCATCAAATATAGCAGTTTTGTTACTATCTTAATTTCATATATGTGTATGTACATACATATATAATATATAATAAATTATTCATATAGATAATATATAATTATGTATAATTTTTTCAAAAGCATACTGTATATAACACAAGTTCAATTTCTTATACAAACTTCTTGTACATTGAAATTTGTTAATGATTTTTAAGTTTATAATAAAAAGAAAATTAAAAAATAAAAAATAATTGCTAGGAAATTTTATGTTTGTCTGCTTCCTTTCCTATGGCAAGAAACAGCTAGGTGGAACAGTGACTAGAGCACTAGACCAGGAGTCAGAAAGACCTGAGTTCAAGTCCAGCCTCAGACATTTAGTTGTGTGACCCTGAGCAAGCTACTTAACTTCTATTTGCCTCAGTTTCCTTAGCTATAAAATGGAAATAATAATAGCTCCTACTTCCCAGGGCTATTGTAAGGATCAAATGAGATAATACTTGTAAAGTGCTTTGTCAACCTTTAAGTGCTATATAAATGCTATCATCATCATCATCATCATTGTGCTGGTGGTTGTTGTTATTGTTCCTATTACTATCTAATCTTGTCAGATCCTCAATTTATTAATTAATTATTAGTTTTCAACATTTACTTTCACAAGATTTCGAGTTCCAAATTGTCTCCCTATGTCTCCCATCCCTCGCTCTAAGACAGTGTGCATTCGAATACTCCTTCCCCCAATCTTCTGTCCCTTCTATTCCGCCCTTTCTCTTAACCACTTCTATTTCTATTTTTCTTGTAGGTTAGAATAGATTTCCATATCCTTTTGCCTGTATATCTTATTTTCCAGTTGCATGTGAAAACAATTTTTAACATTTGTTTTTCAAACTTTGAATTCCAGATTCTCTCCCTTCCTCTCTCCCCACCCACCTTCATTGAGAAGACAAGCCATTTGATACAGGTTATACATGTGTAGTCATGCAAAACACTTCCATAATAGTCATGTTGGGAAAGACTAACTCTCTTCTTTGACCCTGTCCCTCCTCAAAAGTGTTTGTTTCTGATTACCCCCTCCCCCAATCTGCCCTCCTTTCTATCATCCCCTTCCCCCTATTTTCATGTAGGGTAAGATAGATTTCCATACCCAGTTGAGTGTTCATGTTAGTCCCTCCTTAAGTCAAATTCAATGAGAGTTAAGATTGACTCATTCCCTTTCACTTTCCCCCTCTTCTCCTCTACTGTAAAAGCTTTTTCTTGCTTCTTTTATGTGAGATAATTTACCCCATTCTACATCTTCCCTTCTCCTCCCAGTACAATCCTCTCTTACCCCATAATTTTATTTTAAAAATATTATCCCTTCATATTCAATTCACCCTTGCCATCTGCCTATATATATATATCTATATATATATAGATATATGTATTCCCTCCAACTACTCTAATCATTTTTTACAGGTGTTTGGATGGTTTAGGGGAGAGCTCAAGCGAGTCACTGCTTTTACTCCACCATATTGGCTCCACATCCTCAATTTCTTTACTGGTATCAAATCATTTTGATGAATACTGTTGTAGTATAATTTGAGATCTCTTATTGCTAGTCTCCCCTTCCTTCTCACTATTTTCATTATTTTTCTTGACATTTGACCTTTTGTTCCTCCAAATGAATTTTGTTATTATTATTTTACTAGCTTTGTAAAGAAATCTTTGGTGATTTGATGTGGGACTGAATAAGCAAATTAATGAGGGTAGTGTGATCTTTTTAAAAGTATTGACTTGTTCTCTATCTGGGTAATTAATATTTCTCTAGTTATTTGGATCCATATTTACTTGTGTAAAGAGTGTTTTGTAGTTTTAGTTATATAGTTCATATTCGTGTCTTAAATAGTAGAGTCAAGTATTTTATATATTCTATAGTTATTTTAAATGGATTTTTCTTTTCCTCCCTGCTAGGTTTTGTTGGTAATATACAGAAATACTGATGATTTACTTAGATTTATTTCATACCCTGTAACCTTGCTGAAGTTATTTCAATTAATTTCTAAGTTGATTTACTAGAGGTCTCTAAGTAAATATTCATATCATCTGTAAAAAGTTATAATTTTGTTTCCTCTTTACCTGTGTTTATTCCTTACTTTCTTCATAGTACTATGGCTAGCATTTTTGGCCATTATATAAAATGATACTAATGAGTTGGGAGGAGTTTAGGGGTAGACTGGGTTTCTAGGTAGTTTAGTGGATAGAGCACTGGGCTTGGAATCAGGAAGACTCATCTTTATGAGTTCACATCCTACCTGATACTCTCTACTTGTATGACCCCAGGTGAGTCACTTAACTCTGTTTGCCTTAGTTTCCTCATCTGTAAAATGAGCTAGAGAAGGAAATGGCAAACTACTCCAGTGTCTTTGCCAAGAAGACCCCAAGTGGAGTCACAAAGAGTCTGACTTACTGAAAATGACTGAACAGCAAAATAACATCTTGCCCAGGTTGGAAGTGCAGCAACCCTTCACAGGACCAGTCCTACTGCTGATAGAAATGGAAGCTTTGACCCACTCTATTTCTAACTTGGGCTGGTTTGCCCTGTATTAGGCAGCCTGATCTCTGCCCTACTGCCCTTCTCATGACTTATTTTATATTGGTGCCATAGTGAGTGTGGGTACTCAATTGGCTGTAGCCTTACTTAACTCAGAACTGAAGTGAACCACCAGCCTCAGCCTCCTCTAATCTCAGGAGAGCATAGAAGCATGAACCCCCATACCTGGAAATAGTAGTACTAATGGACATCCTTGCTTTACCCTGAGCTTATTAGAAATTTTCTCTTTCCTCAACTTTGTCCATGCCTTCCCCATATTGTGAATGTCCCTCCTCTCTGCCATCCTGTCCTGCAAGGCTAGGCTTAGTTCAAGTATCATCTCCTCCTTGAAAAATTCCCTGATCTCCCCAGTTAGAAATTATCTGATCCAACTCTGAACTTAATTCAATTCAATAAACATTTATTAAATGTTATCAAAGCTATATGTTAAACATTCTGCTAGAACTGGCAATGGAAAGATAAAAAATGTCAATCCCTTCCCTCAGGAAAATTTGCAGCCTAGTTATGGGGTGCAATGACAATATGTTGATAACTATCACATGAGTTAAAAACTGATTACATGCATTGGTGAGTTCAAACAGAAAGGCCTGAGAGATTCAAGCAGGCAAGGGATCCCTTCTAGCTGGGGAGTCAGGGGCGGCTTTCTGGGGAAAGTCAACAGCATCATCCTTGAAGAATGTCAAAAGATAGTGTTTGTTCCAGCTGTAGTCTATGACTTGTTCAAAGACTCTTAGAGGAGGCAGGATGAAATTAGCAAAAAAAGTAAATAGTCTAGATTGTCTGGGGGCACTTATTGCCTATATCAGTGATTTGGCAATCATATACTAACTTGTATTTTTATAATTTAACTTTAATTAAATTAACTAATTTAAATAAATGATTAAATAAATAAATTTAATCTCCTTGATAAGACTAATCTCTGAAGGCAGGGGTTATGAAGCATTTGTGTCTTGCCTTTTTAAAAAATGCAGACTTTTCCAAGGTGGGCTATCTTAGTAGGCCGCTTAAAGTATTGGTGCCAATAAGTGATGCTTTACTTTTTCTCCCTTTTCTGTCATTCTTTCCTTCTTTACTTTTCCACTCCCTTGCTTGTTCCTCTTTTTCCCTTGTTTACATAATAGACCTATTGATGACATCACTGGGCGCTTCTTAGGTGTCTGGTGGCAGTTAAAGCTTGAGAATTTCCTAGTCTTTCGACAACCTACACAGAACAGGCCAGGTAAATTTCTATGAGGCAGAATATATAGAGATGACATGAATGTTTCCTTTTTGTAAGAGTGAAAAACATTAGTCAATATAATTAGACAAATATTTAGTGCCTATGTGACAGGATTTGTGATAAGTTCTTGGAATACAATGGCAAGACTGAAATAGCCCAGCCCTCAAGGAGCTTACATGCTACTGTAGGAGTGGGAATGGGATTGGCGAAGGGTTGGGGGTGGCATGCCACATATATAGTTATTTTAATTATTTTACAAGATAATTTGAAGAAGGAGACAACTGACAACTCAGGGAATATGGAAAGGTTTCACCAAAGAAGGGACACCTGAAATGAACCTTGATGGAAGCTAAGGATTATGATTTATAATCTCAATTAGAACATTAGAACTAGAAAGTACCTTAGAGACCATCTAGTCTAGTCATTTTAAATATGAAGGAACTGAAGCTGAGAGAGGAGAAGCCCTGTAGTGAGATAGTGGAAGGACCAGAATCTATTCTCCTGAGTCACAGGTCACCCTTTCTATGCTCTCTAATAGGTTACCTCACAGACCATTTGATTGGATTATTTGTGTTGGAAGTTCCTCCCTAAATTTAAGCCAATCAGGTATTTATTTAGAATCCAGGACCAGGCTCTGTCTTCTCAGTGAAATACATATCTTCTTGCTCTAGGACAGGACACAAGCCTTCCAATTCTCTATTTTCTTGTTCCTAGGAGGTCAGTGTGAATGTAAAGGAGAAAGGAATATAACCGCTGGTACTGAAATCATTCCAAATATTTTAATCATTGAAATATTCAAAGTTCTTGAAGTCCATTAGTACCCAAATGGACATTTGCATAACAGATACCTCTCCCCTCCCCCACAAGACAGCTATTTCCCATCCCAAATGTCTTAATTTTGTGCACATGTCACCTTTATCACCTTAAATGCAATTCCCAAAGGTACAGAGTAGGCAGTTTGGCCCCTGGAGTTTGAGAAGATGGCCCTCACGGCCTCATGAGACACAGATGTTCTATTACAATGTATTTTGCTTGATGGAAATGAAAGCCTTCCACAGTGAAGGCAGTCGTTCTCCTGAAGAAACCCCGTGCTATATTTCCCATCCATAATCTAAAGGGAAACCTATATTTGGAGTCGGGTTGGGGGGAGGGAGAGAATTGTTTATGCGCTCTGTTGAAATATTCTCTTGAGAAGGCTGCTCTTTAAAAATTTTGATTTTCTTAAAGAAATGCATGTTGTTGAAAAAAAAAAGAATCTAAGCAGCTACTTTGCAGAACCTAAATGGTTAATGTTAGAAAAAATTTGCTGCAAATAAATTGATCAGTATGCAAGACGGTTGTCACCGGCTGAATCATGGTCCACAGTTAAGGTAAACAGATCTGTGATGACATTTTCTGAGCAGAATACAAATGGGGCTACGTTTCCTCCCAGAGGTTTCTGACATTTTCACTACACGGATAACATAGTCTCACAAGAAGGTATTGGTCAGAAGAAAGAATTATTACCCTGGTTTAATTCCTCTGAAAAAGGTAGGGCCGTAATATTTGATGATCTTTCTGTGAGAATAATTGTTCTAAGACTTATAGGGACTGAGGGAAAATGGTGTGATTTGGTTAAAAGCATCGTTTCCTGGGAGAGCTTTTGGATCATAGCTGGCTTTTACTGTTGTCAAAATAGCATGTCTAGTTCTGCTGTTAAAGTTGTCATATAATTTAAAAATAATTTGAACTGTTAATATAGGACTCTGGTATTTTTCTTCTTATTAACACAAAGCGTAATGTGAACAGACATCTTATTCTAGTTTTCACATTCATTTCATCTGCAAACCATTAAACTTTCATTTTTTTTCCAAGTGGATTATCTTGGTATGTCAATGTTTAGAATAGAAATGAGTCTGTTGCTAAATGTGGTGCTCTTAGCAAAGATTTTTTCGTGCAATAAGGAAGCTTTCAAAGTCATTGGCTCACACTGTTTAAGAAATGTGAGCACAAAACCTTCTAACTTTCTGTTCAAGAACAAGAAAGCCTTTTTTTTTTGCTAATTCTGAAATAAGAGATGAAATCTCTCATGGAGATCATGGGCACCTCAGTCTGTCTACTGTTGATGGTCTTAGATCTTCTCTGTCTTGATTTGTACACTTGGCATATGATAAAGACACATGGTAGCCAGATAGTTTGTGCCTGAACAGAGAACGAGTCAAAAAGAAGGAATATGTGGGTTTGAAGTGAAGCTGTGACCTTGACATTTCCTTAAGTTTTGTGCCGATGGGGGCACATGCTTCAAGACATTCTGGTGACTTAAATCCCTCTGAAAACAGGAGAGAATGAATTTTCTTGGGACCAATTATTTCCTCCAGAATTCCTTAGCTCCTCCAAAAGCGGTTTAGGATTGCATCATCTAATGTTTGTCAAATGTGTTATGTTTTTCACATCATTTTCACAATATATGATCTCTTTTCATCCTCATGGGAGCTCTGTGAAGTTGGAAAGACTGGTATCACCACCATTTTCCAGAGAAGGGTAGAAGCTGAGAGAGTGGAGATGACTTCACCAAGGTTATTAAGTAGCTACATAATGACAAAGCCCCTGTTGGAGCCCATGAGTTTTTTCGTTGCCAGTATTGTGCTCTTGTTAAACACCTTTATTCTATAGGGTTTCTACAATACAGAAAGAAAGATTAAAGCTGTAAGTTTATTGGGAAATAGCTAATGTTTGTATTTTCCTTTTTCATGAACTCAAGGCGTTTTTATAATAGTATTGCTAGAATTCTGGCTCTCTCTTCTTACGAAGAGATCTAGATTCTGCTTCTGGTTCTGTCACTAGTATATTGTGAGATCTTGTGTAAGTCACTTATTCCCTCACCATCGTATTTATGTCCCTTAGACATTGTCTGAGTTTAATATTTATCTTTGTATACCCAGCTTCTAGAACAGGGCCCAGGTGGATGCTGGTTGAATTTAATTAAGTTGAACTCTGAGGATTTATGAAACATGTCTTTAAAGAACATAACTTTTTCAGATCTGGCAGGATGGTCTAACTTAGACATCTCCAACCTTTTTATTATGAGAAGGGAGTTTCCACTTCACTTAAGTTGTTAGAATCATTAGTGTTATCACTCTCACCCCCATTGCTTTAATCATTCCCATTCCACCCACCATTCTCAGCTCCTCCATGTAATTTCAAGATCACTGGAGCAGAATAAAGGAGCTGAGAATGGTGGGTAGGTTGGGGATGGGGAAAGGGGTAGAGTTAGAGTGCTCACCAGGGTGCTTCTGACCTGGAAATACTATTGTCAGTTAAATTCCTCTCCTTGCTGATAACCATGGTAAACCTTGGAAAGGACGCCATGGTAGCAGGGATTGATTTGATCTGCCAGTTAAAGCTTAAATATCTACCTGTACAATCTAACCTTTAGATTTTGAAGATCTTGGTCTAGCTAGAGACCAGGTCCTTAAGTAAAAAGCTAGGAAACCCAATTTCCATTTTTGACTGTGTTACTTACTTACAAAATGGAATTTAGGACTAGATTCTTCCATTATGTAAGCTGCATATTGGAAGTATGCTGGGCCTTTTTGGTATCACTTTCAGGTAACAATAGTAATAATAACTACTCATGCTTTTATATTTTACAGAGAACTTTAATTGAATTCATTAATTGAATAATGAAGTTCTCAAATTATTAACCTGAGCTGATTTGGAATTTACTTTTTATAAAGATTATCGTTGGTCACTTAGTTCACCTCTGCCCTCTGGACCAAGGAGGATTGAGTGGGGATGAGGCTCTGCCCCTTCCCTTTCATGGGATTCTTGATACTCACATATTCTTTTTTGTTGCTTCTAAACACCACTGCCACTTGACTTCCTGGGGGCAATCATTTCTCTGCACTGTGTATAACCCTAAAGCTCTAACTATTCCTTATTTAATTGAGAAAGAGCCTTAGTAAGATCTTTGTTTCTGTTTAACAGGTATTAGTATTTTTTGATACTTAATTTGGAATTTGGGGTTTTAATTCTTTGGACCTCACATTGCTTTTTTGTGCTTGTATTGTAAAAGATGCTTTATCTTATTGACTTATTTGTGAGGGTGATGTGAATATTGGATACACCAAGTTCTCAACTCTTAAACAAAACTGGATGGTGCAATTCTGGAATAGATTCTATTTGTTTTCTAAATTTTCAATACTTCTCAGTGCTTTTTAGAAATTCAAAGCCTGAATGTCTTCCTGTATTGTAATGAGCTACCTAGAAACCCCAGTTTTGCTTTGGGCATATTATAGGAAGCAAGGTAAAAGATGTTTCATCTGCAAGTCCAAAGTTCTGACTTCCTCACTTTTTTTGTCAACTCCAAGCAAATATAACAAGGTGGGATATAGATGGGATAATAGTGCTGCAGCTTAGCAAAGGCTAAGAGTCAGGGACAGCTGCACATCCTCTGAGGTGATATGGACACTATGCTGTTGGACTGTAAGACTCAGGGTTAGGGAAGGAGCTAAATGTGACTATCCAGAGGGAGCAAGAATCTATTTGAAAAGGTAATATCCATCAGTGATGCCAAACTCAAATAGAAATGGGGTCCACTTATCTGTAGATAAGGATTTCTCTAATAGATTGCATATTGACTTAGTTTTAAAATGTGCTATTATCTATTTTTATTTTATTTTTATTTCTTTTGCTAAATATTTTCCAATTGTATTTTATTTTTGTTCATGCTGCCTTTGGGACTGTTGTGTGCCTCATGGGGCCTGCCAACTAAGTGTTTGACACTTCTGGTAGATCACTAGATAATTGGAGGCATCTGAAAGGGGAGCCCACAGGAAGGAACGCTTTAAACAATCTTTTATCTCATCAAGGTGACCCTCTTTTCAAGTACAAACTGCAGCTTATCCAATCTCTTTCATTCTATGTGACTCTTTTCTGTCTTCCCTTAAGGCCATCACAGGGGTTCTGCTCAACATGCTAGGGACCTTCCTTTAGTTATCTTGACATTTCAGGGACACCAGTGCAGCACGTGGATTGTTTATCAATTATCCCAGCGTGCGCTCCACATAATAGGTTCACTTTCTTTTCTCATCATCATTCATCTCTCTGACATATTCTTTTTTTAAAATAATTTAATATTTCCCCCAATTAAATCCCCCAATGTAAAAACAGTTTTAAACATTCATTTAAAAAATTGTTTTTGAGTTCCAAATTCTCTCCCTCTCTCCCTCCCTCCTCTCACCTATCCCTAACAGTAAACAATTTGGTATAGGTCATACATGTACAGTCATGCAAAATATATTTCCATGTTAGTCATGTTGTAAAAGAAAACACAAACAAAAAATCCCCAAGAAAAAATAAAGAAAGTAAATGCTTTGATCTGCATTCAGACTCCATCTGATGATATTCTTCAGGCTTTTTCTCTTACACAATTCTTGGTCTGTATTATTTTGCAAACTTCTTGTGCCTACTGTGCATCTCTTTATTGTTGTTTGGATGACCTCAATATTAATTCTTTGGCTGCTCTGAAATATGTACATATAGGTCTGTATACACACATGCACACATATATGTCTATATTATGTGCACAGTTGTATAAATATCTGGGTACATACACACACACACACACACACACACACACACATATATTAAAGCTTAAAACTGCACTAAGACTTTTGTAATGATATTGAGAAAAACAGAAACAGAGACAGAAATACAATATTACCAGATGAATATTGTTATTAAGAAGAGGAATATTTGTTATAGGGAGTAACTTGAAATCATTAAAAACACAATGTAATTTCACAAAGTTGAGTTAGCTAGAGATGTGCAAGAATATTATCTAGAAAGTCCAAGGTCAAAACAGAAATAATTATGTAGCTCAGGGTTCAGACCCAATATCAAGAAGAACAAGGTCCAAGTTCAAATCCAAAGTTGAGGTCTCAGGACTATCTCATCAGAGTCGGACTCGAGGATGGAACAGGACAAGGCTTTGTTCACTAACTTAACCAGAGTGGATCTGACTTTGTTGCGTATTGAAACATTATGAATCTACAAGTTAAGGAGATCCAAGATTTAAAGGATCCTCCACCTGGGGAGGATCTGACATTCCAAGTGCCTTGGTGTTCAGAACACTGTGGACTCTGCTTTGGAAGTCAGTATGCTTTAAAGCTGAATTTCTCTTCTGTTTTTCTACAAAACATTCCATATAACCTAGGGTCTAGTGCAGTGTTTCCAAGCTAATTTCTCTACCTTTAGTGCATATAATTATAAAGAAGTATATTGATTTTTTGTTGGTGTCAGAATGTTGTCCATGAACACTTGCAAAATTAATGGTATATTTTACTATTCAGATAATTTGGAAATTTCTTTTATAAAGGTAAATGATTCTGTCTCACTTTGCATTATAAGTAAACCTGATTAAGAGAATGGAGCAATGTGACTTGACCAGGGATTCGTAGTGAATCAGGGGTCAGTGCAGAAACAGAATCCAAGATTGCTTGTTCCCAACGTTGAGTAACAATGACTGGATAAATCTCTTTTTCATTAGGTTGTTTTGGTGCTATATTTTAAGAGAGGGGAATGCTTATGGCCAACATGCATTTCTGCATATAGATACTTTTATTATTTTTTTACTAGCTTCTACCATATTCCTCTCCTCTCTCCCCCACTGAGTGAGTAATAGAATTATAAAAATGATTTTATTACTCATACTAGGTAAATGGCTGGTGGTAGGGGGAGTGAAGTAGGCAGGAATCGTGATAGGAATGTTTGTATAATGACAGTTCTGAAAAAAAATCAACTATTCTGGAAATTTTTCATTTTTTTTTCCACAAGAGACATTATCTTTGCAAATGACTTCAGTTACATAATGAAATAGACCTTAATGCAACCTCCCAACAAGGGTGCAAGAATCTTTTGCATAACATGGCTGATGAGTGCTTATCCATTCTCTACTTGTATCCTTCCAAAGATAGAAAAATCACTGTTTCATGAGGAAGTTCATTCCATTGTTGGATAGCTCTGATTGCTGTTCTTCCTTATGTTGAGATAAAATTTTCTTCTCATGGTTATTACTTCTTGGTCTAAGACCTTACCTCTGTAGCTGCTTCCACAAGATAGATATTCAGGTGTTTGAAGAATGCTCCTTCTCTGGGAAATGTTGCTTGATTTTCCCTTTGTTTCACTTGGAAACACTTAAAGTCTGGAATAGATCCGTGAATGTTGTCATGGCCTGGAGCTAGGCCAGTCTGGTCACTGAACTGTAGCTTGAAGAATGAGATCTGACTTATTTGCTCCTTTATCTGCCCATCAGTATTTTATTTTCTGTGCTGGTGTAGACTGCTGAAAATAAATTCTTTGGGAGGCCATTTTGTTTTGGCTTCAGTTTTATCTCTGAGATAAAGGCTTAATAGCTTTACCTGCCTAGAATTAGCTTGTCTAACAAGCCTAAAGTTATTTTTTTTTCTTTCTGGAGAATAATCATAGAAACATACATTTAGAGTTGGAAGGGATTTTAAATTTTATCTAGTTTAATCACCTCATTTTTCCAGATGAGGAAATTGAGGTCTAGAGACTTGTCCAAAGTCACACAGCATGTAAATGAATTTCATCTGCTTTTGTTGATTTTGGCAGGAGCCATTAAGAAGAGAAATTCGTTTTGAATTTGATTTTCTTTCAGTTTTTTTGTGGGTTCATCCTTAAAGGGTATTAAAGATAGAATATATAGAGAAGTGCTTCTTTTGTTTTCTTTTTTTGGTGAGGTAATTGGGGTCAAGTGACTTGCCCAGAGTCACATAGCTAGTGAGTATTATATGTCTGAGGCTGGATTTGAACTCAGGTCCTCCTGACTCCAGGGCTAATGCCCTATCCACTGCACCACCTAGCTGTCCCAAAAGTGCTTACCTTCTTCTGTGCCGGGTACTACCTGTATGACCTCGCGCAAGTCATTTAACCCTTCTAGGCCTCAATTTCCTCATCTGTAAAATGAGGTATTTGGACTAGAAGATCTCTAACATCCCTTCTAGCTCTAGAACTATGATGCTTCTCTTTTTAAATGAATTCACTTTTCACTGATGGAGTGGTCTTTTTTGATTTGAGGGTATTTTAAAAAAAATAACACAACCTTAGTCATTTTTGAACTCTAATTCTTTGTTCCTGAACTCCAAGTAATGAATGTGTCTTAGAACCTGTGAACTCATGAAGGACAGATACATCTTTGATTTTGTGTATTTAGAACATAGCACCCTCCTGCAATAGTACAATCATTTAATTCCAGAGTTAAAAGGGACCTTGGAGACAAGAGATTCATCTCAAATTTGAGCATCCATGTCCTCTATAGCAACCCTAACAAGGGTATATCCAGTCTTCATAAATGGTGAGCTCTATACCTGTTGAGAGAAGCCATTCCACTCTTGGACAGCTTTAATTTCTCAGGCATCTTTTCTTCTGTCCAACCTAAATCTGTATCTTTGCAATTTCTAATCATTACTCCTGGTTATGCCCTCTTCCACATGAAAGCCATTTGGCTATTTACAGGCAGGATAGCTAAATTCAGAGAAATTCATCACTAGAAGGTTAGCCACCAGGTGAATTTTTTAAACTCCAGAAACTCATGAAAAATATCTAAAGCATGGCCAATTGGAAAGAATGCTAAATCTAAGTATGGAAGGACTTTATTCAAAGCCTGTTATTAATCTGTTTGAACTTTGGGAAGCCATTTAACTTTTCCACAACTCAGTTTTCTTATCCGTAAAATAAGCAGTTTGGACCAGATGATGTCTGATGACCCTTTGAATGCTAAATCATTGGTTCTATGATCCTAAATCCAGGGTAAGTATCCTACTGTGCCTCCTTATCTGCTTCTGACCACTGCCTCCCTTTATTGACTCTCCCTCTTATTGCTGCTTCCTCTTTTCTCTTGGCCCCTTCCCCACCTACTTCCCTGTTGTCTAAGATGATATTTTTTTATACCTGGGAGTGTATATTCTTCCCTTCTTGAAGCAGTTCAGATGAGAGTGAGGTTCAAGCGTTGACTGCTTCCTCCCCACCATATACCTTTCCCCCCTTCCATTGTAAAAACTCTTCCTTGTGTAAAAACCTCTTTTAATAAAATAATTTTCCCAATTCTTCCTTTCCCTTCCCCTTTCTCCCTCTTTCTCACCTTTCCATTCTTCTTTTGAGATCATCCCAGGATAATAGACTCACACCTATGCCGTCTGTTTAAAAAAACTCCTCTTAACTGGCCTAATGATGATAATGTTCTTAAGAGTTACATGTATCATCCTCTCATATGGTAATGTAAACAGTTTAACCTTGATAAATTCTCTAATTTCTCACTCATATTAACCTTCTTATGCTTCTCTCAACTCTTGTGTTTGAATGTCATTTTTTCTGTTCAACTCTGGTCTTTTTATCAGGAATATTTGGAAGAATTCTATTTCATCAAATGTCTATTTTTTTCCTTTTTCTTTTTTTGCGAGGCAGTCTGGGTTAAGTGACTTGCCCAGGGTCACACAGCTACTGAGTATCATTTGTTTTTTCCTACAGGATTATATATTCAGTTTTGCTGGGTAATTTATTCTTGTTTGTAATCCCAGCTCCTTTGCTTTCTTGAAAATCACTTTGCAAGCCCTCTAACTCTTTATAGTGGTAATTACTAATTCTTGTGTGATACTGACTGTGGCTCCACAGTATTTGAATTATTTCTTTCTGGCTGTTTGCGGTATTTTCTCCATGACCAGGGAGCTCTGGATTTTGGCTATAATAGTCCTGAGATTTTTCCTTTGAGGATTTCTTTCAAGAAGTGACCAGTGGATTCTTTCCATTTCTACTCTGCCTTCTAGTTCCATAACTGGGCAATTTTCCTTTATAATTCTAAACAATATGATATGTAGGCTCTTCTTTTTTTGATCATGGCTTTCAGGTAGTCCAATAATTCTTAAATTATCTTTCCTTGTTCTATTTCCTAGGTCAGTTGTTTTTCCCATGAGATATTTCACATCCTCTTTCCCCCACATTCTTTTGACTTTGTTTTATTGGTTTCTTGATGTCTTGATGGAGTCATTAGCTTCCATTTGACCAATTATAATTTTAAAAAAGGTTTTGTACTTCTTTTACCATTTGGTGAATTCTGATTTTTAAGTGGTTATCTTCTTCAGTATTTTTTTGTTCTTCTTTTATTATTAGGGTTATTCTGAATTTTGAAGAGTTATTTTCTTTAGTATTTTTGTGCCTGTTTTACCAAACTGTCAAATCTCTTTTCATAATTTTCATGCATAGCTCTCAGTTATAATTTATGCTAATAGTTTTATTGATTTTCAATTTTTTTTTTGCTTTCAAAAATTATTTATGTTCTAGGGATTCTTGTTGGGTTTGTGTCTAATCTACATTTTTCTTTGAGGGTTTGGTTGTAGATGTTTTCAGATCATTGTCTTCTTCTCAGTTTGTGTCTTGAGCTTCCCTGTTATCATAGCAGGTTTTTATGGTCAGAGTCTTATTTTGTTGTTTTCTGATTTTTTCAGCCTATTTCTTAACTTTGGACTTTATGTTAAGATTGAGTTCTGTTCACCTCTAAGGGGGATGAGTGGCACAGCTCAGTCTCATGGCCTGGGCTTCCAGTGTTGTGTGATCAGCAGAGAGGTCTGGTCACTGTCCCCTGGTCTGCACTTGGTCCTTAACACAGGTAGGGCCCCTGCTACCTCATGACTGTGACTGATCCTCTCTGCACTAGAATTGCAATCTATATGACTTTTTCTTGGCTTTCCTACTCAGAATTCTGTTTGGTGTTTTCTGTGGTAATTTTGTAGGAGAGTTTTAGGAGATGTTTGGCATAAAAAAGACCTGAGTTCAAATTTGGCCTCAGATACATGCTAGCTGTGTTACCCTGGACAAGTCACTTAATCACTTTTTGCCTCAGTTTCCATAACTGAAAAATGGGCAAAAGAACAGCACCTACCTCACAGGGTAGTGGTGAAGATCAAATAAGATAATATTTTAAGTGCTTAGCACAGTACCTGTGCACATGGTATGTGCCATCTGAATTCTTATTCCCTTCCCCTTTCCTATCTGAGAGTTGAATCTATGCAGATGTTTTCAGCCAGCTCATCACTGATGCCTCTTTGGGATTTAACACTGCTCTGGCTAAGAAAAGAACTCATTCAGGAAAGATGTCAAATTTGGATATGAACTTGGGAGGACCAAATGCTACATAGGAACTGGATTAAATCTGAGCCCACTCTCTTCAGAATTTGAGATAGAATAGTGGAGAGTATGCCCCTGAGGTATTGGGAAGAAATATTCTTACTTTTGTTATTGCTAATATCGCAAATAACTAAGTCTTTGTAAAAGCCTTAAAAATGAAATTATCAGCAAAAACAAGTCTAAAATTTACCAACTGTATAATTCGTCTCTGTGCTTTTAGCAAAGAAAACTGTCTAGTAGATGCCCAGGTAGTTGAAGTTGTCCATGCAAACTGTGTCATACCTCTATGTCAACTTTGTGAACTACTTTCAGAACTCACCTTCATTTTCTACTTCTGGTTATGTGGTTTGTAATATAACTTTACCCACAACACTGCCTTTGTTCCGGTCTCTTTCCCCACCTCAAATTTGTTCTTCACCCAAACATTTTCCATTATACTTATCTAATATCTTATACTTAGGTAGTATACTTACCCTTTTAGATTGTAGATACCCTCACAGAAGTATATTTTCTTAACTTATAATGATATTCCAGTGTTCCTTTTATCTAATCTCTTTCTGAATAGAGCACATCTTTCCATTGCCAGATTTCAGTCATCAGTCACCCCACCAAGTCTCAGTGATACCTTTGCTGTCAGGCTGATTTTCTTGCATTAACAACTCTACACTGATTATTGAGTCCATGCATTTTTTTATTTTCCCTTTTCCTAGATAGATATTACCTCTTATAAATTATTGAGCTTTTTTTTTTACTACTTTTCTTCCTTTATTATGCCTGCTGATCTTTCTTCTTTGCCATCCCATTTTAGTATATGAAGATCTTTTTAATCACATCTGCACATCTCCAGGCAAATATATTATTCATTTGTCAGATATAATCTAACCCTGGTCAAGAGCCTACCATTGATATATCATAACTAATGATCCATAAATCCAAATATCATTCTTCACCCATATTCAAAAACTAATTGTTAATGTCAAGGATTTATATATAAAAGTGCTCATTGATGGCAATGATGTCCCACTGTTTTGCTGATTTTACTTGTTAAGTCATTTGTAACCAAAATGCGTTACTTATCAATGACAGAAAACTCTCTAAATTGGTTAAACATTTGAATGATCTTGAGACTGTAGGAGGTGATGGAATGGGAGTGTGATTATAGACTACTTAGATTAATATTGGATTTGCCCAGATCTAAATCCAACCCAATAGTTTGATGCAGTAACTTCATCCTCGGTTTGCAAGCAATGTATTTCATTCCATCTTTTAGAAAATAAAAAGTTTTCACCAGAAGGGTATTCAAGTAACATAACTATTAGATTATTTGTTTGTTAATTTTACATTGCTGTTCTAGAGTTATTGCTACCCAAAATAAAGCAAGTTTGTGAGAAATTAAAGAGAATTATTTTAAAGAAGATATTATTTAAATATAAATTTTAGTGTCTATTTATAGTGCAGTTAAGTACTATAAATGAGAAATAGCATGGACTAAAAAGCTGGCCTCAAAGTCAGAAAGATCTGAGTTCAAATCCAAACTCTGGCATATACTGATTATATGACCCTGAGCAAATCAGTTGGCCCAGATATTTCTCTAAAATTTTAAGTTTCAGAGAAGGTAATCACCTGTATGGATAAAGAATGTTCCTTAGTAGGAGCACCCTGGATCAATGCAATGAGAGGTCCAGTAAAAAACAAATAGGGAAAAGTAGGAATTTTTATACTATTCAAAATTCTATAGGAACATTTGTATTCCTATAGATTCCATTTATTAAGGTTTTAAATTCTTTTATGAAAGACTCCAATAGAACTGTTCAAATTGGCCTTCAGTCATACAGTATTTACAAAATGTTATGCATTTTGACATGATTAAGTGAAGACAGTTACATGGTTCATTTTCAGATTGCTGTTTGGGGAGGAAATATGACATGTAGGAATGAACTAGATCTCATATACACAATGAGTATGCACATTATCCAGGTCCCCTTGTATTGTGCTGTCAACATACCATGACGTTATTTTTCTATTAACTTCAGCACTGATTCCTTTGTTTTTCCTTGAATGCCTTTCTGAAATGGATTGTTTTAAGCTATCACTTCTATTATATCCCTGAGTGAGAGTTGAACTAATACAAGTAAATTCTCATGAAGTCATTCTGAAGAACAATGATCAGAACAATTGTATTACTTACAATTATACGTGTTCTTATAGAGGGGATATGTAAAATATGTCAGGATTGCACAGCACCACTAGAATTTATTTTTAAAAATCCTTTTAATTCTTTGTATCCTCTAAGCAGTAAGCCAGGTCCTCATTGGGAATCCGTTTACTTGCTGGGTATAAATTAAAGATTTTGTATGATGCATTAATATGTTTGCAAAGGCACCTTATTCACCATTTGCAAGGCACCTTATGGGATTATTTCAGTCTCTGATTACCAAAGGGAAAACCCTCCAGACAGGAAGATGAATCTCACCTCAAAGAGGAACCGGCTGTGTTGAAGGAATATGATGGCACAGTTTCACAGCAAGTTGGCCAGTGCTTGTATAGCTACAAGCAACAAACGACAATTCTTCTTCTTTTGGCAACAGCCGTACTGCTCGGGAAAGTCAGCTTCTACCATTCAGTCTCTGAGTTGAGCGTGAGGTCCCTTTGAAAGTGACATTTCCTCTTTTAAACCACTTTCTCAATAACTAAATTCTTATTTCCTTGGCTTGAAATAGTTAATAGTCCTTCCAGAGAGCCCTGTGTGTCTTGTTGCTTGTTTTTGGCTGTGTTGGCGCAGATAACTAATGGAGTTTTGTTCTGAATTTGCAGAAATGGCTTCTGATATCCCTGGATCAGTGACTTTGCCCGTTGCCCCCATGGCAACAGGGCAGGTGAGAATGGCAGGAGCCATGCCTGCTAGAGGAGGAAAGAGGCGTTCCGGGTAAGCAACTTCAGTACTTCAAGGTCAAATTCAAACTGGTAAATGTCACTCAACCCTGAGAGCCTTCATGCGGGGGGCCTGTCTGGGAAATCAATTTTGTACTCTTTTCTTCTAGAATAGGAACTCAGCAGTTTGCCTTAGGAATGCTGAGATTTTTGTAAGTTAAAGCAACATGCACATGACTTTGCCAATATAAGTGATTGTGAATTCTACACCAAACTGATGAGAACTCTGTCCTTGGGAAAATCTGCTTCTGTATCCTGCTGGACTCTAATTAAGCCATTTAATAGGCACTCGCTGGTCTGCAGTGACCTCACTGAGGATGATCAGTCCTGATCATAAACACAGAAGGGAAGGCAGTGACTAATTTACATTTCTTAGTGTGGTTTGTGGTAGGCTGAGTAAGACAAAAACCTGCCCTTTGTTTGGAAATCAAGCTTTCTTGGTATTTCATTTCAGGAAAGGAAAGTTAATGTTGATCAGCTCAATTTCATAGGGTTTGCAGATTGTAAGAATCCTTTTGGGTTCTAAGGACCTGCATTTAATTCCTAGCTGTAGTCTTTATAATATGTGACCTTGGGTAAATAACTTTTCTCTTGGCCTTGGTTTCCTCGTATGTAAGATGAGAGGGCTGCACTAGATAACTTCTAAGACCTCTTTCCATTCAGAATCTATGTTTCAGTGTTCTCTGTCAAAAGAACGTATGAGGCATGATTAACTCTCCATTATCCACAATTCACTTGTGGTTACTGCAGAAAGATTGGGGTTTTTTTCTTCTTTCTTCCCAGTCACTAGTCAGATATTAAACATTTATTAAGTGCACTCTAAGCTCTGGAGATGCAAATACAAAAAAGGAAAGAGGCCTTGCCCTCAAGCAGCTTATAGTCTAATGGGAGAAGACAATACACAAAAGACAAAAGGAAGCTGAAAAGGGTGAGAAGGGAAGGTATCCAGCATAGGGGCCATGATGAGGATATGCAAGAAAGTCTAACCAACTGGGATATGAGGAGATGGCTGGTCTGGACATGTTCCTTAAGTGGAGGTTTGGGGAGGAGCATTTTGCTCCATCCTCCAGTTGGAGAGGCAGAGGTCCCTGATGAGGTCTGAGAAGCAGGATCCTAGCAGAGGATACTTTCAATGCAGTTCATTCAGGGCCCTGGTCAGGGAAGTAGATGGATTGCCCATAGTTGACCCGTGAGCCAGTGAGGTGGTAGGGGGATGGGATGGGAGTGGGTGTGCATCACCTGTTAAAGCCAGCTGCTTAAGGTGCTCACCATTACTCTGGCCTTGTGTCTATTGAGACCAACTTTGCTGTTCCCTTTACTTCTCTTAGTTCTGATGTCCAGAATCCTAATTTTTGCCTTCCTCATATGTTGGTGTTCTCATAGGATCATCCATTTAGAATTGGAAAAACCCTTTGAGCCATCTGGTCCAACTCCCTCATTTTACAGATAAGGAAGCTGAGGCCCTGAGAAGTAAAGTAATTCATTTGAAGTTCCACAGCTAGTCAGTGCAGAGCTAACTCAGCATCACTTCTTCTTCAACCCCCACCCCCACCCCCAACCAGGAAGGTGTTGGCACTTGTGAGTCTGATTGCTGTATTGAAATCAAGGTTTGTTGACATTTCATTTCGGGAAAGGAAAGTTAATGTTGAACACCTCAATTTCATAGGGTTTTCAGATTGTAAGGATCCTTTGGGGTTCTAAGGATCTGGGTTTAATTTGTAGCTCTGGTCTTTACACTGTGTGACCTAACCCTAATTCCTGATTACCCTCTTTGCTTCATGATTTACCTTAGGATTATTGGCCATTCCATAGTAACTCAACTGAAAAGACCTGAACCCCTTTACCTGATAAGAGCATAGAAATGTCATGTCTTGGGCATGGTGATAAACTAAAAAAGCTGTAGCTATAGCTGAGACCTAACTTCTATTTCTCCTTAAAAGTATCCCCCCCCCCAAAAAAAGCAAAAGATGAAGAGAAAAACAGAGAAGCCAAAGGGAATCAAGGGAAGAATCAGTTCAAGAGGACGAAGAGAAAGCCCAAGATGGAGCTAGTTTATAGAATGATGGTAGATTCCAAATGCCTCATTTTTTATAACATTTTATGCTGATTTACAAGTTCATGATTAATTTTTTCCCCATGAATAAATACTTTATCATGACTCTTGGCTGTATTTGCCCACCTGTTCTCTATGTCAGGCCAGAATACTTGGGTGAAAAGGCTCTTAAAATTCTGTTTCAACAGATTTTCCATAGCCTCATCATGTAATAGGAAAGCTGTCCCAAACAAGCTAGCATCCTATATGAGTTCATCTTTAGCAAATTTTGTTGAGTTTTTTTTTAACCTACCCTGATTTTTCGAATCCTTTATTGACAGTCTTGCCCTAACATGCTTCACCATGAAGTAGAATGTGATTTAAGCATATTGGCCAGTATCCAGAGATGTTAGTTTATCTTAAAGACATCCAGAGCTGTGTTTTCTTCAACATATGGAACTTTCATGAAGGAAACTTCCTTTCTTAGAGCATATCTGCAACTGTTCTGTTAGTCTTAGAGTTGCCTGGGGCATTTAGGTTAGCTACTTTGCCCAGATTCATACAGCCAGATGTGTCATAGATGGGTCTTGTACCCAGGTCATTCTATCTCCAGTCTTGTAACTACTATGCTTCATTGCCTCTCTTTCTTAAATACTTAACAGGCCTCGTTATGAGACGGTCTCAAATAAAAGACAGTCCTATAGCTCTGCTCCAGGTCTCAGTGTGTTTATGTTTACATTTAGTACTTAATACAACCTGTAGCCCAGCAAGAGTGTCAATAATAAAATATCAGAGCTAGAAGGGGCCTTAGACATCATAAAACTTTATTTTTTTGTTTAACAGCTAAGGAAACTGAGTCTCAGAGACATGACGTTTTTCCAAGTGACATGGTGGCAAATCTGCAACTAGAACCCAAGCTTCCTTATTCTTAGTCACTTGGTTTTCCATTTCCATTCTGGAGAAACATGTGACTCAGATAAATAACAATGAAAGAGGGAAGAGAAAGATCTTCTTTGCTTGGTTAATGTTTTACATCAGGCTGAGGAGATGGTGCATTTCCATTACGGAAAGGAGAAACAGGGACAAGCTGAGCCACAGACAGGATCAAGAATCCTGCCTGTTCTTCTGCCTGGTCATCGTGATGTGACTTAGTTGTTTATTTATGAATTTCAAAGCCAGTAGAAATGTTTATTCTCTTTTGGATTATCCATGTCTATTACTATGGGTTGATTATACTTCCAATAGAGCTTTGACCTCAATGAGAGTCTTGTGCAAACTATTTGCATCCCTGTGTTTGCCATTTAGAAGACATCGTGGAGGTGCATCAGTGTTAGACTCCTCATAGACTTATTAGAAAGGTATTGATGCAAGTAACTTAAAATGTCCTTTCTCAACCTTTCTAATTTCAATGGATGATGCTTATGTAGGAGGTGGCTTCATTGCAGCTTGGTGTCAGATGAAGAGCCGAACATTTTTTTTTAAAGTTAATTTCATTACAATTATGTCTATGGTTAAGACCCTTCCTTTTTGGTAGCTTGCATATTTTAGCCCCTCTCCATTGCTCTGAAGTTAGAGGTTTCTTTCCCAATGGATATACCCAATTTAAGCACTCATTTGCTGAAATGTTTTATTTGATTTGTGTTTGCAAATGAGTTCATTCAAACATTGAAAATATATACCATAGTGAAGGCATTTTGCCATCAGTTTATAGTAACATCAGACTTGTATTTGGTTCTTTCTTTGCTGCAGTGGCAAATTACATGAAGAATAAGAACTACAGTTGTTGCTGATATTACTTGAAATTAAATATCTCTGGTTACATGTTTTTTGTTAGGGTGTCAGTGGAATCTGCTTTCTTTGGCCATAACCAATGATATATTATTGCACAACAATAGTTATAAAGATCCTTATCCATCATATCTCTCCAGTCTCATTTTCTTTTTTTTTCCAGTCTCATTTTCAACCCAGAAGTGCCTTACCCATTTTTTTTTTTTTAGGAAGGAAGAATTCATTCCCATTAACAGTAAAGTGAGGGAATACATTTTCAGCCAACCTCATCCATTAATTGTATTGCATTTTTAAATTGAATAAAATAAGACTTAAAAGTCACGTTTTGATTCATTGCCTTTATTTTCTTAGTTCATTCTGGATTATAAAGACATATAAAAAGACAGACACAATGAAGGATGGTTTATTAGGACTTTTGAGAGCCAAGGAAATAAGCATAGCTCATTTTTGCTGCATTTTAAATTAAGAAATTAAAGAGGAGGCAGAAGACACTATCTGGGCCAACAGATTTCTGAAACATCCTTTGTCCTATTGTGTGAGCTACTTCTGATGCATTGCTAACATACGTTCTGCTTTGAATGAATAAGCAATCTGGTGTTTTGGTTACAGGTGAGTTGTTTGGAGGATTTAAAAACTCTGTATTATCTCCTGAATTCAGCCTCCACTCTGTACTCATTAGTGAGATCAAGACACTGCATTTTCTTTTCTCATTGACAGTTCAGTCTGACTCCCTGGGATTTCTGATGAAACTAAGGAACTTTGGGTCCAGGCAGTTGTGCTATCCTTTGCTTATACCAACAATGGACTATAAGCACACACAGGACTCAAATTGTAACATTTCATTCTGATGCCAATGCAGACAGCTCCATTTTTCTAATTTAGAAGGATACAGAGTTGCCTTAGCATTTCAAAAAAACCTAAATGATTGTGGAAATTGAGGATGAGTAGGACTACACTGTAAAAATAATTCTATTTATTTAAATTTTATATAATTATTTTTAATAATATACATTAATACCACATGTTATATGACATTTCGATAATAGCACAATTATAGAGCACTTTAAGGTTCACAAAATATTTTTGTAACAACCATGTGAGGTAATTAATGCAAATATTGCCATGTCTATTTTACAAGTGAGGAAGAAGGCCAAGAGAGTCCAAGTAACTTGCCCAGGGGTCACACAGCTAGTAAATGTTAAGCTAAAACTCGAATGCAGATCTTTTGATTTTTAAGTTCAGAGCTCTTTTCACCATATCATGCTATCCCTCATAGAATATAATGTAACTCACATTTATAAAGGTTGAGACATTTGAGTTTGTAATAAAGCACAATTTTAAAGTTTAATGTACTTTCTGCATTTTGAAACCGTGGCAAATTCTTTCAAAGACAACTTTCCTTAGAGTTTAGTAGTACTATCTATTTTTCTAATGATTTTGGTACACTTGTGCTAGCTAGCTCTTAAAGTTAGGTATCCTTGTTTGACGTAAAGGCTTCAGTTTCCCATAATGACCACGGGAGGGCAGCATATCTCTACTGTATTTTTGTTTGGAGAATTAATCGTTTGTTTTTTTTGCTATCATTGAGTGAAGTATAATTTTCAGCAAAGCACTGATGACAGCAGTGATGACAACCATTATATGTAATATAAATTATTTTCACTACAACTTCATTTTCAAAAAAAATCCTGTCTGGCCACATTTTAAAACAATTAACCACTTTGATAAGGCTTTCTTTAAAAATAGTCAGACTTCTTCCAGCCTTTCTTTGTTAGCTTTTACTCTATCTTAAGTCTTCGTTCTGACTTTTTGTAGATCATTAACACTGAGTTACAACATGTAGTATTTCTGTTTCTGTGTCCTTGTGATAGATTGTCTATAAACTGTCTATCTGTATGTGATTGTGTATGCACTTCTCTTTCTTCTCATTTCCTCCCTTTCATCCTTTATCACTATGCACAGATATTATTTGTATTATTGTTACTGCCCAGACAAGTTATCTAACTCTTTTTGTTCTTATCTCTTTAGACTAGTGTGATCCATGTTTAAGTTACCCATAGTGGCCAAAGTCAGAGTTTATGTGAGCAAAGCTGCCCGTGATGTAGGAAAAGAAGGCAAACCTCAAAACGACAGCTGCTCCCTCCTTGAAAACAACCTTAATGATAGTCCACTACTGCCCTTCACCAAGGCTTCAAGTTTGTTCCTTTAGTTCTTTAGAGTAAAACATTATTTTCCTACACACATCTCCCATGTCTTTCATTGCCCTGTGCTAGGAAGGCTGTTCCCACTTGGTCTGCCTGTAGCGAATGGCCTTCTTCATTAGATCGCCGTTATTTTCTTCAGGCACCCTGTATATTAGACATGAAGGGGCCTGGCAGTTCCCCTTCTGATTTAACAAGAGGTGATCACTTTTTCAGGACAGCTCTCTTTGTAAAGTCTCTGCTTTCCCCAAAGAAGGACTGGTAGGATGACCACACATAAATGAAGATTTAAGCCCAAATTATATGATAACATTCATTCTCTGCATCTTGGACATATTACTCTCTTCTAATTCTTCTTTCATTCTATCTTGTATTGAGAGTGTTTTCATAGGCCAGCATTTAGTCACATGGTTGCCAACTGAGTGGTTGACACAGTTCTTAATTCTTCCCTAATGATACATGGTATATGGGAGTGGCGGGAGGGAGGTATTGATTACATTTACAATCTCAATTGGTTCTCTGTGTTCCATAGAGGGACCATTCCTTCTACTCTGGGGCAGGCTGAGCTGGGAAGGGGGAAGAGAGGAGGCCTCATTGTTACTTTCTGCATGCTCAGGGTGACTTATGCCTTACTCCTAGTGATGCCTGTGGTATCCTTCCTTTCTTCTTCCCTGCCTTGGCCCTGCTCCCCCATTACCTGTCAGAAATCAGGTGAGGGCATCTCTCCCTAAGGAGCCACAACCTACCTGTTCAGAGGCACTCTGAATTATTATTCCATTAACTTTCATAAGGCATTGAGAGTGTACATTATGTAAATTAGACAACATAATTTTTTTTTAAAAAATGGGTTATAGTAGTTTGTATTGATAACAGCTAAAAAAAACCCCTCTATCTTTTAGTATTGCTTTATATCATATAGAATTAAGTGAAGGCCTGGACAAATTAATTTAAGTAGCTAATTAAATTAAGTAAGCAGACAGTTTGGGTCACTCAGGTCAAAAAATATTATTATTTTTTTCTCAGTAGTTTGGTTTATCCTAAGCTAATTATTGACTTAAATCTCATTTTTTACTTAGACTTTTTGGCATTGTCTGAGGATTTTATTCAATGGATTGATATGCTTTTATTTTAAGTAATTTTTTTCAAACTTTCTTCTTTTAAAAAAACTTGAAGTTGTATAGATTATAAAGCATCTATACAAAGATGTTGAAAAAATATTGTATATGTATATATGTATGTAATATGCCTAGGTTATACACACATATAACTGTACAATCTGTCTAAAGTAGATATCTTCCAAGTCTCTTGGGATAAAGGAAACACTGGCTTCTCCAAAACCTCTCAAGTGGACATTGACTCAAAGCCATCTGTGGTCTGGTTGCAGAGACCTCCTTAGGAGATTACCACTGCTTAGATGCCTTAATTTTTCAGTGAAAACTCATGCTTGTGAGTCCAGTGTGACCTGAGCCATAGACTTACCTCTTCTCACCTGAATGAACCTCCCTGACAGGCACTGCTGCTGGTCAGTACCCATGGCAGGGTGGCAAGACTTCATTGTCTTTACGTCTTTGCTGACAACCCAGTGACTTTATTTTCGGCATTACAAAGGCTAGGGCTCAGTTTGGATTACTCCTTCCAGTGCTAGAGTAGAATTTTACCCAGTTAGATAAAGGCTCACCAGAGGTCTTGCTTTTTCAGAATGGACTTCGATGATGAAGATGGTGAAGGCCCCAGCAAATTTTCAAGGTGAGTTATTTTTTTTTAATACTTAAAATGAGCCTCTCTTGCCAGGTAGGATGACCACACATAAATGAAGATTTAAGCCATAACATTCATTCTCTGCATCTTGGACATATTACTCTCTTCTAATTCTTCTTTCATTCTATCTTGTATTGAGAGTGTTTTCATAGGCCAGCGTTTAGTCACGTGGTTGCCAATTGAGTGGTTGACACAGTTCTTAAGTCTCACAACCTATATTATTGAAAGAGATGAAGTGACATAAATAATTAGCTGTTTTTCATTTTAACTGACAAAAATTCCATTCAGTAAACTCATTTTTAATGCTTTTTAGAAAGGTCAAGAATTATAGTTAAACTATCCCAGGAGGAGGCATGTTTTTCTACCCTTGAAAATGAGGAAAATGTTAGAAATTGACCTTGCTTTCCTCTAACAAATAAAACATCAGGCTGTCAAGTAACTCATGACTCTTTTGTGGAATGTCTTTTATAAACAGAAATCTTTTTGAAATTAACGGCAATTTGTCTAGAACATGGGCTTTTAAAATGGAGTATTATGCCCTATTTGAGACTTAGCATTTATAATTAAATTGCATTTTGGTATTTTTAGCTAACTTTATTGGGTTTATATGTATGTATTCCTTAAAGTATGTAATTTCCTTTAAGGCAGGCAGTGTGGTGCAGTAGGTAGAAAACTGGCCTTGGACCTGGAGTTCAGGTTGACAGTGTGGTCCTAGGCAAGTCATCTAAGCCTTTTAGTGCCCTAAGCAGCTCTCTGAGACTTTAAGTTGTGGAGAAGGTGATAATCAACACTGGTAGAGGAAATTCCTCACTGAGAGTTCCATATGTCAATGAAATCATAGGTGTGGTTTTTAAAAATACTCATTTGTGCTGGGATAGAAAAGTGAGAAGATGGCAGATAACTTTATTGTTCATGGATCTTTATGGCAAAGAGGTGGCAAAGTGGACAAAGTGCAGGTTAGGTTGACCTGAGTTCAAATTTGGCCTCAGACTTTATACTTGCTATATGACCTTGGGTAAGTCACTTAATAGCTGTTTGCCTCAATTTCCTCATCTGTAAATGGGGATAATAATAGTACCTAGCTCTCAAGGTTATGAAGATTTTTTTAAGGTAATATTTGTAAAATGCTTAGCACTATGGCTGGCACACAGTAAATGCTATATAAATGCTAGTTATTATTAGTAGTAGTAGTATTAAAGTTTTGATAGCAAATTTAGAAGTTTTGAGAAGACAGAAACTTTTGTTAAGGTCTGAGAATAGGTTAGCCTTATACTTAGCTGTGGTAAGATATTTCTTCTTCTCCTCCTCCCCATCCCCATCTCAGTGACAGGCAGGACCACTTAAGGAATGTGTGAGCCAAATGAGAGAACCAATAACAGTGACAGAAAAGCCCCAAAACATAAATAAACTTTCTGTGCATTCTTCTCTAAACTCAGGAGTCCCAATTGGACCAATTCTTTTCTTTGTTGAAAAAAGTCAGTTTTAGAAGTATAATTTGGCATACTAAATATGTTCCATTTCAGGTGCTAAACTACCACCATTACTACTATTAGTATTAGTACTCCTACTGCTGCTACTGCTACTACTACTACTACTACTACTACTACTACTACTACTACTACTACTACTGTTCATCACTTATGTAGTGTTTTACAAAGTTTCTTTCACATATGTTGTCTCATTTTGTTCCCACAAAAACCATATGAGGTGGACAGAGTAAATACTATTACCTCCAATTTATTGATATTAAATACTATTATCTCCAATTTACAGATGAGGAAATTGAGATGCTGAGAGTGACTTTCATAGATTACACAGCTAGTAAATGGCATAGCAGGATCTCAAAGGTCCATCTTTTGACCACACATTCAATGCCCATCCCACTATGTCCACAGCTGATCTGCCTGAGTATTGGGTGATTTGCTGGTGGTGATCCCAAGAGCATTATTATGATTCTAGTTCCCTAAAGACCTCAGGAGTATCTCATTACTGAGATTATGAACATTCCATAGACTTTGTTATGGTAGCCTTCATATCCAGATACTGATCTACTTAGTTTCTTTTTACCCAAAGCATCAGGTCTCTGTCCTTTAAGGAACTGAAGTCCTCCCTTCTCCCTTTTTGCCAATGGAACAGATTTCATCTCACAGGTGGTTAAAATGGGGTAGGAAGATGAGCCTAATATAATAAGCCTGCTATTTATGTATGACTTATGGAAATCACCGTCATCATATCTCTTAATACAGATCATCTGAGAATGCCTCGGTAGCATTTGCCTTTCTTTAGATACTGCCCTTGGAAGGGAAAGTCTCCTTAGTATAATATCTTTAATAGGTCCTTTTCCTTTTAAATATATGCTTAGGTAAGGGATCCCACACTTAGGTCCCTGGAGCACAATCTCAGATTTGGGTGAAATCATAGATGTGAAAAAGAATGTACTTTAGCATCTGGTCTGAAGATCTTGTCGAAATAAATATATAACATTTCAACAATGAAAGATTCTTAAAATTTCATTAAAATTTGTGCATCTGCACACTTAAATTTTGTAATATATAACTGCATATTGGTGAAGTCTTTTTATCACTATATACAAAGTAGACTTGAAAATTAGTGCCCATTTATATATGCCTCTTTTTGTTTTTATGTTATTGTTTTTGAGAGAAAATTCTTACCAGAATAACTGTATACCAATCCCTTCTTGACATGATTTTCCTTTAGATAACACTTTTTGATCTCAGGAGATCATAATTGCTGGAGTCCAAGAATTTATACTTTTTCCTCTACAAGGAGTGAGGATCAGAGAGATGGAGAATGACCTTTAGCAGTAAGGGTCAGTGTCAGCAATAAAATGACACCATGGTAATATCTATAAACTGACCAAATAATTTAGTAGTAAAGATATGGAATCCCATCAATTTCCAGTCTGTTCATGAGTCAATCTGTCTCTAAATGTCTCTGGTCTAGGTTTGAAGCTACACAATTGTAAACTGCATCTGACTAAAAACTGTTTGCAGTGATTGCTGTTTTTGTAGGTTTGAATTTGCAAGGTTAGCACGTATGAAGCTTTTTTTTTCAAAGATGGAAAATTCTTTATGGAAAGGGGCCAGTTTCTATTCCTCTCTATATCTTATTGCCCATATCACCTTCCCCCCCAGAACCTAGCACAGTCACCTCCACAAGGCAGTCAGTAAATGCTTATTGAATGAATGAATGTCAGAAGCTAGGCACTTCTGTGCTATGCAGAGTCATAGGATCATAGAATTTAAAGCCAGAAGAGATGCAAGCCTGTATTTTTAAAGAAGAAGAAACTTTAAAGAAGAAGAGAACAAAGGAAGTTAAGTGACGTATCCAAGTCACGTAGGTTATAAGCAGTGGAGTCAATAGAAGACTTGAACCCAGGTTCTTTGACTTCAGTCCTATTGCTCTTTCCATGACACCAGGGAGGAAGTTCCCTAAATTGGGAAATATCTTCTCTAGCTCTGGAGCCCAAGAAGCCAGTAGGAACATATTACATCCTTGCTCAATAAAACTCAAGTAATATGACCAAGGAAATTCTGATGCTGCCCTCAGTAATAGCAGTTTAGAATGATACATTTGCATTTCCTTGACATAGAGGGCCAAGCCTCAAATTGTCATCAAGAGAAGATTGATACTTCTACGGAGAGTCCTTAGTGATTGCCTATATTGGTTCTTGAGGGAATATCTTTAAGCCCAAAGGAGCCAGCTTTGCTTTTTAAAACTGGGTGATTTGCCGAAGGGGCATCCTTGGCTTCTTGAAGATCCAGCACTCTCTTGAATTGTCTGTGATTCATAGACTTCTATAGCATCTCCTGGTTATCCTCTGGGAACTCTGGTTCTGAGCACTGTTTTAAAAGCCAAGGGAGCATAAGAAGAGTCAGACAAAACAATACCTTAGACTTTAGGAAAGCTGATTTTTAAAATTCAGACTAGTAGATATGATACTATGACTAGAGATTCTAAAAAGGAATGCAGCTCATAAGGAATGATTATTGGTAAAATAAAATTCTAACTAAAAAAATTATAAACAATCCCAGTGAGAAAGAAAAGATGGAAAAAGAATCATATAAGCAAGTAATAATTCAGAAGAATGTCTCAAAGCTGTGAGCATAGTATTAGAAAGGGTAGATCCCAGAGTGAGCTGAGGCTTGCAACAATGCTAAATATAAGGAAAAGGGCTTTTTATTGGGAATAGAAGAGAAGAGGTAGGATTTGGAGTTCAGGGTGGGTGGTGATGCTGTTGATGGTGATGGTGGTTTTTTGTATGCCTGTGTCTGAACTTGGAGAAACAAAAACAACAGCTATGACAGAGAATCCAGAATTGCCCATATCCTGTATGGTTCTAATTTTCTCCAAGAAGCTAAGTCTTCAAATGAAAAAGGTCAAGTCAAAGTGCCTAAAAGGAATCATAGCTCATATAGGTGAGGATGTAGCAAGAGAGCACTTTAAAGGAATTCAGAGCCATCCCTGATAATGTTCAGTAAATTTTGGAGAATGGCAGAGATATCAGGAAATATGATAGACAGATATCTAGGTGTATTGTAGGAATTCTAGACCAGTAAGTTTGATATTCTCTTGAAGAATTCTAGATTAACTTCTCTAAAGAGAGGTTTGTGAATATTTAAAAAAGAAAGTCATATCATAGGGAGTCATTGTGATGGGAGTAAAAATAAATTCAATAAATGCAATTAGCCATTTAAAACTAACCTGATTTTCTTCACTGGCACTTTCTCTTCTCCAACAAATTGGTAAGCATTTATTAAAGTGCCTTCTATATACCAGAGGAGATATAAATAGAAAAGTAAAGTAGTTCCTATCTTCTAAGAACTTACATCTGTTGAGGGGAGACCTATTCCCTTTCTCTCTCTCTCTCTCTGTTCATATATATATATGATTGGTTTAGGGTCATGGAAGGAAGAGACTTCACTAACAACTAAGGGCATCAGGAAAGGCATTTTGAGAAAGGTTGCCCTTGGGCTAAGCCCCAAAGAGTGCTGTGGCTTCCAAGAAGAAGAGAGGAGGGAAAGCGTCAGGGGCACAGGGAATAGTCCATGCTAAAACGTGGAGGGTAGAGGTGGGCAATAGAATGTGCCTATAGAGAGAGAGCACTGAGTAGGGCAATTTGGCTTGAGCATAGAGTTCATGACAGAGAAACTAATTAGGCTAGAAATATAGGGCTGAGCCAGGCTGTGAAGGGCATTAAATGTCAAATGGAGAAATTTGTTTTTTATCCTACAGGCAGTGGGCAAGTTAGGGAACGACACAAGTTTGGCCACTATGTGGAGGATGGTTTAGAGAAGAGAGAGACTTGAACTCAGGAGAATAATTAATAGGTCATTGCCAGATGACTTAGTAATAAGTCTCACCAAGTGAGGGGTGATCAAGGCCTCAATTAGCATGGCTGTGGTATGAGTGGAGAGAAGGCGATGGACATAAGAGATGTAGAGGTGGTAGAATCTAAGTTTGTTAACTGATAAGTGGGAGTTGAATAAGAGGAAAGTAAATGTCTTAAAGAATCAAATTTAACATGTTTGGCTAGAGCTTTGGCTTTGGACAAGATATTGGTGATGTAAGGAGAAATTGAACAGTGCTCCCTCAGCAAAGGAGAGGGGTTGAGTTGATCCTGAAAGGGGGAGGAGAATAGAGTTTATAAACTCTAGCCCTCTTCCTCTGCAGAAATAAACTTAGTGATATGACATAAGGGGAAGTATTTGGTCCAAAAATTTTCCCCCACTTGAATTTCACCAGCATCTAATTGTGATTAACAAGTGAATGCCAAGAGGGTTAACTTCATTGTGAATTAATTGAAGTAATTTGTTTCCACAACCCTTAGCTGAAATGAATTAAGGGAATAAGAACTTTGATTGGTGATAGTGGTGAAAATGAGTGAGGTATCAATTGGAACGTGGGGCTCCTGGGGAAGATGCTGAAGAGAGAGGAATTTGGGCAACCAGAGGACACCATGGCAGCCTGGGATACCTGGAACTGTCCAGAAGAAAGAACTAGGAAATGGAGGGAAGGGTGTTTTAGCTGTCTTCAAATATTTAAATGATTTTTATGTTGAAGGGGGACTGGCTTTGTTCTGTGTGAGCTCAAAGGAGGCAGAATCAGGGGCAGTGGGTAGAAGTTGTAAAGATGAAAATTTTGGCTTGGCATCAGGAAAAACTTCTAACAGGTGGAGCTGTCCAAAAGTAGGACTGCCAAGATAGGTGGTGGGTTTCCCCTCCTTAGAGGTCTTCGAGCACAGGCTAGATACCTATTTGTTGCATTTGGTGTAGTGGCCATTCCTTTTGTGTGTGAGTGGGGCTGGATGGCTGTAATTCTGTAATTCTGAGGATGATAGAAAGGCACAGAAGTCTATGTGCTGGTGGACATGCGCATTCACATGCAGAGCTTAGTGGGAATTTTGGCAGGCTTACGTACGTTCACTTTCATGAAACACTATTCCCTGGTCCTAGGCTCTTGCCAAGGGAATCAGTTCATTTTTGCATTCTCACAGCATTTATCTTGACTTGACCACACATCCTGTCCCCTGGTGGTCCAGCTATATATTTATCTGATATAACAGTTAACAGTGATGAACTTTTCATCTTTGGGGGAAAATCCAGTTTGTACAGTTTGCTTTTGTTTCATTAAGGAAGAATTGTCCTTTATAATTTTATTATAATACTTTCCTACTAATGAAACCTAGACAGATTTCTCTAATATCTCAATTCCATCGGCTGGTCCTCAACTGGTATTAGGACAACCAGAAAGGCCATGTTCTGTGGTCCCTTATTGAAGGGAAGGTCAAGAACACTAGGCCTCCTTTGTGGATTAGGTAACTGTAGAGATCTGAAGTAGGGCAGAAAACCCTTTAGAACTAAGCAATACAGGAGTATATATCCTAGTGTCTGATAGGGAAGAAATAACTTCAGAGAAATAACTTAATGATAAGTTACTAGAACCTTTCCCCAAGTCATTCAAATAACCTGCCACCAGACAAGGTGGTGGCTGAGCTTTAGCCATTTAATTAGATCTTGGTGTCCTTAGGCATAGTCAACTGAGTCAATAACTATGACGTACGTAACTACTTAATTATTCTTTTTCTCTAAAAGAACTATTTGCTACATCAATAAAGCAAGGTTATCAATCCTATCTAATTATGGCATTTTAAAGAAGGTTACAAATGTATTACCAGGTCGAAAGATAACAGGTAAAATAAGGTTCTTATTTAGTGTCTTTTAACATTAATTACAGCTAAATTATTGATCACTAATAATCTAATATTTGGTTTCTCTCTGGATTTGAGTAGAAAACACCTTCTAATTCAATCTGGACTTTTAAAATCACAAGATATTTAGGCACACAAGTGTGGCTCTTTTATCCCCTCTGGCAAGCTCTTGCCAATGCCTCCCATAATAGCTATTTGGTCTTTTTGTTTTAAGCTCCAGAAAACATCTCTCCAGTTGAATAAGAAAAAAAAAATATTAAGTTGTATTCTTATTGCCCCCAGCTCTGTGGCTTCCTTCTTCCCTCTTCTTTTGATTTATGGCAAAGTAGAAAAGAAAAACAAAAATCACACTGCAGTTTAGTGGCACTGGTCTGTGGAAAACCCCATATGAGGTTTTTCCAATTGGCTGTATCATATTCACAGCTGGCTTCTCAATCTCAACTTGCCTGTCTAAGGAGAAATGCTCCAGGTTCATCCTCTCTTTTTCTATTTTTTATCAAAGCCCTGTAGCTGCTTAGACCTGGTAAAACAATATGGTCATAGCACTGGCCGCTTCTTATATTCTAGCCTCAGATGAAGATTCAGGAGTTAGAAAATCACACCCTGTACCAGAGCTTAATGTCTCAAAACACATTTAAACAAAAAAGGGCCCATTTTAAAATCAGAAATATCAAGTGATTTCTTTATAATGTTCATGACCTCTCTCCGGTCTGGTATAGTATTTAAATCAAAATCTCAATGAAAACCACACCCAATGCCTATTACTTCCTGGCATAAGAGGAGTATTTTAGAGGCATATGCAAGTATGCATACATATTCATAGACTCATAGATTTTTAGAAGCAGCCCCTAGAGATCGCTTTGTCCAACCTCTACATACATATGTATATTGGTAACCACAGCATCGTTTTGAAAACTGTACTGAACATTTCTTAGTTTGGCAGTGGATTCACATTTAGTAGATCGTATGTTAATACAAGGCTTTTTTGGAACGACTTAGTATATCTCCAAGGGGAAAAAAAAGTTCTACTAATAAGCCAAGTTTTCAATGACTTAACCTTTATTTTTTTCCCTTTATTTCTGTTTTATAGGCAGCTGGTGTAGAGAGCCAGCCTAGAAACCAGGAAGACCTAAGTTCACATCCTTCTTCTGACACATATTGACTATGAAACCTTGGGCAAGTGACTTAACCTCTCAGTGCCCCAGGCAACTTGAAGAGAATGTGCCGACCTGCATTGGTACAGGAAATTTCCTGGCAAGAGAATTCCATATACCAATGAAATCATAGGTCCCAGTCCTTATCCTTCTCCTCTTTCCACCTTAATACTTTTTTTCTTGCTGACAAATGTCTTATTTGCACATATAAGCATTTTCTAGCCCTCTGCTTTGCAATAACATTCTAGTTTTGATCTATTCTGTTGAATTCATTACCCTATTTTGTTTGTAGGTATGGTGATGTTCAAAACTCTGGGGATAAGGAAAAATTTGCAAGGTAGGAGTGTTCTGCAGAGATCTGCTGAGAGGGGACTTGTCATATCCCAGGATAGTCAATCTATGCAACTTAGCTTAGATAACTGCTTATCTTCTTTCTAGGTGGAAACATGCCCCAAGTACTTCTGACGCAGAGAGGTTGGCCAGGTAGAAAAAAGGAAAATCAAACATGGTGGCCTTTTAAAATTTGACTTGAGTTGACCAGTATCCCTTTAGTGGGAAGTTAACCTTACAAGAACCTTTTGAAAAGAGCAGTATCACTCTGTGGCTACATTGTCATGATGTGGCATCATATATAGCAGGAAGCAATAAGTTTTTGAGGTATTCTGCAAACTTTGTATCCTTAAATCCATGTTTATTCTCAAATCATAAAATAGTACTGGTATGTATGAAGGAAGATAGAAATAATTAGGCAGAATGAGACCCTCAGTATAATTCTGGGCAACCAATCAGTAAGTACTTGGCCTACAATTCTGCCCATAACTTAGCAGATGGCATCCATTTCTTATATTAAGTCATTTCTTATATTAAGAAGCCAACTCTTATGTTATGCCCACCTACTCTTGCTGATTTTTACCGAAAGTATCTGGCTTTTTTCCATTCTAATGTACCATATTTACATGATAACAAATGGATATTCAGATCTGATTTCCTATACTTGCTATTGGTATGTCCTTGGACAAGTCATTTGAACTCTCTGGATCTCCGTTTCCTCATCTGTAAAATAAGAGAGTTGGAATAGATGATATTAGATAGCATAAATATTATTGTCCCCATTTTAGAAATGAGGAACGTGAGGCTCTGAGGTTAATTGATTTGGTAAGTGGCTTATTATACCACACTCTGTTTTCATGAAGTTGTGTGAGAACCTGACCAAGCATAGTAAGATAGCCTCTCGTCATCTCTTCCAACTATCACTTGTGAAACGTTGCTGTTACCATATTTTTAAAGGTTTTACTCTTTTGGCATATTCCCTCTTCTTAAGGCCCAGGGATAGTATGCCTACAGTTTTAACAAATAACCACTAGATGGTGACCTTGCTCCTTTAAAAAAAAGTCTACTTTCTCCATCCAGTTTGAAGTTTATTTTTAAGTGAATGTTTTTATATTTTATTTTTCCAACTATATCTAATAACAATTTATAACATTCATTTTAAAAAAAAATTTCAAGTTCCAAATTCTCTCCCTCCCTCCTTCTGTTCCCTACTCCTTGAGAAAACAAGCAATTTGATATAGATTACACATGTGCAGTCATGCAAAACATATTTCCATGGTAGTCATGTTGCGAAAGAAAACACAGATCAAAAAAGAAAAATAAAGAAAGTTTTTTTAAAAGTATGCTTCAATCTACATTCAGGTGCCATCAGTTCTTTCTCTGGACGTGGATAGCATTTTTCATCACAAGTCCTTTGGGATTGTCTTGGATCATTGTATTGCTGAGAATAGCTAAGTCACCCACAGTTGATCACTGTCCAATGTGACTGTTATTGTGTACAACCTTCTCCTGGGTCTATTCATTTTGCTTTGTATCAGTTCATGTAAGTCTTCCCAGATTCTTCTGAAAGCATCTTGCTCATTATTTCTTATAGCACAATAGTATTCTGTCATAATCATATACCACAATTTGTTCAGCCATTCCTCAATTGACGAGCATCCCCTCAATTTCCAATTCTTTGCTACAATAAAAAGAGCTGCTATAATTTTTTGTACATATGAAGTTCTTTTTTCTTTTTTTGTAATCTCTTTCGGGTTCAGACCTAGTAATGAGGTTGCTGGGTCAAAGGATATGCACAGTTTTGTAGCCTTTGGAACATAGTTCTAGATTACTCTCCAGAATGGTTGGACCAGTTTACTACTCCACCAACAATGCATTTCCCCATATCCCCTCCAACATTTGTTATTTTACTTTCTGTCATATTAGCCAATCTGATGGGTGTGAGGTGGTACCTCAGAATCGTTTTAATTTGCATTTCCCTATTCAATAGTGATTTAGAGAATTTTTAATCTGGTCTATTTTAATAAGCTTGTATGAACTCCCTTTTATCAAAGTATGTACATAACTCAAAATCATACTTAATCTTGGAAAGTACATTCTCTTTTGAATTAGTAAAGAAAAGATACAAAAACTGGTATTTAATTGTCACCTTCTATTTGGCTTGTTTCTAATTTACTTAACTTTATAATTTATAATTAATTATTAGGTTTTTTTCCTCAACTCAGCTTAATTTTCATTTACATTTGCATTTACAGGGCATGTTACTCCCATCTAGTCCAAGTGACTGGCAGGCTGTTCTATGTACACAACTTTTTTTCTCTCATCTCCAGTGCTGTTTTTGCACAAGTGGTCTCTCATGTCTGGAGTGCCTGCCCTCCATAGCTCTGCCTCATAGTATCTCTAGCTTCCTTAGCTTCTTTCCTTGAGATTACTTGTTATTACTTTATATTTACTTACTTTTGGATGTGTTATAATTTCCCAGTGGAACGCCAGTTCTTTGAAGGCAAGGAATGTTTTGTTCTTGACTTTGTATCCTCAGCATCTAAGACAGTAATTTGAATATAGTGGATACTTAAAGTTAGTAGGTTGTAATGTCATACAGTAGAAAGAGATCAGGCTCCCAGGTTGGAGGACTTGGGTTCAAATTCCACCTCTAACACTTATTGTCTGTGTGACCTTGGGCAAGTTCCTGGACTTGAGCTTCACCTGTAAAATGAAAGTGTTGGATTTCAGTTCTAGATCTATGATCCTATGCATTTTAATGAATGCCCACAGCCATTTGGTTGCCATTGTCTGCAGTGTTAACAGTCAAGAACCTAGGTTATTAATGGTGATTTTTAAACCACAGCTAGTAATGAACTATTTTTATTCCTTATGAGTACTGAAGCTCAACTTCTTCCTGCAGCTTTTCCTGTTCATTACCTCAGTGTTAGTGTGGTATCTCCCAGTGGCCTGGTATGTTTGCTTGAATTGAGTGTCTCATCACTACTTTAGCCTGTACATCTTCCTTTCCTATTGCCCCATTCCTACCTTACATAATTAAGGAGCAACTCCCAATGTTTTATTTTTTCTATGAAGCACAAAAGTGCTAAGTCTCTTTGATTTACTATAGGGGAAAGAGAGCTGGATTTGTCCTTGGAAGACCTGGGCTCAGGTCTCAAGCACTAGCATTTACTAGCTGTGTAATATTGCAAGTAATATTACTTCTAAGCCTCTTTTTCTTTATAAAATAAAGATAAAAGCAGTTAAGTTACCTGCCTCTAAAACTGTTGTGAAAATCAAAGGAGAGAATGCATATCAAGTATTTTTTCAAACTATAAAGAATTGCAGATACCTTCTTAGACTTTAGGGATCTTTGCTTTCCTTGATGGGCTACTCCTATTATATTGACAGATTGCAACCCATCTATGACTTTGCGGATGGTGTTTGAAACTATCCTGATGGGGAGCTCTTCTGAATTTAACCAGACTAATCCTTAGACAATAGACATACAGACCATCTTACTCAGATCCTTTCTATCTTGGTAGATAGGATCAGTCAGAGCTTGTGCACCACTGGCATAGCTTTTGAGCACCCAGAGCTCAGTGCTGAAGTAAACCATCAGAGAGGGACACTAGTGGAGGTATACAAATATATACCTTCATTGAAGTCTGTATTTGATGGGTAGAGAATTGGCTTTAAAGCCAGGAAGACCCAAGTGCAATTCCTGCCTCTTACACATACTGGCTATATGACCCTAATCAAATCACTTAACCTCTCAATGGCAAATCTTAAGACTCTGGATTTTGGAGAAGATACAGACCTTTATTGAAAGATGAGATTTCCTTTCCCAGTAGTTTACTATACTAATATAACAAGTGTAATCTCTACTCCTGCATAGGCTAATATTCTCAAATGACATTTCACTGTGATCTATGTCAAATTTTTTTTCCACCAAAGTACTACTTTTTCCTAAAAAATTGCTCTAGAAATTATCTGCTTTTTACCATTTCTACAGTCAGATTTCCAGAACTGTGTATTACCCTCACTCTAATACCAACACCATTGTAAAGTACTCTCCACAAGACTCCTATTTTAAATCTTGGCACACTCTTAGTTAATCCATAATGTCACTGTTCTGAGCTAACACGTAAGTTTGATGCTAACCCAGCCCTTCTACAGCCATTGCACCAACTTTCCGATCATTCTTAAATTTCTCACTTTTGTTCAAAGCTGCGGTCTTCTCTTCAATCATACTTTTGTTTTCTTTATTGAAATGTACTTTCTTCCTTCTCCACTTGCCTTCTTTCTTCCCTGAAATGACTCTAGTTCTTTGTCTCAGTTAAGACCTACCTTAAATTTTCTTTTTCATGACGTCTTACCTCATTCAGTAAAAATGGAGCATGGATTTCTTTTTTTAAAATTGATTAATTCATTTCCAGCTTTCAACAATCACTTCCATAAGCTTCTGAGTTTTAAATTTCTCCCCCTCCCTCTCCACCTCCCTCCCCAAGATGGCATGCAATCTGATACAGGTTCTACACATTTATTCCTATTAAATATATTTTCACATTAGTCATATTGTAAAGAGAATTAGAACCAATAGAAGGAACCACAAGAAAGAAGAAACAAAACAAAACAGAAGAAAGAGCAAATAATATGCTTCGATCTGCATCCAAACTCCATAGTTCTTTCTCTGGATGTGGATAGCATTTTCCATCATAAGACCCCCAGAGATGCCTTAGTTCCTCTCATTGCTGAGATAAGCTAAGTCTATCAAAGTCAGTCTACGTACAACATGGCTTTTACTGTGTACAGCATTCTCATGGCTCTGCTCCCCTCACCCAGCATCAGTTCATACAAATCCCTGCAGGCCTCTCTGAAGTCTACCTACTCATCATTTCTGACAACACAATAGTATTCCATTACATTCATATACTACAACTTGCTCAGCCACCCCCCAACTGATGGGCATCCCCTCAACTTTCCATTCCCTGCCACCACAGTGCTGCCACAAATACTGTTGTGCATGTGAGTTCCCTTCCCATTTCTATGATCTCTTTGGGATACAGCCCTAGAAGTGCCACCGCTGAGTCAAAGGGTATGCACGCCTTTCTAGCTCCTGGGCACAGTTCCAAACCAGAGAATGGATTTCTGATCTCCAATAAATTCAACCAAGAAACCATTCATGCTACAACTGAAGACTAAAAGATCAAGGGCACAAAGAACTTTTAATTTATTAAAAAAGATGCCTGTTAGTGTTTGTATCATTTCTTTTGAAAAGGAATTTTCATCCCACTTTTTCACACATATTTTTATGGCCCAGTCTACCTGATATGCTCCATTCTGGCCTGTAATTTATACTCCCTCAAAGATTGTACTTTTTAATAGAAATTGTCTTAGAAGTCTGGGATCTTCACAAAAAATTGAGGATTTAGGATACTAGGCACAGAGATCCTGAATTCTGTTCTTTGTGGCATAATAATAACAGTGTTAACAGTGTACATTTATGTAACACTATGCAACTATATAGCTTACAAAGCACTTTGTTCCAACTTTGCTAGGTAGAAGGGGTGTTATTATCTCCATTTTACAGATGAGGAAACAGTGTCATGCAGATGAAGTGACTTGCCCAGGGTCACCTGCTGAGCAGGTAAAAATGAGGCTTACTTTGCAGTAACAACAGCAACAAAAAGGAATTATGGAGCACCTACTATGCGCTAGGCACTGTTCTAGAGCCTGAGGCTACAAAGATGAAATAAGATATCGCACCTGCCCTCAAGGAGCTGAGAATCTACTGGAGGAGATGCATGATGGATGCACAAAAAAATATGATAAATGGTAGAACACAGTAAGAGAGACATGACACATGAAGAGGGAGAAGGTGCTTTCTCTTAGCAGGGGAGAAATCAGGAAAAGCTTAGTAGAGGTGGTGATGCCTGATTTGAAGGATTTCAGCAGGTAGAGAAGTGGACTAGTACCTAGAAGGCATGAGAAATAGCCTACACAGATGCCACAATCCAAAAGAGTATAGGATAAGGTGAAAGGATAGCTAGTAGTCCAGTGTGAGAAGAACATAGAGTGGAATGAGTGACAGGGACTGTTGCAAAAATAAATCTGGGAAGGTCGGTGGCACAGGGGTTAGAGTGCTGAGCCTAGATTCAGGAAAACCTGAGTTCAAACCTAGCCTGAGATAACTTACTAGCGGTATGACCCTGGGCAAGTCACTTAATCGCTCTCTGCCTCAGTTTCCTCATCTGTAAAATGGGGATAATAATAGCATTGACCTCCCAGGATTGTTGAGAGGATCAAATGAGATAATAATTGTAGAGTACTTAGCACAATGCCTGGCACATAGTAAGCACTGTATAAATGTTAGCTATCATCATCATCATCATCATCATCATCATCATCATCCTCATCATCATTAGAAGCCAGTTTGTGAAGTATCCTAAATTCCCAGGTTAAAAAAATATATATATGTGTGTTTACATGTAAATTTTATTTTAAATCTATATGCATATTTTATACTAATGGCATGGTCAGACACAGGCAGATTATTTTGAGAGTTATATAATGGATGGAGTAGAAAATGGAGATTGAGGGAAATGAAATCAGTAGTCTATTATATGAGTTCAGAAGAAAGGTGATGAGGGTGGTAATATGAGTGGAGCCATGACATATAGAAGATATCATAGAAATAGAATCAATAGACCTTGGGGGCTGATGAGGTGGGGAGTGTGAGAGGTGAGGTGAGGTTTTGAGCATGGGGAAAAGGGGGATTTTTAGGAAGGCACATTTTGTGGGCATGTTTTTGGCATGAGGTGCTAGAATAACATGAAGGCAGAGATGTTCAGCAGACAGTTGAAGAATTGTGAGAATGGATCTCAAGTGAATGATCAGGCCTAGCTTTGTAGATTTGTCAGTCATCTGTTCAGGTGATAACCAAAGCTGTGGGAATAGGTGAGAATAATGAAAAAGCAGAGAACAGGTAAAAGGACCTGGGATAGAGCCCTGGGGGATAAGCTACACTCTGGGGGATAAGAGGAGGAAAATGAACAAAGGAGACTAGAAAAGTCGAATTGGTAAGAAAAGAACCAGAAGAGGGCAGTGTCACAAAAGCCCAGGGAGGAGAGGAAATCCAGAAGGAAGGTTTTGTTAGTCCATGGTGTCATGTCTTAGAGATGGGTCAAAAAGGCTGAGGAATGAGAAATGATTGTTGGATTTGGGAATGGAAAAGCCGTTGGTGACCTTGGAAATAGCACTTTTAGCAGTGATGGAGATAGAACTGTTAAAATGAGTGGGCAGTGAGGAAGTGGCAGTACTACAGTAGAAATATAGAAATTTTGCAGTAAAAAGAGGAAAGATTTAGAATGGCAGCTCAAGGAGAAGATAGCAGAGACCTGAGCCTGTTTATAAGCAAAGGGAAAGTAAGCAGTAGAGAAGGAGAGCTTCATGGAGCATGGCCCTGGGGAGACTCTAGAGGACAGGAGCAGTGGTACAAGTAGAGGGGTTAGCTGGGTTGGAGGATTTGAAGCCTTGGAGGGTTGATAGACTATCTTTCTCCAGTGAGATTGAATTGATGGCTTTTTCCTTTCACAACATCTCTTTCCTCATACAGCCACCCTTGTATAGGCCCACATTATCTCATCTGGACTATTACAATGGCCTTCTAATTGAACTTCTAGCCCCAAGTCTCTCCTCACATCAGTCCGTCTCAACTCAGCTGCCAAAGTGATTTTCTCAAAACACAAATCTGACCACGTCTCTCTTCTGCTCAATAAACTTCTGTCACTCTGTTTTACTTCCAGGATCAAATATAAAGTACGACATCATTTAAATCCCTTTACAACCTGGCCCCTTTGTGCATTTCCAAACTTCTTAGACTTGATTCCCTTCCACATCCTCTGTGATCCAGCAATGTTGTCCTGGTTGCTTCTGGTCACAAATGACACTGTCTCCCAACTCTGTGTATTTGTCCTGGTCCCTTGCCTGGAATGTTCTCCTTCCTTACCTCTACCTCCTAGCTTTCTTGACTTTCTTTAATTCCTAGCTCAAATCCTATACCTTCTGCAAAAGGCCATTACCGACTTCTCCCCATCCCCTTTCCCTCTGTGATTACTTTTGATTTATTACATATACACACATACACAAACATATGTGTATATCACCTATATATGTATATCACACATATATGTATATATAACTCTTCTCTGTCTTTGTCTCTGTCTGCCTCTATCTCTCTCATATGGACATAGTTATTTTCATAATGTTTCTTTCATTAGAATATAAGCTCTTTGAAAATAGGGGTGGCATTGCTTTGCCTTTCTCTGTGCCCCTAAAAGCTGAGCATTGAGAATGCCACATATTAAGTTCTTAATCAAAGCTTGTTGACTTAGTGACACAGACAGCTTTGAAGGTATGGAGAAAGGGAGTTAAAGTACCACCTGTAGTCTCCCACCATGGCCTCACTAATCAACCATATGTGCCCCTCTAGAAATTGGGATGTCACTGCTGTCTTCCTCTGAATCTGATAGGTGAGCCTTTGACTTACCTAGCTGGGTCCCAAGTCACCAAGCCACTTCCTGCTATCTGCCCCTCATTCCTCAATGACATCCCCCTTCCTTGTTGTCCTTCCTCTTCCTTTCCAGAACTTCCTTCTCTGTTGTCTTCCTCTATTAGCATATAAGCTTCTTGAGGGCAGGGACTGTCTTGTCTGTTCCTATATGTGTCCCCAGCTTGGAACAATACCTGCACACAGTAAGTTTTATTATGTTTATTATATTTATTTGTGTACATATTATATTTATTGTTTACTAATATGTCTATTGATCTGTCTACCATGCTTCTGTCTTTCTATCCTGTGGCAGGTGGCCTTAATCTCAATAAAGTCAGTCATCATCCAAGTTTCTTTCCAAAATAGAGCTCAGGGATTAAAAGAAGAAAGAATTTGGATTAGGTGCTATGTGGAATGTGATTGGGAGGCAGATCTGAATGAAAAGATTAGTGTGTAGTAGGGAATATTTAGTTCAGATCAGATAGCATAAAGTGTAGCCAGCCTACACTTTTTGTAGGTTTTGTGACTCCCTCTAGCAGGTTTCTGAGTCTCAGAGATAAGTCCAGAAAAGGCAGATGATAGGGGTGACCCAGGGTTGAGGATTAGGAAGATGCAAGGATGAAAATAGCAGAGGGACGAAGCAACACAGGATTCTTGACATCCTCTGTGCCTTTGCACATAGGTTGTCACTCATGAATGGAAATCATGTCTTCCTTGATTTTGTGGTTCAGTTGTTTCAGTCGTGTCCAACTCTTTGTGACCTTATCTGGGGTTTTCTTGGCAAAGATACTGGAATGGTTTGCCATTTCCTTTTCCAGCTCATTTTACAGATGAGGAAACTGAGGCAAAGAGGGTAAAGTGACATGCCCAGAGTTACACAGCTAGCAAGTGTCTGAGGTCAGATTTGAACTTGGGAAGATGAGTCTTCCTGACTCCAGGCCCAGCACTCTATCCACTGTACCACCTATCTTTCTTGATACCACCTAGAATCTCCGGATTCTTTCCAAGCTCAGCTTTAATGCCAATCTCCACATGAGGCTTTCATGCCCATCAATCTCCCATCTCAGCTGCAAGGTCCTATCACCAAAATTATCTTGTTTTTACTTGTATGTTTTGTACATGTTCATATGTGTTCATTTTGTTTCTTCCAATAAATGTAAGGTCCTTGAGGGTGGGTATTCTTTTCATCTTTATCTTTGCATCCACAGTGTGTGGCACATAGTAGGTATCTATGTTGAAATTATACCTTGTTATAGTTCCCCAACCACCCCAGCAATAAGTAAGTAGGTATATAAGTAGCCAGTGTAAGGTAACAGTAAATAGGAATAAAGAGTGTAAAGGGCAACATAGAAGCCACTTGCAAAACCTGCCTCCTAAATTAAGGCCCCATAATGCATTAAATTAGGGGAAGCCAGATAGGCCCCTTTATAACTCTGTCCCAGTAATGGTCCTTCAGTCTGTAAGGTACAAATAAGCTCCAGAGATATGCAGCAAAATCAGAGAAACATGCTAAGAGGGATCATTGATAACCTTGAGATGAAATCGATATACAAATGGACTAACCCAAAAGCGGGGCAAATAAGAGTTAAGTTGCCCACCCAGAACCCTAAGAAATTGAGACCCCCAAAACCTGCTCTTCGATCATTCCTCCCCCGCCATAGATCTATACTGCCCCAACTCCAATCTGCAGTTATGTGAGTGACTCTACCTGCCCCTTTTCCTCCCCTCTCTTCCCTGTGCCGCCTGCCTGTCTCTATCACCTCTTTCCCTGTTCCATCCCCATGCCATCTTCCTCTGTGCTTTATGTGCCTTATTAAAGTGTGGTTAATGCATCATTATTCTCTGCTTGCTACCAGCCTGAGCTTTCCCTGTGAGCCTTCAAAGAACCAGTGTGTTTGCCCTGACCCAACAAGGGACCCCTTTGTGGCCTCTTTCCATTAGGCATGAACTGAGGACACCAGGACTGGGAAAAATCATTAGCAGCCACACCTCTCAGTGGGCTAAGGGGGTATGTAAACCCACTGGGTGAAAGCAAGGGCAGACAAGGAACCCTGTGCCTCACCTTGGGAGACACCTTCTCTCAAGGTCTGGCCATGATAAAACAGTATTTAATAAATGCTTGTTGATTTGTTGATTAACTTAAGGATGGAGAACAGTGTGTTGTTCAAATTACTGACTTATAGCTATGGCTGTAAGCTGTAAGCTCTAAGACTTATAAACTGTGGCATCAAACTCAAATAGAAATGCGCCCCTAAACAGAACATTAAGATCCCTGGCCTGTATATTGACTTAGAAAACCACATATTAACATTATCTGTATTCTATATTTATTTTGCTAAATATTTCCCAATTACATTTTAATCTACATTGGGCAACATTGGGACCACATGTTTGAAACCTTTGACTTACAGGGTCAAGACTGTGATAGAAAGAAAATAACTCAGAGCAGGAGTAGATCAGGGGACTAGAGGTCACAAGGAAAGCAGAGGTCAATTTTAGCAGGAATGGAGGCTGTGGAGGAGGTGGAAGGACAGGATTTTGTGGTCAGAGAGGAATTTTGGAGTTCTGGATGGAAAGCAAAGCATTTATGCTTAATGAGGAGAGATAAAGTGTGACTTCCCCAGGGGATTTTTGAGTGGAGTTGGAGGTTACAGAAATTAAGGAGGCTGATAAAGTAAGAGATGCCATGAGCATGAATGATAAGATGACCAAGGATGATCCCAGGGTTAAGGGTGCAAATTAAGGTGTTCAGCCAAGTGAAGGAGTCATTGAGACAAATGTCTGGGAGTCTGGTAGAGGATACAAGGATATGGACAAGGTGATAGAATCTGATGGAGTGAACTTTCAAGGAGAAATTATTGAATAAACATGGGAGAGCAAGACCCTAGAAGTGGCAGAGAAAAGCAGGAAGTATGCTGCCGTGTGAGTTGAGTGGTCTTTGCTTCTGGGACTTTCCTAGGAAATCTGTTTCCCTGTTCCAGCTGGCCCACCAGAGCATTGTTTTGCTCTGATCCAGCTCCAGCCAGTCACCATTGGTGTCTCTGGGACTTCCCAAGATTGCTACTTCTCTAGAATTCAGCCTTGGTTGCTGCATGTGGTTTGTGTCTTTGCCTATGGCCTCTATACCCCTGGATCTTCCTCAAGAACCTTGGATTCAGACTGTGCCATATGCCTTTGCTGTTGCTTCATTCCCGATCCCTGTAACTTTGCTCTTCAGTTTCCCAGTGATAGCTATGGATTCCAGGTCTCTAGCTTCATTCTTTGCCCCAGGACCTTCTCCAAGATTACAAAGACCATTTGTTTCCAGACTAGACCCACTTCCACTTTCTGTGAGGTAGGCCTCCTGGGACTTACAAAACTTAACAGCATAACATGCATCATAAAGTTGGATATCAAGCTAGGTCTCAGAACAATCTAATCCTCTCCCTCCTTTCATGGATTTGTTTCCAGGCACTGGTAATCCACCAGAACTCCTTCCTCAAAGAACTCATTCTCTTATCCCTGTGATTCTGAACTTCCAACTATTATTGTTCAAACCTGTTCCCTATCTTCTACTGCCTTCTCCCTTACTCTTTCTCCTCCCTATCCCTTTCTCCTCCAGTGTCCTACTCCAGATCTAATCTAATCTAATCCACTGTACTCCATGGAATACCTACCTTACAGGTAACAAATTCTCTTTTATCTTATACCTTTTCCTTCCTCACCCTTTGTATCTTCTGGCAGTCACTGAGATCTGGGCCCTCCCTCATGACATGGCATCTTTGGTCACCCTTTCTGGCACTCAAATAACTTGTCACGATGGAGGAGTTGGAATATTTCCTTTACACTGCTACTTCCAGGCAGATCCTCTACCACTCAGTAATCACTCCTCCTTTAAGGTTCATTTAATCTATTTTTTTTTCACTCAATAGAGATTTTGGTTTCTATTGATCCCTAGTACACTCTACTTTCTGTCTCAATGAGTTAATTCAGTGCCTGGTTCATAGTCATTCTCTCTTCCCCACCTCCTGCCCTCATACTAGAGGAGATACACACACACACACATACATACATACACACACACACACACACACACACACATATATATATATATATACATATATATACACACATATATTTGTATGTGTATGAACTATACACAGAAATAGTGATACCATCACCCACAAACATTGAGCTCTAAAATTCCTTTATCTGATCATAATCTTTATCATTCCATCTTTTCCCTTGCTTTATGACTTCTAATCGTGTAATTCATCCTCACCATAACTTCTAGTCCCTTCACCTCTCAGTTCTTTCCCAGACCATCACCCCTGCATGGCTACACTCTCCTCCCTTCTCCATCTTGACCCCTTAGTCAATCGATTCAACCCTATACTATCTTCCATGCTTGAATCCCTTGCCACCTTGTCCTATCACTAATCATGCTCTTCCAAGCCACAACCTTGGATCACTGTCACCATCCACTGACTTTGCTACTATTTAAATCCTGCTGAATAGAGCTGGAGAAAATCAAGAAATTGTGCTGACTGGATCTGCTACAAAATTATGTTACATAATCTCAACTGGGCCCTCACTGGAGCAAGGCAATACTTTTATACTACCTTAATCGATTCACTATCCTACTCATCATAGTGACTTTTCCAAACTTTTTCATTCTTTCTCAAACTTCTCATGACTCCACCAGCCCTACCCTCTCAGTTAAGAACTTTGTCCTTCTTGCCTTCCCTGCAGCCTTTGACACTGTAGATCATCCTCTGCTCTAGGTTTTTCTGACACTGCTCTTCCTGATTCTCCTTCTTCTTGTATGCTTTTTCTCAGTCTCCTTTACTGGATTGTTATACCTGTTAGCTATGGGTGTCCCCTAAAGCTCCATCCTGGGTCCTCTCCTCTTCTCCTTCTATGCTTTTTTGTTTGGTGATTTCATCATCTCCCATGGATTCAATAATCTCTATGCAGATTCTTAGATCTTTTTATCCATCCTCTCTTCTCCCTTCAGTCTCACATCTCCAACTTACTGCTGGATACTTTGAACTTCACCTGTAGACATCTTACATTCAATATTTAATATGCATTATCTGTCCCCCCTAAACCATCCCTTCCTCTAAACTTTCCTATTATTGTCAAGGGCACCCAAGTCTCCTCTCAGTCACCAAGCTCAAAACTTAGGTGTCATCTTCAACTCCTCACTCTCTTACTTTTCATATCCAATCTATTAAATCTTACTAAAAGTCCTAACTATTAAACCTTTACAACATCTCTGTATATGCCCCATTCTCTTCTCTGACCCTGACACCATCCTGGTGCAGAATTTCATCACCTCACTCCTGGACTACTGCGGTAGCCTACTGACTAGTCTTCTTGCTTCAAGTCTCTTCGTACTCTAGCCGATCCTTTATTTGGTTATCAAACTGACTCCGAGTCTAGTACTCCACTGCTGTACCCAGCCACTCCAATTCTATTTACTTTATGCTGTCTTAGATTTCTCTTTTCCAAAGGACTCCTGGTTTCTTTGCTTCTCCTCTCTCTGCTAGTATCAGTGCTACTGTGTATGGTTGGCTGCTCAGCACAAAGGATCAGTCTGTTTTGCAAAGCAGTACGAGACATGTTCATACGCAAACTGATTTTCCAATCTCTCTCCTAATAGAAGTTTTATTTCACTAGTACCAAAGTATAATTTTTTTCTTTGCTTATGAAACTTTTTGAATGATTTTCAAGTTTGTATTAAAATTTTAGTATTTTAATTTTTTTATTTGTTCTTTATTTATTGGGAGACATTGAGTATGTCATCTAATAAGAATAACCATGTTCTTATTGATTTATTTTAAGTACTTGGGTCCTTTGGGGTTAAGGCAGTTCAAAGTAGATAATAGACAAGGAAGGCTACTTGCTTTTACTGTATAAGTTGATTTTGAATTTTTTCCCTGATTATTTGGATGGGTGGCATGGGTATTATAAATATCCTCTAATTCAGTTCAAGTTAGTTGACACCCTTCTTGGCCTCCATGCCCTTAGGTCCCACAACCAACAACAAAAATTAATGGGTGCCTATGCATACACACAAAGTTTGTTTTATTCTTGAATTTGATACCAAGAATATTGTGAGGTTTTTAAACACATGTGATTCCAATTTTATTTAAGCTGTATTTAGATTCTCTGGAGAAAAATAAAGAAACCCTTTCCCTAGCTTCCTTCCTTTGCAACATTTATTAAGCAATGGCAGGTTTCTAAGGTGCTGTGCTGGGCAATTTATTTCAAACCTGCAATCGTAGATTTTCGTAGCAATGGCCTATACCTTAACCAAAACATGCTATTTTGGTTCAGCTTCCCAACCCACACAGTATCTGCTTCCCCAAATTTCTCTCCTGTCTCCACATCTCTAATCTTAAGCACCAAAAAGAAAAGAAAAGGTCAAAATCAATTCGTCAAGCAAGCATCCTTGTATTAAAATTTATTGATGCCTTCTGTTTTCCCCTAGAAAGAATCCTGGACCTGCAAGTCAGAGGACCTGGGCATTACCCTCCCCCTACTTAGCAGTGTGGTCTTCCATAATTTTCATCACTTTACTGGGTCTCAATTTCCTCAACTGTAAAATGTGGGGAAGGGAAAACTAAGGTCCCTTCTGACTCTAATATTCCACACAGAGAACAAAATAGCAATACCGAAACACCAACTTTTATTAAAATGATTTTGAGAGCTTACAAACAATAAGCTGGTAAGCAATTCTACCTTGACTCTAACAAAATAAAACCTGACTGGGTGATGATGGGACCTCTTTTGAATTTGCCTTACCTCTTCCCATTTGCTGATGAATATCTTGCCACAGATGGGCTATCTCATATTCCTAACAAAACAACTAGCCAGTTGTATGACTTACCTTGAATACCTTACCAGGTGTTATAGATTTTCAGGTGTTTGATATTGTAAGTCCCATCAACATTCCCCTAATCATCCAGAATAAAACCTAGAAGTCATCAGTGACCATCTTTTCATCCTAAGTATTCCAGTCATAAGCAACATCCACTCTAAAACTCTTTAGGATTTCTAGTAGATCCTTGTTGTTTGTGGGAGTAAATCCAAACTCCTCAGGTGTCCGTTCAAAGCTACCCAAAGTTTGAGGTACTATTCTACCTTTTTAACCTAAACCCCCAGTATTTCCCTACACATATTTTCCTCTACAACCAGACCAAGCTCTTCACTTGTCTCTTAGCTCAGCCTACCTTGTTTTCCACTCTGTTTTGCTCATTCTGCTACTTTAGCTTAAGCTACCTTTCTCGCTCCCATCTGCCTATCTCAATCTTTTCCATTCTTCAGGGTCGATCTCATATACCACTACATATTCTCCATGAGGTCTTCCCTATCCACTCCAACCCAGACTGATCTCCTTTCTCTGACCCCTTAGAGCACTTAATGTTTATAAATCACAATTTATCATAATTGCTTCATATCTTTACTCAATTATTCCATATGTGAATGCCTTGCCTTCTAAGGTAGACTGTGAATTCCTGGAAGGAAAGAACTACATGTTAGTGCCTCTGTGTGCCTAACCTGGTGCTATGTACATAATAGGAGCTTAATAAATGTTTGGCATGTAGACATAAATCAAGTAGAGCCGGGCGCTAGCCGGTCCTTTCCTGGGAACTGCTGATTTTCATATTAAAAAATAGTCTTAGGGTATGACTTGTGTGTAAAGGTATAAAGAGCAAAATAGTTCTTCAAATTGATAAAGGACGGAATGTTAAGCCAAATTTATATCAGCTATGTTTAGATTAAAGATTATTAGTGGTCATTGTTGTCATTGGCATTGCAACTAGTTGTTGGGTATCCCTTGTAATATCCTGTTATAGACATGTGCAGAATGTTTCTGGGCACGGCCTTTTTGCCAGATGTCAACTTTGTATCATTGCTAGTTTAATTTTGGTCATTGGTTGGCATTTCTCTCTGACCATCAAGTTAATTATCATGACAAGGAGGTTGAGTGTAAACACTTCTGTTAGGTTTACATTGAATTTTTTAGCAAGAGAACCCATCATAGAGATATTAGTAACTGCTTTTTGGAGGATTTTAACTGATCATTTTAGTCAATTAAGGTATAAGAGTTTGATACCATCCTTTTGGCACTAATGAGACCAGTAATGCTAAGACCACAAGCTACAAGCTTTATAGTTCTTTCTCCCAGGCCCAACAGATTTTCTGCCTTAGCAGAACAGCTGTATAGTTGGTTGATTAGTATAGAGTAAATCATTGTGATTTCTTTAAATTTGATCCCAATGGTGAGATATTTTTTGTGTTACATGTGTTAAGTAAGCTTGATTAATTTTATGCTGGTGAAATGTAATATATCAGGTTTTATCACTAAAGTTATTAAGTAGGAACATTGGAACAATTAGAAAATAAAAATAAAAATTCAGAGATCCAAGAGCAAAGTATTTATAAAGTCTGCCCATGTTGTACACAGAATTAAGCATGCTAAAATTTTACAATTATGCTGCACGGTGGTTTGTTTTTTTTTTTTGCAAACACCCCCCTCCAAAAACACATTGTTATTAAAATTCATTAGACTTTGATTACTTAATTGAGTACTTTGCACTGGCTAGGTGGGCTTTAAAAAATATAGCAATACCCAGATTGATGCTTCTTTTCTCCCCCTCCCTCATCTCCTTTTTCTCCTATAGAGAGAATCACAGTGAGATTGAAAGGCGTAGGAGAAACAAGATGACCCAGTACATCACAGAGCTGTCGGACATGGTTCCTACATGCAGTGCTCTGGCTCGAAAACCAGATAAGTTAACCATTCTGCGCATGGCAGTCTCACACATGAAGTCCATGAGGGGGACAGGAAACAAATCGACTGATGGAGCCTATAAGCCTTCATTTTTAACAGAGCAGGTAACACTACCCCCTCCCCCATTGATTTATCATCTTTTTCTTTCAAGTAATTCTCATATGTTGGAGCAACACAAAGAAAGAATGACATTGAGACAATGCTCCTGAACCCTTGGCAAATGTCCAGAGTTGTGGGGAGAGAATGGGGGAGAGGTGACACAAGGTGTAAGAAGAAGATGATCCATAGAAAAACAAAAGGTAAAAGAGATGAGAGGAGAACCAGGATGGAGTAATAATATAAAAACCCAAGGGAGGAGAGAATTTAAGAAGACAGGTTACTTAATAGTTTCAAAGCCTACTGAAAAATCATTAAAAGTTAGAACTGAGAAAAGGTCATGGCATTTGACATTTAGAGGGTAAACAGTAACTTTCTGAGAACCAGTTACCAGGGTTCAAGCCAGATTAGAGGAGCTGATGGATATTGTGGCTTTATAACATATAGGAACTATTGAACTTCACGTAGGCCCAGTATTTTTAATACTAGACATTTAACATTAGATGTTATGAATCAACATCTTTCTTCTTTGACTTGATCAGTACAAGATAAAGACAGTCTCTGTGAACTGCTAGTAGACAGAAGCTTTGTGTTCTATATGTAGTCTAGCATATTAAAGCATTCAATAAATAATGAACATTTTAATAAATATTTAAGGAGTAATTTGATTCTTTTCTTTCCAGCATTTGTAGTCTCTCCCAGTTGATTAGCTTTTGCATTCAAACATACTCAAGTCTTCACTATCTTTAAAAAAAAAAACAGCAACACCCTAAAGAGTTTCATGTGACTTTGTTGTTGTTTAGTAGTTTCAGCCACATCCAATTCTTCATGACCTCTTCATGGGATTTTCTTGGCAAAGATACTGGAGTGGTTTGCCATTTCCTTCTCCGGCTCATTTTACATATGAGCAAACTGAGGCAGACAGGGTTAAGTGACTTGTCCAGAGTCACACAGCTGGTAAGTGTCTGAAGCTGGATTTGAACTCAGGTCTTCCTAACTCTGGCGCTCTATCCATTGAGCCACCTCGCTGCCTTCACATGACTCTACCGTCCCTTTAATTGCTCACCTACTTCTGACAGCTTCACTTCCAAATGCTTCAAAGTGATCTAGCCCCTCCATTTTTTTCCATCTAGTGTAATGGAACTTTGGACCAGGAAGCAAAGGACTTGGTCATCTATTCTCATTCTGATACTTAATAACAGGTGACTTCTTAGTAAGCTGCCTTTCCTTTTGGGGCCTCAGTTTCCCCTCTGTAAAATAAGAGGACTGGACTATAATCTCCCTTCCAATTCTCAATCCTATGGTTCTGTTCCCTTTTTTTTAACCTCCCTAACATCTGTTTTAGAATTTTATTTAAACTACTAGACTCCTCAAACTAAATTTAATGATTCATAGACACAATCAAACTGCAATTTAATGAAGAGTTTATCTTCACATTGGTGGGGAAAACTATAATACATGTTGAATTTAAAGTGAAGAAGGTTCACATGAGTAGAAATGCTATAGCAGAAAGAATGCTGGACTAGGAGACAGGAGCCCTGCTTTCCAGTCCCTTTTTATGTAACTACTTAGCTAAGTGACTTTGGGTGAGTCACTTTTGTTTCCTTATCTGTAATATTAGGTATATTCAGAATAGATTGTTTCCAGTATTCATTTTAGCTTCTAAAAATCCACACTTCTATTGTCCTTTTTAATTGTTTATTTAAATGTGTATTGTTAATGATCTTTTCCCATGCTGAAGTTCCAAAACTAAAACCCAAGGACGTTAATTGATGAAATTCGTAAGACACAGACTTACCTAAAGCCATTGAGCTGGTCTGTGGTGGAGCTGGTCCACACCCAGGTCTCCTGACTTTAGCTCTTTGATCTATATTACCATACTTTGGGGATGGGCTTTGGGAACCACACATAATGCAGTGAAGATCCAAAACAACCTTGATGGGCTAGAATGTGAGATCAACCCTAATAAAATGAAACTTAATAAAGGAAAATGTAACATCTTACTCTCAGGCTCAAAGAAATCATCTTCACAAGTGCAAGGTGAGGGAGGTACAGCCACATAGCAATTGGTATCAAAATGGTGCTGTAGTGGACTGCGTGCTCAGTGTGAGTCAACAGTGTGATTTAAGACAGCTAATCCATTTTAGGCTGCATTAAGAGAGAAATTGTGCCCAGGATTAGGGAAGCGATAATCCCTCTTATCAAACCACATCTGGGATATTGTGTTCATTTCTAGGTACCACATTTTAGAAAGGATGTTAATGCACTGGAGAGTGTGTGTGTCTATATGTGAACATATATACACATATATTTACACATATATACATACACCTATAGGCATACACATATTGAACATATGTATACACATATATTACATAGTACATCATATTAATTTATATTTTGTTATGTTCTGCTATTTATATAACTTTATTTTATATTATATATTTATGTTAGCATTTTTGTGTCACTTTAAGGTTTGCAAAGTGCTTTACAAATATTATCTCATTTTATCCTTACAACAACCCTGGGAGATAGATACTCTTGTTCTCATTTTATAACTGAGGAAACTGAGGCATAAGGAGGTTAAATGACTTGCCTAGGGTCACACAGCTAAATAGGTGTCTGAGGCTGGATTTGAACTCTGATCTTCCTGACTCTGTATCCAACACTTTGCACTATGCTACTTAGCTGCCAATATGAGGATTTGTTGAAGGAATTCCATTTTTTTAATTTTAATTTTAATTTTTTTAAGGTGGAACAAATAAGACATAGGGCTGATTGTATTCAAGTATTTGAAGGGCTAGGTAATGAAAGAGGGATTAGATTTATTCTACTTGATTTCAGAGAATAGGACTAGATGCAGTGTTTGGAAGTTCTCTAGTGGCTGATTTAGGTTTATATAAGGAAACATTTCCTCACAATTGGATCCATCTAGAAATAGAATGAGCTGCCAAAGGAAATAATGGGTTCCCCTTACTAAAGTCCTTCAAGCAATGGCTAAATGACCACTTGTCAGGCCTGTTGTACTCTTTGTCAGCTGTAAATTGAACTAAGTGGCCTCTGAAATCTCTCATAAGCTTCTGTGATTCTGATTTATGAACCTAAAGTTTTTCTATGGGAGATGGTTATTTGAAATTTGAAATACTCTGAATGTAGTCTGAAATGAATATAGACTCTGAAATAGTTGAAATACTTTTTGATTGGTAAATTGTTGAGTCAAGTAAGAGATATAAAAAGTAATGATGAAACAGGGCCCTTTACTTGAGAAGCTTATAAAACCTCCCTTGTATGGAGGACCTCATGGTTAAACCTAGCCATTAAAGTGGTCCAGCTTTTAATATTTCTCCCTGTGAGTCTTGCAGCTACACCAGACATGCAAGTCTTTGACCTCTATTCCTTGAATGACTGATAACCAGACAGTTCCTCAAAAGAACATCTAACATTTTGTTGCTTCTTATATATCAATTGGCCTATCTTTGTTTCTGTCTTTGATACAAGTTGGAAAGTATAGCTAGATGCCTATTTGTTAAAATAATGCCTCTCCTTACATAGTAGCATTGCTTGAATCATGCTGCATATTCCTATTGAGCTGGAACCAGTTACCATATTTTACATAATTATAACTTCAGTCAGTGCAAATTTGAATACATGCCTCCACTTCACAGTGATTTATTATTCTCACTTACCTGGACCTAGCAGAAAATCTGTAAGCAATACTTTGTATATAGCAGGCAATCAAATAAATACATTTTAAATTAAATGGACAACTTGGTCACTTTGAAGGTCTTAATCACATTCCTGATATAATATCTGTCTATATATAGAGAAACTAGTCAGGTTCATGTGCATATGTGTTGTCTGAACTTCTTAGACCAAGGCAATAACTTTCTTACCTTGCATTAGGAAGGAAGCTGTACCTCATTCCTGTGCTGTTTAGACAGTATAAATTGGTTTCAGTAAAAGTGATTTAGTGCCATTCAACCCTCTGTAAGATGATGTATAGCATTCTGCAACTATAGTTGATTCCACACAGCTTCCTGCTTTCAGCTAAAAATAGCTTTGCTACTAAGACCTAAGAGGCATTTTAGGGTGTGTATTCCATTTTTCCAGGCTTTATCTATATGAGACATTGTGGTATAGTGATGATAGGAACTCTGGACTCAAAAATCAGAAAAGGCAATAGTCCTGGCTCTTCTGCCTGCCTGCTGAGTGAGCTGGGAGTGACCTTCCCAGTCTTTCAGTTTCTCACACATACATTGGGTACCATGTGACCTACTGTATTTATCTTATAAGATTATTGTGAAAAATCAAATGAATCTTGGAATGGCAACACTGAAAGACAACTTAGAGGTCATTGAATCCAGTCCTCTCATTTTAATTTTTTTGAGAGGCAGTCAAGGTTAAGTGACTTGCCCAAGTCACACAGCTAGTGAATGTCAGGCGTCTGAACTCAGATTTGAACTCAGCTCCTCCTGATTCCAGGGTCGGCGCTCTATCCACTGTGCCACCTAGCTGCCCTAGTCCTCTCATTTTATAACTGGGAGAAACAGAGTTCAGAGAGGGGAGGTGACTTGTCCCAGTCTGGACAGTGAGTTAATGGCAAAGCCAAGACTGGGATCTTAGGATCAAAAATTTAGAGCTAGAAAGGATCTGAGAAAGTCATCATGTCCAAACATGTCATTTCCCAGATAGGGAAACAGAGGCCTAAGTCCTCCTGACTCCAACTCCTATCCTATACCCCCTCTGCTACGCTGCTTCTCAATGGATTAGAAAGCTCTTTTGGCCTCCCTTTTGCTGCAGCACAGAGATAATTATTGTGAATAGGGGCCTTGTGAAATAAAAAAGTCATACAATCACAGGGAATTGTTCTTAAATTATTATTGTTGTTGTTATATTATTATGAGGACAAATATTCAGCCTGGGAAGAACAGGAAGAGGATACAAAATGAAGGTGCAAATCATAGTGAGAAGCAGCATGACCAACAGTTGGCAGGCAGATGCACATATGGGCCTTCCTTCTTTGGTTGCTCTTGGCATATGCTGTTCTTGTAACACTGATACTATCTGAATATTCACAACAAGACAGTGTTGCTCCTATGAACAGGATGAATACTAGTAGCAGTCTTCTACTAGGTGTATGAGCCCATTCCATACCAGTCAGTCAATAGTAGGTCAATAAGCATTTCTTAAGGACCTACTATGTGCCAGGCACTGTGTTAATTGTGTCCCAAGTTCCTGAGGTTAACTTTGCCAAAAAAAAGGGAGCGGGGGAATAAGTCGCTGGTCTCCTTTCCTAAACAATTTGAGTGGGATATGTGTTCTAAGTCATCCATGTATTGGAATGTTCCCACAAATAAGGTGGCCATAACATGACTGCCAAACAATCAAAGACAGTGAGACAAGTGAGCTGGCGTTTGTGTTTGCTTTTTTGAGTTTCCTAATTGTGATCTCTTCTTCCAAGGAACTGAAACATCTCATTCTCGAGGCTGCTGATGGATTTCTGTTTGTAGTTGCTGCTGAAACTGGGAGAGTCATCTATGTGTCCGACTCAGTCACACCAGTTCTGAACCAACCCCAGTCTGAGTGGTTTGGTAGCACCCTCTATGAACAGGTTCATCCAGATGATGTGGAAAAACTGAGAGAACAGCTATGCACATCTGAAAACTCAATGACAGGTCAGTGATCTCTACGGTGTTGTGTTTTTTTAATACAGTTCCCTCCATAGGAGGTTTATTTTCTCATTCAGAACTAGTTACAAGGAAGGACAGAGTAACTCAAAGCTGCTTGTAGCTTAAGGACTGACTTAGATTGGATGCTTTGCCATCACTTGGGTTTGTGAATTCCATGCTCAGTAGATTACTTTCCCACTCTGCACTTCCCAGGGATTTTCTTCTGAACACTGACATCAGCTGGTGGTGGAATTGTAATAATAGCCACCTAGTATGAAGTAAAGATCATAGTGTCATAGATTCACAGTGAGAAGGGACCTTAAAGGTCATGGCGTCCAAACCCTTCATTTTGCAGATGAATAAACTGTGGCACAGAGTAGTTAAGTGACTTGTCCAAAGTCATGCAGCTAGTAAATAGGTAGAATTCAAACTTGGGTCTTCCTAAATCCATGTCTAGTGCTCTGTCCACTATGCTAATTAGCTGCCTGTTTTATGTAGGAGGTTCATAGTTTATCTGTGATGTAGATCATAGCAATGCCATATTCAGGGCTTAGTTGCAGGAATATGTAAAAATAGAGCATTGTAGTAAATATTAAATAGCGAAATAGTAACGCTATATGTCAGGCTTCTTAAGCAGACAAATATGAATAATTGATACCTTTCTCACTAATCCTTAACAGTTGTTATAACTTTATCTCACTCTGGGCTTACCCTGAGACTTAAAGAATTATTTCCATGGCGTATTCCCCTCTTTCAAAGACTGCTTCTGAAGCAATTTCCAGTAAGTTTTGTGAAAGCATCTCTTTCCTTTTTTTTTTTTGTGAAATAGTGAAAGGAAAAGAGAGAGAGTGTTTCCTTTTCTTGGGAATGTTTTCACTAATTGGAAAATTTCCCTTCTAGCTTTCTTCTGATTCCCTTTTTCTGAGAAGCTACTTGTATTTTCACTCTGTTTTCTTGTCAATACCTCATTTGTGACTTTCTGGTTTTCATCTGAGGTCTGTTCCTAGCATCTAGCTCAGAAAAACAACAAACACAACAACAACTTTGGAGAGTTACTCAGAAATAATTTCCAAAAGATCTGGTATTCCAAATGGAGGTAGAGGAAGACACATTTAAACTGTTTTTTTCATGTATTTTTATGAAAGTGGTTTAAGAACAAGTTAACATGGTATATAACAAAGAGAAAATATAGGGAACATCATATAGTATTTATCCTTTCTTCTAGTTAGTGATTGCCATTAAAATATTTATTTTGTTCTACTCTGTGTTCATAATGTACGCTAATGTTTAATTTTTCATTTTAGTGCGAATATCTGTGTTGTCCTTATTTCTGCATTGTCTAACTTAGCTTCATTGTGCCCCATGTGTCCCCATTCCAGGCTGTTATCTTGTAGTGTGATCCCACTTTGGACCTATCTCTCCACAGTCAAACAGAATTGAAGAGTTGAGGCAATATTCTGGGTTATTGCAATAAAAAAGCTCAGCTATTAAAGAAAAAAGGACATTTGAGGCTTTTCCCAATTGAATATTTCCATTACTAATCAGCTGGTCAGTTGTCTTTTGTCTTTTATGTTACAGACTTAGATGTATTTTTCTCATTTTCCTTATTAACAATAATAACAACAGACATTAAATGTAGCTTTAAGGTTTTACAAGCAACACATATGCTGTCTCATTTGATCCTCTCCACAGTAACCTGGTAAGGTAAGTACTATAGGTATTATCCCCATTTTATAGATAAGGAAATAGAGGCTTAGAGAAATTTAAGTGATTTGCCCAATGTCATACAGATAATAAGTTGAGGTGGAATTAGAACTCAAATCTTCCTGACTTTAAGTTCAGCACTCTATCTACTATATCACACTGCCTTTAAAAATAATAACAATAATTAACAATTATAGATAATAAACTCACTGTGTTATATTTAATTGTATGTCAGATTATAATAGTAATTATAATAATGGATAGCATTTGTATATCACTTTGTAGTGTACAAAGCACATGATAACTGTTAAATCAGATTATGACTGTTAGATCAGACTATGAGAGTGTTATGTCAGTTTCAAAACAGGGCAAAACCAGATTCCTTCCTTGTAATACTTCTTCTGGTTAGTGAATCCATATGTTTCTTCTCTAGGAAATAGCTATCTTGGTTACTTCATATTAATATAATTTTGATTCCTTGTAAGAAAGAATTTAAAAATCTATATATCTTCATCGTAGGATCCTGCTATAACTTTTTATTAGGGGCAGCAATGCATCATAGTAGAAGTCAGGAAAACTTGAGTTCAAAGTGGGCCTCAGACACTTACTACCTGTGTGACCCTGGACAAGTCATTTAACCCTGTTTGCCTCAGTTTCTTCATCTGTAAAATGAGCTGGAGAAAGAAATGGCAAACCACTTCAGTATTGCTGCCAAGAAAACTCCCAGTGGGGTCCCAAAAATTCAGACACAACTGAACAACAGCATAATTTTTTATTGAGGAGATATAGCTTACAACACCTTACCTTAATGATCTTTAGTGTCATTTGAACCTTACAAGGCTTTATCTTGCAGTAGCTTTTAAAGCAGCTGCTTATATTAAACTGGCTACATAATGCCTCTCAGTCAGTCAGTAAACATTTATTAAGTGCCTACTAAGTGCCAGGCACTATGCTAAACACTAGGGATAACAAAGAAAGGAAGATGACAGTCCATGCTGTCAAGAAACTCATGGTCTGATGGAGGACACAACAGGATAAATTGGAGAAAATCAACAGCAGGAAGGTGTTAATCTCTGCCTTCAGATTCTAAAGCTAAAGAATATACCTTTTCCCCACCCCCATAATTAAGGACACTGGCAGACCAGAGAGTGACCAGATCATAGTCATTCACATTTGTGGAATTTTTGGAAGCTATCAGATAAGAGCAATAGGGTTGAATGAACTAGGCATACCTACCCAGAAGAGATAATTAGAGAAGACACAAAACTATCTTCAGATACTTAGGAGGGAATAACATGTCAGAGGAGGTAGGCGTTCTCTTGTTCCAAAGTAGAAGACTTAGACTAGAGCACCGACCCTGAAGTCAGGAGGACCTGAGTTCAAATCTGGCCTCAGACCAAACACTTGATTACTAGCTGTGTGACCCTGGGCAAGTCATAACCCCAATTGCTTTAAAAAAGAAAGAAAGAAAGAAAGAAAGAAAGAAAGAAAGAAAGAAAGAAAGAAAGAAAGAAAGACAAAGTAAAAGACTTAGATGAATGTGAAGAAGTTACTTGGAGGCAGATTTCAGCTTAGCTCATAATTCAAATTGTCCGGCAACAAAGTGAAGTGGTAAATTCTCTGTCCCAAGGAATGTTTAAGGAGAAATTTCATGGACATCTCTTCAGGATGCTCTAAAAGGAAATTGGGAAGTTGGTCTAGGTCAGCGTGGTCAAACTCAAATAGAAACAATGATCACTAATCTGTACATAAGGATCCCTGTGGGCTACATATTGACTTAGATAGTCATGCGTGCTTATATGTTAATATTATTATTATTAAAGAGAAAATTTGAAACCTAAAGTTTAAAAAACATATGTTTAAAAAAAATGTTTTCACATGCTACTGGGAAATAAGAAATACAGGAACTGGGGTACAGAAGTCTATCCTGCCCTACAGGAAAATAGAAGGGGAAGGAGATAAGAGAAGGGTGGAGAGATAGAAGAGAGGACAGACTAGGGGAAGGGATACTCAGAATGCATGCCATCTTGGGGTGGGGGGAGGGGTGAGATGGGGTAAAAATTTGGAACTCAAAAACTTGTGGAAGTGAATGTTGAAAACTAAAAATAAATAAATTTATATTTTAAAAAAGTAAATAAAATTTCGGGTTCCAAATTTTCTCCCTTCCTCCCTCCCCACCCACCCTCATTGAAAAGTCAAGCAACTCAATGCAGGTTATACATGTGCAGTTATGCAAAACATTTCCATAGTAGACATGTTGTGAAAAACTAACTCTATTTCCCTTAATCCTATCCTGCCCCCCCATTTATTCTATTCTTTCTTTTGACCCTGTCCCTCCTCAGAAGTATTTGCTTCTAATTACCCCCTTTCCCAATCTGCCCTCCTCTCTATCATCCCCCTGCTCTCTTGTCCCCATCCCCCCCCCTAATTTTCCTGTAGAGTAAAACAGGTCAGTTGTTTTTCCAATGAGATATTTCACATTGTCTTCTATTTTTTCCATTCTTTTGGATTTGTTTTATAATGTCTTGATTTCTCATAAAGTCACTAGCTTCCAATTGCTGTATTCTATTTTTGAAGGAAGTATTTTCTTCAGTAGTCTTTTGGACTTCCTTTTCCATTTGGCCAATTTTTCTTTTTAGGGCATTCTTCTCTCATTGGCTTTTTGGACCTCTTTTGTCATTTGGGTTAGGTTATTTTTTAAGGTGTTATTTTCTTCAGTATTTTTTTGGGGCTCCTTTAGCAAGCTATTGACTTGTGTTTCATGATTTTCTTACATCACTATCATTTCTCTTCCCAGTTTTTCCTCTGCTTCTCTTACTTGTTTCTCAAAACCCTTTTGAGCTCTTCCAAGACCTGGGTCTGATTCGTATTTTTCTTGGAGGCTTTGGATGTAGGAGCTTTGACTTTGTTGTCTTCTTCTGGTTCTATGTTTTGATCTTCTTTGTCACCAAAGCAAGAGATTCCTGCACCAGCAGAGAGATCTCTGCAATCCCCCTGTGATCAGCCACCTGATTTCCCTTCAGTCTATGGGCCGCAAGCTCAGGAGGCAGCCGCCACCCTGGGGCCATGCTCAGGAACTGGGTCTGAGACCTAGCTTCTCTCTCACCACAGAAACATTTTTCCTACTGGCCTTCTAAGTTGTCTTTGACGTTCCTGGGTTGAGAGGTCTGGAAACTGCCGCAGCTGCCTGTGATTCAGTCCTCTGAGGCCTGCTCCAGGTTTGCTGCGGCCTGAGCGCCCACACTGAACTATGCTTTTCTCCCAGTCCAGTGCGATATACCTTTCTGATCAACCATCCAGGTTGTCTTGGGCTGGAAATTTGTTTCACTCTGTCTTTTTGTGGTTCTGCTGCTTCAGAATTTGTTCAGAGCCATTTTTTATAGGTATTTGGAGGGGTTTGGGGGAGAGCTCAAGCAAGTCACTGCTTTCACTCCGACATCTTGGCTCCACCGCCCCCCAGATGATTTCTAAAGTCTTTTTGAACTCTATATTTTATAATTCTGTAAAACTATGTAAGTCTTAGAAAAGTTTAAAAAGTAATATACAATTTTAGGACATTTATTATTGAGAGCAGGGATACTAATGAAATGTTATCCTCCAGATAAGATCTTTAGGAAGGTGAAGATGGCATAGCATTTACATTGAACACTTCAACTTAGTCAGCTCAGTTCATTTTGTAGCTATCAAATAAACTGCATAGATCCCAGCTGCTTATTACTCCTTGAACCCAGCCCAGAAAATCTGTGAATTTGTGACTGTTTTAACACAATAAGAATAGTTATAACGAAGTGTTATTACTTTGCTCTGTACATAAACACCAATTTCTCTGTAATAGCGCTCTAAGTTGATAACACATTTAAAAAAATGTTTGAAAACATATGTCATTGTTTCAGGTACTATCACTGTTCAGGAAGTGCCATCCAGGAAGTGTGTGTGTATGGCAGTGGAGCCATGTAAAGTACAGGGCACCAACGATCAGCTGGTGATACCACCAGTTCCTAGACAACCTCTCCTACTCATCTTTTCCTCTTTTAACTAAGTTGAGGCCATCAGAATAGCTCTTAAAAAGCCAATAGGCCAGGCTTCTTTACTGGCTACTTGGTGTCATTTGTCTCCTGTCCTGCCCTCACACACTCCACCATACTAATAGAAGATCTTTTTTCACCTCACTTTGCTATCCCATAAAGTAGTCTTCCACTAAAATGTGACTACTATTAACAGTATGCATATATAGATATATATACTGATATGTTGTACATATATAAATACTTAGCTGAGCTCTTGACTTACATGTGCATATCCTTGCCTGAAAAAGTCTCAATCCACCTTAATAGAAGTGATTGAAAAAAGTCATATAGCACTCCTGAAAGTTTCTAGAGAGTAAAATGGATCAGAATCACCATAGTGGAATATTTTCCTAGATGTCTTCCCCTGAATACTTGGATTCCTTAAGTGACATGTTTTATGAATCATCATCATTATAGACAGACATTCATTAAGTATTTACTACTAGATATCTAGCATTATGCTAAGGGCTATATATGTGTGTGTATACATCTATGTATGTATGTATGCATGTGTGTATAGCAATTCCCCAATAGATAAGTGGTAAAATGATATGAAGAAAAGGGTCTCAAAAGAATTGCAAACCATTAGCAACAATATGAAAGAATGCTCCAAATCGCTAATAATAGGAGATGAAAATGAAAACAACCCAGAGGTTTTACCTCATCCCAAAAAAATGGCAAAGAAGAAAAAATGATGGTCATAGTTGATGTTGGAAGAGTTATAGAATGATAGACACACTAGCACATTGTTGGTAGGTCTATGAATCAGTGTGATGAATGCAATTTGGAATTATACAAATAAAGTGGCTAAAATGGCCACAGCTTTTAACCCAGTGATTCTACTCCCTGGTTTATGCCTCAAGAATATCATTGATAAGAAAAATGTTCCCACATATGCAAAAATATTTATAGCAGTATTTTATAACAAATAATTTGAAACAAAGGCAATGCTCATTGATGGGGAATAGATTAGTAGACTGTAATGCACAAATATAATGGAATATTACTGATACATGAAGAGAAACATTGAAAGATTTATAGGATCTGATGCAGAGTGATATAAAAATGGCCAGTAAAACAATATACACAATAATAACAGTGTAAAGGGGAAGAACTATAGAACAATCAAAGATGAATATTGCAAAATTGCAAAGAACAAACTTGTTCTCCAAAAAAGAGGTATGAGAAGGTATCCCTATCCCTTTGCAGAGGTGGGAGGTTCAGAATTCTTTGATGTATTGATTAATCAGTTTTACTGATTTTCTCTTATTCTTTTTTTTTCTTTAAAGATATTATTTGTTATATTTAGATGGCTCTTTGATGGGGGAGGAAAGTGATAAATACTGGGGGTCATCTCTAGTCATTGACATGATACTTGAGGTGGACCTGGGGAAAAGTAATAAGACTATAATTAAGAATTAATTTTATTTGCTATTTTTCTCTGGCACTACAATCATGCACTTTTATGGACACCATTATTTGGGGAATATGCATCACTCACTTAGCTTTTCCTGATCATTATCAATCAATATTCACTGAATATAATTCATAGCAGTTACTTGAATAGATGAAAGGTCAAAACTGTGAGATGATACATTGTAATGGCAATAATTTTAAAGCTGAAAAGTATTTGTTGATGTAACCTCATTTCAGTCATGTCTGACTCTTCGTGACCCTATTTGGGGTTTTCTTGGTAAAGATGTTGGAATGGTTTGCCATTTCCTTCTCCAGCTCATTTTACAGGTGAGGAACTGAGGCAAACAGGGTGAAGTGACTTGCCCAGTTCACCTAGCTTGTAAGTGTCTGAGGCCAGATTTGAACTAAAGAAAATGAGTCTCCCTGATTTCAGGCCCTGCATTCTATCTACTGTACCACCTATATGCCCAAAAGAGATTTTAGAGGTCATCTGTTCCAATTCACTCATTACACAGCTGAAGAAATCGATGTCCATATTGTTTAGGTGACTTGTCTAAGGTTATATAGCTATTTAGGGGCAAAATCAGGATTAGAACTTTAGCCCTTTTATATCAAATTCGCCAATTAGTTTAGTTAGGTTAGCCAAATGAAGATCTTAGAATACTATACTGAGGTATTTTGTGATTAAATTTTCTGTTGCTCTAATTTTTTTTTTTACTCCATGGGGTCAATGCTTTTTAAAAACTATACCATGCTATCGCTATACATTAGCAATTATATAACAGTTATAATTGATAAAGTCTCATGATAGAAAACAAGATACCCCTTTGGAGTAAAGTGCTTATAGTCCCACATGTACAAAATTGTGTTTTGGTGTTGGGCTTTTACTCTTTAAAGAGGGCATTGCTAAACTATAGAGCAGAGGTGTCAAATTCATAGCCCAGGCTGAAAAACTCCCTAGAAAAATATAATTGGGAAACATTTAACAAATTATGTAAAATGCAATACAACATAGATAGATTTTTTAAGTTAATATGCAGCCCACAGGGAGCTGTTTCTATTTGAGTTTGATACCACCGCTGTAGAACATTCAGAGGAATATCCAGGTAGTGGAGGACCTTATGTCCACCGCATATGGACTTAATATTTATTTTTCATTGTGCCTGAACATCTGATGAGTGGGTGTGGGATCCCTACTTGGCAGAATCCCGAACATTCTGACATAGGGTTGGACACCAATGTACCTGTTAAATAATAAATATATGAGGATTAGTTGAAGAAACTGACAGTGTTTAGCTTAGAGAAGAGACAACTTAAGGGTGACTTGATACCTCTCTTCAGAAATTTGAAGGGCCTTCATGTGTAAAATGGAGTAGATTTGTTCTGTTTATCCAAGAGGGAAGAACCAGGAACAACCAGTAGAAGTTACAAAGAGGCAAATTTAAGCTTTATGTCACCAAAAATTCCCTAACCATTGGAGCTGTCCAAATGTTGAATGGAGTGCCTTGGGAAATGATGGATACCCCTCACTGGAGGGCTTCAAGAAGAGTCTGGATGACTACTTGTTGGGTGACAGTAGGAATTTCTTTCAGGTATAGTTTGAGTTAGATGACTGCTGAGGTCCCTTCCCACTACATTTCTGTGATTCTGTCAATACAGGAGCATATTGCTTGCTGATGGGCAGCATTCTATTCCTGAGCATTGATATGACATTTCTCCAAATTTCTCCAAAGAGAAAATCTCCAAATTTGGAAATATACAAAAATATACATTTAACTGGAGAAAGACATTCCTATCTAAAACCCACTTGATTTTTTATTGCAACTTCTTTTCCTTCCCCCTTTGGTTTAGTGGGATCCATTTATCATTAAACTCCATGGCCTCCAAAGAGATACCTTTTTCTTTCCAGCAGTAGTATCTATGGAATCCTGAAAAAGAACTCCTTGGTGAAACCCCTATTGTGGGATCTGCTGAGAAAACATAGAATGGTGCATGCTAGGCAGTATAAGATTAAGTACCTAAATGATTGGTACAGGCATTAAGTTTTCTAGGCATTCTGAATGCTTTCTTGTTTATACAACATTCAAGGCTAAATTTTATTCCTCATTTTAAATCTCAGGGAAAAAAAATAAAGGTTTCCATAAACAAAGGACTAATTATTGCAGTAGTGGCATGAGGTGCCTCCATAATATGAACAATTTGTAAAGGATACTTAGGGAATACTTATCAAACTTTGCTCCCTCTTTCCCTATGGCTTTTCCTTTTCCTTTTATTGAAATGTCAAACTACTGTATAGCAAAGAGAAGCCTGTCTTACAGAGTCAGTGGAACTGAATCTATCCTATGTAAATGCCTTCAACACATACATTGATATTCAGCCCTATGTCAGAATGTTCCAGATTCTCCCAAAGTGGGGATCCCGTTCTCCAGATGTTCAGGCAGAATCAAATTAAATATTACCAATGAAAACACCAGCAGGACAAATACTGGCAAGATTGAAATGGGAAAGCATGTGGGTTCCAGTAAAGACCACATGAGAATGAGATGTTCCCGGTACTGTCATCTTTCCAATAAAATAATATCCTTTGTATTCTTGAGGCAGGCATCAATCACCTTAACAAAAGCTCAATTTCTTCACTATATCTGACTAGCCAATCAAGTTAGGTCAGCCAAATCAAGGCTGTATTGGGCTGCGTTTTGATTATTCCGTAATTTTAAAGTACCTATTATGTTCAGAAAAAGGGTAATATGTTAGATGCTTGAGTGGGGAGGAGGAGAGAAAAGGGTAAAAAGTTTAGATAACACATGGTCCTTGACCTCTTGGAGTTTACAATATTGTATTTAGGGTGATAAATAATGGTTTAAGAAAGGTCAAACAGTCAAAATTCTCAATTCCAAAAGGTTTCAGAATTCTTATTTATACAGTTCATATGCATGATCCTGTTATGATTGGCAGTCTTGATCTCCCTGTGAGTCGTGGGGCCAAAGTGCAGAAATGCTTTTACTATTGAATCAGAGTCTTTGACCGAGACAAATTCCAGTGTCTGATAACACTGAGGAGTAGGAAACTGGTGAGAAATTTTGAGCTGACTTGCAGTTCTGCTCATTTAAATTTCAACAGCTTCTATATTTCTCTAACAGGCCAAAGATGGTGTAATACACTGATTTGATTTTCCTTTTACACGTATAAGAGAAAACCAAAATGGAACTCTAGATAATTGTTGCTACTGCTAAATTTTTCAGTAATAGTTACAATAGAAGACCTCACATTTGTATAAACTTTGCAGTTAAAGCACTTTCACATACATTTATCTCACTCAGTCTTCATAATAATCCTGTAAGTTATTACAGGCTCATCATTTCATATACATCCTTCTCCTAAATACTTTACTTATTTATTTGCTTTTTGGTGAGGTGATTGGGGTTAAGTGACTTGCCCGAGGTCACACAGCTAGTAAGTGTCAAGGGTCTGAGGCCAGATTTGAACTCAGGTCCTCTTGACTCCAAGGCCAGAGCTCTATCTACTGCACCACCTAGCTGCCCCCTAAATACTTTTAAAAAATCAGATGAAGAAACAGAGGGTTAGAGAGATTAACGGACTTCCTCAAGATCAAACAGCTGGTAGATGAAAGAGGAAGAATTAGAATCCAGGTCTTCTTAATTCTAGGTCAATATCCCTCAGTGACCTACTTGACTAACTGGGTCTGGATCTCACAAAGGGTCCTATTTCCCTTTATGTTGGTTGGATTACTTTTATTTTTGGAGGCAATCAGGATCACACAGCTAGTAAATGTCTGAGGGTGGATTTAAACTCAGATCTTCTTGACTCCAGGGCCAGTGCTCTATCTGCTGTGCTACCTAATTGCCCTAGTTGGAATATTTTAACAAATTCTGGAAAGTAGTATTCTGCAATACTTATCATACTGCCTTTTTTTTGTCTCTCTTCTCCTTCTTTTGAGAGCTCATACTCTTAATATTGATGACTCTGAAATCCTTATCTTCATATTTTGCCTGTTATCTAAGATCCACCTTAATATTTCTTACTCCTAGACATTTCTATGTACTCATCCAAAATTGACTCATCACCCTTCATTCTATTTTCCATTCTCTTCTCTTCCCCCCCCAAAAAAATTCACCATCCAACTGTCCTGCTCGTAAATGGTATTATTATGCCTTCCATCATTTTCTTTGTTACCTAAATCCTATTCTACTTTAAGGCCCAGACCAAGCTCTGCTTTATGAAGCCTTCTGTGATCACTCCAGTCTAACATATTCTCTACCCTCTGTAAATTACCATGACACTTACCATCTGTACCTCTCAACTGACATTTAATTACAGACTATCTTGTAAAATTATCTAACTTTGTTCTGTTAAAATGTTCTTACCACATCATCCCAGATTGTTCCCAGATCATTCAGTAAAGATTTTAAGTACCTGCTATGTGCAGAAAAAAGAGTGTTACATGAGATACAGGAGCAGGAGGAAGGATGAAAGTTTAGTCTTGTTTTCTTCAACTGGATATAAAGCTGCTTGAGGGCAGGGAATACATCTTTTATTTCCCTGTGCCACACAGCATCTAACACATTGCTGAACACATAGTACTTGCTTTCTTCATAAATAATTCTTGCTCGATTAAATTGCATAATAGTTTTCTCCTTAATGGATTCCTCTTTGTCACATGCTGAGTATAAGGAAGAAAAAAATCCTACTTCTCTGCTGAGTTTTTGGTCTTAATACTGAATGTCTTTTGTTTTGCTTGGTAAGCAGAGTAAGTGAGATTGAATAGCACTCTTATTCTGTGAAACAGTTGGATTGTTCTTATGTAGCCATTGGCTCTGCATTAGGGAATCTAGTCAAGTATTTATAACTTGAATGACTGATCTTGAAATTAAACTGAAATAACAACTGAACCTGAAGAATAATACTTGCATCAACCCCCTTTTTGTTGTTGTTCATTGGCTTCAGTTGTGTCCAGCTTTTTGTGACCTCATTTGGGGTTTTCTTTGCAAGCATACTAAAGTGGTTTGCCATTTCCTTCTCCAGCTCATTTTACAGATGAGGAAACTGAAGCAAACAGGATTAAGTGACTTGCCCAGGTTCACACGGCTAGTAAGTATCTGAGGCCAGATTTGACTCAGGAAGATGAGTCTTTCTGACTCCAAGCTGGCACTCTATCTACAGCATCACCTAGCTGCCTGATCAACCACCAGTCTTTTAGATCATGCGTACCAACAAAACCCTTCTGCATTCCTAAATGTCCTGGCTCTAATCAAGATATTTGTGCTTCCTTTTGAAGTTGGTTTGCTCTAGCCATAGATTAGAGTGGTCTAGATTTTTTTTCTTCCTTTATGATACTTCATCACATATAATGTAGATGAGTTGGATTCTAGAATCCCAAGAGAAGAGGGCACCTAGCAAACAGTGGAGTTCTGTTCAGTGGAACACATGAGATGTGCTAGTTGAAATTAAGTAAGCTAGTAAACTCGAGAAGAGTTATAAATCTGGATAAAGCATTTATGCTGCCTCAGAAGTGGCTGTACACTACTGTGATAGGGGCTGGTGCCAAGGAATCATTTTGTTTCTCATGGCAACAGAGCTAAGCTCTTTGTGGTTTGTTTTTATTTTTTGTTTTTGTTTTTGTTATTTTTTCTTTTTCTCCTTCTGATGTCTATGCATGGCTGTTTGTTCTGAGGTTCCCTTTTATGTCCACCATTTTCTATCTCTCTGACAACCTGGGAATCAGGATACCTATATGAAAAAAGAAACCTAAATCTTTTCTTTTTTGAACGCAACTGTATAGAAAGTGCTTGAAGTTCACCAAATGACCTGGAACCCAATTTTTCTTGTTCTATGGCACAGAAGTCAGAAGTCCATGAGCCCAATATCTTCAATTAATTGTTATTATTTGAGGATGAAGTCTAAGGGACCATGAAAGAAGTGTCTGTTGTTTTTTTTTTTTCAGTGGAGAGGTAGTTTTGCTTCTAACTGCTCTGAAGTGAGCATAAAGGTAAGTCATCACTGTGGAATGTGTGCTTTCATGTTATAGTGAGAAGCAGCATGATGCAGTTCTGAATTAGGAGTAAGAGACCTGGGATTCTCTTCTAGCCTTAGCTTGTCCATTTACTAGTCATGTGATCTTCGGCAAATCATTAAACCTCTGGAATCACAATGTTTTGCACTTAAATACTTGGATGGCTCTGTGATTTGACATGGGTACTGTTTTCAACAATACAGATTATAATCCATCCTTGCTTTCTTATCTTGTGCACCTTATAATAGACTAGTCTTAATTTGGGCCAGCTAGGCCAAACTGATAGCTCAGGTTTGGAATAAACACTTGTAAGTCTTTCATCAGTTTGCAAAAGGAAGTTTACTTAGCCATTGCATTTAAGGGGCACTCCGTAAGGATAAAGCAGTTATTTAGGAAGGCATAGTCCCTTCATATTCACGTAGAAACACAGCTGATTGACAGAACTGCCAGTTCTGAAGAGCACCGATTCTATGTGGGCTGGGTGTGATTTTGCCCTAAGGTGACCAGAAAGCCAGTCGGTGGTGACGGACTTAGGCTTAGCCTCCTGAATCATTAAGTCTTGGGACAGCTTCCTTACCTTTTACCTTAGCCTAGTCTATGTGGCAGGGAGCCCTGGTAAATATTGTTCTTACCACACAACCATGTTCATGTCTTCCCGTGTGTCCCCCATAGGGGATCCAACTCCTTGGTTGAGAGTCTTCCTTTAGATTGCTTGGCATTAGGTGAATACTGAAGGAGTTTGTAGATTGTCCATTGGTTATTGCTCTCTCTCTCTCTCTCTCTCTCTCTCTCTCTCTCTCTCTCTCTCTCTCTCTCTCTCTCTTGCTACATGACTACCCCACTTAGTAGGCACTTGAATAAATGATCAGGCAGTTAGGTGACACAGTGGATAGAGAGCTTTACCTAGAATCAGGAAGACTCATCTTCATGAGTTCAAATCTAGCCTCAGGCATGTACTAGCTGTATGACTCTGGGAAAGTCACTTAACCCTGTTTGCCTCAGTTTCCTTATCTGCAAAATAAGCTGGAGAAGGAGATAGCAAACTGTTCCAGTACCTTTGCCAAGAAAACCCCAAAGGTGGTTGCAAAGAGTCAGACATGACTGAAATGACTGAACAATAACAACAACAAATGATTGTCAGATGACTGAGTTTTGTTTTCCTCATTTATAACATAGAGATGATGCTAATTGTTTTGTTTCCCTCCACGTAATTTCTGGGGAGATGAAATGAAGCCAGGCAACTGAAAGCAGTTTGAAAACTAAAAAGCTGTATACAGATCAAGCTGTTATTCTTATAATTTTAAATGTTGTGTTAACAACTGGGTACTTTTGAAGAGAACCCCCAATGCCTGCCATAAAATTCATTTTGGAAGTGAAAAGTTGTACAAAAACCTTGTGGCCAAAGCAACTGCATTGGAGGTACACCTTGGCTGGAGCAGAGGGTCACTCAGCCAATACTTTTATAGTTCCAGGAAACTCTTTGCCTTTGTATAGATGTAGAGATAGAAAAGATACAGAAATACAGGGAATTTATTTTTGAATTGCAGGCATCCTGACATTTCTACTTCAGGTCTAGAATGAGCTCTAGAATTCTGGGAACTTTCCATGGAAATGATTGCAATTTGAGGCCACACAGGGGGAATACTGAGCCATTTGTAGCACATCTGGACAGAACTTAGACTCCACGGGAACTTCATAGAGTTGTTTGGAAGCCCTAAACCAGCCCCAGAGTTATACTGTAGTCTTATAGACTTAGTAATCAACCTGAGTAGGAACAACTTATAATACTCTGAGCCTCTAGAAATGCTCCAAGTTCCTGGCTTATAGATAAGCCTTGATGCATGCTTGGGCATATGTTGGACCCATCGTTTGAAATTTAAATTAGTAAGAGCTAAGTTTCCTTTTTAAGATGGATCTCTAGTAATCATCATCATCATCAATTTCCTTCTCCATTATCCTTTAAATTTATCGAGTGGTCACTATATTCATTGCATTTTATTAGATATTCTTTGGCAAAGTACTGGTTAAATCATTGCTATATGGGTTCTTTGGGCCTTCTGATACTGTGTAATACATGTATTTTTAGTGTATTTTTCCCTTAGACTTTCTAGGGTGTTGTGGAGGAACAGAAGGTAAAGGAAATCTGTATGTTTTGTAGTTGCTCAAAGGTCCTAAAGTTGGGGAGATGTGGGGCCAGCTTGCCTTTGGACAAATCAGATTAATTATCCAAAATTTACCTAGGGTAAAGGTGAATGATTGAGATGTGGGTTTGCATTCAAATCCAGGGAGGGTCATGGTATACGTGTCATATAGGATGCCACTTGTTGGGCAGCCTTTCCAAGAAGTAGGGAATTGAGCTTAATTATGAATGTTCAGACTCCTCACTCTTAGGCTAAATCCATAGGACATTTCATCCATGCTAAGATCCTCATTTTGCTATATCCTCTGTCTCATGCTCCAGAGTAGTAGAGATCCCTGCCTCATTGTATGCCACGCTGACTAGTGACTGATTTCCCCAAAGGTTCATAGATTTATAGGATCACAGACTTAGAGCTAGAAGGGTCTCAGAGGCTATCCAGTCTAACCCATTTTACATTGAAACTAAAACTTGGGGAGGTTAAATGGCTTTCCCTTCATCATACGTATAGTAAATGTCAAAGGCAAAATTTGAACACAAGTGTTCTTTGCACTGGGCCTCACCAAACAAATGCAGAAAACAACACAAAGAAATTCCAGACTGCCACAGCTGAACCACTGTGATAATCCTAGGATCCAGTAATGTTGAAATCTCTCTCATATGCTAGCCAGTTTGTTCTTAAGAATGTCCAAAAGTCTTGATTTTTCAAATAGGTTGGGAAAATATGTTGCCTTTTTTCATGAATTCATGGCTTTTAGGTCTGATAGAGCTATCTTCGTGAGAAAATTGGGTTACAGATGGGCCGTTGATGCTTAGAACCATTGATGCCAAGATTATATGTGACCAGTGATGGCATAGTGGATAGAACACTGGACCTGGAGTCAGGAAGACCTAAGTTCAAATCTGGCTTCAGATGCTTACTCGCTGTGTGATCCTGGGCAAGTCACTTAAACCTCTTTACCTCAGTTTCCTCACCTGTAAAATGATCTGGAGAAGGAAATGGCAAACCACTGCAATCTCTGCTAAGAAAACCACAAATGAGATCACAAAGAGTTGGACATGACTGAAAAAAAAAACTGAACAAACAAGAAATGAGGTTACTGCTCAGAGTAAAAGCCCTCAGAGGAGAGTTGGTGGGAAAAATGTACCTTAGAGGGTTTAGCCACCCTCTGACTGCCACTCTGTGTGATTGTTGACTGTGGATCACTCACTGGGGATGGACATCAGCCTCAGTGGAAATCCCACAACTAAAATGCTAACAAAATTTATTTTATGGACGTTGTGGAAAATCACCTCATCTTAGCCCTTTTGGTACCTCATGGGTTCCAGTACGTAAGTTCCTAACTGTGATCTTTTCATTTGATTTACCAGTGAAGTTTTAAATCATAGTATATAGAAGGCATAATAGATTTGGAGTTAAAAGATGGATTTAAATCCTGACCCTGTTCTTTATTACCTTAGTGACCTTGGGCACTTCAGTTCATTCCTTTGGGCAAAAGGTCTCCTATTTAAATGAGAGGATTTTCCAAGAAGATCTGTGTAGTCCATATCAGTCAGTTAATCACCAAACATTTATAAGCACCTACTATATGTCAGAAATTGTGATAAACACAAAGGATTCAAAAAGAGACAAAATAGTCCTTTCCCTAATAGGACTTACATTCTAATAAGAAAAACAACATGTAATCAATAGAACCATATACAATCCATAGAGTAGATGGAAGGCAATTTTAGAGAGGTTCTAGATCTTGGGGAGACTGAGAAAGGACTCTTGCTGAAGGTGGCACTTAAGCCTAGTCTTAAAGACAGCCAAGTATTCTAAGAGGTGATGGTGAGGAGAGAACAGGCACAGAGGCATCCAGTATAAAAACATGGAGATGAAAAAGCTAAATGCTATGATCCTTTGAGTTTGCTATGAATCCTGTCATTGAATGCTAGAGAAGCTAGAGTGTGTCCCAGAATCAATCAGTAAGCATTTATTAAGCACTTACTGTACACCAGCAAAGAATGAAACAATCCTGAACTCAAGTGAATATTATTAATAATGTCCATGATTCGGAACTGTGTGTGTTAGCAGATAAAAGCATGGTTGGGGTACAAAGGTGATAACAGTCAAAACTTTGGCTTCCTGTGACATTTGGCAAAGAGAGATTTAGAGAAAACCCTATTGTTGTCTGGGAATGCTTATGAGTTACTGTCTTGGAAGAAGATTCAGTACAGGTAGTCAGTCACCTTGATGTCCAGTTATACATAAAGTGCAGGCACTATACCATTAATTCTGGAGAAGACTGGTTTGTTTTCAAAATGTTTTAATCATCTTATGATTAAAAGGAATCAGATAATTAGTTGGTATAGTAGTACATAGAGTACTGGACCTGGAGTCAGGAAAACCTGAGTTCAAATTCTGCCTTAGATACTTTTGACCAGCATTGTGACTCTGGACAAGTCACTTCATCTCAGTCTGAGTCAGATTCCTTATTTGTAAAAAGGAGATAATTATATAATTTGTAAGATGGGGATAACGGCAGCCAGGTGGTACAGTAGATAGAGTGCTGGGCCTGGAGTTAGGAGGACCTGAGTTCAAATCCAGCCTCAGACACTGCTAGTTGTGTGATCATGGGCAAGTCACTTAACCCTGGTTGCCTCAGTTTTCTTATGTGTAAAATGAGCTGGGAAAGGCAATGGCGAGCCACTTCAGTATCTTTGCCAAGAAAACTCCAAATGGAGTCATGAAGAATAAGACATGACTAAATTGATATAACAACAAACAAGACGGGAATAATTATAGCACTTACCTAACAGGATTGTTGTGGGGACAAAATGAGATAATATTTGTAAAGCGCTTTGCAAATCTTAAAGAGCTATATAAATGCTAGCTAGCTAGCAGTAGTTATTATTGTTATTATTATAAGTATTGAGGCCACTTCCCTTTCCCAACTATATAACTTTTTCTTGTTAATTGGTGTGGAAATAACAGTTTGTTTTTTTTTTCTGGGTAATTAATCATTTTATGAATAATGCTAACATTTTATTAATAAAAGGAATGGTCATTTGATCATCTCTCAGACAAAAGACAATCGTGGCAGCGGGCTCATGGCTTATGTGCCCTTGGAAAAGTGGGCATTCCTGAGGATGGCAGCAACTCTCATTGGTTAACAATTAATGATAGGTGGACCTATTCTAATGAAGGGCTGGGAGAGTGACATCATGCCACTTCTCTGAAATAAATTTAAAATATTGATACCAGAAAATAAAATCTTGAGCATTCTAACAAGCCATTTTCTAACAATATTAGACAACCTAGATAAATATAGTCAATTATTTTTCCCAATTAACCAATCAATACACATTCAGCACCTACTCTGCTTCAGGCACTGTGCTAAGCATTGGGGATACAAAAAGAAGCAAACAACAGCCCCTGCTCTCAAGGAGCTTACAATCTAATGGGAGATTATTTTTAAGGGCCAGTTTTCCAGTGCTGTTATTCTGCTTATTTTGTCGAGTGACTTAAAAATATGCTGTTTATTGTTTTAAATAGTAATGGTGTATTTTAATGAAAGAAAACCACATCCATTTGACTTAGGCATTTTGGGAAGCTGTCCAATTATACAGTAACACTTAAACGATAGATAATTGCATTTTAAAATTGGTTTACAGAAGGTGCTTGGAATGTGTGTATCAAATGGAATTTAAATTGCTATCATCTTGGTAACCTTCCTGCTGATTTTTCTCACTAGAAATTGTGGCCTTTTTAGATCTGTTATCCCAGATGTTTGCTGGAGTCAGTTCCTTTTCATTCTTAAATATTTACACAACTTGCTTTGTTTTGCTTTTCCACACACAAAGCATGCTAACATTGTCGGACCGTTTATATTTTTCTCTCATATTTTAGATCTAAAAATATTTCATGAATTCTAGACACAAATTTCCAGCCAAGGCTGCTATTTCCATTATCATTCTAGTATCGTAGCAGATAAAGGAGGCAGAACAGTGTTTGGACAAACATTGCCAGGTTCGAGGAGAGCTGTCTCTCCTTGCACGTCTGGAGAACTGGCACAAACCAGAGGATTGATGTGTGGATCAGAGAGTTGCTTTTTCTCCCTTCTTCTTAGTCAAGAAAGGTTGTGTATTTTTTTAATTGGTTTTTCAACTTTTAAATTCAGCAATTTTTCTCATCACCAGGATGTGGTGAAGGAGGAGAGGAGTTGGGGCTGCTCTTGAAAAGGAAATAGGTTAGTGGCGTCTTCCCTGAAGAGAGGGAAAGTCTCTGGGGTCAGCACAATTCTGGTTTAGCTAGTTACTTCCTTTCTTTGTGACCTCATCTAGGGAACTTTACTTTTCTGGGTCACTAAAGCCATAGTGCATAGAACCCTGGACCTGAAGGCAGGTAGACCAGAGTTCAAATCCAGCCTCAGGCACTGATTAGTCCTGTGACTTAACTTCTGTCTGCCCCCAGTTTCCTTGTCAGTAAAATGGGAATAATAATAGCACCTACCTCAGCAAAGTTGTTGTGAGGATCAAATGATATAATAGTGGTAAAATGATTAGCACCGTGCTTGATACATTGTAAGAATTATATATACATTTAGCTATTGTTATTGTTAAATGAGATAATTATAAAGTGATTAGCACAGTGCCTAGTACATAGTAAGCCTATATAAATGTTAGCTGTTGTTATATTAAATGAGATAATCGTAAAGTGTTTAGCACAGTGCCCGGCACATGGTAAGTGCTATATAAATGTTAGCTATTATTATATTAAATGATATAATAATTGTAAAGTGCTAAGCACAGTGCCTGGCACATAGTAACCACTATGTAAATGTTAGCTTTTATTATATTAAATGAGATAGTAATTGCAAAGCGCTTAGAAAATGCCTGGCACATAAGTGCTATAGAAATGTTACAGGTTGCACTAGATTGGATCTAAGACCCTACCCAAGGCTGAATCCTATAAGACTTCATTTTGAATAGCACACAAAGGATGTTCTCATTTTAAACTGTAGCCACTGGAAAGAACACAAGGGTTCAGGAGACCAGAGGTGAAATCCAGGCTCTGCCTTTGACCATCTATGTGTCCTCATAAATACATAACCTGCCTCACAGGCTTGTTATGAGGATCAAAACAGATAATGTATAAGATAAGAGTACTGTAGGATTTAGAGCTGGAAAGGATGTTAGGGCTCATCTATTCCAAGTCCCTTGTTTTAGAGATGAAGAAAATAAGGACCAGAGAGGTCACAGGTCACAGGTAGCTGAGTTGGGATTTGAAGTTAGGTCGACTGACTCGAAATGTCCTGTTCTTTCTACTACAATGTGTGCCTTGTCACTTTAATATGCTATAGAAATGTGAGTGGTTGGTATACTAGTAGTCTCACTGTTATTTGTAAATGGAGGGGAGAAGTGAGGGCACTGATACTTTTGAGTGAGGTCACTGTTACTTTTTCAGTATCAAAATAAGAAGCATGACTCAGGTCCTTATTCTGTTAGCTCTCAGGGTCTTTGGTGTCACGTGTGTTGCAACCAAGTGTTCTAGCTGAACTGTATAGAGCCGCACTGAGTAGAATGATTTCAACAGGTTGTAGACCTTATCAGCTAGTTCTCTGTAGTGCTTTCAAGGTCCTAGCTTGACCTGTTGAATCAAGCTTGCCTAATTTCCCTTGTGTGGCTTTTACTCTCGTCAGTCACATTCTGTCTCACTAGTGATATCTGGGTACCATGAATGCATAATATTCATTGGTCATTTTATCGCCATGTTGTTACATGGATTCAGTTTGTACTGTCTGGGTATTTAAATAACCATAATGTGTTAATGGAAAAGGACAGCCTGATTTAGGGAAAAGAGCCTTCAGTTTGGCGTCAGGAAAACTATGTGGGAATTCCAGCTTTTTGGGAATCACTTAATTTTTCTGAGCTAGTTTTTTTTCATCTATGAGATAATTATGCATACAGTCCCTCTCATCTCAAAGATTTATTGTATCATACATGAGTTAATGTAAAATTATAACTAGAAAGAGCTGTTTAAATGTAAACTTTTGTTATTGTTGATTGGTATAAGCATACATCACTCCACTAGGCATAGAAACACATAGTCTAAGGAATTTTAGAGATAATCTACCCCAGGGGTTCTTAACCTGGGGCCCATGAACTTGTTTTTACAAATATTTTGATAACTGTATTGCAATATAATTAGTTTCTTTTGCAATCTTATGTGTTTCATTTTATGCATTTGAGAATATTATTCTGAGAAGGGGTTATTAGGCTTTGGCAGACTGCAAAGGGGTCCATGACTCAAAAAGTTAAGAACTACTGAGCTAGCTCAACCCCCTTCCTTATGTATAAATCAATACATGTGTACCAATTATAGCGTGTTGTTTTAAAAATTACTTATTTATTATTATTTAGGCTTATCTATTATTATTTTTATTTAAGATCTTATGATCAACACCATCATAATCTAGAAGATGAATATTCTAGATATAGGGTTGTGGGCCTTTTGCTATCCTTTCCTATTACTTGATCCCATGTGCCCCACCAGCTCTTGGTAGCTTTATAGAGTAGCAATTCAAGAAGAGCATCTGCTGGTGTAGGTGAGTCAGTGCTAGACTGATGCTGACTTTAGTAGCCTCATCACTACTGGGATTCCAAGTAATAAGAATGACACTTTAGCTGGAGTAGAGTCTAGACTTGAAATTGATGGAGAATAATGGCTACTAAATCCCAAAGAATAAATGTCTGTATAAGTATCCTGCAAGTGAATGACTTAATTTGTGACCTAATTTCATTGATCCAGAACTTTTGCAGAGGTAACTAATTGCTCTGGATACCAGAGTTATTCCCAATACTGAGATTTCCTGATTAATCACCCCTTTAAGACCTAAACCTTTTTTGTTAATTTTAAACATCTTGGACGAAAATCTTTCCAAAATATTTTACATACTTCCTTCCATTCCAAACATAGGATACTGAACTTGATTTCACCTTTTCTTATTTACTCAGAGTCATTTTTATGACCTTTAAATATTTCCCTGTGTGATAATACAATATGCACAGCCAACTAAATGACCTCAGACAGATGTTTAATTCTCAAGTCTGCTTCTGTCTTCTACTTTACTGTTAATTGTCACTTCTCTTTCCCTTTCTTCCCTTCTAGATTGGAACATCTAATCTGCTATGGGCTAGAAACCAAAAAACGTGCTTATCAGAATTTGTGTGTAAAATATGAGGTGTTTTTTTTTCTTTCCAAAAGTATTTAGTAAGAACCTTTACTATAAAATAGGCAAGCTTTAGGAAGTGGAGTTTGTGGTATTTTGTTTGGCTCAAGCAGGACTAAAATCCAAATCTTCTTACTCCTACTAGGCGCAGTGATTTTCCATTGCAAAGTGTTGGCTCCCTATTGTACTCAGCTATCTGACCAGTCATTCATTCAGCAAGCATTTATTAAGTACCTGCTGTATGCTAGGCATTTGGGTATACAAAGACTGAAGTCCCTCCCCAAGGAGCTTATATTCTTTAAGGGGGAAGGGAGGATAACAGGTATATATGCATAGAAAATTAAATACAAAGTAGATATACAAAGTAATTTCGAGAAGGAGGCCATTCAGCAACTATTTTCCATTAATTATAGCTTCCTGGTTTATCTTTTATAATATGTCTTGAACATAGTCACATCCATGCAAGATAAATGTAAAATTGGGGCAGCATTCTTTTCAAAAAGATTTCTGACTTTTCCTTTGCAAACTGGAGGACTGAGAAGGACAGTTATTTTCTTCACTTGTGATTTGGAAGGAATGAATTGATTTTTAAATACCTTGGCTTCTTGAAAGGTTGCTCTCCTTACTAGGTTATCAAGGTGTTTTCCATACAGGTAATGTCCTCCTCAGGTCATGGCAGGCACCCAATGTAGTTTTTTTTTTCCCATTCGTTGTGAAACGTTTTGACAAATTGAGTCATCTTCTCTCCTGAGATGAATAGGACAGGATTCTAGTAGAAAGCAGCACTTGAGCTGAGCTTTGAGGAAAACTAGGGATTCTTTGAGATTAAAGTGAGGAGGTAAAAAAAAATGTGAAGGGGCAGCTAGGTGGTGCAGTGGATAGAGCTCCAGCCTTGGAGTCAGGAGGACCTGAGTTCAAATCCAGCCTCAGACATTTGACACTTATTAGCTGTGTGACCCTGGGCAAGTCACTGAACTCCAATTGCGTCCCCCCTCCGCCCCCCAAAATGATAATAATAAATAAAGTGAGGAGGTAGCATATTACAGGCATGGAAGACAACTTGGATAAAGTCATGGATATGAGAATGGAATGCTATGTATTAATAGCACACTTTTGGTTTAGCTAGAACTTACAGCTTGTAAAGGAAAGTAATGTAAGACAAACCTGTGAAAGAGTCTGGAGCCAGATTACAAAGGGCTTAAAAATCCAAACACAGGAGTTCTTATTTTATCCTAGAGGCCTTAGGAGCCACTGAAACTTTTTGAGCCCAAGAGTGATGTGTTTTGACCAGTGCTTTTAATCAATTTGGTAACTGTGGAGATAATAAATTGGAGAAGGATGAGATCAGAAGGTAGGAGGCCAATTAGGATGCCAATAGCAAGAGTTGCTAATAGCAAGAGTCCAGGGAAGATGAAACAAGACCTTAACTAAGGCCATGTCTATGTGAGTAGAGAGAAGGAAACAGATACAAGTGATGAGGAGGAGTAGATGTAACAATATTTGACAAATGATTGAACATGATGGATGAAGAAGGAAGAGTTGAAAATGACCAAGTTTGTGAATTTGGTTGCCTGGAAAGTGGGAGGATTTGGCAGGGGAATAATTATTTGTTTTGGACTTGTTAAACTTCAGATGCCTAATGGGACATCCAGTTGGTCCATTAGGAAGCTGGTAATATGCTTGTTGACTTGGAAGTCATCTGCCTAGAAATGATCGTTGAACTCATAGGAGCAGATGAGAGAGCACAAAGAATGTGTAGAGAGAAGAAAAGAAAGTGATGAGGTCAGAAGCTAGATTGTAAGACATGGATAATTGAGTGGGAGGTGAGAAAGTGGAGCAAAGGAGTATAGAAAGTTTCTTTCACTAAGAATTTGACTGTGAAAGGAAGAAGAGATATAGAATGGTAGCTTGAGTGGATGGTAGGATCAAATGAATCCCCGTTACCTCTACCTCCTACTTTCCTTGATTATACCCACTGTAAGAGGCCTTTCCCATTCCCCCCCCAGCTACTAATACAGTCCCCTCTCAGAATACATTCCATCTACTCTGTATGTAGCCTATAAATACCAAGTTATTTACATATTATTTCTCCATTAGAATATAAGCTTTATGAGGACAGGGACTATTTTTGCCTTTCTTTTTTTTCCCCAGTGCTTAGCACAATACCTGACATATAGCAAACACTTAAATGCTTGTTGACTGACTGAAGATTTTTAAAGGATTGGGGAGAGATAGGCATATTATAGATATTAGGGAAAGAGCCAGTGGTTAAAGAGGGATTCAAGATGAGGGGGAGGGGATGATCAAAGAGGTAAGCTTCTGGAAGAGGCAGGAGAGGATGGGATAATGAAAGCCTTGAAAAGAAAGATGACCACTTCATTCAGGAGCAAAGCAGAAGAGGTTAGGGAATGATCAAGAGAGGATTAGAGTCAAAGGATTAGGGGGTGGAGGAATGCAGAATAGTTGGCTTCCATTTCTTTGGTAAAGGATGAGGCAAGATCTGCTGAGAAGAAAGGGAAATGAATGTTATAGCTGGTTTGGTAAGGGAAGAGAGGGTTTGGAATACTTCAGGAAGAGAGTGTACTAGGGAAGAATAAAAGGACTGGCTTGCAGTAATGCAGTAGTGGGGAGCCAGTTGAGATTAGATAATGTAAATTGATGGATACAGTTAATGTGATTGTGTGACTTCCTCCATCAGCATTTAGCAGTTGATGTAGGGGTAAGAGAGGTAGATGGTGGCAGTAATTCAAGGTTCGGATCTGGAAAGTGATGAGCAACGGGATAAGGGAGTAAGAGGTAGATGACAGTATAAAATTTAACTGGTTAACCATAAGGTCAATATGTTGAAGGGCAGAAAGTGAGATCAGAACAGGGGTAATAACCTGGGAAATTGAGAGAGGAGATTAGAATGACTGGAGGATTCTGTGAGGATGAAGAGTGAGTTTAGGAGAGGTAAAGTTCAAAGTGATGAAGAGACCAAGGTTATGACCATCCCTTTGTATGCCTCGGTAGAGTAACAATGCAGATCATAGGAGGTCTGGTGGTTGATGAACTAAGAAGCAAGGATGCTTCCATTAATATGTGAATTGAAAGTGTAAAGGACGACTGAATCAGGTATTCAGCCCTCAGAAATAGGAGGGAGAATGACTTAGGAGTCAACAAAGTAGCCACCAGATTCTAGGTAAAATGATAAATCTGGTTCGAATGAATCTCAAAAAAGGAGAAATGAATGAATGAAGTTGTTAGTAGAAGAATCTGGAAGTGGCAGTGAGGGGCAAGAAACATTTCTATTCTTTCTTTTAGGCCTACTATATATTCTTGTAGTATATGTGTTTGAGTAGAATTAATAAAGAATGGAATGAATGAATTTCTATCCAGTATTAGAAAAGGTGTTAGCCAGGGATTCAGCATCAGGAAGTAGTAGAAGAGTCCCCAGTTTCTGCTTTCAAGTAGATGAACAGAGCATTAAGAAAGGTAGAAAAAGAAAGCCAGTTTGTTAACAGTAGAATGGGGTGCTATAGGACACAATGGAAGGGGATGGCAGACTGGTCTAGGAACTCAGAAAGGGTGGGGTTCATATAGACATGTGTAAGGGGACAGGTAATAATGGGAAAAAGAGCTTCTGCTTTGGTAGCTTGGGTTCCTGAATCATTGGGATTTTGAGTAGAGCTGCCTTCTCCAATGGTACCGTTGATTTGTTTTTCAAAATACATGACTGCTGTTTTTTCAAAGTCATTAGTATCACAGAAACTTATCAACATAGATGTTGATTTTTAAATATAGGAGAACTAACAAAACAAAAAAATAATCTGGGAAATTGGGGGAGGGGGGATTAGAATGACTAGAGGATTCTGTGAGGATGAAGAGGTAAGGTTCAAAGTGATGAAGAGACCAAGGTTATGACCATGAAAAACTAAAAATTTGATGTCCGCTTATAAAAGTAATAGCATTACCAGTAATTTATATGAATTGCATTCTGCAAACAGTTATATATATCTATGTTTTTCAAAATTCGACAACAGAATACATCACCGCCACATGGGGTAAACTCATATTTAGTGAGAGAAACATTTTTTTGCCCTGACTTCTAACATCCATCCAGAAGAACTTTCTTTTTATTATCTGAAAAGATGGGTGAATCGGGCCAATGTGTCTCAGATAGTACAGATGATTTATTTTACAGAATAGATGTGTTCCTAAAAAAGATGTACATAAATGAATTTAGATAATTAGTGAATTACTGAGTAAATGCAAAATGTAAAGGAAATAATGAATTATTTTGTCAAATAACCAACTCTATAGTTCAAATTGTTTACATTTTTAAAGCAAAGAATGTATGTATTTATCTAAGGAGCTTTAATACACCCTGTAAATAAATTTAGAAAAAAATAACCATTTTACTCTTTAGAAAACTTCCATCAGTCAGTTTTTTTCCTGGATTACACATTGGATGCAACATAATTGAATTCAGAAACACTCTGTTTAATTATCAATTAAAAATATTTATTTTAAATCAAGCCAACAAGTATTTTTACTGGAGCAAATGTTTATTTGCAAGCCTACTTTAAGATGTGGTTAAGTAACCCAACATAGTTGGGCTACATTGTAAGCTCCATGGGGGCAATGCTTTTTGTATCTCTTCATGGTTCTAGAACAAGTCTCTGTAAATAGAAAGCACTTAACAATTTGCTGAATGAATGAATTTAAGACATTCCCTTTTGGAGATTCTTGACCCCATATTGAGTTGATTCATGACTATAATTGTAGATAACCAGGAGGCTCACATTAATAGCAAAAAAACAACCTAGACAAAGCATTTTTGTATGGGGGGAAAAAAGCCATCCATTGCCAACATTGCTTAGAGGTAATCTTACTGTTTTTTTTTATCCACGTGTATTTTTTTTGGAACCTTAAAGAGATTAATTGGAACATTCTTTCCTCTTGGTGTGATTTAGATTTCAGGAAATCACATGTGATGTTGGTCATGTTTTGTAATGCCCATGTTAAAAATAACTTTATTGCAAGATTTAGAAAAATTAAAATAGTTTCCTTTTGCTTTGCTGAAAGAAGACATTTCTTCCGAAATAGCAAATATTATATGACTCAGACTGATGAGTTAAATTTAAAAAAAAAAGAAGCTGCAACAGAGGCATTTTGATTTTATTGTTTTTAAATAGAAGTAAACTGAGAAAAACATTTGCATAAGGTTTTGCCTGTATTCCTGTATTCTAAATCAAAGCATTCTCTTGCCAAAAGTTTTTACACAGGAAGCTACAAAATGGTCAGATTTCAGTTATCTTCATTTGGTTGCTGAAATGAATTGCATACTCAGTTCTACAAAAAAATCATCTTTTTGCCTTAAATTGAGCACACGGACCAAGTATCATTATATTTTTAAACATTGCATTTTGTAAAGTTAAAGAGATTGGACATACAAGGTGGCTGCCAAGAATTGTGTAGTGTACCATAAAAAACATTGGACTTGGTATCAGAATTTCTGGCACCAATACTTGCTGACATTGTAACCATAGGGAAGTTAATTAATAAATGCTGGTTGATTGACTGACCTCTTTGAGTCTAACCTTCCTTGTACAGACAAAAATCATAGTACTATAAGCTTGTATTTATATAATACTTTAAAGGTGTCTTTGAGACAACATGATACAGTGGAAAGAAAACCTCCTAGGCACAGAGAACTTGCAACAGGGCTGTGAACACAATGCTCTGGAAAACTTGGATCATTATAGACGAGTGGTTAATTGCCATTACAATGTTCTCTTCATAATTTTATTAACTATGTAGTGCAAAGCTCAGAAAGGATAAGTGATTTAGGAATAAGGGATTACAGTACAGGGCAGGACAGTAGAAGGAGTGCTGGCTTTATAGTTACGATTCCATATTCCCAAGCCCATCCAATTCCCACCAAGGTCTTCCATTCCCAAGGTGTCCCCTGATCTTGCTATTGGCCGTTGCCACTGCACCCTCAGTGGATCTTTCACTATATCCTGAAGCTGAACTATCCTATTGTCCAACCCAATTAGAATGTGGGCTCCTGATGAGCACTTAACACAGTGCTTGGCATATAGTAAGCATTCTTCTTCCTAAGTTCAAGTCTATCCTCATACACTTACTAGTTGTATGACCCTGGGCAAGTCACTTAACCCCATTTGCCTTAGTTTCCTCATCTGTAAAATGAGCTGGAGAAGGAAGTGGCAAACCACTCCAGTATCTTTGCCAAGAAAACCTTAGATGGGGCAGCTAGGTGGTGCAGTAGATAGAGCTCCGGCCTTGGAGTCAGGAGTACCTGAGTTCAAATCTGGCCTCAGACACTTGAAATTTACTAGCTGTGTGATCGTGGCCAAGTCACTTAACCCTGATTGCCTCACCAAAAGAAAAAAAAAAGAAAACCATAAATGGGATCATGAAGAGTTGGACACGACTGCAATGACTAAACAACTACAAAGCATGTAATAGATACTTTTCCATTCCATTCCACCTTCTAGCTCTGCAACTTACCACCTTGTGACTTTAGGCAAATCATTTAACTTCTCTGGGCCTCTGTTTCTTCATCTGTAGAATAAAGAGGTTGGGCAAGATGACCTCAAAGATCCCTTCTGGCTCTAAATCAATGATCTTCTACTTTGCCTAGGCACAAAGCCAGATTTTCAAACACCAAGTCCAGAATTTCTCACTGTGCAGTATGCTGCCTTTCTAGACAAATGATTCTTTCAAGCCCTTGGTTCCTCTTACTTCATGGCTCAGATGTAAGCCACAGTACCAGGTCTCTCTTCTGGAGCCCAGGGTAGTGATGCGCCTTAGCAAGCTATTATTACTACATTCCAGAGTGAAGAAAGCTGGCATTGATGGTAGAGAGAAGGAAAGGGGCAAAGTTGAGACCAACTCTCCGGTATTCAGTTGTGCAGAAGCCTCAGGAAAGAACACCTCCCCATATCCCCATATATATGTAGAACAATGTCCTGCATTTGTCTTTGTGCCAGTCCCTGCTCCTGGAAAGCTGTCCCTATCCCATCTCTACCTGTCAAAATCCTACCAGGCCTTCAAGGCCTAGTTTTTATGACACCTCCTTCGTGAAACAAACATTTTCTTTTCTGAATTCCTGTAGTATTTTATATGACTCATATGTGTTGCTATACATTATAGTTATTTGTGCATTTATCTCCCTTGTTTGACTGTGCTACTACTAATAGTAGTGTTAATTAATCTTCTATCATTAGCATTTATATCACACTTTAAGCTTTGAAAAGCATTTTTATATTTATGTAATTCTTTAAGATTTGCAAATCACTTTCCTTACAATAACACTTTGAAATGTATTGTTAATTTTACTACACCTTAGGCAGCTAGGTGGTGCATGGATAGAGAGCTAGAGCTTTATTTAGAAGATTTGAGCTCCAGATTTGAGCAAGTCACTCAACTCCCACCTGTCTCAGTTTCCTGATATCTATAAAGTGGAGATAATTATAGCACCTACATCCCAGGGTTGTTCTGAGGATAAAATGAGATAATATTTGTAAAGCACTTTGCAGCCCTTAAAGTGTTGTATAAATGCCAACTCTCATCATTATCATTATTGCCGTTGTTGTCATCGCCATCATCATCACCATCACTATCTTACAGAGGAGGAACTAAACTGAAAGCTTAGAGAACTAGTGACTTGCTCAAAGACACTCAGCTCAGTAAGATTCACTATGTCTTAGAGTCAGAACTTGAACTCATCTTTTAACTGCAGGTCCATCTCTCCACTATAGTTTAATTCAGCAAACATTTATTAAGAACCTCATATATGTACTGGGGACTGGAGATATAAAGACAAAAAATAAAAAATAAAAAAGACATCCCTGCCCTCAAGAAATTTACTTTGTCTCAGAGGAACAACAGATACACAGATAAGTAAACATATGACATAAACAAAGCAAAATCAAATAATTAGGAGGAGGGAGTGACCACCAAATGGATATGGGAGAATTTGGAAAGGCTGCTCATACAGGTAGTTTTAAAGAGAGTTAAAGGTTCTATGAGGCAAAAGTGAGCAGGGAAAGCATTTCACACTTGAGGGACATCTTGTATGAAGACATGGAAGCTGTAATTTTTGTGTATAGAGAATAACAAGCAGGCTACTTTGAAACATAAAGTATGGGAAGGAGAGTACTGTAAAATCACTAGATATAGATGACTCTAGATTCCCAACAGGGAATGTATTATGTCTTAGAAGTGATTGAGGATCTCTGAAATTTCTTGAGTAGGTGAGTGATATTGTTAGGCTTATCTTTAGAAATATCAATATGGCAGTTGTGTGAATGATAGAGTGGAGCAGAGAGGGGGAAAAGTGGGGAAACCAATCTATCAATGTAGTCCAAGGGAAAGGTGCTGAGGATCTGAATGAAATTGGTGGCCATGTGGGTAGAGAGAAATGAGAGAGATGTGAAGGTGGCATAAACAAGTCTTGGCAGTTGGTTGTATATTGGTAAGAGGGTGAGGGAAAGTAAAGATTCAGGTATGGTTTATGAATAGGCAGTTTTCAGAGGAAGAAATCCAAGCTATCATCAGCCATATGAAAAAAAATGCTCCAAATCACTAATGATTAGAGAAATGCAAATTAAAGCAATTCTTAAATTCCACATCACAACTATGAAATTGGCAAGAATGACAAGAAAATGGAATTTGTTGGAGGGACAAATGTTGGAAGGACTGCAAGAAAACAGATATCAATGTACAGTTGATAGTGCTGTGAGTGGATCTGTCCATTTTGGAAAGCAATTTGGATCCATGCCCTAAAAATTACTGAATTGTGTATACTCTTTGACTTGTCAATGCTACTGCTAGGTCTATACTTTTAAGGAGGTAAAAGAAAGAGAAAAAGGACCTCTATGAACAAAAACGTTTATAGAAAGTTCTTTTTGTATTGGCAATGAACTTGAAATGAAGGGGATGCCCATAAATTGTGGAATGCTGAAAAAATTATGACATGTTGCTTTCTAAAAAATGATGAAAGGAATGGTTTTAGAGAAATCGGGGGGAGACTCGTATGAATAGATGTTGAGTGAAGTAAGCAGAACCAGGAGAACAATTTTTACAATAACAGCAACATTGTAAAGATTTAAAGACAAACAACTTTGAAAAATATGAGAATTCTGCTCAGCCTAATGACCAGCCATGATGAAACATAATACCCATCACTGAGAGGTGATAGACTTAGAAGGCAAACTGGGATGCATATTTTTTGGACATGGCCAATGCATGACTTTTTTTTTTTGCTTGATTGTGCATATTTGTCATGGAACAGTAGGTAAGATAGAGATTAATTTTTTTGTAAGTGAAAAATAAATTAATTATTTTTAATTTAGGGAAGATTCTGAAGTTGCAGACCTCAGAATGAAAATATAGTGGTACCCTCACAGAAATAGAGGTAGTTAGGAAGAGTGGGTACAGGCAAAATTTTTGGGAAAGGGTTCTGTTTTGGACATGTCTGATTTGAGATGGCTATGGGAAATCCAGTTGGAGAAAACACAATTTCTCTTCTTAAGGGTAGAGACTATGTCTTATGAGTCTTTGTATCTACAGCCCAGTTCTTAGCATGGTGGTTTTTATGCAGTAGATACTTAATAAGTATTTCTTGAATGAATGTTTCAAAGAAAAGCCTCTCTGTAGTGTTTGTGGTAGAATAGTGCAGCAAAGAGTTAATCCTTGACTGTTAAAAATCAAAGACCAAGCCATTACATTTCTGGCATTTTTCTAGCATGATAGCTGGAGAGGGATGTGTTTTTCCATAGTCCCCTAGTGTATTTTAAACAGGATGAAGAATTTGTACTTTTATGTACAGATTAAATCCCAGAAGAGGTGCTGGCTGCAAAGAGACAGAGTAGTGGTGATTTTGTAATGGAGAACAGAGGGGCAGGATGCAATGAGCTTTGGTCCCATGATACTGGGTCATGTTTTGAGCATGAAGGTTGTAAAAAAAAAAGATATAAAATGATATATTTTGCAAAATATACAGAGAGCACCATTTGATGAGGTAGCTTTGTGGACAGTGAGTATTTCCACATATTGGTTATTATTACATTGGGTACAGTATTATAACCAATGCCTGATTATTCAGAGAATGATTATCTAGTTTCCAGTTGCTTAGATGTTTTATTTTACTTATTTCTTCTTCTTGTTGCCTGTCTATTGGCCATCTGATGTCTAATTAGCACCTTTACCAGACAGTAGGGAGGAGAAATAAAAAGAAGTGAAATTCAAACCAGTCTGCCTTGCTACTTGGCTAAATCAGTTGTTTAGATTATCTATGGGTATCAGTTATCCATGATATCCTGTTTCGCCATTGCCACACATAATCAAGACCTCCCCTACATGGGCCAGTTAGCTTCATTGTATCCTGTGGCCATAGACTGTAACATGAACCCCAGCTAGCCATCTGGAACACGTGTGCTGTTAGTCACAATGGAATGGAGAGATTGGGTGGATCAGGGTATATTCACACCCAACTCCTGGAAAAAAACAATATGACAATTGTGCCCTGCTGTTGGTGGGGTAGCAGTATCACCATCAGGCATAAAAAGTACCTTTATTATTAAGACTTGCCAGAATGTGCTGTGGATAAAAAAGTGTTTTCACATCATTAGTTAATCAATAGAGTATCCCAGGTGTGAGATCTTTCATCAAGCATCTATCAAATAGTATAGCACACACTGATATGATTTCTTCTATATCTAAACATTTGTGATTTTACATGTAAAATAAGTATATGTGCTTCTCATAACTAGTCAATCATTTGACAAGCATTTATTAAGTGCTTACTATGGGCAAGGTACAGTGCTGCATTCTGGGAATTACAAAAGCCAAAACGGTCTCTGTCTTCAATGAGCTCACATTCTCATAATGATGTAAATACAAATGATGTATATACAGGTAATTAATCCCTAAGGGAGGGCACTAGCAGTGGGAGGGTGAGGGGTAGGGAACCCTCTTGCAGAAATTGGGATTCAAGCTGAGTCCTGAAGGAAACTAGGGAAGCTAGGAAGCAGAGGTGAAGTGGGAGAGCGCTCCAGGCTATCTATGGGGAGACTTTGAAAAGGCATGAATCTGGGAGGTGGAGCACATGGGTGTGGCAGAAAATAAAGTCTCTAGGGTATTGAAGAGGAATGAAGTTTAAGACTAGAAAGGTAGAAAAGAGCCAGGTTGTGAATTGGCTTTAAATGCCAAGCAGGATGGTTTTATATTTGATCCTGAAAGTAATAGGAAGGTACTGGTATTTATTGAGTGGGAGGGGAAGGGAGGGGCTGGCGATATGGTCAAACCTGAAATGTAGGAAAATTATTTTGGCAGCTGATGGATTGAAATGGGAAGACCAACCAGCCAGCAATAGTTGATGATAAGTGCTGGTAATAGTCTCTTCCCATGTCAATCCATGCTCCAGCTAGCTATTGCAATAGTCTAGGTGTGAGGTGATAAGAACTGAAGGAGGGTGATGGCTACACAAATGCAGAGGAGAAATATATAGATATACACACATATGTATGTATGTATGTACATATGTATGTGTGTACACACATGTATGTATATATAATATCATGTATACATAGAGAGAAAAGAAGAGAGAGAGAGAGAAGATGAGGAGGTTGAAACAGCAAACTGGACAACAGATTGGATATGTGGAGGGTCTGCAAGTGAGGAGTTAAGAGTGAAATTGAATGTGTGCCTGAGTGCCTGGAAGGATGATAGTGCCATCAATTGTAATAGGAAGCTTGGAGAATGAATGAGTTTGAAAGGAAATATAAAGTTCTGTTTTGTACAGATAATGTTTGAGATGCCTATGGAATATCCAGTTTGAAACATCCAGTTATGTCCAGAGTTGGTTGGTGGGTGTGACCTGAATAAAGATCCACCAAAGGAGACTGAGCAGGAACAGTCAGACAGGTAGGAGAATCAGGAGAAATCAGAGGCATGAAAACCTATAGAGGAGAGATTATGGAAAAGAGAATAATAGACAATATCAAAGGCTACATGAGAAAAAGCCATTAGATCACTGGGTGATGATGGTGGTAGGAATAGGAGTAGTAATATTTGTAAAGAGCTTAACAGTGCCTGGCACATAGTAGGTGCCATATAAACATTGGCTAGTGGTGCTGGTGGTGGTAGTGGTGATGGTAGTAGTAGTAAAGATAAACATGAAGTTTTGATTTCTTTGGGAGTTATGTGTTGCATATGCAAAGTGATATCATTAAGTGTGAATATGAGAATAGATATAACTGAGAAGATATGGGCCATTCAGAAGTAGTTTACATCAACATTTTGAATACTCCAGGTTTTCTTTTGTAGTTCATAGAAATGATGAGATGAGGAAGAAGGTGTTCAAAGTTTCTGAGTTTGTGCCTCCCTAATATTATCTAGTTCCATGGCAACACCGTATGAAATAACAATAATTTTTTGATAATTTTTAACATTTGTTTTTATAAGATTTTGAGTTCCAAATTTTTCTCCTTCCTTTCCTTCCCCCTTCCCTAAACAATAAGCAATTTGATATAGGTTATATATGTGCAATTGTGTAGAACATATTTCCACATTAGTCATATTGTAAAAGAAGAAACACAACAAAAGGAAAAAACTACAAAAAAAAAGTAAAAAATAATATGCTTCGATCTGCATTCGGACTCCATCAGTTCTTTTTCTGGATATGGATAGCATTTTCCATTATGAGTCTTTTGGAATTGTCTTGGATCATTGTATTGCTGAGAAGAGCAAAGTCCATCATAGTTGATCATCGCATAGTGTTGCTGAAGAACAATAGTTTTAAAAATGCTTGGAGAGACTGTGTACTCTAATGGACTGAGAGGTGACTCTGAAGCAAGGAAAACCTCAGTTTACATCCTACTTCTGACCCATACTGGCTGTGTCACCCTGGGAAAGTCACTTCACTTTTCAGTGCTCTAAGGCCTGGAGCAGGGCTGGAGAACCTGTGGCCTCAGGCCACATGTGGTCCTCTAGGTCAGACCTGCACAACTTGTAAACTTCTTCAGGCCATAGATAGGTTAGACTAGAGACAGACTGAAGATGGTTTTTTGCCACAGACCGTATGTTGTGCAGGCCTGCCCTGGGTCCTTTGACTGAATCCAAACTTCATAGAACAAATCTTCTTAATAAAAGGATTTGTTCTGTAAAACTTGGACTCAGCCAGAAGGCCATACCCAAGGACCTAGAAGGCCACATGTGGCCTCGAGGCCACAGGTTCCCCACCTCTGGCCCTGAAGTCTAGGCCACTTGGGGAAGTCTGTAAATGGTAGAAATTGTTGACCTGCTTTGATAAAGGGGGTTTCCTCACCTAGGAGTTACCTATACCAAGGAAATCAAAGATCCAGTCTCTATCCCCAGCCCCTTTAAGGTTACAAAGCACTTTGCTGATACATGGATTCTATTCAGTAAGTATCTACTGAGCACCTCCCTTGTCCTGGCTGCTGTGTCAAGGGATATAAAAATTAGTAAATCATGGTCAAAGAGCCTACAGTCCATCTGGTTATCTTGTGTCATCCTTATAACAATCCTTTGACTTAGTGAAAGTGTTCTTCATATTTTATAGATTAAGAAACTAAGACTCAGAGAATATGGAACTTGCCAACAGCTAGTAAGTGGCAGAGCTGAGTCTTTCTGACTTCAAACCTAGGTCTTGTTTTTTCATTTCAAATGGAAATTCTTTCCACTACATCTTGCTGAAACATACAAGGTCAGTGTTTCCCAAATGCCAGTCAGCAAAGCTTTTACTATCAAAGAAAAATCTTTTCTTTTTTGAAAACTATAAACTTAAAAAACGGCTTCCCCTCTACCTGCTGTTCCTCTCATCCCCATCTACTTCCTTTCCTCTGTTTGTTTCTTCACCCTCCTTGTTCTCTAGAGCTGCCATCTTGCTAAGCCTCCAGGAAAGAATTTGGATATTTTATCTGGATTGGGGAACATTGATCCACTGCATCTTCCTCCTCACGCTTCCTTGAAGTAGACAGATTTCCACTTGTCTTCTCTGTGTAATGTTCTATCTAGGGAAAGCCAGCTGCCAGGTACCTTCTCTAGTGAGTTAGAGGAATCTCTCTTTACTCTTTCATAGTTTCTTAAAAGATAGCTAGCATGGAAAAATGGATAAGGTACTAATCTTGGAGTAAGGAAAGCCTGAGTTCAAATCCTGGTTCAGATACTTCCTAGCTGTATGACCTTGGAGAAGTTATTTGATCTCTCTCTGGGCCTCAATTTCCTTATCTGTAGGTAAGGCAACAAACATTTATTAAGCACTTATGTGCCAAGCACTGTGTTAAATGCTGGGGATATAAATACAAGCAAAAAGAAAGTTCCTGACCTCAAGGAGCTTACCTTCTAATGGGAGAAAACTACCTTCAAAAAGGAACTAAAAAGGGGTGGGGGAGGATGAAGATACCCACATTGGACCATAATAGTAAGGTCCAGAAATTCAGAAGCATATCCAGGAGGGAATGAAGTTTGGCCAACCTGGGCCTTTCCCCAAAATGGAGGCCCCTGATGGAACTCTCCAACTGGAAAAGGGAGCCGGTATGTTGGAGAGATAATCCAGGGGGAGAAGATGGTGGGGGAAGATGGCTTTTCTAGGGTAAGAAGGCCCCAGGCACTGAGAGAGGCTTCAGGGTGAGAATAAGCAGGAAGTAAAAAGAGGTATTAAGTTCAGAAGCACCTAAAGTCTCTTCTAGTTCTAAATCAATGATGTTTCCCTCTTTCTGGCGGTTGGGAAACATTTCCTATGATCTTAAAATATTAGAAAAAAAGAAGGGTCTTTAGAAATCATCTAGTCTAACCCCCTCATTTTACACATGAGGAAACTGAAGATCGGAAAAGGTGAATGGCTTATCCAAATCATATAGCTAGTTTGCTGCTCAAGGCCTCAAAATGAGTGTCCCACTGACAACTCAAACTTAAAATGACCAGAACTGAACTCATGATTTTATCCCTGAAAATCTGTCTCTTTTCCCAGATTCCCCATTTCTGTCAATGGCACCATCATCCTCTCAAGTCACCTTTCTCTTTGATTTTCCCTCTTATTTAACATTTATGTCCAGTTTCCAAATCCTGTTGATTCTGCCTCCAGAACATCTCTCACACATGCCTTTTATTTTTCATTCACACACTACCATACTTTATTACTTATCGATATCCTTTGTTTTTATATCTCTTTTTTAGAATATATCCCATTCTCTCCCCTACCTACTAAACCATTTCAGGTAACAAAAAAAAATTTAAAAAGGAAGAGAAGAACAAAAAGAAAGCATTGCAGAAAAACTAACCAACATATCAACATAGTCTGATGATATGCAGTGTTCCATACTTATAGTCCTCCAATTCTGTTATAAAGGGAGGTTGAATTGTCTAGGCACTTTGGAAACCAGCTTGGATTTCTTCATCACTTCTTGCTGGTACTATTCTAATAGCCTATTCATGAATTTCTGCCCCTCTCTAATTCATCATTCATACAGGCTGCAAAATAATTTTACTTAGCACAGTGCCTAGCATATAGTAGGTGCTTAATAAATGTTAAGTGATTAATATCCATATCTGACTATCTCATTTTCCTGCTCAAAGCACCTAATGGCTTTGGGGAAAGAAAGCAGAATTTGAATCAAAAGACCTGGACTGAAATTCTAGTTCTGTTACCACCTAGTGACTTTCAGCAAATCACTAGGTAGTGTCAGCCTTATTCTTCCCATCTACGAAGTAAGAGGGTTAGACTAGAGGATACCGTGACTATGAACCTATGTCTTTATTTTTTAATTCAAAGGTTTACTTGGGGAACCTCTATATTGACCAGGACTTTGAGGGCAAGGATTGTGCTTTAGTTTAATTTTGTATTTCTCCTAGCACCTAGCATAGTGCTGTCTATATAGGAGATATATAATAAATATTTATTGGCTTGAATTGGCTGTAAATAAATGACCTTAATCCTTTCGGGACTCTATGCAAATGACAGAAATTGGTGTCTAAACATTTTTGTTTTGCTTTGTGCTCTGGTGTTCAGGTTGGATTTAACAAACTTTTATTAAGTGTTTACTTTCATGTAAGGGACTGTGCTAAGCACTGGATATACAGAAAGACAAACAATGATATATAGTCCCTGACTTCAAAGAGTTATTGGGGGTGAAGAGAAGGCTATACAGTATGTATAAAGTTATGGTGAAAACAATATGGAATGTGATGGAATCAGATGAAAGATCAAGACAAAATGCTCAAGGAAAATTTTAGGAAGGAGAGGATGCTTTCATGTGGGGTGCCCAAGGAAAGCTTCATTGGAGAAGGTAACATGAGCTGACTTATGAAAGAAACTAGTAATAAGGATAGGTTCTGGTACTATGATTTCATGGGTATAGAGAACTCCAGGATGAGGAAACTGTATACCAAAACAGGGAAATAAAGATTTTGAAAGGTAGATATGAGGAGGGAGCTCATTCCCAGATGGGAGATGGCCTGGAGGAAATCATGGAGGCAGAAGATAATGTTAGTTTTGGGAATGGTTAGTGGGCAGTCCAATTTTGCTAGAATGTAGAGTGTATAAAGCGGTAGGTTGGAGGCAGATTGTTAAAGGCCTTAAATGCCAGAGTAAAGATTTTGTATTTTAACCTAAAGGAAATAAGGAGTCACTGAAAATTTTTGAGCAGAGAATAATTTTAACCACACTATGTAGGATAAATTAGGGAAGGGGATAGACAGGAATCAGGGAGATCAGTTATTCAACTGTCCAGACAAGAGATGATGAAGATCTGAGCTAAACTTATGACATGTGAATGGAGAGAAGAGAAGAATGGATGAGAAATGGAGGCAGAATTAACAAGATTTGCCAGTTTTGGGTGGGAGGGGGATAAAGAGAGGGGTGAATCAGATATGATTCTGAGATTTTAAGACTGAGTGATTAGGAGGATGGCCATGCCATGACCATAATAAATAAAAAAGCTATTAACTGAGGCAAAGCAGGTGATGAATGTAATTCAGGACATGCTGACTTCAAGGTACCATTGGAACATTTAGGTAGAGATGTCCAGAATGTATTTTGAAGGGGGAGACATTTTAAATGAATGCTTTTTTTATACCCCTCTTTGGTACTGTAAGGGTCAGCATGATCCTAAAATAAAATACTTACCTTTTATTTTTAAATGAGCATACTTGACCCAGTATGGGTCAAGGCACTGTCAGAGTTTGTTAACTATTGAATCCACTGTTCTCCAAAACAATTTCTTCTTGAGAACTAAGCTTTCTAATTTTTGTCCTGCTAGGTCAACCAATTAACCCTAGTTGCCTCTAAAAGAACCAGCTTCCAGCTGTGTCACCTCTTCTCCATGCAAAGCTACCTCGTTAAGGTGCTGTTTCAGGAGCACATAATTCTACTTTGGAGCACATGCTGCATATTTCATGAATTTTTTGTCCTTGCAGGAGTAAGCTTCCCCAAATTTTGATGGATGCTTTTCCTAATATTGTAAAGTTTTTTCAAGGTCAACTTGATGTGCACATCTGTTAAAATGACTGTTCTACCTTTTGAGAATAAGAACATTTTGTCACGGCAACGAATAGCAATTTTTAAAATTTCTCTATCCCTCATTTCAGGGGTCTTTACATATTTGGAACCACTTCAGATGTTATCTGTAACTTGACCATTGCTTTGCTTTTATTTTTAATCATTTCCTCTTGTTCTCTCCTTCCCCCTCCTACTCACTATCTTGGTTTTCCTCTTTATAACTAAGATAAGATGTTCTCAGTTTTCTTAAGAATTCTTTTGGTGAAATATTTCTATTTTGTATTTGTCTTCCTCTTCTAGCCTGTGGAGTATTTTTTTTATGTGTACAAAGTCTTCTTTTGTGATCTTATCCAAGGCAAACTTCTAATTTGTCTTTTTTTTAAGTCAGTATTGGCCAAAAGACTGTTTGAAACCCATCTGGCTGACAGCAGTTAAGGAAGGATCCTCTTCCTTTGGAAAATAGACTGTCCTTATCTTAAAGCCATGGGATCTTTAGGATATTAAAGTGGGTAGGCTGCCATAAAGAGGATCCAGCAAACCAACCTACTCTAGAGTTGGAGAACTGGTATTGTCAGCAGTGGTCTGCTTTCAAGGTTCCTATCTGGCTTCCTTATAATTCTGACCCAGTCTTTCGTTGTTTCCCAGTTTCACCTTTCATCTCTCCCAAGCTAGTTCAGCCAAGTTATCTTTTTTTGATAGCAGTTGCATTGATTCAGTATATCTGACTCTATGTGTCTGCCTCCTTGGATCTGAGGCCTCTATCAATCTTGTCTTCCCTGAACTTAGACCCTCGATAAATTGCACAGGCTAACAGAATTGGCCTCCTCTAGAATAGTCTGCACTCCCATCACTTCTCCAGTTGACCAATGACTCCCAGTGGATCACAGGTAGCCAGAACTTGGTTAGATTCTCACTCTTATCTGCCATAGTTGCAATCAAGATTAACTCTTTGCTTTTAGTGTCCTATACCATTGCTCAGATAGTTAATAACACTACCTTATTCTTCAGAGAAAACAGAGAATTCTTGCCTTCTATGGCCCTATAGAGGACTAAAGTCCAGTTATCCTAATAATATGTACAGTCAGAATATTACCAGTGTGCTGACACTCTCTGGATGCAGTTCTGCATCTATGTCTCTAAGAAATTAAATTTTTGTCAGACAGCAAAACAGCATCATTGTGGGGAGATTTCTTGAGAATTATAACTAATCAGATCTATAAAAACAAGCTGAAAATTTTTAGTCACAAAGTTGTCCAGCATAACAGTTTGCAAATTAAGTTTATCCTTGAAGAACAAAATTCACTGTGTCTAGGAAGCAGTTATATCCAGCCCCAGTCTCCCACTTTTGTTCAGTATAATCAGAAGGTTGAATTCAAAAGGAAAGGTCTATCAACCTTGTTAGTTGTATATATATATACACACACACACACATATATACACATATATACATATATATACACATACATATACACACATATATATATATATATATATATGTATATATGGTTCATTCTCTTGTTCTTTCAATAATCCCTGCATCCTGTCACCAAAGCCCAACATTTTGGCATTACTATTTCCTAATGAAGCTACGTGGCTGCAAATTAGAAATATCATGTCTTCTTGGAGAAGTAGTATGGTATAGCGGATAAAGAGCTAGGAAGACCTGGGTCCAAGTACCACCTCAGATACCATCTGTGTGAGCCTGGGCAGGTCCTTATTTCCAAGTGCTGTAGGCAACTCTTTGATACTATAAATTGCAGAGAAGATGCTGATCTCTATTAGTAGAGGGAGTTTTCTCACCAGGGCCTTCCAAATAGAAATGAAATCACAAGTCCAGTCCCTATCCTATGTTCTCTGAACAATCAAAATGGCCGGTGCCCTGTTAGGCAACTTAAAGATATACATCCAGCAAGGATATTACCAATGATGGTTGGCATGTAAGACGTGGTGTAAAAGTACATGAACAAATATATGTTTGGCTGGAAAAAAGAGGTGAGAGGATGAGCAATGGATAGCTTAAATGTTGCACAAGTATCCATTAAATATTAAAAGACCTTGAGGAAAGCCTCTGGTGCATTGTGTAAAATCCTTCATGAAAAAAAATTATAGGAGGACATGGGTAAGAAGCATACAGGATGAGAATGCGTGGAATGGGTTGAGATCTCCTTGTCAATTAAGCAAGTACCATATTATGAGATTCCAGATACATTGGAGTAATATTAAAATGTGATCTCTCCATCAGGAAACCCTGACCTGCAGATTTTTGTTGTCATTTCTTGTATTTCCCATCCTGCCATTGCATTTCTAAGCCTCTGTAGCACCTTTTTATTACCCATCAAATCAACTCCACTCCCTACCCTGGCATTTAAAATGTCCTGCAATCTGGCCCCACTGCATTTATCCAACTTTACTTCCAACTATTTCTGAACATCAACCCTCCACTGCAATCAAGCCAGGACTACTTTTGCCCCAAATCTGTCACACTGATGGGGACCTTGGGACCTCTGCTATGAATGCTGCCATAGGGGAAAGGGAATATATCCAGTCAGAGTGTGTACCATCAAGCTGAGCTCTATGAGATAGATTAGAGATAACTAAGTGGCATAGTGGATAGAACGCCACACTTGGATTCAGGAAGACCTGAGATCAAATATGGCTTCTTACTCTAACGATGTGATCCTGGGCAAGTCAGTTAAGCTCTATTTATTTTAGTTTCCTCATCTGGAAAGTGAGAATAATGATATTTCCTAAATTCCAGGTGTGTTGTGAAGATAAACTGAGATAATATACTTGCAGAGCATTTTGCAAACCTTAATGCACTATGTAAATGCTAGAAGTTGTTGTTTATAAGACAGATTGTCCTTGGTAAATAACATTTTCCAAGTCTCTATGTCAGCCATAACTACAACCCTATATAGCTACAGCTAGTGGCAGTCCATCTCTGCCATCCTCAGGGAACATAGACCTAGACATGCCCCTGGGTGTCCAATTGAATCCATCTGGTTAGATGTGGAAAACATTTATATGAGAATGGGAAAACCCAGACTTCCCAAGATGAAATATGTGCTTCTACAACATATGGGTAGAATCTATCCCCTTTCTCTTATTTGCTCAAACAGTTCAAATCTGCATTCTGCTGCTACAGAATGAGAGGGAACTAAAAAAGAAAAAAACATCTTCAATCACTGCCTTCTTCTGGCTCCCCTGTTATATACCCTGCAAACAGTCTTCACCTCCATGGGGTAGAATTATTTCAGGCATGTCTAGAATTATTAAGCCCTGTGTTCCAGCACACTACCCCCATCCCAAGCTATGCTATTTTGATATTCCCAAATCTAAAGCCATAAGACTGCCAATAAGTACATTTTCTCTCTCATCTCTGTACCTTTCTTCATTTTATCCCACCTCTCTGAGAAGCGCTGTCCTCCTCCCCCCTACCTTTATAATCCTCTCCATGCTTAAGGTCCAGCTTCCGCAAAACTTTTGAATGCTATGGGCCATCTTAATCTCTGACTTCCCTGAAACCCTATGGCATTCATGGACTGTGCCCCCACCATCTTATTCTCTAATTGAACCTGTGTGTCTTACCTTCTCAATTAGATTGTAATTGTCTCTGAGGACAGGGTCCAATGTAATACTTCCTTTGTATGTTCCTCATGTGTATTATTGAATGTATAAATGTATATATTTTTCACAATGTCGTTTTGCTTTTCCTTTAAAGAAATTCTAACTGGTGTCAGCTTTTCCCCACAGAGCCCTCTGTCTGGCTATTTTAATGATAATAATAATGCAAAATTTGGACTATCCATTTCTGATCCCCGTAGAGGCCATCCTCTGGCTATTTTAATAAAAATAGCAATGAAATACTTGGACTATCCATTTCTAATCTTACTATATGATGGGCCCACCTATTTTTTGGTCTTATATATACATATTACTGATGAAACTCAACTTCTGTTTTCATTGATCTATTGAGGAAGAGGCATTATATTGTCAAATTGACTATTGCTGTATTTGGAGTTATGCTATAATATAGAAAATTGCTGAAAAGTTCTGCACTGTATCCCCAACATCATACAAGGTTTGCTACCGCTATGATCAGTGATTCATGTGGCTTTTTCAATGAAACTTAACTGTTGTGAATTTGAGCTTTGGAGTTGCTGTGCTGACCAAGTACCAAGGTCATGCAAAGATAGTTCATCTTTAGGCAACAAGCCTTGCATCAGTCTTAGTGATAGTATATTAAAATGAATGGAAGTTGGGGACAGCTAGGTGGCACAGTGGATAAAGTACTGGCCCTGGAGTCAGGAGGACTTGAGTTTAAATCCAGTTTCAGACCAGACACTTGACACTTACTAGCTGTGTGACCCTAGGCAAGTCACTTAACTCCAATTGCCTCGCCCCCCCAAAAAATAAAATAAGTGGAAGTGAAACAGAATGCAGCCCTTACCTTGATAAGGCTATGGATCAGTGTGGCCATTTGAATTTTGCTGTCACAAGTCACAATAATCACAGTGAGATTCTCAGAAGCAGGGAAAGATGCTAGTTATACATGACAAAAAACAGTTATATAGGGAGCTGCATCCTTGATTTTGGGTGTAAATGCTACAGTTTTGGATTTAGGTACAGGAGCAAAATTCTTCGAAACATTGATGGACTGATGATCTAATTGGTCCAGGCACTCCCTCCACCAGTGTCAATCTCACCCACAAATTCTCATCCTGTATGACTCTTTTCTATGCCCTTCTATAAATCTTCCATTAGATAGATCTGCCTAGTGCCCTTGGGCATTGCTTTGGCTACTTTAATGATAATACCAATGCAACACTTGTGCTATCCATCATTGATCCCTCTACCTTAACTATATGATGGGTGCACCTATTTTTCTGATCATACATGTCTTTGAGGTAGCATGGTATAATAATAGCAAAAGACACTTATTTTGAGGGCAGAGTACTTAGCTTCAGGTTCACTTCTTAGACAAGTCACGTAACTTCCTTATACCTCAGTTTCCTCATCTGTAAAATGAGTTTGGATAAGATGGCATCTGAGGTGCTTTAGATCTGTAAGTCCATGACCATCTTTTGTCACTTTTCTTAAGTATAAGTCATTATTGGCAATATCCTTCAGCCTACTTATAGCCACCATCTTTCAATGTTTGCTTTGGTCATCTCAAATTTTGTATCTTCATAGAGTATGATTTTCCATGATTCACAGCCATATGGCATTACTGGGAGAATATCAGTGTTAAAAAAAAATGAAAAGGACTTTGGTGGCAGGAAGTGACTTGAGATTATTGAAAGTGCTGCAATATTTCATGTTTAATCCATATCACTTTCCTATTCAGTTTTTTGCCTAAGATAGATATCTATCAATATTTAGCTTCCTTCCTTCCTTTCTTCCTTTCTCTTTTCTTTTCTTTTCTTTGCTTCCTTCCTTCCTTCCTTCCTTCCTTCCTTCCTTCCTTCCTTCCTCTTCCTTTCTCTCTTTCTCTCTCTCTCTTTCTCTCTCTCTCTCTCTCTCTCTCTCTCTCTCTCTCTCTTTCTTTTTCTTTCTTTCTTTCTTTCTTTCTTTCTTTCTTTCTTTCTTTCTTTCTTTCTTTCTTTCTTTCTTTCTTTCTTTCTTTCTTTCTTTCTTTCTTTCTTTCTTTCTTTCTTTCTTCTCTCTACTCATGTACTAATTTAATTGGCTACTTATCCACCTGAATGTCATAGACAGTCTAAAATCCTTACTCTAAATCAACTACTGGCACAGTGGATAGAGTGCTGGGCCTGGAATCAATAAGACCTGAATTCAATTCCAGCCTTAGACACTTACCAGCTGTGTGACCCTGGGCAAGTCCCTTAATTCTGGAGAAGGAAATGGCAAAGTACTCCAGTGTCTTTGCCAAGAAAACAAATAGGGTCATGAAAAGTCAGATATTACTGAAAACAATTGAACAACTGAAACTCTAAATGAAAGATCTTCATTCAGCAACAAATGAGCAGAATCTGAAATTTTATATGGATGATTGAAATTGGTTCTATGCCATGAAAGGAAACTGAAGACCTAACTAATGAAGTTGCTAGGTCCTGATTCCTGGTCTCAGAAGGCAAAATTCTAAGTGATTAAATAAATCCTCTCAAGGACATGTTGCAGAAACAAGAGATTTAGAGTTACTAATCTCCTGTTCATGTAGGGTTTTTAAAGGAGGATAATGATAAACTATAGATTATTCAGAAAAGGATGGCCAAGATGATGAAGAAAAGGTCTGGAAGCCAAAATCCTTTCAAGGATTGAAGGAGCTCAGATTTTTAACCAGAAGAAGAGACTGAAGGAGTTCATGATAGATGTCTTGTGATCATGAGGTTTTCCGCTAGCTGATGAGTTTTTCTTGCCACTCATAGATATGATCTATTCATGTTCTCATGGGGAGTGTGTGATATGTATCAGTGGAAGGCATGCCTTTACTGCTGAATTAATGGATATTTGGAATATTGATGTGGCTATTGTATGGGGGGTGGAGGAGGAGGTAGTCTTGTCTTCTATTGTTCCAAAGGCAGAAATGGGGGAAAAGGTAGTATGTTGAAGGTAAACATAAGAAAGAACAGAACTATCCAGTAATGCAGTAGACTTCCCAGTGGGTACCAGCTTTGGTATATTATAAATAGCATCAGATTTTGAGCCAAAAGGTCTGTATTTAAACATCAGCCTTTCTACTTACTAACCATGTGTCTTTAGGCAAGTCACTGACTGAGAATCAGTTTCTTTATTTGTAAAATAAGAATTGAAATGGCATTATTTACCATATGGGATTATTGTGAGGGTCAAAGTGAGATAGAGTCAGCAATATGCTTAGTAAATTATAGAATTATGTAAATGTTACATATTATGTTGATTTACTAGAATATAAGCTCCTTGAAGGTAAAGACTATATTGTTTCCATCTTTTTTTCTTCCTTGTCTGCCACAGTTCTCTGCTCAAATGTTTGTTGAAATTAACTTTTTTATTATTATTAGGTAGTGAGTGCTCCATTGCGTAAGTTATTCATGCAGAATCTGAATGAACATCTGTGAAGGTTATTGTCCCATCTGCAGCTGGAGAATGGGCCTAGGTGTCCTCTAAAATCTGTTCTACTTCTGAAATTCTGTGAGGGATTAGAATTCATTATAAGTCTGGCTTGCCTACATATGTCTCTGGGTTTTCTTAATAGTCAAATGAAATTCATATGGACCTCACAGGGATCTCATAGGCCCTGTAGCCAAGTAGTCAACAACTTGAATAAGAGAATATTATATAACACTGAAAAAAAATAGGATGTTACTTTGAGAGTGGAGCCCTGAAGATTCACATATGTGTTATTTGCATTTTAAAAGACCATATTTGAACATTAAGTATCACATTTTATTCTTATATTTGTTTTTTTCATGCCCCTTAGTCTTTCCTGTACTTAATTTTTCCTAAATCTATTTTTCGTTCTCATCCTTCATCCATTCCTGTTTTGCCAGTCAAAAAGTATTAAAGTGCCCACTATGTGCCAGGCATTAGAGGTACCCATCTTCCTAACTTCTCTATTGTTATGGAAAACACTGCCATCATTGCAGTCATCTAAAATTCTGAACTCCGTCTTCCCTCGCCTCCTATATCTAATCAATTTCTAAGTCTTGCTGATTCTGCCTTCACAACATCTCTGCAATCAATCTCTCCAATCAACCTCTCTTTCTACCATCTTTATTCATGCCCTCATCCACTGGGTAAGTTATTCGAGGCCACCTGTAGCCTGGATTATTGTAATAGCCTCCTAACTGATCTCCCTGTCTCTAGTCTGTCTTCTCTCAAATCCATCCTTCTAACTGATATTCCCAAAAAGCATAGCTCTACCAGTGTCACTTTTTTGCAAAAGAAACATCATTGGCTCCCTATCACTTCTAACTCCTCTGTTGGCATTTAAAACCTTTTATGATCAGTCTCCACCATTTTCTGCTGATTTCACATTATTCCTCTTCATACACTCTGCATTCCAGGTAAACTGGCTTACTGGCTTTTCACCATACACAACATTCCACCTCTCACCTCCAACCACTGCACATTCCACAGCTGTAAATGCTCCACTGCATCTTGGAATCCCCTCTCCCTTCAAAGTTTAGTAGTACCTCCTACACAAGATTTTTCCCAATCTCTTCAGGTGTTAATATTCTGTTCCTCTCCTAAAGTACCTTATGTTTCTATAGCATATATCCCAACATATAAAAAAACATATTATTTAAAATTTTTCCATTTACACTCAAGTTTTTAGGTATCCATCTATTGTATAAAGTTGAGTGAAATTGGCATTTTGAAGGGAGTATGCAAAAGATCCATTGTTCTACTGAAACTGGAGTATAATATGGAGAAATAAACATTGAAACAGTTGTCTTATAGAGTCGTAGCTAAAATATCATGAAAATATGTTTTCTGATCTCCTTGTGTTCACCGGCCCATGTGGCACACAGCTGTGATTTATTTTCAGAGTGCTGGATTGGAATTTGACAGACTGCAAGGTTTGCCTTCCTCACAGCTGAAACCATTTGCCGTTTGGGTGATGATAAAGCAAGTGACAATTTGCACTTAAAATGCTGTTAAAAAAACACACAGGAAAAAAAAACGCAGAACTCTTAAGTGAGAACAGACAAGCACCAAACTGTGTTTGTAATATGAATTATACAAATGACAGCTATTCATTTATTGGGAATTATATGGGAATATATTTATTTAGTAGCACAAAAGCTAGATAATTATCAGAACTTATAACTAAGCTCGTCCTAACTGAATTATGTTCAAATACACATCCAACTCAGTTTTTTCTAAATTGAATTTTTTTAAATACTGTAAGACCTTTCAGAAGTCCTGCTCCCATGCCACACTTTGGCTCATAGGTAGATCTGAGTTCACAAAGAAGCATCATGATACAGTGGAAAGAATGCTGAAACTGAAGTTACAACCTGGGCTTGTACCCTGGCTCTGCCACTGGTCAAATCTCCTAACCTCCTAACTTCTTTGGTCCTTCTTTGTAAAATGAGGGTAGTAGTCTGGATGACCTCTGAATTCCCATCTAAAATAACAGTATATGAATGTAATGGAATACTATTGTGCTGTAAGAAACTATGAAGGAATTATTGCTATATAGTTTGAATCCTCTCTTACATTCTGCTGTGCATGACATGCCTTTTTTCTTTTCTCATGTTGTATTTAAGTTTAGTATTTAAGTTTATATTATGCTTCTTTTTATTTTCTTATTAGGTATTTGTTTCAGTAATAAAAAAAAAAGAAATTATGAAGGGGACAGTTTCAAATGAACCTGGGAAGACTTGTATCAACTAAGGCAAAGTGAGGTAGGCAGAACCAGGAGAACAATTTATAGAAGGAAGGAGGGAAGGAAAGTAAGGGAAGGAAGGAAAGGAAAGAAAGAAGGAAAGAAGTAAACAAGCACTTATTAAGCCCCTATTGTGTGCCAAAAATTGGCTAAGCACTTTTACAAATATTATTTCATTTGATCTTCACAACAACCTTGGGATGTAGGTGCTACAAGGAAACTGAGGCAGACAGAGTTAAATAACTTGCACTTGGTCACACAGCTAGTAAGTGTCTGAGGCTGAATTTGAATGCAAGTCTTCCCAATTCCAGGCCTGGTGCTCTCTGAATGCAGTGACTAACCATGACATAATGAAACATGCAAGCCCACTTCCTGTTGGGTATGTAAAGGCCTTACAGTGTGGATTGACACATGAATTTTTTTGAACATGGCCAAAGTGGGAAATGGTTTTTTTTGACCATGCATATTTTTACAAGGGTATCTTTTTCTTTTCCTTTTTCCAGTGGGGGCAGGAAGGTGGTAGGGAAAGAAAGTGTATTTTCTTATTCATTAAAAAAAAATAACTTAGGAAAATGAATTCATTTAGACTCAAAATCTATCATCCTATAGCAATGGCGCACAAGCCCGGGCAAGTTCTACTAAAAGAGAACGTCCCAGGCGATAGATTGTATGTCTGTCATCCAGGGCCCAGCACAGCAAAGTTTAGAGAGGTTCATCATCAGAGCAGCTGCCCAGTAAATGAAGATTTCTCTTTCTTGGCCACAGCATCTCATTAACCAGGACCCGAAGGCACAGAGGGGTTTTGGTTTATCTTAGTAAAGGGGATACCTTCCAGAATGAAATGGAGAATGACCTATTTCTTTCCTAATTGAGGTCTTAAGCGGTGATATAAACGTTATAGCTTCTATAAAAAGTAAAAGAGACAAACAGTTATGTCTTGCCCTGACGTAACACTAGCCTTTGGAGTCCCCCTATTGCACACGTTGGTGACAGCTAAAACAAGCTGTTCACAGGTACTGTAGGTGTTAGAACATGTCTGTTGATTACAATTTTCTTCACAAGATGTTAGAGTGAGGCATGCAGGAATTGAAAAAAAATAAAAGAATTCTAAATATCTGTCTTTGTCAAGATAACCATCTGCCTGTCTGAGATAGGGTTGAGTTTGATGAAGGTTTAGCAGGATGAATTCTGGAGTTCAAGACAGATCTGTCACTGGAATGTAAAATGAGCGTAGAGCTGGAGTGTGTGCTACAGAGCCTGGTTAATCAGGGCAGAGCTGGGCAGATACTTGGTTAGGTGAACTGCAGATTAATACCAGATCTGTGTTGAGGCCAGAAGGAGAGCAGGTCAGGGCTTAGAACAGAACATGGGTCAGTGGGTAAGACTAAAATAATAATAATTGCCATTTGTACCCTTTATGACAGGCATCCTTAACCTTGGAGTCTGTGGATTTTTTTTAAAAAATGTGTTTTGATAACTGCATTGTAATATAATTGGTTTCCTTGGTGAACATATGTATTTTTTAATGTATTCAAAAACATAATTCTGAAAGGGATCCATAGGTTTCACCAGACTTCCAAAGCAGGTTCCTGGCACAAAAAAAAGAGGTTGTATGTGTAAAGTGCTTGCCTGAACCTGAAAGTATGGATGAGACATTAAAACTAGAATGGGGATAATAATAGTACCTATTTTGCAGGGTTGTTGTGAAGATCAAATGAGGTAATATGTATAAAAAGCATTTAGCACAGTGCCTGACACGTAGTAGGCTCTATATAAATGTTATTCTCTTCACCCCTTCCCCCATCTTAGCATCTTTGCTATGAGATTTACTTCTTAAAGGGAAGGCCTATAACAGGGCATGCATTAGTTTAGGGCCTTGATCCTGTGTGTGTGTGTGTGTGTGTGTGTGTGTGTGTGTGTGAGAGAGAGAGAGAGAGAGAGAGAGAGAGAGAGAGAGAGAGAGAGAGAGAGAGAGCGCAAGCGCAAAGATCATTTTAATAGCCATCAATTATTATGGGGGAGTTTATTTTTTTAGTTATAAAACTTAAAATGTTTACAGTTTACTGGCTAAAAGCTTTTTTTAAATTTGTTTGCTACTAATGTATTCATGACCACAATCTGTATTAATGAATTTATTTTTTAAAAAACAAACATGTTCTCGTAAACAACTTACCTCCCATGCATTACGTATGTTGTATCTTGAATTCCCGTATTGCAGGGAGAAAAAAAATAAAGGAAAAATTCTCAAAATAGTGAGACTTTGTCAACATATTTATCAGCCAACAAATATCTATTGATTACTTATTTTGTGCTTACTGATATGGTGTATGTATATTTGTATAGTTGAAAGAACACTGGATTTGAATGACTTTGTGACCTTGTATAAATCATTTTACTCCTCTCAGATTCAGTTTCCTTATATGGAAAACAGGGATTGTAATACTTAAACTACCTCCCTCATAGAAATGTTATGAGGAAACCATAACACTTTTTAAATCTTAAAGTGAATGAATGAATGAGCAAGTGAATGAAAAGACATTTATTAAGCTTTTATTATGTGTCAGGCACTGTGATAAGCACTGATAATACAAATACAAAAGTACAATAGTCCCTGCCCTAACAGAGCATACATTCTAATAGAGGGGGTCAATACATAATGGGGAATGGTGGCCAGGTAAGGGAATTTTGGTCTTGGAGGGTAGAAGGACAGTGAGTTGATCCACAGGACAGTTGATTGGCATGCCTTTTCTGGCAGCGGTTGTAGTATTGATTTGATTCTTGGGCAATGAGGAAATCAAACGAGAAAGGTTTATACTTTGCAAATTTTCAAGTGCTATATAAATGCTATCATCATCATCCCAGGAGAAAATGAATGCTGTTGCCAAGAAGATAGAAGTGTTTGTCATTTTGTTACATCTTTGTATAAAGAACTGAAATTTTTTCTCTAGTGTTAGGTGCCTATTACTAGAAATTTGTGAGGAACTGTATATGCCATGAAAGTCAGCCAGCTTAATCTCTTTTATTCTATATTAAAAACTCTTGGAAAGGCTTTTTCCCTTTCCCAGGAAGGAAAGAGAAGGATAAGAACTATTCATTGCAGTGAGCTATTTGTATTATGATAGATCTCATTGATCCATGTTCTCCTCGCCAAAGTGTTCGTGACTTGATTGTACTAAGAAATGAGCAATGTGTGTAGTCCCTTTTTCTTGGTGCTCAGGACAAGGGGAGAAAGCTGTTCTCAGCTCTTGTCAAAAGTCTTATGCCAATTTTGTTTTCTTTCTTTTTAAGGTCGGATTTTGGATCTGAAGACAGGGACAGTCAAGAAGGAAGGTCAGCAGTCATCTATGAGAATGTGCATGGGATCCAGACGCTCTTTCATTTGCAGGATGAGGTTTGTAAGAATATCACTGTAGTTAGCTTGTCTCAAGCTACTGTTTGCCTTGAATGTCACTTATGGGAAGGGTTCCTCAGTGACTCCATATTACTTTCATGACAACAGTAGTTCATATTTGTACAGTGCATTCCTCACAATTGTTATCCTCATTTTATTTCTAAGGAAACTGAGGCTCAGAGAAAGTAAATGATTTGCTTAAAGCCACCCAGAGCAAGTGGTAGATTTAGGACTAAGTCTCGTTTTCTTATTCTAAATCTTTCCATACCCAATGATACTTCTGTTTCCCCCAGAGCAGCATGGTGCTTTGCACCCAGTAAGTGCTTCCTGAGGTCATTAAATAAATGCTAATGTATAAAAGTGGAATCTCACCATTGGGAAAGACCAGAGTGATCAGTTCAACCCACAGTTGACTAAGAATAGCCTCCACAGCATCCCTAACAAGTAACCATTGACTTTAAGATCCCTAGTGATAGGAAATCCATTATCTTCAGGCCATTCCACTTTTGAACAGTTCTAATTGTTAGGATTTTATCCTCACATTAAATCTAAACCTGCCTTCTTACAACCTCTACCAGTTACTCCTAGTTTCACTCTTCAGAGCCAACCTAAACTTCCCTCCAGGTTGACGTGGAGCCATTGATGACTGAAACTGCTCATTCAACCAGTTTCCAATTCCACTTACCTGTACCAATGGCTAGCACACATCTTTTCATCTTGCCCAAAAGAATAAAAGCCAAACATTTTGCTGAAATCTAGAGAAACATTATCTATAGCATTCCCTTGGGATTCAGGGTCTTCCATAATCTGGCCCCAACTTCCCTTTCCAACCTTTTATTTTGCTAATGTCTACATAAACCATCCCCTTCAACCAGAATGGCTTATTTACTGTCTCCCAAGACCTGTCTACCTATGTGTCTACCTACCATCTTGCTTATGTTCTGTCTCCACCTAGAATTCTTTTTCCCTTCTTTTTTTTGTCTACCCAAGACATATTTATCCTTCAAGGCGTGGCATCATAAGATTTTCTTGACTACTTCAACATGTTCAAAGAATGAAACTCTTCCCTCTGAAATCATAAAACTTATTGCCGCTAGCACTCATTTGGCATTTAATTATCCAGTGACTTGATCTCTTGTCACAAATATTGTTCCTTGACTATTCTTGTTTATTTCTTGAAAACAAATGGGGCGGGGCGGGGAGAGGGAATATAAGCATTTATCTGGCACTTGCTATGTGCCAGACTCTGTACTAAGTGCTTTACAAATATCCCATGTGAACCTTATAACAACCTGGGAGGTAGGTGCTGTTATTATTCTCTACTTTACATGTGAGGGAACTGAAGGAAACAGAGGTTAAGTGACTTGCCCAAGGTCATGCAGTTAGCAGGTATCCAAGGCTGTGGTCTTGAACTCTGGTCTTCCATACTCCAGGTCTAGTGCTCTATCCGCTGTGCCACCTAGCTGTTTTATTCATCTTTGTATTCCTCTCAATGCCTAACACATTGCTTAGCACCTAGAAGGTGTCAATAAATATGTATTGAATGATTAAGTTAATCAATGAACTTAGGAATAGGTGGGGTGAATGGTTCATATAGCAATATAGCCAGAAGGGGAAAATAACCATCTCTTTTAGAAAGGAGCTATGGAAATCATTAAGAGATCTAGATAAAATTCCTACCTCTCCTATTTATTAGCTGTGTGATTTTTAGACAAATTATCTTGCCTCTCTGGGTCTCAGTTTTATTCCTTTGTAAAATTAAGGGGTTGGACAAGACGGCTTCTAGCTCTAACATTATATGATGCTATATGAGGCCTTCTTCATTTTTTTCTGTACCTGTTTTCATTACCATAATTCTGCTGCCCCCAAATAACACAAGTAGTAAGTACACTGGACCAGTTATTCCCAAACAATATAGGTTAATCTAAGCCTACCTGTGTGCCCATTGGTACCTAAAATGCTGTGCCTGGTAGCAGGCATGAGAGATATCCGTTTCTGCTTCAGTTTTCTACTTCCAACTATAAATAAGCAATTGAAACCATATTCTACAAGCTAAACAATAAGGGCTATTTAAGATAATGTGAATTTTTATTACTTTGATTATTCTATTGCCTTAGTGAATTTTGAACAAGAATATTAACTCATTCTCATAGAGGACAGGACTTTTTTAGAGTTTATCAATAAAATTCTTGGCTTTGATCACAAGCCACTAATTCAGTCTCCCCTTTTCTGAGGGAAAAAGTTTTATTTAATCTGTTACCTTATCCAGCAAGTGAGGGTTCATTTTTTCCCTATTAAGATTGTTCTTGCCCTCAGAGAGGATTCAGTACCATCAAGAGGTGGTGGGACTGCATTCAGATAATCTGAACTGTAAGGCAAGTGGTTTGGGCGGTTGTTGCTTTTATCCAAGATAGAAATTACTCCAGTAATTAAGTGGATTCATTTTCTCATCGATGAGATGGAGATGAGAGCTATGGATTTTCCAGAGGATCCTTGTCTTCCAAATATCTCTTTATTTAAATAACTGAATTTAATTCAGTTTAAGCTAACATTTATTAAAAATCTACTATATACAAGCATTTAACTGTTATAGAGAAATGTTTTAAAATAGTCACAAATCTGGTACCTTTTTTCACTAATCTTTAACCTGCTAAGAATATTAGTCCAGTTCAATCCTTAGTTTTTCCCTAAATTTTAAATAGGAGATTTATTTTTCATATCCCTGAATCCTGTCTTGGAGTCAAATATCCTTGAGGGCTAATATACAAGTCTTGAATTTTAAGTTCAGGATTTCAGCTGAATTTCAGATTTAGAGGCAGCTGGTGCCATAGTAGATAGAGAACTGGGCCTAGAGTCAGGAAGACAAGAGTTCAAATCTGGCTTCAGACACTTACTAGCTATGTGACCCTGGATAAGTCACTTAACTTTTGATTGCCCCCATTTCCTCAACTGTAAAAAAAAAATTATCACTGACTTCCCAGGATTGTTGTGAGGATCAGATTAAATAATATTTATAAAAGTGTTTAGTACAGTGCCTTGCACATAGTAGGTGCTATATAAATGCTTATTCCCTTTCCCATTCAGCTCTGGTGCTTTGGCATAGTTTGGCCTCAAAACCTTTGTGGCTTTCATAACTGCTAAAGATTAGGTTTTGAAAACATTTTTGTGACTTCCTTCTATTAGATCCTGCTGCTGAAATAATTTGGCACAGGTTTTATCTATTTAAAACTTTATTTTATAATAATAATAGCTGCCACTTACATGGTGCTACATTTTATTTTCACACAATTCTGTGAGATAGGTGCTATCATTTTCACCTTTGGGCAGTTGGGGAAACAAAGGCTGAGAGGGGTTAGGTGACTTGCCCAGGGTTGGAGATGATATTAAACTTGGTTCTTCCTGAATCCAAAATCAGACCTCTAACCACCACGTCAAACTGTCTCTCAACCTCTAAAAGGTCCAGTATTTCTGCTCTTGCTTTAACCAGAATCAAGCCACACACATATTGGATGTGAACCTGCCAGCCATGGCTTGTCCACACATAATGTAAAAGAAGATAGAAAACAGCCTCTTTCTCTGAGATCCCAGAGCACCTTGATGTCTCTTCCTAGGACTGCTGTCTCTGACATGGACCTTTGTTCTGTGGCTCTCATCTGCCTAGACCTTTGAGTCTTGCCTGCTTCTTCCTGCCCTTGCTGATTCCCTAGATCTGACCCAATGAATGGTTGGTTAACTGGTAACACATGATGCATTCCTCCAGCCTTGTTAAATCCCTAGATTAGACTTACTGTGTCACTGATCCATTGGAAGGCTTCCAGAGCTTTCTCATCCCTCCTGGTCATCCTTTTAAAGTAACTAGCCTTGTTTCCTTTCACATAAGCATCAAAGAATAGTATCAGAGGGCAAACATAAACCCCTACAGAGTCCAGTGGAAGGAAATCAAAGTTAGCATCATCTTTGCCGGCCCACTGCTTAGCTACCAAGGAAAAGAAGTGAAAATGAATTAATTGAAAATGACAGTGTAAAAGTTTGTTGGTATTGTCCTGAAGTAATTAGCTAAACCGGCATTTTTGTTTTATCTGTACATACCGGAGAGCCCTAGACAACTGATAATTTGTACCAAGTTTGGGCATAATGTTTTGTGGCATTGCATAGGTGTTAACTACTGGTGAATTGATTTACTCTTAGGTGTGGAAATGCCCCTTTGGATCACCTCCCTCTTAACAGAATAACCACCATGCGGAAAAGATACAGGTCAGTTTGTTTCTTATTTGTGATATGTATTATCATGAGTTCTTTTGGTCTGGGGTGGCCTCTCAGTCCTTACTCTATTAAGACCATCATAGGACAGGGCATGAGAGTTGGGGTGGGGGCAGGGTGGTCCTGATGCAAATGGTTTCACAAATGCCTTTTCTTTAGGAATGGCCTGGGCCCAGTTAAGGAAGGAGAGGCACAGTATGCTGTAGTCCATTGCACAGGATATATCAAGGCCTGGCCTCCAGCAGGTAAGAAAAGTCTGAGTTCCCATTTTAAAGTGAATAATACAAGAGGGGCACTTAGAATTAACCACCGCTCTTGGTGAACTAGCTCAGAAATCAGCCAGTCATTTCACAGGAAGCCTGTGGAGTTATGGGCCCTATTTGTAACTTCTTAGAGGCCAAGAGAGGAAGCCACAGTGACTGGCCATCCATCCCTGAAAAATCTGAAGGATTGGTCTTGCTTTAAGGGCATTTCCTCAGCCCATTGCTTTGTAGGCATCAGTCCCCCCTGCCTTTGACTTTAGTTAAAAGATACCTCAAATTGTTGTTGATGATTAATCATTTAAAGTAGGGCTTCTTAATCTTTTTGTGACAGTCTGGTGGGACCCCTTCTCAGAATAATGTTTTTAAATGCATAAAATAAAATATATAGGATTACAAAGGAAACCAAATAAATTGAAATATAGTTACTGGAATATTTTTTTTTAAAAAATCAAGGTCATGGTTACCAGGCTAAAACACTCAGTTTAAATTAATCTGGATCTTCCAGGAAGCATGTAAGTTAGTCTGTCTGCATTTATAATTTATATTCTATATGTGCCAGATACCATGCTACACACTAGGGATACAAAGAGAGGCAAAAACACAGTCCTTGCCCTTAAGAAGCTTGCATTCTAATAGGGAAGACTATATTCAAGTAACTATGTACATATACGAGATATAGAGACACAGAGTTTCCCCCTCAAAAGGAAGGGGAAAGAGGGAGAGCGAGGGGCAGAACACTGAGAGACCAAGAAAGGCCTCCTGAAGAAGGAAGAGTTTGAGCTGAGTCTTGAAGGAATCCAGGGAAGCAAGGAGGTAGAGGTGAAAAGTGAGAACATTTCAGGCCTAGGGGACAGCCAGTGCCAAAGCACGGAGTTGAGAGGTAGCATCTTGTGTGAGGATGAGCAAGTAAGACAATGTAGCTAGATTATAGCATGATTAGAGTGAGGTGAAGTGTGAGAAGATTGGAAAAGTAGAAAGGAGGGGCCAGGTTGCAAAGGGATTTAAGTGTAATAGAGAGCATTTCATATTTGATTGTGTAAGTAATAGCAAGAAACATTGCAGTAACAGCCAACGTTTGTAAAGCATTTTATAATTTCCAAAGTAGTTTCCATGTAAGTTTGGCACTCGAAGAAAAAAAAATACTATTTTAATTAAAGTATTATAGAGGTGATGATAGTCCCACTGTACTCAAATCTAGTTAGACCAGAAGTAGATCATTTTGTTGAGTGGTGGGTGTCACATTTTAATAAGGACATTGACAAACTCTAATACAACCAGGGGATAAATGAAAAGAAAACTTTCTTTCTCCTCTCTCTCTCTCTTTCTTTCTTTCTCCTCTCTCTTTCTTTCTCTTCTCTCTCTCTCTCTCTCTTTCTCCTCTCTCTCTCTCTCTCTCAATATACACACACACACACACACACACACACACACACATATACATATATGTACATATATATATATATGTATGTATGTACATACACCCGTATACATACAGGCATACATACATACACACATATACACACACATATCATACATTTAGAGGCATAAAGAGACTCTGAGAACATCTAGTCTAATCCCCTCATCTTACAGATAAGGAAACTAAAGCCTATGGAGGTTAAGTGAAAGTAGTAAAGGTGGGATTTGAACCCTGTTCCTGACCAAAAAGCCAATGTGCTTTCCACTAACCTACATGGCCTCCTATGGAAAATCTTATGGTATCTGGTATTCCTTCCAAGCATTAAGTATGTCTGACTTTGCTAAGTTTCTGAAATCAGATGAGTTGGGCCATATTCTGGGTGCTATGGTTAAGAGACTGCTTTTGTTGAAATGGGTAATCCTTCCCTTGACATCGATCACAGTTGCCTCCATGCCATATCAAATAGTCTTATCAAGTTGCTATGGCCAAAAAGTATCTGTTACTTGTTGGATAACCTGCTATTGTGTTACTCTCCAGATTTAGTTAGGCTAGACCTCGGATAACAGAAACAAGAGTTCCTCATTGGGCTCTTGTCCAAGTCATTCTAGCTTAGTAAACCTACCATAGCTTGGGCAGCTAGGTAGTACAGTGGATAGAGTGCTGGGCCTAGACTCATGAAGATGAGTCTTTGTGAGTTCAAATCCGTATTCCAACATTGGTATGTGACCCTGGTCACTTCACCCTGTTTGCCTCAGTTTCCTCATCTGTAAAATGAGCTGGAGAAGGAAATGGCAAACCCCTCCAGAATCTTTGTCAAGAAACCCCCCAAGTAAGATCACAAAGAGTTGGACGTGACTGAAACAACCTAACAACAACCACCGTAGCTTGGACTGGGTTGGCCAAGCCTTTGAGAATCTAGGATTAATTAACTTCGTGTCATGAAAAAACATCAGAAGAAGACCTCAGTGGAAACATCACACGCATCATAGTCATGACACTTCCTGTATGCTGGGCACTGCATGAAGCACTTTACAATTATCATGTCATTCAATCCTCACAACAACCCTAGGACTTAAGTGCTGTTGTTCCCATTTTACAGAGGTTGCGTGACTTGCCTGATGTCACACAGCTGATAAGTGTCGGAGGCCACATTTGAACTCGAGTCTTCCTGACTCCAAGCCCAGTGCCCTATCCACTGAACCACCTAGATGTCCCCCAAACACTGAAAAACGACATTTGGGTAAACAAGAAATGAAATACATATGTTCAAACTAGAGAAGATAGCGCTCCATATATATTAGTCATGGGGATTTTGGTAGACTGTAATATGAGTCAGTATCTCACTTGGTCTCCCTTAATGCTAGATCCTTCCCTCTGAGATTATCACTAATGTATCTGATATATGTCTTATTTATCCATAGTTTGTGTGTTGTCTCCCCCATTAGATTGTAAATTCCTTGAGAGTAGGAACTGGTTTTGTCTTTCTTTGTATCACCACTACTTAGCATAGTGGCTGGCCTGTAGGAGACATTTAATAAATGTTGATTTACTTGACATGACTTGACAGGAATGTACTCTGAGGCTGCCTTATACTGGAAAGAACTGGATTGGTAGTCAGAGGACCTAGGTACGAATCCCTGCTGGTCTACTAGTTACACTTGACCTTTTTAGTCATAATTTCTTCAAATGACATATTTCGTATTTATGTATTTAACATATTTATCATTAGTTTCTATAGGATGACTAGGGTTAACTATGTAATCTCTAAAGTATCTTCTAGCCCCAAACTCATGATCCTGTTTTCATTAAAGCGTTAAAGCAATCCTAGTTAGCACAGAAGTAGATCCTTTTGTCCAATGGTGAGTGTCAATTTTAGGAAGGATATTGACCAGCTTGAACACGTCCAGAAGATAAGAAGTGAAGAGAAGACTCAATACCAAACTACATGGGATAGATTGGTTGAGGAAGTTGGGGATATTTAACAAGGACAAGACAAGATATGGGGGGGGAATGTGATGATGTGTGTCTGAAAATATTTGGTCGATTTTAATAGAGACATTTGACTTATTCTGCTTGGTTCCAGAGAAAAAATTAACATTAGTGGATAAAAGTTCTAGAGAGGCAAATTTCATAACAGTATAAGAAATTCCTAACATTTAGAGCCATTCAAAAATAAGAATGGGTTGCTTAGGAGGTAATGAGTTCCCTATCATTGAAGGTATTTAAGCAGAGGAGGGATGATCACTGGTTAGGGATAGTTTAGAGAAGGTTGATATTTCAATTAAGATATTGAATTAAATGAGACCAAAGTACCTTCCAACTCAATAATCCTAGATCAGAAAGGTCGTATTAGAGGCAGCTAGGTGGTGCAGTGGATAGAGCACTGGCCCTGGAGTCCCGAGGACCTGAGTTCAAAGCCAGCTTCAGACACTTGACACTTACCAGCTGTGTGATCCTAGGTAAGTCCTTAACCCCAATTGCCTTGCCAAAAAAAAAAAAGGCAGTCTTATTATGTTCATTTCACACATAAAGATTGGGAGATTGCTCAGATTATACCATGGGTAAATGGTAGAACTAGGTAAAAAAAATTCATTCGCCTATGCTTCCTCTGCCTGGCACTCATGAGTCTTTCTGGTTCATAGTAGCTATGTGAATAAACACTGAAGTTCACATAGATACACCAGGGTTTCTTTTTTAAGTTGGAGTCTATTGTCACCTTAATATTTACAGAGTTCTACTGTTAGGAATATCTACATGTAGGAAGAGATCCAGCCTTATTTTTTTTCCCCTTTAAAGAACAAATGTAATGATCTTAACATGTTAATGAAGTTCCTTTTGTTTAAAATTATTTTTTAAAATAAAATTGATACTTCTCCAGTGAGTGATCTATCAAGGCCACATTGAACCTTAGAATATTCCAGATTAACCTTTGGAAGACAATATGACTATGGAAAGCTTGGACTTTTGTAAAATGGGGGTAAAAATGCATACCCGATATGAGAAATAAATGAGGTTGACCGTGCATGTTTGTATCAGGGGTTTTGTTTTTCTTTTTTTCTCATTGGAATAGACAGTGGGTAAAAGAAAGTGGATTTTTGCTGATTTTTAAAAAAAGTAAACTTAATTAAAAGTATAGATTATTAAAAGAATTAAATGAGACTTACATGTAGAAATGCATATGTGTATATATAATATATGTGTTTTTTATGTTTAGGCTTAGAAAACTATTTTAAAGTATTTTCATGATTAAAATTGGGAGCCTTCTGTCATATACTTAACTGTGCTTCCTGATATATTGATGTTCTTTGGTGGAGGTAAGTGCACCAAAAAAAAAAAATCATTTAGCTGGAGTATATCAGAAAATCACTGAGTTGATATTTTTAACTACCTTTTAGCCAAATCTCAATACCTTTCTTCATTTACAGTCTGAGAAAAACTGACGCTGTTGACCAAACCTTACCTCTTGTAACTAACTCTTCCCTTAATAGGCAATGAAATGTAGTGGCCAAAATTACCCACTAGATTTGCAGTCAGAAGACCTAGGTTTGAATATTGGCTCAGTCATTTATTAGTCAGAGTCAAACTATTTCACCTCTAAGCCTCAGTTTCCTTGTTTGTAAAATGTGTTGTTGTTGTTTAGTCGTGTCTTCACTTCCTTCCAGTTCCTTCTCCATCGCATTTTTACAGATGAGGAAACTGAGGCCAACAGGTTTAAATGACTTGCCCAGGGTCACACAGCTAGTAAGTGTCAGAAGAGGAATTTGAACTCAGGTCCTGCTGACTACAAGACTGCCATTTTATGCCACCTACCTGCCCCCTACTGTACTACTTACCTTATAAAATTGTTGTGAGGATCAAATGGATAGTTTCTATACAATTCTTTGTAACCAATACTATAATATGTAAATGTAAGCTATGCATTGCTTTGTTACACTACCCTTTTCTGCTTCTCCTGAATCTCAGTGTTCTTTCTCTTTTACCATTGTTGCTTCTTCTTTCTCTTTCAAATCATTAATTACAAGTGCTTCACTAAGGGTCCATCTTTAATACACTGATTTTCTCTCCGCAATATTCTTTTGTTTAATGAGTTTATTTGCTTGCTTGAAGAAAGAGAAGTCCAAAGAGATGAAATCACCCACACTCTTGTCTTAATTATATTTCAGCTAGCATCTTGTGTTTATTTCTGAGTGTCACATTTTAAGGACGACATTGGATAAGCCTGAACGTGTCCAATGAAAGGCATGGTGAAGGACCTTGACTGAGTTCATGGAACATAAGAATTGATTGAAGGAATATAGTGGATGTTTAGCTTAGAGAAGAGAGATATCAGGGAAAAGAGATATCATGATAGCCATCTTCAAGCACTGAAAGGACTTTCATTTGAAAAGAGATTAGAGTTGCTCTGCTTGGTGCCAGAGCAAACCTCCAGAGCGTGGAGTAATGAGTAGAAATTGAAAAGAGGTAGATTTAAGCTTTATGTAGAGAAAAACTTCTAACAATTACAGCTAAGCAAAAGTGGAATAGGCTGCTTTGGGAAGGCAATAGGTTTCTCCCTCATTAGAAGTCTTCAAGAAAAGGCTGAATGACTTCCATCAGATACATTGTAGGTTATAACAGGTTCCTAACATGGCGTATGTGAGTTTATTTAAGTTCTGTGAACTTGAATGGGCAGCTAGGTGATACAGTGGATAGAATGCTGGACCTGGAGTCAGGAAAACTCATCCTTCTAAATTCAAATCTAGCCTCAGACACTTACTAGCTGTGTGACCCTGGACAAGTCACTTAACCCTGTTTGCCTCAGTTTCCTCACCTGCAAAATGAGCTGGAGAAGGAAGTGGCAAACTACTTTAGTATCTTTGCCAAGAGTCCCCAAATGGGGTCATGAAGAGTCAGACACAGCAAAAAATGAACTTGAATGGGGAAATTACAATTTAATTTTGATATATTTGATTTGCTTCCAATCTTATGTATTTTATTTTACACATTTGAAAACATTCTACTGAGAAGGGTACACAGATTTGTCAGCAGATTGCCAGAAGAGTCCATGCACAAAAATTACCTTAAGAACCTTTATTGTAGAGGGAATTCTTTCTTGGGTAGAGATTGGACTAGAACCCCACTGAAGTTCCTCCCATTTAAAAATTTCTGGGATTCTTTGTGAAGTGATAGAGCCAGGACTCAAACCTGTATCTTCTGACTCCAAGTCCAGGTCATTTCTACTCCAAGAGATGGTCAGCAAGTACTGAACTACTTTAAATTTGTCTCCAGGCCAAGAAAAATTACATTTCAAGGTACATGAAGAACTTTCAGATGTCATTACAGAACTATTGTTGGGAAACTCTGAGAAATCATGGAGAATGGGAGAGATGCCAGACACCTAAGGATAATCAAATATTCCATTTTTCATTTTTAATGAAAAAAGGAGAGTCTGGAAAACTACAGACTGTGGGCTTGATGTCAGTCTTCAGCAAAATTCCAGAAACAATTAAGAAAACTTGATGATTTTTGAATACATAGAAATGAAATAGCAATCACTAAAACTAAGCATGGCTCCTAAAGAATAAGTCATGCCCAAGTAAATTAATTTCCTTTTTTGAAAGGGAATGCTAGACCAGTGGAATACTCTAAACATAGTGCATCTATCTTTTAGCAAAACCACTCATGATATCCTCATAGATAAGACTACCAAGATGTTTTGTTGGGTACATTCCCCAAAACTGTAACCCCAAAATATTAATTAGTCACTTATGACCAACTCAGAGGGAGGAATTTAGTGAATTGCCACAGGTCTGTAGCCCTGAACTCTTCAACATTTTTACCAATGACTTGGATGAGAAGATAGCAAATGTGTTTATCAAATTTATGAATAAAAGCAAACTGGGAGGGACAATTAATTTGATGGATGACAGAATCAAGTTTCAAAATAATCTTAACAACCAGAAGGATGAAATTTAACAGAAAGTAACGCATTTTAAAAAAACAGAAAAGTGCAAGAGGCAATAGCAATACTGTAGTTTTATTAGCTTCCATGTTAAATTTAAAGTATACCTTTTTTAAAAAAAAGTATGTAACAGATATTCACGGATTCTTGGTATTTTTAAATTCATGTTTGTTGACATTTAAGCTTGGAAGACTGAAAAATAAATTAATGTAGGGTTTTTCTTTTTTTGATCAATTGCTTGATTGGAGGATGGAGGAAATCTGGATTTATAGGAAAAAAGACAGGAGGAGTTAGTTCATCACAACACACTTATCATGAGCCAAGAATGTGATGAAGCTGCCAAAACAACTGAAACCACATTAAGTGTCACTGCTAGAAGGATAGATCTGAAAGGGAAATAATCCCACTAGATTCTGCACTCAGCAGACCATTTTTGAAGAACGATGTCCTATTCTGAGTGCCACATCTTCAGAAGAACATTTTCAAATTATATTTTCTTTGAAAGTGTGGACAAAATGATGAAAAGCCTTATAATTGTATCATGTAAGAAATGTTTGAAAGAGCATGGGATGTTTAGCCTAAGAAAGATTACACTTTGGGTGGGAGAGGATATATCTATAATGAGAGATGGAATAGATTTGTTCCAAAGGGAGAAAACCAGGAGACATATTTGGAATCATAGAGAATCAGATTCTGGCTCAATAAGAGAAAAAACTTTCTGAATGAACTAGGGCTATTCGGCAAAAGCATGAGTTCCCTTGTAAGCTAGTGGATTCTCCATCACTGGAAATATTCAAGTACAGGCTGGTTAACAATTTCTTAGGGATTATATATAAAAAAAATTCTAGGCATTCCAGCTCAGGTGAAGACTTAAAAGGTTCTAGCCAAACCCAGGTTCCCTGAGGAACACCTACCAAAAATGAAAAAAAAAAACCACCATGTAAAACAACAGAACCAAAGAAAAATGGTGCTGAGCTCTTCTATCCCATAAAAAGTGGCATAAGGAAATAACAATCATCATCATAGCTAGCATTTCTATTATGATTTAAGATTTATAAAATGCTTTCTGATTATTATCGCATTTGAACTGAAGTGTGGGCTGCTCCAGGGTCTGAAGCCATGGAGCTCTGGGAAGGTAATATTACTACTACTACTACTACTGCTGCTGCTGCTGCTGCTGCTGCTGCTGCTGCTGCTGCTGCTGCTGCTACTACTACTACTACTACTACTACTACTACTACTACTACTACTACTACTAGCTAACATATAGTGCTTACTATGTCCCAGGCACTGTGTTAAGCACTTTAAAATTATTATCTTATTTGATCCTTATAACAACCCTGGGAGATAGGTGCTATTATTATCCCCATTTTACAGTTAAGGAAATTGAGGCACTCCTAGTGCCCCCTCCTCCCCAAAAAACCCAAGACCAGATAAATTTGCTGGTGAATCCTATAGAATATTCAAACAACAACTAACCACAATGTGACATAATTATTGTAATAATAGGTAAAGAAGACATCCTCCAAGTTTCTTTTATGAAACAAAGATGGTCCTGATACTTAAATGTGTGAGAGACAAAGCAGAAAAATGGAATAGACCAATATCTCTAATGAATATCGGTATAAACATATTTTTAAAATATATTGGCAAAGAGCAATATATTCACAAATTATTTACTATCATCAGGCTAGTTTTATTTCAAGAATGCTGGGTTGGTCCAATAGACTATAAGCAACAAAAACAACTACTACAAAACAGTAAAAAAAATATAATCATATTAATATATATAGAAAGTGCTTTTGACAATATACAGTCCTCATTTGTTTTTAAAACTCTTAAAAGCACAGGAATAAATAGATCTTTCCTTAAAATGATTAACCATGTCTGTCAAAAAATGAGAACCATAATTATTTGTGATGGACAAACACTAGAAAATGGCCTTTCCAAGATCATGGGCAAAGAGAGGATGTACATTGTTACCTCTATTATTTAGTCTCCTTTTTTAAATATGGTAACTATTATAGTAAAGCAAGAAAAAAAAATTTGAGGGAATAAACATAAACAAAAAAGAAACAAAAATATCACTTTATGAACAACATGATGGTTTACTTAGAGAAGCCTCAAGATTTAACTGGGGCAGCTACATGGCTCAGTGGATAGAGTTCTAAGCCTTTAGTCATGAAGACCTGAGTTCAAATCTGGCCTCAGACAGTTACTCATTGTGTGACCCTGGAAAAGTCACTTAACCCTGTTTGCCTGTTTCCTCAATTGTAAAATGACCTGGAGAAGGAATGGCAAACCATTTCAGTATCTCTGCCAAGAAAACTCAAATGTCATAGTCTTTTGGTTAAGGCCTGAATAGTCTGACTCACTTGAAGGAAGACTTAAGTCACTAAAGACTAGGAGTTATATTTCTAAAAAGAAGAGGAAGTTAACACTGATCTGTGAGATCAGTACTGTAGGGTGAAGTTTTGCATCACCTCTGGATATTGGCCATATGAAGGCATGGGACAGTTCCAGAAGTCACTTACAGAAGACAGTGACCTTTCCTGGTACAGGGCTAGTATCCCAAACCCCCAGCCTATTTGTTAAAGAGTTTTTGTCCTCTAACTAGAGGCATCATCATGAGCTATTCATATTTCATAACTCCAATTCCAAGGGCAGAATTACTATGGACTTGGGGCCTTTACTTCATTAGATCATGCACCCAAATGTGTTACAAGCCCTGGTGGTTACGCTAAAAAAAAAAAAGTAGGAAGCGATAGAAAAAATAATCCCATTCAAAATATTCAAAATAACTTCTGCATATCTATAATCTACTCACCAAACCATACTCTGAACAACTACAAAACATTTTATGAAGAAATAAGGGAAGGCAGATAATTGGAGAATTATTAATTGCTCATGTTTGGACCATGCTAATATAATAAAAAATGATTATACTTAAATTAATTTACAGATTTAGTACCATGCCAATCAAACATCAAGGATTTGTTTTATTTGTTGTTGTTCAGTCATTTTTCAGGCATGTCTGACTCTTCATAATCCTCTTTGGAGTTTTCTTAACAGAGATACTGGAGTGTTTTGCCATGTCCTTCTCCAGGTCATTTTACAGACTAGGAAACAGGCAAACATCAGGATTAAGTGACTTGTCCAGGATCACACAACTATTTAGTATCTGAGGCCAGATTGGAACTTATGAAGATGGTCTTCCTGATTCCAAGCCCAGCGCTCTCTTTCATAGAACTGTACAAAGTAATAAAATGTATTTGAAATAACAAAAGGTCAAGAATCTTAAAGGAAATGTTGGAGAGAGGGTAGCAATGAAGGGGGCATTATAGTATCAATTCTCAAACTGCTACAACAGTGCTTGGAAAGTAGTAATCATCAAAAACTATTTGGTACAGGTTAAATAACAGAAAAGCTAATTCATGGAGTAAATTATATAAGGAAGACCCAGAAACAACAGTATGGTAACTTCATGTTTGATAAGCCCAAGGTCTGTACTTCTAGGTAAGGACTCCCTATCTGACAAGAACTGCTAGGAAAACCATAAAGCAGTCTGTCAGGAATTAGATGTAGAGAACAACATAATCACCTATGCCAAATGGATAGATGAAACCTAAATATTAAGGGCCATGTCATGAGAAAAAAAAAAAAGAAATCAGAGGCTAAAGGAACTCCAGGGTCTTGGATTTTGTGATTGTTTGAGATATTGACTTGTGCAAGTATATTTGTGAATATTCTTTTATTCTACTGCCATATTCCCTTCTGGGTTTGAATAGACATGCAGGGCTGCAACATTAGGTCATAGAACCACAGTGCCTGTATGTTTGGCATTGTAGGGAAAAATAGTCTTCTCCTAAACATTAAGGATATCCATTACATGCTTATAACAGTCTAATCCCTCAATGTATGGGAAGAGAATATGACTCTTTGAATTATGGATATCAACCACATAATTTTGTAGGTTGTTTTTTTTCCTGTAATAACACTAATCAACTGTAATATGCATTTCCCAACTAAATTCCATAGGCATTTGGCCCCTCTAATTGGCATCACAGTATCACTACAAGCTGATGTTCAGTATTTCCAGTTTGTTTTAAATTTTCCAATGGTAATATCCTTTGATATATTAACCACACATGGCTTAAATATTGAGGAAATTTAATCTGTTGACCTCTCAATTCTTCATGACATTTCTAACTATTAGAGCTCTCCAGCAATGAAACAGACAGCCATGCAAAGCATTTTTCTGCTTGCCATATTTCTGTGATAGGAACAATGTGGGGAGAGGCCAATAACTAATGGCTTTTCCACCTTATGCAGATTGAAGAAGAGATTGAGTTAAGTTTAAAGAGTAAACTAAGTAGATAAGGTTAGGGATAAGGACTAGACCCATGATTTCATTGGTATAGGGGATTCCCAGACTAGCAAACTGTCTACCAATGCAGGTTGGCACCTTTTCTGCAATGTGTCATCTTAGAGAGCTGTCTCTAGAGCACTGAGAGGTTAAATGATTTGTGCAAGGTCACACAGCTAAAAAAATATGTCAGCGGTGAGACTTGAATCTAGGTCTTCCTGGCTTTGAGGTCTACTCTTTATTAGCCATGTTGCCTCTAGGTGAAGTAGAATTCAGTCAGATTCAATTCAGTAAATATTAAATACCTACTATGTGCAAATCCCATTGTGCTGTCTGTTGGGGCAGGCAGAGGGCTGTCATTAGTCCTGAAAGCCCAAACTGGTGTGCTGTGAATAGTTTTAATATTTTTAAATACAATAAAACTTTATTTAAAAATGTAAAAAAAAAACCAAACCTACTCTTAAAAGGAGTGTAAAATAAAACAGGCCAAATTTGGCCTTCAGGCTGTAGTTTGCCAACTCCTACTAGGCGTATAAATTTGAAAACAAAACAGTCCCATCCCCAACCTCAAGAAATTTGCGTTCTACTTATAAGAACCAAACTCTGACAGTCATTGAATCTCAGGACTGAAAGAGACCTCAGAGGCCATCTGTTCCAACTTCTACCTAAGAATGTTGCCTGTAGCCTTTCCAACAAATGGTCACAGAGACTGTGCTTAAATACTTCTAGTGTGCTGTCTTTCCAGGAAGCCTTTTCCATTTTGGACAGTTTTAAGTGTTTGGAAAAGTTTATTCCATATATTGTTGTTCAGTCATTTTTCAGCCATATCTGACTCTATGATTCCATTTGGGGTTTTCTTGGCAAAGATACTAGAGTGGTTTGCCATTGCCTTCTCCAGCTCATTTTTTAGATGAGGAAACTAAGGCAAATAGGGTGAAGTGATTTGCCCAGGGTCACACAGCAAGTAAGTGTCTGAGGCTAGATTTGAACTCAGGAAGAGAAGTCTTCCTGGTATTCTATCCACTGCACCACCTAGCTCCCCCTTTATTCCATATAACAACCCTTCAAATGTTTGGGGTTGGCTATCATGTCCCCTATATGTCTTCTCTTTCCCAAGTTAAACAACCACAGTTCATTCAGCCCATCATCATGTAGCTTGACAGAATTAGCAATAGAGTTTGTGAAAGCTGCTTCCCTAGAATTCTCGAAAAACAGGAGAAATGTTGCTCAGGCCTGGGTGTACCAGTCAGAGGGAAGGCCAATGTCATACCCTAGTTTTCTAACTTTCTTTGATTTTGCATGCTTGAACAGAACTTTTATTCAGGTATTTGTTGTAACCTTTAAATATGGGTGACCAAAATTGTATGCTTTGGAAATGTTCTTCAGAAGATGAAAGGATTGTTCTTATCAGCTGCTATTGCAAAGGAAAAAGGAAGTTCTGTCTTCCAAAATCTACTACTCATGGTGTAGAAACTTGAATGGGACCATTTATTATCCCCAAAACTAGCATTGCTTTGGATAATGATCATCCTCAAAGTAAATCGGCGCTGGTATACCACAGGAGTTACTCCTTATTTTTCTAACAGACTCATTTTTTTGGTGGCAGGTTTCCTTTGCTTGTCTAACTGGGTGACTCACTCAGAGGGCCCCTGCTTAAGCCTTGTCAAACAGGCTTCTCCATTCCCTTCTCTGCCTTTAGATACCTTTTTTTACCTTTCTTTGTTCTACCCTAGTTACATTCCCTTTGAATGGATACCATTCTTCTGTCAATTTCTCCTCTCCCAGCCTAGACCAGGAACAGATAATATACCTTTTGGCAGGGAAATGAACTTCCTCATAAATAACTGGGTTTCTTCTTCCTTTTCACTAAATTAGGCTCCTTGGTATTATTGCTTCTCAGCAATATAGGAGAAAATGATAATATAAATTTTGGTGGAATCAAACCACACTTGTTGAACATATTTGGTAGTGTCAAGCCTAACTGTTTTGGAAAATTATCAGCAGTGGTACCCATATAATCATAGATTTAAAGTTTATTCAGACCTTAGGGCTTCTCTTATCTAACCTCCTTATTTTACAATTAATAAACTGAGGCCCTGAGATGTTAATGTTTTTGTCCAAGGTCACAAACATCACTACATTATAGAATTCAAGTGAGAAAGGGACTTAGAAGTCATTGAGTCAACTCCCTCATCTTAGGAAGCTGAGATTATATGACTTGTCCAGATTCATACAGCTGGTAAATGCCCAAGGCAGGGTTCAAACCCAGAGCTTCCTGTATCACACCCAGAACGCTTTCCTTTACATATAGTCTTAGAGTTTCCTAAAGCGCTGAAAAGAGTTAAAAATGACTTGTCTAGAGACATTCCGCTATTATAAGTCATGAGCAAACTTAAACTCAGGTCTTTCTGGCTCCAGTACCAACACTTTAACCTCTTCTCCACAGTTACTCTCAAAGGTAGTGTGACCTCTCATCTGACAGAGCTGAACTTTGAACCCGAGCTCTCTGACTACAAATTTAGCACTCTCTCTGCTATACCATACCACTACTTGGTCATATTGGGAAGTTAAAAGCTTGTTTGCTCTCATTCCCAAAGAAGTTAGTAATAGCACTTATCTTTTTGGTGCCTGCTGACTCCATATTAGGAAAAAGAAATTTAAGGTAGTTCTCACACTCACCAGGTGGTGTTTTTATTGTGCAATAACTTTCCATATTATTTCTATTTTCATATGTCTTACCATATTACATATGTGTTTTACAAAAAAACAATTTAAGGGAAAAAAAAGAAAAAATACGTTTACTTTTTCTTGGTAAACCATTGTCCAGTCTTTCATTTGTTTAGTCTGTAGTAAGCCAGCCATAAGAACCTGTGTTTCTCATTTCCTAAGATATGTTTTAAATCATAAAAAAAACTTAGAAAATGAGTAGATACTAATTTCCTCATCCCACCACCATACATTCCCCCAAATATATAGGTGATATTAGTTCTTTCATTTCACCACCATAACTTTTTACCTAGGATTTCACAGACATTCATTATTGAAACAAACACTTTTGGGGAACAAAAAGGTTCTTTTTCCAGGAAAAGGTTCATGTGATGTTTTTTTGGTTCATCACATAAAAATCTATGGAAAATATTTGGTTAACTATAGTGCATCAATATTTTAGTGGTGTTGTAAGTACCAAAACAAAGCCAGAGTCAGGCTATTGAGGGAAAAATACCCCCCTAGTACTGGTTTCATTGGCATAGTGCACAATGAGACAATCCAGGTCACTAAGGGTTTTCAAGTCATTTAGAGCTCCATCTTTATCTCTAATTTTACAGATTGCAATAGTTTTGTTTTCAGTCTTGAACCATTTACATTAGACTTTCAGTAACTACTTAACCGCAACATGCCAAAGTAGTTATGTTATTTTGGGGTTTTGGCTTGACTCTTGAATTATTACTCTGACACAGTTCCACTTTACTAGGCAAAACATAATCCTTCTGTTAGCCTATCATTAAAAGCACTGTCATTCTTAAGAACTCTGCAGTTGTTGTTTTTTTTCTCTTTGCTTTTAAAAATCTCATTAAATGGTTTTCTATGTTCAACCCACTTATGAATTCACAAGAATACAAGCTGATGGTTGGATTCTTCATGTGTGAAGCCTACAGCCGTTTATTTTATTCTCATGTTATTAAAAGGACTTTTCATTATGGCAAGTGGAATCTTGGATCTCATAGAATCATAGAGGTGAAATGAACCGTAGAAACATAATATCATAGAATCCTGGAGCTGGAAGAGAAATTTACTTCAGAGATTCTCCAACCCAACCCCTTCATTTTATAAATAAGGTAGCTGAGGCTGGAAGAGGTCGTGGGACTTGCACAAGGTCATACAGGTAATAAGCTGCAGAGTCTGATTTGAAACTAGGCCTTTTGGCTACAAATCCAGTACCCTGCGCTCAGAGCCAATGCCTGGACCTTGACATGACAGGTTACTGAAAGTAAATGAAAGGAAGTAAGAAACTTTAACTGAAAAGTAGTGGAAGCTTCTTAAATCCAGATGACCTTGGCCGGCAGAATAAGGCTGAACAGAAAGGCCCAAATTGTTCTGAATTAAAATCTCCTAGGCTTTTATTGGTAGACTACATTCTTTCAACCTCCCTGGGTTCTTACTCTGCCAGGCTCCAATGACCTCTCAGTTAGTCCTTCAACGCTAGCCGTTGTTGTTTCTGGGGATACTACTATCCCAGATATTAAATTCATAAACTATTTTTTACCTCCTGACTTGTACTGTTGTTTCCTGGTGACTCCCAACATAGCCATTTAATTGGGCTTCATAGACTCAAGTTGGGAGTCTAGGCCTGGAGTGATTAAGCATAAAGTGGTAAGAGAGTCAGAAGACTAAACTGAATAAAGCACAGAGCAACAATGTTACCTTAGAGTCACTCACTAAAATTATCAAGGGCCTATGAATAATATAGCACTTTGAATCTTTTGTATGATCTCATCATTTATTGTTATGACTCTTTGTGTACCTAGCCTAACCCTCTATGAAAATATAAACTCCATGAAGGCAGAGACTTTGCCTCTTCTAAATTTTATATCTCCCCTAGTGCCTAGTACAATGCTAATTCATATCCAATAAGTCATTTGAATTGAACAGAGAGTTATGTTGGATTTTGAAAAAGGCTATGTACAACTAGAATTTTAAATCTAGAAAATTTTAAATGTGACCTTGGTTCTGACACAATACTTAGGCTACTTGCCAAGACAGCACAATCGTTATCTTCTCCTGTATCACAGGTAAGTATAAGCAGGGCTCATAGAAAATTATATGGATGATGTGGACTGCTAGACAGTGTTTAATTTTGATGCAGTCAAGACATGAAAGCTCTTCTTGGACTTGGCCAATGATTTAATCCAGAGCATGAGTCAATATACTTAAATATCTTATACCTTGGTTTCTCCATCTTGAAAAATGTGGGTTGTATTCCTTGCTTCTTTCTAACCTCACCATCAGTTGATCTATGTTCGTCTGAGAGAATGGTATCACCAAAGTATGCTGTATGATTATGATGTATGTTTTTCAATTAGTGGTGTCCCACTTGACTCCTAGCTCTGTGATTTGCCATCATTTATTCGTCTGAAGATTCTCATCCTTAATGCTCCTTATGTTGATACTCAATAATTTGTAGGTTGGATGATGTCAACCATAATTGGTTGCATGTTTATGAAGTGGAAATTTTTCCTTGGTTTGATAAGTTTTCCAGGTTATTCTTGAGATCTCTTTGTAAAACTGGAGGATTTTATATGAAAGATAATTTTATTTTTTATTTTAAATTTTTATTTATAACTTTGGTTTTAACATCACCTTCATTCCCCAATATTTTCCTCCCCAGTCCTCTTCCCAGAGAGCCACCCTTTATACTAATAAAAAAATTTAAAAAAGGAAAATTGTTCAGCAAAACTAATCAAGGCATCAACCAAATCCAACTTTATATTCAATGTTCCAAACTTACAGTCCTCAACCTCTGCAAAGATGGGAGAAAGGTGCTTTCTCATCTATTCTTTGGGGCCAAGCTTGGTCATTATAGCTTCATAGCATTGTTTCAATTATTGTTGTTCTATTTGGATTGTCATCATTATGTATGTTATTTTCTTGCATTCTACTCATTTCCCTTTGCATCGAATTCACATGTCTTCCTATTTTTCCCGTATTCATCATAGTCATCATTTTTTGCAACATAGCAATATTTCATTATATTTATATATAATATTTACAATTATATACATATATACAATTATGTACAATAATTGGTTTAGCTATTCTCTTTTCAATGTACATCTATGTTTTTCTAGTTCTTGACTATTATAAACAAATATTGTTAAGCATTTTGGTACTTTTCTTGTTATCATTGCCCTCTTTAGGGCAATGCTTATACTTACTTGCTTATACTTACCAGTGATACAGGAGAAGATACGATTGTACTGTCTTGGCAAGTAGCCTAAGTATTGTGTAAGAACCAAGGTCACATTTAAAATTTTCTAGATTTAAAATTCTAGTTGTACATAGCCTTTTTCAAAATCCAACATAACTCTCTGTTCAATTCAAATGACTTACTGGATGTGAATTAGCATGTACTAGGCACTAGGGGAGATATAAAATTTAGAAGAGGCAAAGTCTCTGCCTTCATGGAGTTTATATTTTCATAGAGGGTTAGGCTAGGTACACAAAGAGTCATAATAATAAATGATGAGATCATACAAAAGATTCAAAGTGCTACAAAGCAATCTCTAGGTCGAAGAAATTGACTTAATAGTTGTTTTATTAAGCTAATTCCCAATTGCTTTCTGGAATGATTGGAGCAGTTCACAGCTTGAACAACTGTGTTTTAGTATGCCTTTTTGAAAGGCCACTTAAAAAGATTTAGTTTTAAAGTGAACGTGATCATCCCAGATTGATGACATTAAAGTAAAGGCCTAAAATCCTTGTGGTCTGGTGGATATGAGAGAGACATTCCATTCCCAGCATTTCTGATATTATGTGAGTGCTTGCAAGTGGCTTCACCTTTCTGTTCCTCAGTATTCACATCCTTAAAATGGAATTAACAGCTCCTATTCCCATTATATTGAGTGCATTGTCAGATGTGTTTATTAATCTTGCTGAAATTTTTTTCTTGGTCATCTGTTAGTAGGGATTGCTTGTTGGGCAGGAGAAACGGAGAGATATATTTGCAAATGGATATATTATAAAAACCAAAAAATTTAAATGAAATAAGATCAAATGTTTGAGAGTCGTGAAAGGACATATAGGATCAATCAGCAAGGTTTTATGTTTTGTTTTGTTTTGTTTCAAAGCAAGTACTATCTGATGAGCACTCTTTGGCATTATAGAGAATACAGAAAAAATAGGAGACATGATGCATCTCTCAAGTACTTTACCATGTATTTGAGGAGACTAGTCTAACACGTGCGAGACAATATTTGACCACAGAAAACAGTATCTAAGTGCTAAAGTATGTGGTACAGACTGTAAGTGTTGCAAAAGTTGAGGAGTGAGGAAGAACAATGAAGGCTAGCATCAGAATGAATGAGATGGATCTGAGCCGGTTCTGTAAGAATGAATAGAACTGGGATAAGTAGAAGGGAGAATAGAGGCCATTCTTAAAGCTACCGATGTATATGTGCAGACACAGAGGGGAAAATGAGTAGAGTAGTAGTTGTAAGAATAGCGATAGTAGAATAGTAGTAATTGTAGTAGTAGTAGTTTTTGTTGTAGTAGTAGTAGTAATTGTAGTAGTGGTAGAGTAGTAGGAGTTGTAGTTGTAGTAGAGTAGTAGTAGTAGTAGTAGTTGTAGGCATAGTAGTAATTATAATAGTAGTGGTTGCTATAGTAATAGAGTAGTAATAGCACTGATGGTAGTAGTAGGAGTTGTAGTATTAGGTAGGAGTTGTTGTAGTAGTAACTGCAGTAATACTAGTGGTAGAGTAGGAGTAATTATTGTAGTAATAGAGTAGTAGGAGTAATAATTGTAGTAGAATAGTGGTTGTTAGAGTAGTAATTATTGTCATTGTCATAGTAATAGAGCAGCAAAGAAGTAGTAATTATATTAGAAGAGTAGGATTAGAGTAGTAGTAGTTGTAGTAATTGTAATAGTATTTGTAGTACTAGAGTAGTAGTAGTGACAGTAGTAGGAGTTGGAATATTAGAGTAGTAGTTGTTGTAGCAGGAGTACAGTAGTAGGAGTAGTTGTGGTAGTGGGTGGTTTTGGTAGTAGTAGTAAAATTCCAGTAGTAGTTGGAGTAGAATAGTAGTAGGAGTTGTTGTTGTAGTGGAGTGTGGGGTATGTTCAAGAAAGATGAGTACCTCTGGTGTGAGGGCTACTGAGCCCTTTTCAGGGCTGCTTTGCACCTTTGGTGTCCCCCTGATCCAGCTAACTCTGACTGTAGCTCCAAGAAAGCTGTAGCACGCACAGCAGCCACGCCCGTACACACACAGTAGCCATCAGGGCATCATAAAAGTGCTTTGGATTGTTGCAATCAGCATAAAACTGAATTTCATCTGCCTTCTTGTTGAGCCAAGAGTCCTGAATCTCTCTAAGCCTCACTTGTACTTTACTTTTGATGGAACTAAGTGCTGCCTTAGAGATGGATGAACTATCCTACTGGTAAACCCTATGGAGTTCTCATTTTTCATTTAGCAGCTTCTGAATTTCCCCATCATTTTCATCGAACCAGTCTTGATGTTTGTGAGTGTTCTGACCCAGATGAGCAAATGCAGTGCTGTGCACCAAATCTTTTCTGTTGCCAACTATGTGTTGGATCAACTTTTCCTCCAAGTTAGCAAAAAACAGTTCCCACTCAGAGAGTCACTCTACTCCGGTGACATTAATTCTTCTGGAAGTTATAGTTGTAGCTGAGTTTTGGACTAAACCAGGTTGAGGGTAACCGAGCAGTCTTAAACCAATCAGGGAGTTGGAGGGTTGTCTATCTCAAGCATGTGAAGACTTCCCCTGGTGGAATGGGTGGACGAGAACAATTTGTTCCAGTGGCCGTGAAGGCAACTGAAGCAGGTACTTTAGAGTGCTCAGAGCTTGGTTAGACATCAAAGACACCAAGGTCATCCGCTGCGTCCTGGGCCATCACCAGTTATCTTGACTGTGTCCTGCCGCTGGACTGTGATGACTCTGGAAAAGAGAGTGAAGCCAGCAACTTCATGCAACTCTGTCTCATTTAATCCAAATTCACACATGAATCAAAAGACATCACCCATACTATTTTACCATTTTTACAAAGTCTAATGTCGACAGGCAAGTGATGATAAAGCAGGTACAAATGCACTGGGTAGTAGTCACAACCCTGCACAGAGGCAGCCCAGGCCGTAGAGTCATCTTCTCACTGGAAGCAGCAGTGAGATTTATCAGCCCCCCTGGGTGTCTGAGAAGCCTTTTAAGGATCTCATGGCTCACCTCCTAGTTGAGGGAGGGGAGAAAAGTTACCCTAAAATTGTCTGCTTACCCAACCCTGATCTGATTACTGCAGCTGGTGGGGATCCCATCCTGCAATCAAAACACAAAAAAGTACAAAAACTTCTGCAAAGATGATTCCACTTACCATTGGTACATGAAATGTGTGCAGTAGACAATACAAAATCCAGTAGATCTGAAAGATGAACAGCTCTTGTTGCAAAAGAACTCAGCAGGTATCACATCCAAACAGCATCCCTGCATGAAATAAGGCTGGCAAATGAAGCCCAGCTTATAAGAGTCAGAGCTGGATACATTTTTCTAGAGTGGCTGTAGTGAAAGGGAGCAAAAGGGAGCACTGTGAAGTTGGTGTAGGTTTTGCAATCAAGACTAATCTAGTGGACAAGCTTGTATGTCTACCAATGGAGTAAGCGACAGGCTTGTTACAATGCGATTGCCATTTGTAGGAAAATGCCACACCATTACCATCAGTGCATATGCTCCCACCATGATGAGGTCAAAGAAAAAATGTCAGGAAGACCTGGAGACCCTCATCATCAATGTGCCAAAAAAGGACAAGCTTGTAATTCTGGGTTAATACTAGACACACTAATATACTAATATACCAATACTAGAGTAGGCTCAGACTACCGGATATGCCAGGAAGCTGAATCACTTCCATTTGAATCATCTTAGAAGATTCTGAAGATCACCTGGCAGGATCAGATACCAGACACTGAGGTCCCTTCTTGAACTAAACTGCCAAGCGTTCAAACTCTACAAAGAGAGCAACTCAGATAGGCTGGCCACATTGTTTGAATGCCAAATGTATGCTTGCCAAAAAGACTATTTTATGGAAAACTCACACAGGGCAAGCACTCACCTGATGGTCAGAAAAGGTGATATGAGGATACTCCCAAGGTCTCTCTTAAGAACTTTGGAATTGATTGTGTAAGATGGGAGACGCTGGCAAAGGACCACCCAGCATGGCATACCCTCATCAGAGAAGGTGCTATGCTCCATGAGCAAAGCAGAATTGAAGTAGCTCAAAAGAAACTCAAGATGCACAAATTTAAAGAATCTACTCTAAATGTTCACATGGACTATTTTTTCCCTACCCGCGATAGAGCATTACAAACTCATATTGGTCTGATCAGCCATAGTCAGACACATTGTAACTTGACTCTGACATGGTGATATCATTTTGATCCTTTTCAAGAATGAAGAACAACTACTACTAGTAGGATAGGAGTAGTAGTAATTGTAATAGTTGTAGTAGTAGAGTAGTAATTATAGTAGTAGTAGTAGTAGTAGTAGTAGTAGTAGAGTAGGAGTAGTAGTTGTAGTAGAATGGTAGTAGCTGTAGAAATAGTAGTAGTTGTAGTAGTAAAGTAGTAATAATTGTGGTAGTTGTAGTAGTACAATAGCAGCAGCAGCAGCAGCAGCAGCAGCAGTAGTAGTGGTAGTAGTAAAGAACCACTTAAGTTTTTAGAAGAAGGATGCAATATGAGGAAGTTATGCTTTGGGAAGATAAATCTGGCAGCACGTAAAGGATGGATTGGAGAGAATGGAGAAAAGGGAACTTGATATAACACTATTAGCTAGGGTAGTGACAGTAATAGTGGACAGAAGATCCACAGGTCATAGGTTTCAAACTGGAAGGGGCCTTAGAGATCATCTATTCCAGGCCTCTCCTTTAGTAGATGTGGAAAATCTAATTTGTTGGTCAACATCTAAAACGCATTTATAGAACATTCTGTTATGCAGGAAAACAACACAATGAGCAGTTTTAAAGAGGGCTTCACAGTGTTAATAGGATCCACATAAAGAGAAGAGGGAGAAAAAATCTTGCTTATATTATGTTCCATAAGAAACAGCAGTTTGAAGTTACATTTAATTTGGATGTTTAGATTGTTTTAAATTTACTTAGACCTGGTGTGACTTATGTTTCCTAAGAGGAAAATATAATTTACTGCAGAGACTTTAGTGAAAATGATCTTGGGAAACATTATGGATCACTGAAATCAGTTAAAATATCCCCGATTATTCTCTTAATACTCAAAGCCACTTCAATGAAGTTGAAGGCTTCTTCATGCCAAAAAATGTCCAAACTTTCTCTGCTTATTGATGGATTACAATGAAGTGTATATAATGATAATAATAATATTAATATTAATGATAGTGATAATAGAATTTTACATTGTGCTTTGTTTCACAAAGTTGTTTACATACATTATCTCTCACAATAGCCCCAAGAAATAGGTGGTGTTATTATTTCCATTTTCACATGAATAAGGAAAGGCTAAGGGTCTAAGCATTTTGCCCAGGGTCAGACGGCTGGCTAGTCAGTGTCTGAAGTAGAATTGGAGCTCAGGTCTTCCTGACTCCAAGCCTAGCATTCTACCCACTACTCCATGCTCAGCAGTAATGTTATCAATGAAGTACTGTGAATATGCAACATAATAGGCTTGTTGCTACTTGTCAAGATGAATTAAGAGACAGCATATTGTCTAATGATTTGGCTTATTGTATTTTGCCAGTGGCTCAATTTATTAGAGGGTGCTGCTTTATGAGATGCTTCCTATAAATTAGTCATCTTCATTGGCCACACATCTTACAATTAGGAACCTTTGGACACAGAAAGGGCTGAGTGAAAGAATACTGATGACTTTTCATACCCAGTGTATGTAAAACAGCTCAAAGATTATGTTATACAAATGGTAAATAAATAGTCATCTTCATTTACAAAGCATAAAACATTTGGGCAGTCATCAACAAGTAGTTTAACAAAGTATTTTCAAGTTATTGGTAACTCACATCCTAGTGATTAACTCACCCTTGCTTCTACCACAGTTGCATTGGTGAGTATCTAGATGAAAAGGGGTTCCGAAACACTGCACATTGAAAATTTGTTTTCTAAAATTCATTGCTCTTATAGGCAGATAATGTTAAAGTCAGACTAGACAGTTGGAAAACTAAGAGCTTTGCATGTTATTATTTATTTTGCCACATTCAACCCACGATATTTAATCATTGCAAAAAGTGATTGAGAATGCCCTCAAGGCTGGGGCAGGGGAGGTCATGAAGGGGGGAAGTAAATAGACCCATTTGCCTTTTGAGATTTGAGAGAATTTTATCATACAATGAACTGACTTGGTCAGGTGTATCTCATTTGGGCTAAGATGAAACCTGAGGATCTAGTTTCTTGCAGTGGGGATAATTTATGAGCTCCTCAATCCATTCCATCTGAGTAGGAGTTAGAAGGCTTAATACATGGCTAGCCAGAACTCTAGATTGATTTTAATCTGTGGTTGGAGACAAGGAAATGAGATGAAGGTCATCCTAAGTAACAGAGCTGTCAACTGAAAACAAGCGAGAAAATTGCAAGGAAGAATGGGATGATAAGTTTTACTAGATGATCCGAGTAGGGCAGGATTCCCAATTGGGTGCACACAAGGGAAAACCTGACAGAGGGACAGATTGATTGGGAATTTCAAGAGATAAGAATACTGCTAGGCCAAAGTTTCATCTAAACAGGATGATTGTCAAGTGCTAGGCCCAGCATGTCGGGCACTGTTTTGAATATCTCAAACCTACTCATGATGACCTCCTGCTTTATTCCCAAAGAGATGTGCAAAAAAGTTCAAGAGGTTTTTTCCACCTGGTGCCTGATAATCAGGAAATCTTTCACTGAAAGTTTTGGAACCTGGCAGAGTAGGGTTTATTGCAAGTGTCCTATCAAGGGGCTCTCAAAAAGGCTCAGGGATTCTAATTGACGATAATAATAATAATAATAATAATAATAATAATAATAATAATAATAATTCATGTAGCATATTCAAGATGACCAAGTACTTCCTTTGCAATAACCCAGTAAATATTAGTATAAGTATTATTAGACCCATTTTAAGAGGGGGAATGCAAAGGTTAAAGGGGTTAATGACTTGCCCAAAGTCAGACGGTTGTCAATGTGGAAACCCATACTCAAAACCAGGTCAAGCCTTCTGTCTCTAGGACCAGTGGTCTTACCACTACACTCACTACTTTTCTTCATTGGTTCCAATAGGTTTTGAACTCCATCAGCTGAAAAGTAGTAAGATTAAGCCATCATGGGTACAACATGTTAAATCATAAAGACCCTCGTAGAAAATATTCCAGCAACAACTAACTTGTATTTGTTTTCATGGAACAAGGAGAGGGACTTGGGGAACATTGAACAGTAAAAGAATCTTTTGAATCCACAGCACTTTGCACAGTGCTTGGCACATAGTAGGTGTTTAATAAATGCTTATTGACTGACTGACCTTTTAAAGTCCTGCTTTGATGGTAAATAGATCAGGATGATCAGATCTCTTCTAGAGGCAGGCCAAGGTATAGCCCTAACTTAAGTCAAGGTCTTCTTGTATTATAAGATGAATTCAACTGCTTGCCCAAGTAACAAAAAGTAATATTAATTATTGAGATTCTTGGAAATAAATGTTGTATAAAAAAGACAAAAGCTGGTCATTCTTCCCTCATAAGCCATAGCCCCTTGTTAAATATGCACAGAACTGTAAATATGCTGTAATGTTTCAGTTTCTGTTTGTCTTTTGATGTTGTCCAATCTACTACTTTCCCACTGCTTGACCTTCTGAGTTTTTTTTTAAAGGACTTTATTTCTTTATTTTGGTAAGGCAATAGAGGTTAAGTGACTCGCCTAGGGTCACACAGCTAGTAAGTGTCAACTGTCTGAGATTGGATTTGAACTCAGGTCCTCCTGACTCCAGGGCTAGTGTTCTATCCACTGAGCCACCTCGCTGCCCCTCCTGAGTTCTCTTTCAGTGATATTAAAGAACTAAAGAGCTGGATGTGCCCTTAGAAGTCATGTAGTCCACACTTTTATTTTACAGGTAAGGAAACAGGCTCAGGTAGGTTGAAAATTGCATGAAGTTGCAAAATTCGTTTCTGGCTGAGTTTCTAACTCCCAGTCCTCTGTTCTTTTACCGTGCTGCTTCTCAATGATCAGAGCCCCTTGTTTATTTTTTTTTAAACAGACCATACTTAGCAAAGGAAAAATATTCCCAGCAAGTCCAGATACATGTTAAAAAACACTTTCTAACTTTTCCTCTGTGAAGAAGCAAAAACAAATAGAATTGGTTGTTTTGTGTGTGTACATTTAGAGAGATATGTCTACGTGGTTTATATCAAATGTTTTCAATCTGAGATTCTATCATTAGCAACATTTCACCATCGTTTTGCAATAGTAACCAAGACACATGCTATATGAATCACTGGACAACACAATCCAAGGGAACCAAAAGTGCAGGTAACAAGAGGGTAATGGAAAGTCACATGGTGGGTACAAAGAAGTCTGCAGCATATAATCAGTAATTATTTACACATGGAAATTATAGTAAGGAACATTAGGAAAGACATATGCCTGGAAAAGAAGATCAGTTAGTCAGATGGACTACTCAAGGGGTGCACTGATTGATATTCAAAATATGAGGAAAACCAGTGAAAAGACTTCAGAATGTTGGGTGAGTTCTCTGTCACAAATTTAAAGAAAAATACATGGAGGATAATCATGCATTATAGGTTGGCATGTGATCTCCATCGAGTGGGATGGGGAGAAGTGTACTTAAACCAAGGATCAATCAAAGTAATGTATTCAAAGGGAATAGTTCTGAAAACTACTTTTAAGCACATTCCATTTTTCTGGCACCATTGGGGAATGAGCTGTTCCACATAAGCAAATTTTTCAAATAACTTTGTCAAGAATTTTTTTAAAAACTGTAATCATTTTAAATGGAAATCTTTCAAAAACGTGTTGCATATCCATGGCTTCTTAATTAGAATATGAACTTAATTTAACCTTTTTCTTGTTACAAACATTCATTGTCTTACTGGGCTGTACATATCTATAGCTATATCCATAGAGAGATAGAGAGATAGATAGACAGATCATTTATTAAGTGCCAGGCACTTTGCTAAGTGCTAGCATACAAATACAAAGAAGAAAAATGGTCCCTGTCTTCAAGGAACTTACATTCCACTGGGGAAAGACAACATAGTAAGGACAGCAAGGATAAGGGGGGAGGGAAACTGCAGGAAGCAGCATGGAGGACCAGATCCCAACAAGATGAGCTGGGGAACCTAAAGTTGAAATCTGAGTTTTGGGGGGGAGTGGGGAGAGAGGAAGCATGATGGCTGAAGTTCATGGTGAGGAGATGGTTATTGAGGTGTTTGCACCTATAACAAATGGCCTCAGATTGTTGTGCTTTGTGTATTCATCTGCTTTTTCTGCCACCACTCTTCCTCATTATCAGGCTGTTAACCATCCCTTTTTGCATCTTTTAGTGTGAATACATAGAATGTCCCATTAGCACCTTCCCCCAACCCCTTGCTTTTTAATTTGATATTCTTAATCTATTGTAGATTTGGAAATCAGAAAACCAGGCTTGTTAGAATTTTTTTAAGTGCCTTGACTCAAAGTAAGGGTCTAAAGAACTCTTTTATAAGCAAAAGGCATGGGACAGCTATGTGGCACAATGGATAAAGCACCAGCCCTGGATTCAGGAGGACCTGAGTTCAAATATGGCCTCAGATATATAACACTTACTAGTTGTGTGACCCTGGGCAAGTCACTTAACCTGATTGCCTGGCCCCCCCCCCCCCAAAATGCTTATAAGTAAAAGGCATAAACTTTAATTTATGGACATAGTGGCATCTATTTTAATAGCTTAAAGGGATTTTCTGCTTACCTAATTTTGTGCCTGACAGATGAAATTACTAGATCAATGACATTCAGATAAGTGAGGTTCTTCTGTGCCCTAAATTAGAGCTGACTCACATTAAATAATACGTTACTAAGAAGAGGTTGTCAACCTTCTGTAGCTCCCCAGAGTCATGTCACTTGTTCATACTGTACTTGGGAGTGAGAGTACATTAGAGACTTTAAAAAATCTACAGTGTTTACAATGCTAATGTACTATGGCCCTACAGGGACAATGTTTCCCCCTTATACCTCTTTTAATCTATTATAGATAAGATAGGAAAGTTCCTCCCCCCACAACCCAACCAGAAGGCTTATTTACAAAATAAAAAGAGACAGAAGAGAAAAACAATTATCAAATTATACCTGTGATGGCATGTAATTAAAAAATCCCCAACTTGACCTACTTAAACAAACTATTGAAAGTGAAAAATGGGAAATGGATAAAGGAACAGAAATTGACAGACTATCTTCATTTCCTATGGAAATTTAATCAATGTTGATCAGGATTTGAACTCAGTCTCTCTGATTCTAAGGTTAGAGTTTTTCCCCTACTTTTGTAGTTCATCATCTTCTACTACTGTGCATCCCCACAGTGATTTTTAGTTGATATTGATTAGCTAGCCAGACAATTAACTCAAATAGGCTGCCATTGGAGATCTTTAAGAATAGGCTGAATTACCAGTTGCTGAAGGTATTGGAAAAGGGATTACTGATTATGTACCAACTGAATGCCTCTGAGGATCTTTCTAACTCTCAAGTTCCAAGATAATATTACCAGAAGATTGTAGGAGCAAGCACAACCTAGTCAGAGATCTGTACAAAGAGACTCTTAACTGCATAATGTAAGATGTTTGCCAGGTGCAAAGGCAAGGATGAAGCAGGGTTATTGAACTAAGCTGTTAGCTCAAGAACGGGGAGAACCAAGCCATGAGGAGAAGTATTGGGTGGTGTTCAGATCTCATCAAGAAAAGAAATTAGAGGAGGAAAAGTTCAAGAGGAAAATCAGAGTTTGGCTGTCAGTTCAAGCAGATAATCTGAGACAAACTGGTAAGAAATGATGGAGAATGAGAGCTTGTCTTTAGCCATAGCATTCATCTCTTCATAGTTCAGGATAGTATGCAATTAATCTTACCTCTCTTGCTACTTAAGGGAGCTCTGATATCTGGCCAAACTGTGGCCTTGTAACCAAATGTACAATCATTATTTAGTACCTCATTAATTGTACCTTCATATGTATTAGAGTTTACTTTTTTCTCCTTCAGTATCATCTTTTAGAAGAATTGTGAACCTTAACTTCTCCCATAATCATAATCACAACAATAATGATAACAGCTAACATTTACATAGCACTTACTATGTGCCAGGCACTGTGCTAAGCAGTTTACAATTATTATCTCATTTGTCCCTTCACAGCAAACTGTGAGGTTGGTGCTGTTATAATTTCATTTTACAGATAAAGAAACTGAGGCAAGCAGAGGTTAAGTGAGCTGCCCAGGTGCAAACAGCTATTAGGTTTCTGAAGCTGGATTTGAATGCAGGTCTTCCTGACTCCAGGCCAGGCACTCTATCTACTGTGCCCACCTAGATGCGTCTAATCACATATGGAATATCAGGGCTGAAAAGGGCGTTCATCTAGTCCAGCTTCCTCATTTTTACAAACAAGAAAGCTGAAGCTAAGAGATGGGAAGTCACTCATCCTGGATCATACAATTAGTTCATGGAAGACTCAGTATTTTAGTTTAAATCTAGAGGGGAGTTCTTTAGTATTTTGTGTCCTGGCCCACTTTAGCCATCAGGTAGAGCCTATAGACACTTTCCCGGAACAATAATTTTAAAAGCATACAGTAAAATATATAAGATTACAAAGAAAACCAATTATATTGAACCAAAGATGTAATTTTTCCCATCTGAGTTCATGTACTCTCCCTTAAATCTGTTTATAGATGCCTTGGGGTGCTTATCAACCCCAAGTTAAGAACTTCTGATCTAGAACTCTTTCACCTACCCCTACCTACAGCACCTTCTAATATGAAAATTCTTCTCGTATTTTCCTAAGCTGTGAGGTTTGGGTCAGATATATGTTTATTTGAAATTAAAAAAAAAAAGACTGAAGTAGGCAGCAGATTTATAATATAAACATTACCATCACCCTCCCATTTTCCCTCAACCATTTCTGTAGCATGGAATACCAGAAAAAAGAAAACAATAACATTGCAATTGGAGTTAAAAAGACATAAGTTCAAGTCCTCAGGACTTCATTTAACTAACTGTGTTGATTCTCTAGGATCCTCAGTGTTTATATCTGTAAAATGGGAAATTAATACTAATATTACTTGTTTTGCAGGATTTTTGTAAGGATAGTTCTTTGCAGTCCATAAAGTGCTCCATAAAATGTGAGCTATTATTTAAAATGAAATAATTGAAATAATTGCATTTTTGGGGATCTGAGCAAACAGCAAATGTCTTGATTCTAAATTAAGGACAGTGGGAGATGTGAAGTTTGTTAACTCTCAGTTCTATGATTGAGCATTTCTGAATTACTTCACCTTGAAAGTACTATTCCTGACTCTTTTTTAAACAGTTGGGATATTGGCAATAATGATGGAAAAGGTGGAATTGCTGGTTATAACTGAAACTTGGAAAGATGCCTTTAAGTGCCTTTAAGAACACATAGCTTCCATTGCCACTGCCCTCACTTGAGTAGTTAGAAGGAGTTTGATGGCATATTTTAGGCAAAAATTGGTTATCAACCAATGAAAAAACAAGCACCTACTAATTCCAGACACTGTGCTAGGTCATGGGGAAAGAAAGACAAAAATGAATCAGTCTTTGCTGTGAAAAAAACCTTATCTATGTATTATATATATTACATATATATTATATAGGCAGCCCATATTGAAACAGTTGATCCTCTGAAAGCCTTTTGAAAAACAGAATCAATAGAATTTGGAATAGAAAGGAAAATGAGAGTTGCCATATTCTAACACCTTCATTTTACTGCTGGGGAGGCTGCAGCCAAGAGAGAGTGAGTGATGTGCCTATAATCCCAGATCAAGCAACGGTGAGATGAGAACACAGTTTTCTTGACTCTCCCTCTAGTTCTGTTCTTACCATAACACACTGGTGAGTGAAGTAGCCAGAATACCACAAAAGAATGCTTCCTGTCAATGTTTGGAGCCCCAAGGTAAAATGAATGAATCAGCTACAACAGGTGACCAAGTATCATGGACATTCCAAGACCTTAGTCAGCCAATAAGTTCTTATTAAGTATCTAACATGTGCCACCCATTATGCTAAGTGGTGGGGATACAAAGAAAGGCAAAAGATGGTCCTTGCTCTCAAAGAGTGTAACATGGGATACAACAAATAACTATGTATTAACAAGATACATTCAGGATAAACTGGAATTATCAGCAGAAGGAAGGCATTAGAATTTAAGGGGGATTGGGAAAGGCTTCTTATAGGAAGGATAACTGGATATGATGCTATTGGGCTACAAACAGCATAGGAAGGATGGGAATGAGTAGGTGGAAATAAGTGTAGCATTGAATACGAGGGATAAGCTAAAATAGTCTGTCTCAAAATCTTACCAAATAAACTATGTCCAAAGGGCTATAAAAAGGTACATACCCTTTTGACCTACCACTAGCACTTCTAGGGCTGTATCCCAAAGAGATCAAAAAACTGGGAAAAGGACCCACATGTACAAAAATATTTATAGCAGGCTTTTTTGAATTGGAAAGTGAAGGGATGCCCATCAATTGGGGAATGGCTGTACGAGTTGTGATATATGAATGTAGTTAGTTACTGTTGTGCTATGAGAAATGTTGAGAAGGCAGACTTCAGAAAAAGCTGGAAAGACTTGTATGGACTGATGTTGAGTGAAGTGAGCAGAACCAGGAGAACATTGTGCACAGTAACAGCCATATTGTGCAATGACTAACTTTGATAGACTTAGCCCTTCTCAGCAATACAAGGATCTAAGACATCTCCAAAGGTCTCATGATGGAAAGTGCTATCCACATTCAAAGAAAGAACTATGGAGTTTGAATGCAGATCTAAGCATACTATTTTCCATTTTTTTCTTCTGTTTTGTTGTGTATTCTCTTTCTTACAGTTCCTCTTACTGGTTCTAATTCTTCCTTACAACATGACTAATGTGCTAATATGTTTAATAGGAATGTAAAAAAAATCATACCAAATAGTGAAAGAATTATACAAATCTTATACTTCAGTAATAAAAAATGTTATTATAGGACTGTGCTATAGAGCTGCCCAGAGTATTGATACTAGGCCAGAAATGTTAAACAAGGTTAAGGAAGCTGGGAAATTAGACCAAGCAATTAATTAAGGAACTACAATGTGCAACACACAGGGATATGATGACAAAAGTATACAAACACAAGTAAATACAATATGGCTTTAGGAAGGAGGGCACTAGCAGCTGGGGAAATCAAATTATAAAGACTTCTTAAATTTACATAGCACTTTCAAGTTCATAAAGGCCTTTCCTCATGTGAAGCAGTAGCTTCACAGATAGTAATCTGAAATAGGTAATGCAAATATTATTGTGTCCATTTTAGAGATGAGGACAGTGAAACCTCAAGTGTCTAGTATCATGCCCATAGTCACAAAGCTAGTAAGTGTTAAAGGTAGGATTGAAACCAAGTCTCTTGTCCCACACCTTTTTTCCACTGAAAGAGATCTTCATAATCTACACATAGATATGAGTATATTAGAAAAAGACCTCATTGGGATTCTATGTGTGGTTGTGTGGTGAGGATTGTAGATAAGACAAGCTATCACTTCCTAGAGCAAGTAGGTCTAGAATCCAAAAAAATAAAGAAAAAGAAAGAAAGAAAGGAATGTGCTTGACTTAGGCCTAAGTATAGGCATATACAACAGATATTTGTTGGTGAACCACCACCACAACATATGAACATATGCAGCTTCAATGTTTAAGGATGCCATAGCTGTCTTCTGATATTCAAAGACTATTGTGTGAAAGACAGGGTAGTTTTGTTCTATGTTGCTCCAAGGAATGTAACTCAGATGAGTGGGAAGAAGAGGGAAATAGATTTTAGTTCAATATGATAAAAATGTTTAAACCATTAGTATGTCCAACAGTGGAAGGAAAGGGCTGCCTTTTGAATGATGGGATGCCTTATCACCAGATGTGTTCAAACAGAAGAGGGATCTGATAGGAAAAATTTTGCACTTCGTGGGAGGTTGGACTCTGTTACTCCTTTGAGGAGAATTCTATAATTCTAGTTACTAGAATTCTAATTCTATAATAACTAACATTTTATAGTAATTTATAGTTTACAATGTACTTTCTTCAAGTCGATGAGAATTTATTGTTAACACAACAACAAGAGTGGGATCATGGGTAGAAAAAAAAGCAACACAATAAACCAATGAATACGAAGTCAAGGGACCTTAACTCATATCCCAGCTACTCAGTGTGCATGACATTGGACAAGTCATTTCCCTTGTCTGCATCTCAGCACTCTCATTTGTAGAATGAGGGGTCTGGACCAGATGACTTCTAAGGGCTCTTTCTGCTTTAAAGTCTTGATACCCTGAACCCTATGAAGTGGGCAGTACAATATTGTTAAACTCATTTTATAGATGAGGAAACTGAGGCTCAGGAAGGATGTTACTCAAGTCCAAGGCCATGTAGCTGATAAGTACCAAAGATGAGAACCCAAGTGTCCCAACTGTCTGCCTAGTGTTCTTTCCACCATACTACAGAATTAATTTTATTGAACATTCTGGTGGGAAAGGAATCTATCAGTGAGTAATTCAAGCTTAAGAAAGGAAAATATAACAAAAAAATACAGGAGGCACAAGTAAAACTTACTTTCAAAACAAAAACAGACATTAAGAAAAAATAGAAGGGGATTGTTTGAAAAAAAGAAAAAGCTTGTAGACTGTTTAAAAAACACCTCTTTGCAAACCCATGATAACTATTTACCAAAGACCAAAAAGAATAGGCTTTGAGAGAAGGAAAAAAACATCATGCTTTTTGGAGAGAAACATGGAACTCATTTTACAGATTGTGAAATAACTTGTCCAATGTCACACAAGTTGAGTAGCTGGCCCAATAGAAACCTATTCTGTGTAGTATCGCTGAGATATTGCCCACTACCCATCAGTATTCTTATCCATCTTTTAATTTTGAACTTTCCCCATACCTAATGCTGTGTTTTGTATATAATAGGGGTTTAATAGTTACTGGATGGAATAATTAAGTTCTTTAAATGATAAATATGGACATTGCTATAAACATTTTAAGGTTTACTAAGGTTTACAATACTTTCTTCACAACACTCTTGTGTTATGTTAACACCATTATTCTCAAAATGATGTAGTAGTAGAAATTGTACTGGAGTCAGAGGACCTAGGTTTTGAGTTCTGGCTCTGCCATTTTGTAAAGTTGGGTAAGTCGTTTCCTGTCATTGGGTTCTAATTCCTTCATCTGTAATCTGAAAGAGTTGGACTAGATTATCTCCAAAGTTCCTTCTAGCTCTTAATCTTATGAACCCCATTTTGAGAGCAGGAGAAACTGATTTGCCTAAGGTTACATAGCTAGAAACTATCAGAACAAACCTAGACTTGAATCCAGGCTTTGTGACTCCGAGTTTAGTGCTCTTTCCATACCCCTATGACTGCCTCTCCAGCCCCTTCATCCTGTTTCCTTGGCCTTGTCTCTACCTACCTAGCCTCAGCTGCTAGTCTTCCCTCCAGGCTCCTATACCTGCTCCTCAGGGGCGCAGCATGGACATAAAAGTTCTTTAAGCAGGTAACATATGTATGTGGAAAATGGGGAATTTATTTATTTAAGCTTTTGAAAGCTTCTGTCAAGATTCCACACCAAACATTTTTATTTAATGGAATCATCATAGAATCAGATAGAATGTTTTTCCTGGACAGGAAACTGGTGGTTAGAAACAGGAAACAAAGGGTAAGAAATGACTGAGTATTTCTTCATATGGAGAAGTGTAAACAGTAGGCTCCCCCAGTTCATGTGGCAGCCAGGCTTACTTAACACTTTTATAAATGAGCTGGAGGAGTCTCCATGCATAATCCAAAAAGTGCAGTGAATGATAGCTTCAGATGCCTCTTCACAATGCATGTTATTCAAGCTGTTAATAAACAGCAATGATGACTGATGATGATGAGTTTTGTTTTGTGTAATTTCCTTTGCTTTGACCACAGATAAAGGTTCTGGCAAGCAGTGTAATGACTAAGAGGGGCTAATTCACAGACCAGATAATTAACCCTTGGATAATTGAGATTATATTTGTAATTGAGTAAATCAGACCACTTTTCCTATTATTGATCTCACACACAATGGTGATGGTGGTGGTATTCCTCATTTCAGGAATGACTATACCTGAAGAAGATGCTGATGTGGGACAAGGCAGTAAATATTGCCTTGTGGCGATTGGGAGACTTCAGGTAAGACCAATTCCTATCTTTATATTTTATTCCATCTTCCACTATGATGCATCAATGTTTGAGATTTCTAGTAAGTTTGTTATCATCTTTGTAGACAGTATAAAGGGCTTCTGGGTAGAAAGAATTTCATTTATATGGCTATCAACATAAGATCAGTCTATATAAGTCGCCCCCATCCAAGAACCAAAATGTTTGGTGCCATCTGGTCCAGTAGATTAGTAATCACAAATCCATGCCTTCTTTTGTCAGTACACAAGCTCCCTTGGAACCTTGACCTATTCGGCTGACTCTTCTATTTCTTGTATCCCCATGTGTGAGACAGAGATGTTTTACTTTATATGGGCTTAGTCATCATTTGCATCTAGATCAGAAATAATAAAGTATCTACACAGAATGTGAATTGTGATTAAAATGGATTTTGTTTGATCATGTACCTTCTGCTTTATTCAGGCTGGCCTCAACCCACCTGTAAAACACAAGGTACTCATTGTTCATACCTGTGCCTTTATTCTCATGTTGGCATAATAACTGACATGAATATAGTGCTTTAAAGTTATAAGGTACCACAGGTATTAATATCCTAATTTTACAGATGAGAAAACAGAGACTCTGGGAGTTTAAGGGATTTGCCCAGGAACATAGAGCTCATAAGTATCACAGGAGGATTTGAATATCGGTTGTCCTGACTCCAGATTTAGTACCCTATTGACCATGCCATGCTCTCTGTCATTGCCTTCACCTGGAACGTCTTCCTCTCACAACTTTACCTACCAAAATTCTACCTGTCCATCAAGGCTCAGGTTAAATCTTACATCCCTCGTGAAGTCATCCCTGATGTCTTCAACCCTCACTCATCTCTAAACTGCTGTAGCTTGTGATCCATATCCAAATCAAGACAATAACTGTTGTGTGTATGTTAGATGTAAGACATTATGCTAGGTGTACTGGGTAACAATTTTCCATTTGCTGTTGCCCTGACTGAGACCCTCCTTACCTATCATCTGGTCTATCATAGTAGAGATCCTTAGAATGTAATCTCCTTGGGGGAGGGATGGTTTCCCTATTGTCTTTGCATCCCTAGAACCTAGTAGCCTAGCATATACAAATTACTCAATAAATGTGCTTTGATTGATCCTTGGAACCTATCATGTGTGCTGTTGCCAGATGAATAATCCTAAAGTAAAATTAAACTTTTTTTGAGGCAATCAGGGTTAAGTAACTTGCCCAGGGTCACACAGCCAGTAAGGGTCCAGTGTCTGAGGTCATATCTGAACTCAGGTCCTTCTGACTCCAAGGCTGGTGCTCTATCTACTGTGCCATCTATCTGCCTCTAAAGTAAATTTCTGATCATTTCAATACCCTTTCTACTACAGAAACTTCTGTGGCTCCACATTGTCTATAGAATAAATTTCAAACTCCTTCAGGTATCATTTAGGGACCTCCATAAGGCCTTAAACCAAACTACTCACCATGCCCCAACTACTCATCATACTCTTCCTCATGTGGATGGCTTTGTTTACATGCACATTTGTCTTTTGCATGGAATTCCTTTCTTCTACCTATTGCTGTTGACTTCAACTTATCATTGAATACCCAGCCTTCTATGAAGCCATCTTTGTTCATTCCCACCCTCCAAGCTGAAAGTAATTCTCTTTATCCTCTGTGCTTCCCACAGTGCTTTGTTTATTCTCCTAGAGTGCTTAGCATGGTCTGCTTTTTAGTATAGTTGTTAGACGGTAAGCTCTTTGAAGGCAGGGGCTGTGATCTTCTCTATGTCTGTGATTTGGCCAGCTTCACATAGTTCATAAGTGTCAGAGGAGAATTTGAACCTAGGTCTTGTGAATAGTGTATATTCAATAAATATTTGTTGAGCTAAATTGAGCCTAGTTAGGGTATATAAGACAGATATTTGAAAGGTTAAATAATAACAAAGGATTTAAGTAACAGTTAAAGGCAACTGAAGACAGTAAATGCTTAGTGGCCAAGAGGATTAACCAGATGCTAATTTCTATAGGAATTCAAAGAACTGAGAGATCGCTATAATTAACACTTAATGATACATTACCTCATCTCTCAGCATGGTGCTGTTTAGAGCAGACAAGTCATAAATGTGTAAAGGTTGATTTACTCATCTGCCCTCTAAGTGTTTGAGGGAAAGGATGTATGTGACCCTGGATGAGTCAATTAGCTTCTTTTGGCCTATTGCCTAGTCTCTAAAATGAAGAAACTAGAAGAAACTAGACTAGATGGTCTCTAAGGTTCCTTGCATCACCAAATCTTATTCTTTGTAATATGACCCATTTCTTCTTTAGTGATATTATATGTTAGAGAAGATGGGCAGATTTCTTTTCTCAAATTGTGAGTGAAGGATACATTTTAGGGGGCCTGAGCTCTCTTTCATAGCCTAGATGCATATCCTCCTTCAGAATTTTTGAATAAAGTTTCTCTTCTTTTCAGACTACTATGAGACTAAGTGACTCTTCCCCCAGTTTCCATCTCCTTTGCACCACAAAGCTGTCTGAGTCAAAGTAGCCAGAAAATCTGTGGCACAAACAGGTTGTTCCATTTAACTGTGCATTCTTAGCAAAGCCACAGGAGCGCACATTTAACTGTGCATTCTTGGGAAACTCTGCATTTCTTAGGAAAGCTCTGTAGGAGGTCATATTGATTGTGGCATAGAGTAGCATCAGAGGCCAGACAAATTGAAGGTCAGAGAAGTTCAGGTGCTCAGGTTATAAACTATACTTTCCTTGCCAAAAGAAGTTTGCCCTAGGTGAACTGTTCTAAGGCCCTATACCTGGTCCTCTTGTTTCTCAAAATAATTTATAAAACTCTGCAGAAAGAGGAAGAGGTACAGACTGAAGATCAAGGATTTCTTCAAAAACTACATACACATTCTAAACCTAGGTCAGTTATGTGGCTGTCCCTTCATTCACTCCAACAAAAGTTGAATTTTTAATTCAAATAAAACAAAGGAACATGTCACATACAATATTGGCATGCATACATATTAACTGCATGGCAAGTCATGTTGCCAGATTCTTGGAATATCCAAACTAATCCCTAGTTGAAAGTCAGGTAATATTTACCATCCAGAAGTAGGTATGGTATTGGGAGAACTTGGATCCTGAGGGTGAGTGCATTATTAGAGTGATGCTACAGTGTACATTTATTTTTATAGTGCCAAAGGAGAGCATGTCCTTGGGGGCTATGTGAGTTCAAATCCTGACTGTGGCTAGTCTTTTCTTTATGGAAGTATATACTTTGAGAGGTGGGAGCAAGGAAGTCAGAACACCAGTGACCTTAGCATGTGAAGATACATCCTTGAAGTGACAAGAATACTATAGGTTTAAGACTTGGAGGACAAAGCAGAGTACCAAGAGTGTTTTTAAACATATGAGATAATGCATAGGGATGTAGAGGATACCTGCGTGGGGGGGGGGGAGAGAAAGAGAGAGAGACAGAGACACAGAGAAAGACAGAGACAGAGAGAGAGAAGCGGAAGTAGAGCAACAGATGGCACAGTGGATAGAGTGCTGGACCTAGAGTCAGGAAGACTTATCTTCCTGAGTTCAGTTCTGGCCTCACACACTTACTAGCTGAGTGACTGTAGGCAAACCACTTAACCCCGTTTGCCTCATTTCCTCATCTGTAAAATGAGCTGGAGAAAGAAATGGCAAACCATTCTAGGATCCTTGCCAAGATAACCCCAAATGGGGTCACAGAGAGTTGGACATGATTGAAAAACAACTGAACAAAAACAACAAGGTGGAAGAAGACATTTTAAAAATCTTTTGTCCCATCTTGTGATTCCGTTAGTGTAAGACCTCCCTCCTTAAAATCAGCAAGTGTTCTGCATCTAGTTTTAGAAAGCTGGTTGGGCCACTGAAAGATTAAGTGAATTATTTGCTCAGGGTCACATAGCTAGCATAGTTAAAGGCAAAACTTGAACTCAGGTCAACCTGAATCCAAGGTCAGCTCTATCCACTATACTATGCAGGTTTTCAGGGGATGGCTAATAAAATGAAATAAATTTATGTAGTGTGTAGTGGCATGAAAGTCACTCCTTTGAAAACATTTTCTGTCTGTCAATTCCCTCTTCTCTCATTTTCTACATTCTATTAATAGCCTACACACTGTCATTGTGATTTTGCCTTCTACCACAGCTCTTACTTAAAGATGGTATCCTCTCCATCTTTGCCAATGATACAAATGAAGAACCACCCATTGTTAGGTAGGCCACAGAGAAGGGACTAGAAATAGAAATTCTCTTTCTTTGACTCTTAGGTTAGTCCATATACTCCCAGCCTGGCAGGTCTTCAGAGCCCAGCTTCCTATCATGGTATTTGGAGCCTTCCTTTTCATAGACCGTGGCCCTAGTGGGAAGGTCAAAGACTAAAGTTCTGAGGGATATTACTTTCCATGCTCTATCTTTCACGTCCCTTGCAAGCTCAGCATCCCCTGTGTGAAAGGAGCTATGTGAAAAGGCTTGGTCACTTCTCCAGCTGTGACTTCTACCCTTTTTCCTTTTCATCTCTCCCCGCTCTCTGTACGGAGGGAGACATCAGCACAAACTGCCTGCAGAGATTGTGGGAAGGGTGGAGGAAGCTATCCAGTCCCAGCCTGATAGCAGAAAGAGGCTCAAACACAGCTCATCATGGGAGGCTTTGGATATGGCCCTGGCTCCTTTATCTCTGGGGAAGTCAGGAGCATTCTTGTGCTTCATTAGCTGCAGATGGGTTGCACCTGCTGGCACCCTGCTAGGAGGGCAGTATTCACAGCAGCAAGGCTGGGAACAGTAGATAGACAGTCCCATTCCCTGGGTCTTTGACTTAGGACCACAACTGTCTGAGTTTGGAACTCAATGTGAAGAGAGTGCCCATGATTCAAATATACAAAACCCAGAAACTGGTGTGTGTTGTTTCTATCTTTGTGTCCTAGAACAGGGCATAGCACTTGGTAGAAATTTAATAAATGATTGTTAAGTTGACTGAATGATGAAATTGTGGTTACACTTCCCTGAATCTAAAACTTTTCCTTTATTTTCTCCATTCCCCTCTTTGCCTTATTTTCCCCAGATGAATTATTTGCCTTCTGCTGTTTCTCAAGGAAGCCTCACCTTCTATTCCCTCTCCCCTAACCTCCTGATCAACCACATGATTCTCACATTCAAGAGCTATTTGTATATTATTATAGACCGCCAACATTGTTGTTACCTCTCATTTGGTATCTATACCACATCTTTCTATTACTATCTCCAAATCTTTATTGTTATTATATATCTGTTAACATTGCTCAAATCCCTTCACCTATGTGCATATATGTATTGACCGTATAGTAGGCAAGATTAGGGCAGATTTTGGGGAGAGGACAAGAAATAGGGCTCCTTGTCCTTAAAACTCTAAGCAATGGGGTTCTTGATTCCTTACACCATCATGATTATTCCCATGGAGACAACTGAATTCTAGATTGTCCCATATGAGACAGGAGATCCAGCTCTGCTCTTATGTATAGTTAAAGGGAAAAGTTTAAATTCTTGGGGAATAAACTGTTGTAATTTCTTTACAGTCATGTATTTGTTACCAGAGGGCTAGTAATAATAACAATAATAATAACTAGAAATAACATAATGCTTTAAGATTTCCAAAGTGCCTTTCAACTATTTTATCCTCATAACAATTCCATTTTACAGATGAGGAAACTGAGGCAGACAGGTTACGTGACTTGCCCAAAGACACACAGCTAGTATCTGAGGCCAGATTTGAACTCATTGCTATCATTTATCTGTCAACTTCCCTCACATCCATCCATCATCTCCTATTGCCATGAACCAATTTCTAGCCCTCATTACCTCTTTAACCTGGATTATTGTAATAATCTCCTAAGTGGCCTTCCACTCTTGTCTCATTTTTCTTCAATGCATATTTCACACCACTTCCAAAGTAGTCTTCTTAAAACTAGCCAGATTCTTCTGTTCCCCTGAGAAAAAGAAAAAAGAAAAAGAAAAACACTGTGCCTCTGGCTCACTCACCTCTACCATTACCTACCATTACCTACCATGTTTAAAGTTCATGACCTCATGCCACCTTTTCAACCTTATCTCAAATGACTCCCAGTCATGATTCTAGCCAAAGTAGACTACTCGCCATTCCTTAATCTTGCCCTGTTTTCAGTTGCTTACCTTCTTCCATTCTTTTATTTCTGCCATCCTGTAGGGCGTGAATGCACAGCTAAGTGCAGTGGATAGAGCACTGGGCCTGGAGTCAAGAAGACTCTTTTTCTTGAATTCAAATGTGGCCTCAGGCACTTACTAGATGTGTGACCCTGGGCCAGTCACTTAACCCTGCCTGCCTCAGTTTCTTCATCTGTAAAATGAGCTGGAGATAGAAATGACAAACTGCTCCAGTGTCTTCAACCAAATAATATCAACAAATATGACTGGAATAGATTTTACCCTTCCCTTATCACTCACTCTACCTCTGCCTTTCTCTTCAAGGCCTGAACTTGGGTGACCATCTCCACCAAGAAGCCTTCTTTAACTCCCCTCCCCTACCTCTTAACCTGAAAGTGATCATTCCCTTCTTGAAATGGTCACATTACTTTCTTTGGAATTCTGTGATATATTGTAAAGTACCTAGATTTGACTCCTGGCTTTAATATTGTCTAGCTTTGTGACTTTGTATAGGCAAGTTGTCTAAACTGAATGAGCCTTAGTTTCCTCATCTGTAAAATGGGTATAAAAATCCTTTTATTTGTGCATTCTCTCTATATTGTTATTAAGCTGAGCCACCTTTCCCCAAAACATCTTTAATTTACAAAATTTCTTTTCTTATAGATCCAGCACTGTTGTGCCTAGACCAATGATTCATGACATCTGTGAATCAAGATAAACCATATTTCAACATTTGCTTGTTAACAGAAGTATATTGACATTTTTTTTTCATTTTTCCCCTTGAAATTTGAATGTTCTCTGCTGATTCTAACTTTCTCAGGTAACCAGTTCTCCTGTGTGCATGGACATGAATGGGATGTCTGTCCCTGCCGAGTTCTTGTCCCGACACAACTCTGAAGGAATCATCACATTTGTGGATCCAAGATGCATCAGTGTTATTGGCTACCAACCACAGGTCAGTAGGTGATGTAGTACTCATGATTCTTGGCTAGGACTATGTAGAAAATCCATCTTCCCTAATGGACAATAAAAAGTGTTTATTCTTTGCTGGTGACAATATCAACACAGTGTTGGGAAGCAAGCCTCCTTAAACAATATGCCCATCCTAGGTAAAGTATTTTGCTAGGTGCACCTTGACGTCTTAAGCAACTCCAGATTAAAACCTCTCTCAAACCATGGAATGACATTATACATAATAGAATCTTATCATCTGTAATACCAAGAACACCTATATTTGTAGCAGCTATGAATTCCTTGCTTGTAACCACATTACTCATATGGATCTTTTATTGCTATAGCTTTTTCAGCTAAAATGTTGGCTCAAAACTTCTGAATATCCAAAGGGAATTTATCTTGTCTTTTGGATAAAGTTGATGGGCAAGTTGTTTTATTTCCCATGTACTATAACATTATATTGGTGGGCAGCTAGGTGGTTCAGTAGATAGAGCACTGGCCCTGGAGTCAGGAGGATCTGAGTTCAAATCCAGCCTCAGATGCATAGTAGTTGTATGACCCTGGGCAAGTCACTTAACCCTGTGTTCCTCATCTGTAAAATGAGATAGAGAAGGAAATGACAAATCACTCCAGTATCTTTGCCAAGAAAACTCCAAATGGTCATGAAGAGTTGGACGGGACTGAAGCTACTCAACAACAAATAACATTGTATTAGCAGAATGCTGTCTTAAAAGCCATGAGAATAATCCATTTGTGCAACCACATTGGCCACAAAAGATGCATATTTTCAGGTTGGGGAGGTTTATATCCAGCTACTATTTTCCCAATTTTGTCAGTGTAGACTCAAGCTTAGCTGCATTCTGTAGATTTGATCAGGGAGTAAATAGAGTGGTTTGATTGTTTTGGGTTCACCAAGTAATAATGTCTCCCTGTGCCTCCACTTGAATTCAGTGGTTTGATTTTATATTGGTGGATTTCTGTACACAAGTATTCATCTATTATGTTAGATATTTTCTTTCAGGATCATGCTTGCTCTTTTGAGTAAACTATCAAATAATGGAACTAGGTAGTAAATGTTCTCTTAACTACAAAATTGTTTCATGTAGAATAACGTTTTTTCATCCCTAAGAGAACTACAGTTTCCACATTTAAACAATTACAGTTTTCATAAGCAACACATCCTGTCTTCACTGGGTCATTTTACTTGCTTTTAATGTTTATTGGAAACATGTTTATTATATTCTGTTCCTCCAAAGCAAACAGAAGGTAAAAATTCATCTTCCTAGAAAACAGTTCTTTGGGCTATTAATGTATTGCCATATACAGGCACTGATCTTGCTGTCAAATATGTCTGAAACATAGTATTGTTAACAGGAAGTTTAATACAGACACCAGGAGAAGATTCTTAGCTGTAATTTTAAAGAGCATCTAAGGGGGACTAGTAGGCATGGAAAAAGACGGGACAAACAGCATTTCCTTATTAACAAAGAAATGAAATGTGAACAGTGGAAGTTGAAATTGTGTACTGAGGCTTTTCTTTTATGTCTAGGATCTTCTGGGAAAGGACATTTTGGAATTCTGCCATCCTGAAGATCAGAGCCATCTAAGGGAAAGTTTTCAGCAGGTACTATCCTAAAAATGAGTCCATAACTAGTGCATAAATCTGAATACTTTTCCATATGGCCAACAAGATGAGTTTGGGTGTATAGTAATGCGTGTGTCCATGTCTAGTACATAAATAACTGTCCCCTAATTAAGCTTGTACTAAGAATAGAGAAAATTTGACTCCATTTAAAATTTATGAAAGTATATATAACGGAGATGTGTTGGTAAATGTTTAACAACTGGCTGTCTCGGAGGGAACAAGTGCGTGTGACATACTTTTAAGTTTAATCTGCATTAGTAACATTTTCTTCATCACTTTCTTAAGTCTAGACAATTATCAAAAATTAATTTAGGCCCTGATTTATAGTGTTTGCTAATTTCCAGGGTGTAAATGTTCCCACTGAAAATTTAACAATCAGCTCTCATGAACCAGTTCCAGCTGGCTCTAGCACACCTTTGAATTATATGATATGTTTATAACCAAAGAATTGGGAGGGACCTCAGAAATTATCTAGTCAAATCTTCTTACTTTACTTCTCTGTGCACATGTTGTCCTCAAGTAGAATGTAAGGTCTCCAAGGGCAGGTTCTGTTTTCCTTTTGGGGGACTTTGCACAGTGCCTTTTATGAAGTGGTGCTTAGTAAATCTCTGTTGGATTGGATTGGATTGGGTTGAATGGATTGGAATTTTAATCAGAAGGAAAACCTGGCTTGGAGTATATATTCTGAATGCTTCGACTGTTTGTTACAGATCTGTGCATCTAAAGCTATGCTGTACCTCACAGCCTCCCAATATAAAGTACTTCTGCAACAGTTAACGTTTTCAAGAAAATTTCTGCCTACACCTGGAGGTGCTTCCCACACTTAAAACACAGCAATGATCCATATATATGAATGCCTATAAGGGAAGGCCAAATCTAGAGTTCCTTAGTCCCCATAGGGACCTTTGCCTTTTGTTCTCCAGATTAGAAGACCTAGAGAAAGTTGACATAGATAAACTACTTCTCATACGTAGTTCATAATAGGATTACAGAATTTAGAGGTGCTCTAGTTTACCTTCCCCCCACCTCCATCCTATTTTTCAGACTAGGAAACTGATGCCCAGAGAAGTGAAGTGACAAAAGCTAGGTCTTCTGAAGCCGAATTTTTTCTTTTTCTTAAGTATTATTGATATCCCTTGATTTTACATGGACTTCATTCCCAAATGTACTCCATATATTTCCTACCCAGTAAACCATCTTTTGTGACAAACAATGAAAGAGGAAAAGTAAAGTTCAGGGAAACTAATCAATGCATCACACAAGTTTGACAGTATGTCCAGTGTTTCACATCTCCTGTCTCTGCAAAGATGGGAAGAAGGTGCAGTTTTTCATCTTTCCTGGGGCCAAATTCACTAACCTTTCTACTATGCAAAAATAAATGTCTTTTGAAAATGTACAAATATTTGTAGGTGCCTTCTAAAAGTTTCAGGAGTTCACAAGGTAAAGGGATCCCAGGAATACCTACCCTGAGTCAAAAGACCAGGGCCACTGCTTCGCCCCTGCAGCCACCTATCTATATGAACTTGAGCTCAGCTTCCTCATCTGTAATGTAACCTATACGAGCTTTGGGAATCCTTATCCCAAACTCCCCTCACACTAACAAATCAGGTTCTCAGAGAGGTAATAGCAGGCAATACCTCTCCCTCAGAGTTCTTCAGGTTCCCCTTAGGGGTTGAAGATATATTGCTAATGCTTTTGGCTGGAGCCCCCATTGCAATGTGCTGTTACCAATATTAATTGCCGGGTCCCTTCAGTATCATCTAATCAGTGACTATCTCATTATCACCATATCTCAGTGTCCCCAGTACCTCTTCCAGTGATATTTAAGTAATTAACTTTCAATGTCAATTCAATTAAGCATTAATTTCCACAAGCGGTTATTTATAGTGAGAACAGAACTTTAAATATATACCCACCCACTCCTAACTGGGAGCATGGTCTCCCTTAAACCACCTCAGTTCCTGAGGAGATTGGGCTCTAGCTTAAAGCATCTGTCCTCAACAACTTCATTTCTGAATGTGGCTTAGCTGAGGCATAAGCACTTCTCATGGTTGCCTTCAATCCAACACTAAACTGAATCTAGTAGGTCACCCCTTCCTAGGATTAGCTGTCCAGCTTGGACTCTAGTTCCTGGACTCCTGGTGCTTTCCCAGCCTTTCAAAGCTTATAGGGTCATAGTCTTCTCTGTTCCGGCTCCAATACTCCTTCTAAGAATAAGAATAGACAGATTCAACAGGGACAGAAGCAACAGCAGGGTCGTGAGCTCATGGCTTCATGTTAGTTGATCTTTGTGGGAAGAATAAGCCACTGGTACTCTCGCCACCTGGAGGCGCATACAGCAATAATTGCTTCCTTGCTTGAATGTAACCAGGAAAAGAAAGAGCAGTTTGGCCAATTAGTTTCTTTTTGATGTGCTCTTAGTCCCAGTCCAGCAGCCAGCCCAAAGGCCCTTCTTCACAACATGGTAAGTGGACAAGAAGCAGTTACAGAATACTTGTTTATGCTCCAAAGTCCACGTGAGGGATTGCATCAAGCAGAGGTTGCAGCACATGCTCATAAGGGCTGGTTTCTCATTGACCAGCCCCTGTTACTGTAAAATGAAGGAGCTGGACATTAAGATCCCTTCCAATCTGAAAGTTAGATGTGTACTTCTTGGGCCTTGTTCATTGGTAGAGCCTGTTCTTAATAGCCATAAGCAGAAGAGGTACCATCACTGAGCAGGGGGCATGAAGGTTTGGAGAAAGCTGTGCCAGTAGTGGACAGTGTTGGTCTTGGAGTCAGGAAGGCCTAGGTTCAAATCTTGCCTCAGACATTACTAGCTATATGACCCTGTCAAGTCACTTAACTCCTGACTGCCTCAGTTTCCTTAGCTATAAGATGGAGATAATAGCACCTACATCACAGGGTTGGTATAAGGATCAAATTATATAATATTTGTAAGTGCTTAGCACAGTGCCTGGCACAAAGTAGGCACTTTATCAATTCTGGTTTCCTTCCTTCCTAGCTGAGTTAGAACATGGCCCACATTTTCTCATAGAGATAGAGTTATAAAAAGGGTCATTGCCTGTCCATCCTGGAAAGAGTAATGAAGTGGAAATCAGGGGACCCAATTCTAGCCTTAGTTCTGCCACTAACTCAGTGGGTCTGTCACTTTATTTCTCTAGGCCTTGGTTTGCTCCTCTATAACATCAGTCAATTGAGTGTGATCATTTCCAATGTCTTCCAGCTCTAAAATCTCTGGTTATAGTACATGGAGTAAATGGGATTTGAAAACTGTTCTAATCATCATTTATGGCATGGTTTCCATGGGGGAAATGAATTTTGAGTTCCAAACAGCTCAGTTGGAAATTTGAAACAACCCAGTGGTAAATGAGGACTGCCTAAGTTAGTTTTTAACTCAAATGCTTCACAGACTATCATTTAACTTCTGTTAATGAGCTTTTTCATTTTCATGAGGTTTTTTTTTACATTTTCATGAGTTCTTCCAAAAGTTTGTTTATACTTCCATCATGATGTTCTATCCTGTGACTATGACAGAGCTGTTCTTATCTTTAAAGACTTCAAGGAAAAAAAAATTTTTTAAATTAACTTTCCAATAGTGTTGGGAGACTTAAGCTGCGTGTGAAAAGCAGTGAGTTTGGGCTTAAGGGAACTGCTTTTGGAACCTGGAGATGCCTTGGAAGTGATGGGCGCTGTTAACATTCTCAGACTGCTAATTTGGAGAGTTGTTGGCAGGAGTAGGGCTGAATAGAAATGTCTGGTGTGTTTCATCATGCTTAAATATAGGGCAGCACAACCATAGACTAAGATTTTTGGAAATTCTTATTCTTCTTATGTATGGCTCATTCTTCTTCACCCTGAAAGGAGCGACCATTCTCCCTCCCCTAACAAATCGTATGTAAGGCAAGGAAGTACAAGGCACATTGAGGGGGGGTTGGAAATGGGGCCACTTAGGTCCTGGGTCCCATCCCTATTTTTTGAGGGAACTTTCTTTTCTTTTTTTTTAAACATTTAAATGTATTTATTTCAATGAACAAAGCAGCTGCATAATAGCTTTCTCAAGTCAATTCCTCTAAGTCCCAGTAACTGAAGCCTGGGTGGGCTCCTGGGGCCACTGCAGCTGTTGTGGCCACAATCTGTCCTCTACTCTGCCTTTTGGCTCAGGCCTACAGGAAGTTTTGTGGACTGGTGGTATGAATTACCAACATCAACCTAAGGGCAGGGAGAGTTGTTAGAAACGTTTGACTGAGGTCTAACTGGCTTCAGGATGCTTCCTTAACTTCTTGACTGTGGAAGGGGAACTTTCTTTCCACTCCCCTCTCTCATGGAAGCCATGCCTTTTCATCACCATGTGGACTATATCTTCTCTCTATACTTTTCTTTCTCATTTTCTTTCCTCTTTTTCCTCCTTCCTCTTCCCCTTTTCAATATCTACCCAGTTTCCCTCTGGTGGCTCTTTCTTTTTTTCCCCTATCCTCTTTTTCTCATTCGTGTCTTTCTCTCTCTCCCTAATATCTCTGTTCTCCTTTATCTTTCCTTCCCTTTCTTTTTCCCTTTACTACATTTATTTACTCTCCCTTTTTCTCTCTCAATTTCTTGCCTTCCTTCCTTTTTCTTTCTCCCTCTCCTTTTTATATTTTTCTTCTCTATTTTCTACCCAGTTCTTCTTTATGTCCCGTGCCTTCACCTTATTTTCCACTCTCTTCTTTTCCCCCTTTATTTCCTCGTCTTTTTCTTGTGCTGCAAAACAAGAAGACATAGTGGAAACGGTGCTGGATTTGGAGTCAAAGGACCTGGGTCCACATCAAAGTTGGGCCATTTTGCTACATGTGTGACTTTGAGCAAGTCATTTAACTTCTCTGGGCCTCAGTTGTGTCATCTATAAGAGTGGGGAGGGGTCACACTCAATGGTAGCTAGAGTCCTTTCTAGATTTGACCTTAGAACATAATAATAATTCATATAGTACTTTAATGTTTACAAAAATAATTCACTCTTTTGTAAAGGTATGAGTCTTCTTATACTTGACATAATTTAAGTTCATAGTTCATCTAAACCCTAACATGGCCAGTTATTTTAGAATATAGTATTAATTATGCCTAAATGTAGTCCTTTCATGTCCCAGTTAACCTACTTTGTTCCATGGCCACGTATTCTTCCTCTAACCCATGCCAATGCATGTCATTGGCCATGAGAAGAATGAATGAGAAAGTGTGAGAGAATAAGTGAAAATCAATCACCAGAGCTACAAAAATAAATTAGAACACAGGAATTGCTAATCTTGAGTCAGCATAACTTCTGTACACAGGTATTGTTATTACATAAAATCATGTTGCTACCTAAATCCTGCTAGTAAGTAGCCTCTTAGATCCTAGAAAAGTAGCACATCAGAGATGGAAGGGACCTTTTAAATCATCTGTTGCAACCTCTTCTTCATGGTATCATGGAAAGAACAATAGATTTGGAGTCAATTTTGTGTTTGAATTATGGCTTTGCTACTCACTATCTGTGTGAACATGGCCAATTATTCCCAAAGTTCTTTCCTTTGCAATCTTCTGTCTTCTTTCTACCTCTTCCCTCCAATTAATATTTCTTTTGCAGATAGCATTTTTGTTTATGTACTTATATAAGTAGCCACATGATATATGACATTAGTTCATTTTGTGCTAGTGATCAATTTTTGAGGATTTTATTTGAGACAAATATGAAATGTTTTAAAGGTTAAAGATTATACAGTTGAGTTTTAGCGTTTTCCTTTTTAATATATTTCAAGATTTTCTTCAAAAAATCCTCCCATACTTTCAAATGTATTATTATAAAATTAGTCTTGGCTTCACTCAGTCAATGAAAACCAACCAAACAGGAAGGCTTATTTTATTATTGGTGCATCAGCTTAAAAAAAAACATTTAAATTAAAATGGTAAGCATGATTTTGAGGGATATCACCATTTTATAGAGCCACAGAGATTGCAAACTGCTGAGGTTTTCAGAAATTGGTTGGTTTTAAAAAGAAAAAAAGAGGGATTTAACATCTGATTCCTTGCCAGTACCCAGCTCATATAGCATCAGTTCCTTGAGAAGGCAAATTTATTCATATTGTGGGAAAATTAAACCAGGACAGTAATGCCCTTCGGCCAACAATAATAAATGTAGCCCAGAATCAAAGAGTCCACTGGCCCGCTATCTAATATCCACTAGGAAATCCTTGGGCTGGACATTGACACAGCCTTTGTGTTCTTTGGGATTCTGCCATTGGGCGTGGTGGTTAGAAATTGTTGATGAAGGGAAATGCCTTATTCATTTGAAACTGCAGAGGAGTTTATTTCAAATAAAAGTGAACTCTTTAATTTTAACAAAAGTATTTGAATATCCTATGCTTAATACCTTATGTGATATGGTGAACATATTCATGAAATCTTTGCTTAGCACAACAGTACTTAATAAAACTTGTATATGATACAAAACTGGAAGTCAAATTTAAAAAGTAAAAAACAAAATATTCCTTGACAGGCTAGAACATCTTGAATCAAATGAGATGAAATTTAGTAGGAATAAATGTAAAGTCTTGACCTTAAATTTAAAAAATAAGCTTCATAAATGCTAGATGGAGCGTGGTGTGGCTCAAGAGAAGTATATCAGGAAAAGATCTGGGGCTTTTAGCATATTCAGTATAAGCCAACAGGGTGCTAATACAGTTAAGAAAGCTAAGTGTCCATGACTAAGAAAGTGATCACTTTACCCACATTTAAGAACATTTATAAGCTGGAAAATGTCCAAAGAAATTGAAGACCCTTGAGGTCTTGCCATATAACAACTGAAGAAAATGGAGGTGCTTATCTTGGATTAGAGAAAATGTAGGGAAGACTTGATAGCTATCTGTATGTATTTAAAGAATTGCCTTGTAAAAGAGAGATTAGGTTTATCCTGTTAGCTACTAGAGCTAGAAGAAGTTCTGTGAATGCAAGTAATAAAGGAGCAAACTGAGACGATATAAGGAAAAACTTCATAATATCCAGTTTGTTGTCATTGTTGTTTAGTCATTCAGTCGTGTCTGACTGACTCTTCGTGACCCTGTAGACCATACCATGCCAGGCCCTTCTATCCTACACTATCTCTTGAAGTCTGTCCAAGTTCACGTTTGTTGTTTCCATGATAATATCTATCCACCTTATCCTCCGCCCTCCCCTTTTCCTTTTTTGGCTTCAATCTTTCCCCATATCAGGGTCTTTTCCAATGAGTCCTGTCTTCTCGTTATGTCACCGAAGTATTTAAGACTCAGCTTCAGTATTAAGCCTTCTAGTGAATAGCCTGAATTAATTTCTTTAAGTATTCTTTAAATATTGACTGATTTGATCTTGCTTCCCAGAGCTATCCCAAATTACAGTGGGCTGCCTCAGGAGGCCATAGATTTTTCTTCACAAGATGTCTTCAGATAAAAGCCAGGTGATCACTTGCTAGGTATGTTATAGAGAGAATTCATATTCTGGCACTGTTGGACCAGATCACCTCTGAGGTACCTTCTAACTCTGACATTCCATGATTCTGTGAAATTCTATCTAGGCATTATAAGAGTAAAAGAAAGTACTGTCCTATTAATCCAGAAACCTGGATTCTCTCTGTAACTAGCTGGATGACCTTGGGAAAGTCAGTTCACCTCAATGGGCCTCAGTTTTCTAATCAGTAAAATGGGAGACTGGTGGATGATCAGATATTGAGAGGGTGTTGGAGGGGGGATATATAGACTTTCAGAGACATAGAGGAATATGTCATAAGACCACCTAGCAGAAGGTTCACTTTGAAAAATACAGATTGGAGAGGAGGGGGAAGAGAACTTTTGTTTTTTGATACTTGCAACATAAGAGCATTGGCTCAATATATTTGTGAAATGTTTGCAACTAGAGAAATTATCCCCATTTTATCAGGTACTTTAGTATATTACCTTTGGAGAACCTAGAGGAAAGAAACAATAAGTATGGAAGAAAAACCTAAAGCATTCATTCAGTTCAAAGAACTAGAAAATAACTATGGAACTGCAATTGAGAAGACTACCTGAATAAGGCAAATCTGACCATATAACCCACTTATTCAGTCAACTCCAGTGGCTTCCAATTGCCTCCAGGGTTAAATAAAAAATTCTTTGTTTGCCTTATAAAGCCCTCCATAAACTGGCCCCTTCCTCTCAACTCTTGAGTGTTTTCTTTGGCTGTCCCTCCAAGCCTGGTAATCTTTCCCTCTTCATCTCTGCTTCTGGTCTTCCCTGGTTTCCCTCAAGACTCAGCTAAAGTCTTACCTTCTTCTAGAAGTCTTTCCCAATCCCCCTTAATGCTCATGTCTTTCCTCTGTATATATTTTGTTTGTATGTAATTGTTTGCTCATTGTTTCCCCCATTAGACTGTGAGCTTCTTAAGAACAGGGGCTGTCTTTTGCCTTTCTGTGTATCCCTATTACTTAGCACAATGCCTGGCATATAGTAGGTACTTAATAAATGCTAGTTGACTGGCTGGCTGATGTTTAGGGCTACATTACTCTGAACATGACTAGCACCTTCCCAGACAGGCTTAATGATTTCACAAAATCATTTGAGAGTTAGAAGTGCCCTAGAAGACCATCAGCCTAAGATGACATCAACTTTCATACTTAGTACTGCTGGTTTGGAATGAGTTTTGCCTGTATTTATCTATCGTCTTTTGTCCTGTTCTTGGGAAAAGATAAGTGCTGTTTCACATCACACACCCTAAGCTGAGAAGCCCTAAGCTTCTCTCTCCATTAGGTAACCTAGCCTGCCTCTTCAACTGTTGGACACCCTCCAAGCTTATATCAAGCTTCGGTTGTGAATCCCCAAAGTGAATGGGATATGTCATTGAATGAAGACAGTTGTAATGTTGAAGGTGGAAGGTTATTTTGTAATACGTACAATGTAGGCAGGGCAGAGAAGTGGAAAGTGCACTGGCCTGGGTTCTATTATGGCTTTTGCCACCAAATATTTTTGTGTCTTCAAACAAGAGGCTCAGCTTCTGAGAAACAGCTAGGCTGTGCAGGGGGTAGAGTGCTGAGTTCTTTTTGCACCTCAGATGCTGACTAGCTGTGTGACTCTTTCAGCCTCAGTTTCCTCAACTGTTAAATAGAGATAATAATAATTCCCACCTCACAGAGTTGTTGTTAGGACCAAAGATAATATATGTAAAATGCTTCGCAAACCTTAAAGTGCTACATAAATGCTAGCTAGTAGTGGCAGCAACAGCACTAGTAATAGTAGCGGTAGTTGTAGTAACAGTAATGGTGGTAGTAGTGGTGGTAGTAGTAGTAGTAGTAGTAGTATGTACAATTTCCTTAGTTTCCTATTCTATAAGTGAAAAGTTTTTGCGTAATGATCTTTAAGGTATCTCCAACTCTGTGGTTCTGTTCTTTGCTACCTGTGAATGTGAGCACATCACTTAACCTTTCTAGGCCTTGGTTTCCTCATCTGTAGTATGAAAATGTTTGACTATGATCTCTAAAGTTCCTTCCAGATCTAAATCCTTTTTAAAAAATGTTTATATTCTAGTGTCATGCTTATTTTGGGGGAGAAATCACCTCCTTGTGACCATCTGTGTTTCCAGGCAGCTAGGTGATGTAGTGGATAGAGCTCTGGACAAAGAGTCAGGAAGACCTGAGTTCAAATCTGGCCTGAGACACTTACTAGCTGGGTGATGCTGGGCAAATCACTCAACCTCTGTTTGCCTCAATTTCCTCATGAAAAATGGGGATAATAATAGTACCTGCCTCCCAGGGGGGTTGCAAAGAACAAATGAAATAATTATTTGTAAATCACTTAGTATAGTGCCTGGCACATAGTATATAAATACTACAAATAAATATTTGTCCCCCTTCCTTTTCCTCTTCCCACCTAATTCCACCCTTCTGTCTACTTATCTCTATGAACTGTTTCCTCAGGTTGTTAAGCTGAAAGGCCAAGTACTCTCGGTCATGTATCGATTTCGGACCAAAAACCGGGAGTGGATGTTAATCAGGACCAGCAGCTTCACTTTTCAGAATCCTTATTCTGATGAGATTGAATACATCATCTGCACCAACACCAATGTCAAGTATGTGTTCTCCCTTCCTGTATGTTTTATTCCAAATGGAAATGATTTTTTGTGAAAGAATGCTTCTTGTTTTCAGGTGGAATATTGAGTACCATTCCACTGCTATTGCTTTGTAAAAAAGAAAATCTGCCCTTCTGTAGGATTCATCTGTGGAAAGTGTTCCTTCACAGAAACTAGTATGTCTATGAGGCGGTGGGGTGAAGGAAGGGCAGGACACGCCAAGTCAGGTTTGCAGCTCCACTCTGGGGACCCCATCTTTGCCACCCCCTACACTATCTGGGGTGAAGGAACAAAAAGCCTGGTAGTCATGGTTCCCTATGCCTTCTTCCTTCCTCCACCCCCACCCCCACTAAATTGCTCATGCATTGGAATGAAATCCTTCCCTCTGCTATTCTGGCTTCAGTTGCCCAGATTCCTCATCCTGCTGGGTGGGGAGCTTGTGCTACTCAGAGAACTGCTTGGGAGAATGGGGCTAAAATACAAGGGCACTCAGCTTGGAGCCTGTGCTCCCCTATCCCATCCAAGCTTGGGCTGCTGGAATTCCCCTCCTCCAGTCCTGGGCTTTTTAGTTCCTCCACCATTCTGTCTTTGGATAAGATCTGGAATCTTTTTTTTTCTTTTTGTCCGAAAGGATTTTTCCCTGTCTTCACTTCCCCCCTTTTCCCTCTTCTGTTTTTCCATTGTCTTCTTTTCTGTTTCCCAGCATTCTATCTCTATTTGTGTTTGTTCCTCTCTTCCGCCCTAAGTCTGCTTTTCTGCAGCTTGCTTTCCTTTTCCTTCTGTTTTCTTCCATTTCTTGAGAAACTGTGTGTCAGTGGAAAGAGCTAGATCTAGAGCTACGAGAATGAATGAATGAATGAATGAATGAATGAAGTTTAAAAAATATTTATTAAGGCTGAGCACTCTCCCAGGCTAAGGCCTGGATTTGAATTCTTCCACAGTCACTTGTGACTATAACCTCTTAGAGCCTCAGTTTTCTTACCTACAAAGTGCCTTATTAGCTGTTGGGAAGAAGGTCGTTCTCACACCTTAAAGTGCAAATAAATATAAGTTGTTCCTTTTTTCCCTTCTGTCCTTTTCCTCAATACTCCCTCTCTTCTTCCATCCCTCCAGGACACACAATTACTTTGCCTTTGGGTAGGGATAGTCAAGTCAGGTCACTTCCCTTATAGATATTATGTACACAAGGGGAACCTACTGGCATAAGGCAAAGACTTGGTTACAGGTCTTTCCTCTACCATGTGGTACCCATATGACCTTGGCCATGTCTCTCATCTTCAGTTTCCTTACCTATGAAATAGGGATAATAATATTTTATTTCCTAATTACCTCACAGGGCTTTTGTGAAAAATCAAATGAAACAATATAGGTAAAGCACTCTTTCTCTTTTTGTCTCTCTGTCTCTGTCTTTTGCTCTGTCTCTCTGTCTCTCTCTGTCCCTCTCTCTCTTACACACACACATAGAAATGAATGGAACCTCATTTATTACTTACTTGTTTCTAGCAATGTGTGATGTAAACATTGGCTATTGTTATTATCTGTCCAGTGCCTGTGCATCCTGTATGTTTGTATGTACATGGGGAAGGCCGCAGGGAAGGTGTGGTGGAGCAAGGTGGAATGGCACTTCCTTGTATTATCCTGAAATAGTGTTTACTCAGTGCTTAAGTATACATAATGTCCTAAAAGATAATGGGAAGCTCAAGCTAGGGAAGAGATAAAACCAAGCAGTTTTTGTGCTACAGAATGAGAGATAGGCAGAGAAATCCTCATGACCCTTCATCAAATGTGAGGCACTTGAGGAAACACAGCTGGTTTGCTACTTTAGCCATCAAATATAATCTGAGACCCCACTCAGTTCCATGTGTCACAACATGGAACATAATTGCATAGAAGCAGCAACATCTACCTGATCTGGTAAAGAATGAGAAATGAAGCTTTCCTGTTCAGTAGTTTCCCCTTTGGCCATCAATCATGGTTGACGCCCAAACATTGACCCTACCACATCCTTCTGACCCCCAGTACTTCACTGGAAGGGGCACAGAAGATCCAAGGCCACTGCTTCAATCAGGCCTATACTGGAGGACTCCGGGGGAAGGTGTGGGATGGAGAGGAATAGTGCCACTGAGTTGTTGTTCAGTTGTTTCAGTCACGTCTGACTCTTCACGACCCCATCTGGGGTTTACTTGGCAAAGGCACTGGAGCAATTTGCCATTTTCTTCTCCAGCTCATTTTACAGATGAGGAAACTGAGGAAAATGGGGTTAAGTGACTTGCCCAAGGTCACACAGCTAGTAAGTGTCTGAGTCTGGATTTTAACTCAGGAAGATGAGTTTTCCTGACTCCAGGTCTGGTGCTCTATCCACTGTGCCACCTAGCTGCCCTTGTCACTGAGGAGGTCCTGCCAATTTCTGGTTTAGTGCGCAGACTGGAAGGACTAAATACCATTAACTAAGATCCCCTCCTTCCCTCTCCTGATGTCCACTTTATAAGATTCCAAAGGACAAGGTCTACATAAGGATACGTCTCTGTATCCCCCAGTACCTGGAAAGGTTTTTGAAAGTATTAGAACATCTGTGATATTTATATCAGGACTGAATGAATGAGGAGTAGAAATCCTTTTTCTACAGAGGATAAGAATGGGAAATGCTACAGCTGTGAAAGGTTCTCATAAGCCAGACCCATGACCAAGAGACTAATTACTACCCAAAGAGGGGAAGGACATGGTGATCAAAGTCATACCATATGCCAGGAATATATATGCTTGGTTTATGTCTAAAGCTCATATATTCTCTTTAATCTGAGTTGGATTGGATCTTTTCCACAAAATGCTCCAGGACTATTTTTAGCACTGTAGGTTAGCATAAGAAATTTTAAAAAAAGGTACCCTCCCAACTGTTTGAATAAGATAACACTGTAGGATTGTCCATACAGGAAAAATCAGATTTCCTTTAATTTTTAAAAAGAATTTTAGTTAAATACTCAATTCAGAAGTTGTAATATAAAATTAATACATTGTAAAAAATAAATTTTCTAAGAATCTCTGCATGCATGGGCACTTTCCTCCTCCCTCTTTCTCTACCATGTCAAGTCAAATAGGAAAGTAATGAATTAGGCCAGAAACCCCTGCAAAAAGAAAGACTTGCAACGTCATGATTGATTCACGTGAGAGAATGAACAATTTTTATGCCTTTGAGTCTTTTGAATTTAGGAAAAGGGACATTCTCTTAGAGGAAGTATATGTTCTTTTCTCTGCTTTTCTTTTTCTCCTTTCCCTCCCTCCCTCTATTCCTTCCCTTTCTACTTTCTTCTTTTCTCTTTCATTCCTTTCTTTTTACTTTCATTCTTCTTGCTACCTCCTTTCCTCTACTCCATGTATGGTTTATCTCCCCTTCTTTTTTTTTAATATTCATTTTGATGTGTTTTGTACATTTGCTATTTATTCAGTAAATATTTATAAATTGACCGTTTGAGTTGAGAGGAGTTTTTATAATCTATCTTGGACTGGTATATTCTGAAATGCTGTTGAGTGCCAAGTCACATTTTTCTTTCTGAAGCTCCTTGGAAAATAAGCCTGGGCATTACATTCTTCAGGAAATACAATAGTACAAGTGTTTGGAACCTAACAGAGTCCTTTAGACTTGGCTCAAAGGATTGAGTACATTGGGCCACTCTATTTTTCCCCAGTGTGCAGTAGAAGGCTAAGTGTACCGTTTATTTTGGTGAGAAATAATAGAATGCAGCTGTGTGTCTGTAAAGAGTGTAGGAGTCAGATTTTCAAAAATCTTCATTATATTGTACCCCAGCGTATGTCCTGTGTATAGAGACTTCATTTGTCACAGGTCAATTCTGAATCAGTCTATGAGCTAAGAATACATTTGTGCCAGTAACAGTGTTTGTATATGTATGTAATGGGCTTGAAAATAGTGATGCTCGCTGTTTTTGCGTCTACAAAAATGGAAACTGGAAGCCTTGCTGCAAAGCCTGACATGAGAACAGCTTGATGTTGAGGAAATAGATACCTCTATATTTTTTTGATTGACTCCCTAGATCTGGGGTTCTTAATCTTTTGTGCATAGGAATGTGTGTCATAGACCCCTTTGGCAGTCTGTTATAGCCTATGGACCCCTTCTCAGATTATTTTAAATGGTTGAGGAAAATACTAAAATTTAGTTAGAGGTTAGGGAAAATAAAGATGTAACTTTTTTTTTAACAAACCCTTGCCCTAGATAATATTCTGTTTAAATTGTAATGGCAGTTTCAGTTGTTACTGTTGTGTTAACTTCTTTTGTTAGTGTGAATCCTGGTTATTTATATTACTTTGATGATCATCATTTATCATAGTAATAGCTAAAGACATTTACACTGAATTATAGAAAAAAAACCTCTTTCAGAAAAACCCATTAGACAAAAATTAATCAGAAAAATTAGAGTTTTTTTTAACATAACAAAAAAGTTCTCTGTAAGGTTTCTGTAAAGAGTAGACTGGAGGAAGTCAGTGGTACTCACAGTTCTGTGACTTTGGAGTCATGTTTATATTCACCACTTTCCAAAAGAACCACATGACCACCATGTGCCCCAGGGAGTCCAAGGCAATGGAATATTCAGAGATAGAAACATAGGGCTACAAAAGTTGCAGGTAGGTCACATGTAAACATTCCATCTGCCATTTTAAAGCAAGTGCCTAATTATCTTACTTGGCACATTGTAAGTGCACTTCTTCATCCAAAATGTTTGATTTGATTTGATTTGATTTGATTTGATTTGATTTGACAAAATAAAATTGAGAATTAATCTTTTTTGTTTTAAGCAAGGTCTCTCTTTTGCATAGACCTATATATGTACATATTGTCACTTCTAGTAGAACATAAGCTTCTTGAGGGTGGGAACTGTTTCATTTTTATTTTTTTTAATCCCCAGTGCCTAGCACAGGGCATGGTACATTGTAGCTGATTTATAAATGCTGTTGGTTGATTGATCTAGATAATTTGCACTGTTTCTGATTCATTGAGGTTATATAAGGTGAAGAGGTATCCTTATGAGATTGGCTTAGACAACATTTGTTTACAAAGTCAGCCTCTTAAATAGAGTTTTCCCTTTGCATTGTTCAGTGAATGTAATTTGAAAGCTTGCTTTTGTCTATAGTGGGCAGTTTCCAAATGTGAACAATGCCACCTTTGAGCCTATGGACTGAACTTTACTAATGGTACGTTTGGTAGGGAAAGATCATTAAACTCTATGCCCAAATGTTCATCAAGTTCCCTGGGATGGGGTGGCGGGTGGGGGGAGGGTGGAGAGAGCAGAAGGAGAGGGAAAAGGTAGCTTACTTACTTTCAGTCATCGTCATCCAAAGGAAACTTCCTGGAAAAATAGAAGATTTAATGTTTGCTATTTGTGTTGAGCTGCTGAGGAAGACAGCTCTTCATCGCCCTATTTTTTTTCTTGTCAATTCTGATCAACTTCCAGAGCATGGAGAAAAAAGGCGAAAAGGCAATACTTACTTAACCTGTTAGCTGAGACGTTTTTTAAACAAGCCCATCTATCCGGTGTGCTGTGGTCAACTCAGATTTTTATGAAGACAAGTCATGGGGTTATTTTCTCAGCATTAGACGTTTCAGTATTTTTCCATTTCCACAACCTAGCTAGTTCATAACCCATTAACTGGTGTGTGGCCCTCATTTCTAGAGCTACTTTGGGTCAGTGACCTGATGTTAACTCAGTCTTTCTTGCCTGCTGCTGCCCTAGCCCCAAACCTAGTTCTTCTTATACAGATATTGTTCCAAAGAAATATATTAGCTCTTATAATAACAGGGTCTCAAAACTGTTATTTTTTCCCTCAAATTCTTCCCCTTCATAGTCAGTTTTGTTGTCTCAGACAGTCAACAGATGCTTAGAGGTATTTACTGAGTGCTTGCTATAAGTCCAGCACTATGATAAGCGCCTTGGGAAATATCAAAAGAATATGACATTTTCCCTGTCTTCTAGGAGCTTGCAATTTAGCTGGAGAGAAATAGCTGACATTTTATTGATGAATCAATGAACAAGTATTTTTAAGCACCTACAATACCATTCTAGGCACTGTGCTAAGCAGTAGAGACACAAAGACAAAACTGAAATAATCTGTGCCCTCAAAGAATTTCATTCTTTTGGGAGAGAAAATAGTTACATAAATAAGCATAAACGAAATAAATAAGAGGCACATTTTTTGAATGAAGGGTGCAAGCCATTTCTTCATGTAAACAGTGGTGCTTGAGCAGAGTTTTAAAGGAAATAAGTCATTCAAACAGGTGGAGGTGAGGAAGAATGCGTTCTAGGCATGGAGACAGCCTTGGCAAAAGTGTAGAAATGGGAATGTCCTGTGTAAGGAGCAGCAACAAGGCTAATTCAGCTGGACTGTGGGATGCAGAAAAGGAAGTAATGTGCAATAAGGTTGGAGAGGTAGGTTGAAACTAGATTATAAGCAAACAGAGGAGATTCTCCTTGGTCCTGGACAAAGGGTTCTTCACCTTTCTTAGGCCATGGACTTCTTTGATAGATTGATGAACCCTCTGGACCCCTCTCAGAATCATATTTTTAAACACATTTATTACATAGGATTACAAAGGAAACCAATTATATTGAAACCGTTATCAAAATTAACAAGCAAAAAAGGGGGTTCACAGGCTCCAGATTAAGAATCCCATTTCCTAGAGACAATAGGAAGCCAAAGAAATTTATTGAATAGGGAAGTGGCATGGTCAGACCTGCAGTTTAGAAAATCAGTTTGGCTCCTGTATGTAAGATGGATGTGAAAGGAGAGAGATGTGAGATCAATTAGAGGGGCAGCTAGGTAGCGCAGTGGAGAGAGCACCGGCCCTGAAGTCGGGAGGACCTGAGTTCAAATCTGGCCTCAGACCAAACACTTGACACGTACTAGCTGTGTGACCCTGGGCAAGTCACTTAATCCCAATTGCCTAAAAAAAAAAAAGGAGAGATCAATTAGAAAGCCATTCTGATACTCCAATAAAGAGAGGGTCTGAACTAGGGTGGAGGCTTCATGATCAAATTCAATCCAATAAGTATTTATTAAGTGCTGCCTACTATGTGTCAAGCACTGTGTTAAGGGCTGGGAATACATTTAATAAAAAAGAACTGGGGAGACAACACATAAAAGAAGGCAAGAAAGAGGGGAAGGGGAATGGGAGGTGAGGAGGTACCCAGAGCAGAGGCATCTTGGTCTGTGGAGTTGAAACCAGGCAGGGCAACAGATGCAAAGTGGAGTGAACTGAGTCCAGTTTCTGCCTCTATAAAAGAAGGCATTGGGAGGAGTTTGATGATGTGACTCCAGTCCTCCAAGAGAGGAGAGAAGAGGGAGGGAGGTCTTATTAATTAAGGCTTGAGTTGGCAGAATGATGGCGAGTCTAAAAGTGATGAGCTTATCCTAGGAGGGGATCTCGTTCTCTGGAGTTGAAACCATGCAAGGCAGCTGATGCAAAATGGAATCTTATGAGTACAGAGAATGCAAAGATGAAAGATATTGGCAATGAATTGGATCCCATGTGAAAAATCAGAAGGCAATTTGGATTTTATATGTAAAATGTGAAGACAATTTAGTGCTAAATTAAATGGTACTTTTTAAACTTATTTCTTTAGAGCTTTATAGTTAGCAAAGCAATTTAACATAATATTCCATTTTCTCCTTTCAACAACTCTGTGAAGTAGTAAAGTATTACTGTCCCTCCTTTTAGAAATAAAGAAACTGAGACTCAGAAATGAAATGACTTGATCAAAATCATCCAGTTCATAAATGATCAAGATCTTCTGATCCCATTCTTCTGAGATATATGGGCTTCAATTCAAATCTTGCTTCCGACATTTACTGGCTTTTTTTTACCATCAACAAGTCATTTCACTTCTCAGAGTGTCACTTTCCTTATTTCTGTAGTGGAGATAATAGTATCTGTACACCTACCCTGCAGGATTGTTAAGGAAAGTACCTTTCAAATCATAAAGCACTATCTAGATGTGGGTTGTTAATATTAATATTATATCTAACTTGACATTGTTAGTACAAACAAAGATTAATGAAAGGAGAGATTACATAAAAAGCTTTAAAGGAGAGGTAAGAATGTTAGATGGTCTTTGAATAGTTTAGATGTAAATAAATGGAAGTAGAGAGGAAGGAGCCTCCTGGTAAGCTGAATAGCATGAGCAAAGGTAGGGATACCACTACCACCACCAGTACTACTACTATTACTACTACTACCATTTCTGTCCTAAGCACTTTACAAATGCTATCTCAGTTAATCCTTACAACAACCCTGGGAGGTAGCTGCTATTATTATTGCCATTTTACAGTTGAGTAAACTGTGACAAACAAGTTAAGTGAATTGCCCAAGGTCACACAGCTAGTAAGTATCTTAGGCCTGTTTTGAACTCAGGTCTTCCTGACTCTAGGCTCAGCACTCTATCCACTGTGCCACCTAACTGACCACTTGAAGGTAGGAAGAAGCATGATCCATGTGGAAAGAATGATGAGACCTGACTAGGTTGGAGAGTAATATGGAAATAAGATAGAATTAGGTAGTGTGAATCTGGGTTATGAAGGTTCTTTAGCACTGTCATGTTGGTATGTGCTTGGTGATGATGCGCGGAGGATCAGAATGGACTAGGACTTAGAGAGGACAACCAAGTCAGAGGGATCTGGGAGATACTGTGGGTCTAGGCAGTCAGGCAGAGTTCGGAGTCATGGGGTCAGGGGTTGGAAGATCAACCACCTAGTCTGCCCTGTTTTATGTTGCTTGCTGAATGTGGGAGGCCTAGGACCTAAAGATGTTCATTGTAGCTAAGAGGTCAGAGGTCAAAAAATGTCTTTCACCAATTGGGGCAAGGATAGAAAGACTGGAATCATCTCATAGCATTTCTCCCATAACGAAATATACTAACCCTTATTTGAGGGTCCATTATTATGAAGATTCAGAAAAGAAAACTGTTGCTCCCAAACTTCTTGGCACTGTCAAATGGTTCAATATCAGAACTGATACTTTGTCAGTGGAAATACCATTAAAGAAAAGGCATTACTGTCTGCTTTATTGCTGTACCCTAGTGATATGAGACCTTTCCATCTAACTTGCAGCTGAAACATTCCGTGTATGTTGTCTTCTCCATTTGAATAGAAGCTTATTGAGAGTAAGGACTATCCCTGCTCTATTTCCATTTGTGCCCTAGCATTCTGCCTAGTACTTTGCCTATAGTAAATGTTTAATAAATACTTCATATATTCATTTATTCATTATATCAGAATTGCTACAGGGCAAGTCCCAGATTTTTTATCACTGAATAATGGAGGTGCCCCTAGATCCACTGGGAATCAAGAATATTGTTTCCCATAGGAAAAAAATAATATATCCCAATCCATGGAAATGGTCATTTCATTTGAAGAGGGAAACATGGAACACCATATATGTTGGAAAAGAAGCACCATTTTGGTTTGGTTTGGTTTGGTTGTCATCCTTCATTTTCGAAGACGGCCAGAATGACATCACTATGTTGGAGTCAAGATACAGTGTGTCTGACTGTGGCTAATCAGACCAATATGAGCTCAGAAGGTTCTACCACAGGTCAGGCACAAGTAGTCCATATGAATATTTGGAGTGGAGATGTCTCTAAATTTGCACATCTCACATTTCTTTTTGAGCTACTATAATTCTGCTTTGTTCATAGAATGCAGTTCCTCTTTGATGTGGGCATTCCATGCTGGGCAGTCCTTTGCCATTGTCTACCATGTCGTGCAATTGATTCCAAAGTTCTTCAGAGAAATCTTGAGAGTGTCCTTATATCACTTCTTTTGATCTCCATGTGAGCATTTGCTTTGTGTGAAGTCTCCATAGAGTAATCTTTTAAGCATATGTACATTTGGCATTCAAAACACATGACCAGCCCATTGGAGTTGCACTCTCTGCAACAGAGTTTGAATGCTTGGCAGTTTAGTTTGAAAAAGGACCTGAGTGTCTGAGACCTTATCTTGCCAGGTGATCTTCAGAATCTTCCTTAGACAATCCAAATAGAAGTGATTCAGTTTCCTGGCATGTCCCTAGTACACTGTCCAGGTTTCACAGGCATACAACAATGAAGTCAGCACAATAGCTCTATAAACCTTCAGTTTGATAGGCAGTTTAATACCTCTTCTCTCCCACACTTTCCTTCAGAGACTGCCAAATGCTAAGCTAGTTCTGGCAATGCATGTGTCAACCTTGTCTTCTATGTGTACATCCCTGAAAAGTATATTTATCCACAGTATTCAATATTTCTCTATTTGCTATAACCAGTGGTTTCACATATGCATCGTGTGGTGCTGGCTGATGGAGAACCTGTGTTTTCTTGGTATTGATAGGCCAAAATTAGCACAAGCAGCAGAGAATTGATCCATACTTTGTTTCAGAGGCTGCATTTAGCTGCACAACAGAATTGATCCATACTTTGTTTCAGAGGCTGCACTGAGTTGCACAATCATCTATGAACAAAACATCGCATACCAACTCTTTCCCTCCACATTAGTCTCGGCTTGCAGCCTTTTCAAGTTGAAGAATTTACGGTCAGTGTGGTAGCTGATCTTGATGGCGTTTTTGTCCTCTTCGAAGGTGTCTGATGACATTGCTGGAAACATCATGCTAAAAAGCATGAGAGCAAGCATACATTTACTCCATTGGTGACTGGAAAAGTGCAAGAGCATTGTCCATTCTCCAATACCATTGCAAGCATGCCATTATGAAATAGACATACAGTACTGATAAACTTCTCCGGGCAACCAAATTTTGACGTAATTTTCCATAAACCCTCATGACTGACAGTATCAAAGGCCTTGGTCAGATCAATAAACCTTGTGTACAGTCCTCTGTTCTGCTTCTGACATTTCTCCTGGAGTTGCAGGCAGCAAACACCATATTGACTGTTCCTCGGCCCTTTCTGAAGCCACCATGGTTCTCAGGTAGATGACCATCTTCCAGGTGAAGGATTAGCCTATTAAGGGGGCCTCTGGTGAGAATCTTGTCAGCAATGACTAAGAGAGAGACACCCTCTCCCATGTGATTATTACAGAACAACCTATTTTATTTACCTTTATAGATGTGGACTCTAAAGCATCCTTGAACTCCTGAGGGATAACCTCCTCTTGCCATATAACCTGGAAGATTTCAGTCAGCTTTTGTATAAGCAGTGGTGGATCCCCTGCCTTGTAAATATCAGCTGAAATAGAATTAGCACCAAGCATTTTACCACAGGAGAGGAGCCTAATGGCATTCAAAGCATCTTCTTCATTTGGAAGTTCAGCTAGAGAGGGATTGATTTCAACCTGAGGTATATAGTCAGTGGCTTCAGTGTTGACTGATGACTGCTGAACGCTATGGAAGTGTTCAGACCATTTCTCCAGGATCATGTTATTATCACTAATCATTGTGGCTCCATCAACACTTAGTAGTTTGTGCCATAGATTTGTGGTCCATAAATAGCCTTCAGGGCATCATAAAAGCGCTCTGGATTGTTACTATCGGTATAGAACTGAATTTCATCTGCCTTCTCACTGGAATCCTATATGTTGCTAAACTTTGCTTGCATTTTACTCCTGATGGAGTTAAATACTGCCTTCTTAGAGACAGATGAACTATCCTGCTGGTAAATCCTGTGAAGTTCTCGTTTTTCATTTAGCAGCTTCTGAATTTCCCCATCATTTTTATCAAACCAATCTTGATGTTTGCTAGTGTTCTGGCCCAGATGAGTAAATGTAATAATGTACACCAAATCTCTGAAAGCTACCCACTCTTTTTCTGCTCCACTGTTGCCAACCACATCTTGAGTCAGCTTTCCCTTCACATTAGCAATGAACATTCCCACTGGAGAAGCACCCTAATCTGTTCACATTAGTCTTCTGGTAGTCATCTTGTCTTGGGGCAACCACTTTGATAAAATGTAAATATTTAGCTTAGAGAGGATAAATCTATGACTGGTCCAGCATTCTACACCACACGTTTCCTTTGTCACTCTCACATCCTGTCTGTCTCTTCTCCTTACAATTACGTAGTCTGTTAAATGCCAATGTCTGCTGCATGGGTTCATCCACAGAATTTTATTGCATTTAGGTAAATGGAAGATAGTGTTGGTGATAAGAAGGTCATGAGATACACAAGTCTTCAGCAGTAAGTGACCATTGCTGTCATTGTTTCTGACTCCATTCCTCCCAAGGACTCTCTGCCATGTCTGGTAGTATGTGCCTACTTTTGCATCAAAGTCACTTAGAGTTATAAGCTTGTCCTCTTTCAGCAGACTGATGATAAGTGTCTCCAGGTCTTCATAAATTTTTTCTTTGACCTCATCAGGGTTTGTCATGGTGGGAGCATATGTACTGCTGATAGTGGTATGGCACTTTCTGGCAAGTAGCAATTGCATTGTTATGAAGTTGTCATTTACTCCTTTTGATAGGCATACAAGCTTGTTGTCTAAATTAGTTTTGATTGCAAAACCTACACCAGCTTTACAACACCAACCTTCACTGTGGCCACTTCAGAAAAACATGTATCCAGTTCCATCTTTGGTAAACTGGTCTTCATTTGCCAGCCTCATTTCACTTAGAGATGGTGTTTGGATGCAATACCTGCTGAGTTCTTTTGCAACAAGAGCTGCTCTTCTTTCAGGGAGACATGGAATGCCAGATACCTGGGAAGGAAGTACCATTAGAAGAACTCTGAGGGACCTTTCACCACCTAGATTCCATGATTCTAAAACATGAGACCTACTGAACTTTGTTTGGATTGGTGGGTTTATGGACTGATGGTATTGATTGACGAAGCAATTCAGCTACTCTAAGGTCCCATCAAACTGCTTAGGCAGTAGTAGAGCTTTGAAAAGGGTCTAAGACCTAGGCTGGAGAAAAAGATACCAGTTAATAAGCGTGCCCATTGTGTATACTCCTCATTCTTCAGTGTGGCACATTTATGCCAAAGCACATACTGGCTAGTAGGCAGGTTCATGGCAACTGCAGCTGGGGCCAAGAAAGAAGGCATTACAATACTGTTACAATAGGGGCTCAGTGGCAGTGGGATATGACTCAGGAATGGTACAAGACTGAGGGTCAACCTAAATAGGAGGGATGATCAAATGATAGGATCATTTCTAGGTCAGTCAGAGACTGATTCCCCATCCCTTGGTCCAGAGGGATCAGGAACAGCATAGATGGAAAAAAGATGGCCAGAGTTGGAACGTTAACAGTTCACTGGATGTCACTCTGGTGCCTCCACAGTTTTCAAAGATATGTAATCCTGGACTTTTGAATCAGCTGCAAGATATTCACCTCCTCTCCTTATCTCCCTTCTGTCTGACTTTAAAGAAACAAATGCTACATTTGGAGTTAGAGCACCAGGGTTTGAAACCTAACTTTGCTATTTATTCCCTGTGTAACCTTGGAAATTCATCTCACTGGGCCTCAGTTTCTTCATCTTTAAAATGAAGAGTTGTGTTAGATGATCCCCAAGTCCCTTACAGCTTTTAAGAATATCATCTCTTTTTAAACCATTTTAAAATGCCCCATGTCATATATGTTTGATATAAGTGATGCTGGAATCTTATTGGAAGTCAGTAAGTTATAAATTCTAAATCAATTGCTAATTAAATTTTATCAGACACTACTTAGTCTAATCCTGAGTCTCTATTAAGTCTTGAGTAAAACATTCAATTCATGCTGAACTTTTCTGGCATTTCCAGTTTCTTGAGATCTGTCCATGGTTCTGAGACCACTAGTCATCTTGGCATCAAAATTTTTTGTATTTCCTCTCATTAAAGGGATGGCTTTACTGTGCATTCTGTTTCCTTTGGACTTCTTGATCCAATCCTTGGGCTTGTCCATGGCTCATTCTTGGTTTCAGTAGGTGTTTTTAAAAATCCATTAGTTTCCTTTGTAGTTGAGCCATTTCTGGCAATGGTCTTAGACTGCAATAGTTCTCTGTAGTCTCATCATTTTTATTCTACAGGCAGAAAAAGAAATCAGTCCTGCCCACATATCATCTGTATTTTCAGCATAAGTTCTGATCATTACTATCTTTTTCTCCAGATGAGAGCTATTTTTCTATCAGCTTTCAATTCCATGATCTGCAAAGCCATGCAGTAGCATCAAGTCCACAATTCACTCTTAAGAAACTTTGTTTAGCATTATATTGAAATCAAAGCACTTGTATATCTATCTGTTTAACCTACAGGCCTTATCTAAAAAAGGAAATGAGGTTAATTTAAATGATTAATTCCTAACCCATGTTGGCTCCTAGTGATCAGTTCATTCTTTTCTAAATACCCATATATTTAATAGTGTGTTCTAGAAATTTGGGGATTTATGATAAATTTGGCAATTCCCAGGTTCTGCCCTTTTCTCTTTTTTGGGAATCAGCATAATATTTTCTCATTCCTAGAGGCAGATGGTGGCACTGTAAATTCAACATTGGGCCTGGAGCCGGGAAGACCTGAGTTTAAATTCAGCCTTAGAACTTACTGGTTGCATGACCCTGGGCAAGTCTGTTTGCATCTGGAATGCTAATAATAATAATAATAATAATAATAATAATAATAATAATAATAATAATAATAATAATAGCGCTTAACCTAGCAGAGTTGTTGTGATAATCAAATGAGATAATCTTTCTAAAGGCACTCAGCACAGTGCCTGACACATAGTATATACTATCTGAATGCTTGTCCATCCTCCCCACATTTCTATTCTTTTGTTGCCTCCTTTGTTATCCAACTCCAGCTTTCTAGGGTTCTAGGAATACCATCAGTGGGTGCCATTGATGTAACATTTGAAATTTCTTTTAGTGCCTAAAATCTAATACTTTTCTATCTAACAAGCTTTCTTCTTTAATTTTTTTTCTTCATCCTTTGAAGGTAGTGCTTTTGCTATTCCTGACTTCAAGAGGATGCTTAAATTTATTCATTAAACACTAATTCTTCTTGATCTATGATGCCTATGGAATAAATGTGTGTCAGGTGAATGTTAAAGAATATTGATTTCCTTTAAAACTCCTGGGACAGAGAGGACAGGTTGATAGGTTGGCAAGGGGAAAGTGTATATGTGTATATATGTGTGTGCACACGGATACATGCATTTGGGGTTGGGGGGTTAGGGATAAAGGTTTGGCACTTGTGACTAGGAGTGACTAGTTAATGTAAAATACCAGAGTAGCCTGGTTCAGTCTCCTTATTCTGCATTTCTTTTGCATCTGCTGTCAGTAAACCCTTCACTATTAGCTATGCATGGTTTCTCTTGCTTAGGAATGTACAGGCATTCCATGGTTTATTTTTTTATAATGTTGCAATAAAAAAGTTTAAGGAGCCCCCTACAGTGCTCTTCTCAGCATGAGGAAACCTCCCAGAACAGTGCCTTATGTCCCATGGCCACTCAACAAAAGAAGTGCAAACAAATGGACTCCAGGCCCAGGAAACTGGTGTCCTGACTGTGGTGAGAGTCAATTTCTTGCAGTTCAACAAGGCAGTTCAGCTGGAGAGGTGGAGGACCTTGTTTCCCTCAGTGTCAACCCCACATAGAACCAGCGCCAAGAATAAAAATCTTTCAAGTTCAGATTGTTGGATGGAAGACAATTTCTGAGCTCTGTGAGATTTAAGTTGTTTTTAATTCCCTTAGTTGTCCTAGAGGCATACAAGAAGCACTCATTGTACAATGTAGGCTCACTTTGAGCTAGCAAAACACTTTTAAAATTAAATATTTTCTCCTAATATAACTGGTTAAAAAAATGGAAAACTGGTAGAGAGAAGTTTAAAATGTTAGTAATAATGCCAACCACAAGCAGATTCCATAAGCAGGCTTTTTCCTGGTACTTTGAATAGAGAATATCCATGAATAAATCAATGAAAAAGTGTAACTAAGAGCTTACTTTGTGCCAAGCACTGTGCTAAGTGCTCAGAATACAAACAAAAAAGCAAAGAGAGTTTCTGCCACTCCACAAGTTTAAATGATAATAGGAATAGAGAATACACAGGGCAGGGCAGTGGGCAGGAAAGGGTTTTTGGTTTAGAAAATTAGGGGGATAATTAGCAGAACTATGTGGAAGTAGACTGACATGGAACCATATGGAAGTAAATTGACAAGTACTTTCCAGTAAAGATGCCAGGACTGATTTGATTATGGTTCCAGAGCTAGAAAAAGGGGGACCATGGGAGAGAGTCTGGCCTCTGGCCAGAAGATGTCTGAGTGAAATGAACCATGGAAAGAGGAGCCAGCCTAGTTATAGTGGACCCAGGAGACACTCACTAATGCCACCAGCCTTCCATTGGTGGAGCCCCCGAGTTAGAGCTTCTAGTCTGAAGGGTTAAGTCCTCCAGAACACAGCTTGAAGTTATAAGTGGAAGAATATATGGAAAGCTCCTGATTTCTCTGACCTGCAGGCCGGGTATTATAAAGCTTCATAAAGTAACTCTCCATGGGTTCATGGAATCACAAAATGTTAGAGATGGAGGAAGCTTCAAGATCCCTTAATGTAATCCTTAGAGTAAAGTCCAAGGGAGGGAAGTGACTTGGCCAAAGTCATATAGTTTGTAGGTGGTACATTTGGGACTATCTCCTGACTCCACATCTAGTGTTCTTTCCACTATATCAGTCTACCTGGAATGAGTGGAGAATTTGTTTCTCTAAGCCCCAGAAATTGAAGTTGTTTCCTTTGTGTATCTGTAAAGGCTATACTGATGTACCTACAGAATTTGAATGGGGAAATTATCATGTACAAAGAAAATGCACCACAATCCAAAGTTAGGCTTTATTCTGAATATATTTGAACTAAAAAAAATATTCAGTGTGTATTCTAGGCTTGCATATAACATTAATCTAGACTGTATTCTTGAAAAGTTGAATTTGTAAAAATCTTTTTTGAGGTGGAAAAAGCTTAAGGTACCTAAATGTGAAAAAAGGATTCTCTATTATTCAGCAAAGCTCTGTATTACATGGAATGGATAGAAAGTGATGTCTTTTCATTTTACTGGGATTTAACTACGTTTCATTCAGATTATAAAAGGAACAGGAAGACCACAAAAGATTTGGTTTGCATTGCACCCCAAAAACTTGGCATATGATGTATCGTTTAGTGGAAAATTCAACAACAAAAACCTTATTTATGCTATTTCAGCACATCTCTGCTGTTGTTTTCTTGCTCTAGAAATTTGGTATGTTCTAAATATGACCTTGATATTTTCCCAAGTAGGACATTGAAAGGGATTGGATTTTTTATGGACTTGCTCACTTTTTAAATGGGGTAAGGAGAAGGTGGAACAGGAGAGGGCAGGCTGTCATTAACTAACTGATAGCAAACAAACCCTAAAAGCTGGGTATATAAATGCAAAAGTGAGATGGTCCTTGCCCTCAAATAGCTCACACCCTAATAGAAGAGATACCACATATAGGAGAGTGATAGTCAAGAAGTGTTTGGGTTTGGAAAGATACAGGAATGGTAAATGGAGCCAGAGGGGAGTTCCATGACATGCCCTTTCCAGGGAAAATGGCACTCTTCTGAGTCCTTGAGAATTAGCAGGGCAAATGTCAAGAAGATGACTGGGGCCAGATAGATATACTGTCATATATTTTTGTTTAAAAACTGCGTGTTCTGATGGAAAATGCTATCCACATCCAGAGAAAGAATTATAGAGTCTGAATGCAGATTGAAGCATATTCTTTTCTCTCTTTTTTTTTTGTTTTTTCTTTCTTGTGGTTTTTCCCGTTTGTTCTAATTCTTTTTTCACAAGATGACTAATGTGGAAATATGTTTAATGTGATTGTACATGTATAGCCTATATCAGATTGCATGTCATCTTGGGGAGGGTGGAGGAGAGGGAAGGAGGAAAATTTAGAACTCAAAATCTTATAAAAGTGAATGTTGAAAACTAAAAATAAATAAATTTAAATGTTAAAGAAAATAAATAAAATTAATATTTTTTTCTGAAATGAGTAAAATTTTAAAAGGGACAGCTCCTTCAAAAACGGCTGCTGACAAGGTCTGTATCAGAAGTCAGAAAGCAAAATTGCAGAAGTGAACAAAAAAACAATTATGTGTTCATTTCAGGCTTCTTGATCAGAGGGAGAATTGAGTGACTTACTTGGAAGCCGATTTCAATGAAATCTCCTTTCCTTTTGGAAGAGGACTTCCGTAGGAATTTACACTGTAGAAAAATGGTGTGGTAGAATATGGAAAGAGCCTTAGGCTGCAAATATAATACCTGGCTCCAAGGCCCAATCCCAGCTGTTATTAACTAAGTAGAGAAGTCATGGGATCTCTCTAAGTCTCAGTCACTGCAGATGGGGATGCTAATATAACATATATTTCACAGCGTGGTTGTGAGGAAAATGCTTTGTAGATCATTAATTTACCTCATCTGTAAGTTTGTTTTTTGTTTTTGTTTTGGTGAGGCAACTGGGGTTAAGCGACTTGCCCAGAGTCACACAGCCTAGTGAGTGTCAAGTGTTTGGTCTGAGGTCAGATTTGAACTCGGGTCCTCCTGACTCCAGGGCCAGTGCTCTATCCACTGTGCCACCTAGCTGCCCCTCATTTGTAAGTTTGAAGTAAGTTTATGGTTCATATCAAAGATCTGTGGTTTGATCAGTGGTGCTATTCTCTGTGGCTAAACCTAAAAGGATTTGTTCTGTGAAGTTTGGATTCAGTCCAAAGGCTGCCCTTGAGGACCTAGAAGGACACGTGTGGCCTTGAAGCCACAGATTCCCCACCCCTGGGCTAAACCATAAAGCATCATAGAAAGTATGAGTTATTGTTATTATTATTATTTTTATTATCATCAGCCCTTAATGCATGTATACGGTGGGCACAACTGCTGATAAAAAGCCTTGAAAGTTCCTGATCCCTACACTAGACAAATTCTTTTCAGTTACCTCTATTTATAAGCCTCCATTGTAGCACAGCATATAGAGCACTTGGTTCCTGAACCAAGAGAACCTGAGTGGAAAACCAGCCTCAGATATGTACCAGCTATATGACCCTGGATGAGTCACTCTACCTCCATCTGTCTCTCTCTTTCCTCATTTGTAAAATGGGGATAATAATAGCACCTCCCTCCAAGGGTTGTGAGGATAAAGTGAGATGACATTTGCAAAGCTTTAAGGCGCTAGTATTATTAGCAGGTTGTTATTGGCCAGTCAGTGGGACCTAATTGGGCTCGAAGTTTTTGACTGTGCGGGTTGGAGGGCAGAACAGCTCCACGGGGGAATAGTAACCTTCATCCAGAAAACTTTCTTGGGAATGATGTTGACATTTGTCAGTTTCTCTTTTTGCTTTTAGGATCAGGAAAGGAGATGAGGCAGTACTAAATGTGTAGAGAATCCTTCTGGAGTCCTGCCTGGATGGGAGATGGATCAAGACTCCCTTCTAGAGACAGGCTGATTGTAAACCATATTCCAGTAACCTAAGTAATGATCCCCTATCTCTAGCCTTGTCTCTAGTAACCTTACACCAGACATTCTTAACCTTTTTGTGTGTTGCATAACTCTTTGACAGTCTGAGGAAGCCTAGGAATCTCTTCTCAGAAGAATGTCTTTAAATGAACAAAATAAAATGTGTAGGATTATAAAGGAAGCTAATTATATAAAAATACAGTTATCAAAATATTTTAAAAACAAATTCACAGACCCCCCCCCAGGTTAAGGACTCCTGATTTACAGAGAAATTGCTGACCCCCTCATCTTGAATTTAATTTATATTTAATAAGGGGATTGGATTTCGGAGCCCTCCAAGGGTATGTGTTCCTGTTAGCTTCCTTCTCAACTCTAAGCTTTTACTGATTAGGGGACTTTGACATTGAAAGATTAGGTAAATTAAACATCGTTATTTTTATTATCGGGTGTCTTTGATCAGAGGTGTCAAACTCACAGCCTGCAGGAACTAGATTAAATTGCAGTTGGGAGATAGTTAACAAAATAAATAAAAATGCAAGATAGATTAATGTTACTTTGTTGTTTTCTAAGTCAACATATAGACCTCAGGGATCACTTTCTATTTGAGTTTGATGGACTGGACTGGGTAGTAATAGGTATGATGCTGCTGCCCTGTTCTAATAGTTCTCCTGACCCATTTGGGTGGTCTGGGCTTATTCCCTTTTGGGTTTTTTGGGGGGCTAGGCAGTGGGGTTAAGTGACTTGCCCAGGGTCACACAGCTAGTAAGTGTTATGTGTCTGAGGCAGGATTTGAACTCAGGTCCTCCTGAATCCAGGGCCAGTGCTCTATCCACTGCGCCACCTACCTGCCCCCGGTGTGCGCTTGTTCTCAAGAGTTAACTTTAACTTGAAATCTAGTTGCATTTGTAGGAACTACCTTTGAGGGTAGAGCTAGAAGGCAGTCTGTTAAATCAAGAAAGTTATTGTGGAGTGAGAAGCCTATTTAGAGAATCTGAGGAGTATATTGTTAAGTTTTTCACAACCAGCTCTTGAAAAAAAATCTATGCAAGACATGTTTTTAAGTCTAATCTGCATTATTAATATTTTTTAAGGCTAGACCATCAACAAAATGATAAATCAAGTCTTGATTTGTAGTGCTTGCTGCTTCCTGACATGTAAATGTTGACACTAAAAATTTAACTCTGGAGCTGACTCCAGCACAACCCCTGAAAGGACTTGGGGCAACATAGAAGGGGGAAAATGGTATCTGTTATCCTGTGCCTGAGACATAGTCAACCTGCTGGCTTATCCCCATCACCATTGTTGCTTCCTGTTCCCCCAAAATAAAAAGATAGATAGATAGATAGATAGATAGATAGATAGATAGATAGATAGATAGATAGATAGATGCATGCTTTGGTAGATTTACTATCTCATTGGCATCAGGTACTCCCTCCACTGATTAAGATTGCAACTCATTTATGCCTCCACATCTTGTACAATTCTTGTACATGCCCTCCCTTAGCTTCTCTGTGGAAGAACTACCAAAGCACTGGAGGCCTTCCTTTGGGTCTGTTAATATTTGGTGGATGTCAGTACAACCTTACGTTGTCCATCTCTTCTATTTCCCCGTTTTGCTGCATTTAACCAACATTCCTCCTTTTCCAGGAATATGCATCATGAACGATATCTTCTATACTCCTTCTTGTGTACTGGTCATAGTTAGTAATATGCTACATGGTACTACACAAGTAACATGCTTAGACCACCCGTACATTGAAATAAAAAGGTCACTGGGGGCCAAACCAGAGCAGGTATTTAAGCTAAAAGGGCTAGATGCTAAGGGCTAATGTGGCTACCTTACAACTTGAAGCTTATGACAATTGTCTTGAAGATCATAGAAGGTAAGATGTTAGGACAGGTTGGGATTTCAGAGCCTTGTAGGCTGTAAAAGCCATAGGCAGAGGGCCCTTAGGCTCTTACCATTTGGCTCTTGCTTCAGGCATTAAAACCTCACATTTTATAACTAGGAGAATGTCGTTGCTGAGTCATTTCCATTGGGCCCAATTCTTCGTGACTCTGTTTTCTTGGCAGGGATGTTAGAGTGGTTTGCTATTTACTTCTCCAGCTCTTTTTACAGATGAGGAAACTGAGGCAAACAGGGTTAAGTGATTTGCCCAGGGTTGCATAGCTAGTAAACATCTGAGGCCAGATTTGAACTCAGGAAGATGATTCTTTCTGACTCCAGACCTGGTGTTCTATCCCCTGTGCCACCTACATGTCCAGGATAGTGGTTAGAGATATCAATAAAATTTTATTTTAAAAACCACAAAGAAGAACGTTACTGGTAAGTAAATAATATAGACAATAAATGACATAGAAAACTTGAGGAAGCAGTGGTCAGTGTGGATCTGGAAAGGTCTGACAGTGATACTGAGCTGTCCCATGAAAGAGGAGTAGGATTTCTGTTGGCTAAAAGCATGAGCAGATATCATTTTGGAAAAATGTGAAATACAGTGCGGGATGAAATGTGGTTTTTTTTAAAAATGCTATGTGATTCTTTAACTTAGTGAAGGCATAAAAATTACCATAATTGTATTTCAATAATTCAAAAGATCAGTGATTCTTCAGTGTGGCTGCTCCCTTCCCTAATAATATAGATTGTAGGGGCAGCTAAATGGTGCAGTAGGTAGAGCACCGGCCCTGGAGTCAGGAGGACCTGAGTTCAAATTTGGCCTCGGACACATGGTACTCACTAGCTGTGTGACCCTGGACAAGTCACTTAACCCCAATTGCCTTACAAACAAACAAATAAAACAAAACAAAACCATATAAAAATAATAATATAGATTGTACACCTTCCACGCTTTAGTATATAGTCTTCTTCAGTTCATATAGTCCAAAAAAATTCATCATTTGGTGTCTAACCTTCTGATGAAAGCAATTATTTTATATTAATTCACAAAAAAGGGTTGGGTTGATTATAGTTTTCACCAAACTTGCCAGTGATCTGCTAGACTCTGTAGGATACCAAGTGACTTAACCTATAAAAGAGAAAGAATAGGCTAAGGCTAATAAAAATGGGATATTCTAAATTTCAATATGAGCCTGTGATTTGAAGAATATTGCCACGTTCTCCTTCCCCACTGTTCTAGAAAGAAGTGTGGCTCAGTGGAAAGAACACTGGATTTGAAGTCAGAGAACCTTCGTTTGATTCCTAGCCTTGCCATTATTATCTGTATGTCTTGATATAAGCTACTTAGTCTTACTGAAACTCAGTTTCTTCCTCTATGAAATGGGGGAGTTGGGATTAAGTGACCTCTGAGGTCCCTTCAGGATCTAAGTCTATGATCCTATGACTTTAGTCCTTTAAACAAAAAAGGATTCTCAATGTAGTTATATGGAAAATGAAGGCGTAATTCAGAATATATGCTTTTAAGAAGTTTTTCGCTGCAGGAGAGTGATTCTTGTCTTTGTTTATCTTTGTTGGGAGGAAAGAAAAAGTTCAGAGTTTACAAGATACCTGTCCTTTGACTTCCTGGAAGAAAAATAAAGTCTTACCATGTTGAGGAACAGAGGAAGTTATAATCAATTTCCAAATGCACCTTTTCTAATAATAACAATAGCAGCTACCATTTATATAGCCCATTTAAGGCTTACACATATTATCTCATTTTATATTTTTCATAACTCTTATTTCCCTCCATGTTTACAGACAACTTCAGCAACAGCAGGCCGAACTTGAAGTACACCAGAGAGATGGATTGTCGTCATATGACTTATCTCAGGTGAATTTTGATATAGCTCTTTATTGATCTTTAAAGCAGTGATGGAACACCTCCAAGCTGTATGTCAGAATCATTCCTATACTTAAGTTTTATCTTTCCTAAGGGATGATATTGCTTTGGCCACCCTTATTGTGCCAGAGAATGATTTTCTTCTGGTAGGGTACTCTGGCAGTACCATTCAGAAGTGAACCATCACAGATTTAAAGATTGGAGCAGATGAAGAACTGGAAACACTAGTGAATCATCTCACTTGTGTTTCCAGTAATAAGGGTAACAACAATTGCTTAATGTGAAGTCCAAGCAAAGTGCTACAAAACAATTTTTATCTTCCCACATTAGAATCTACTTAGCACCTCATTTGCACAACTTTATCTCTTCTGTCTTCCCTTTTTCCATATCTCTCTGCCTAATCATATATTTCTTTTTCCTCTTCTCCCTCCATCTCTCTCTGTTCTCTCTCCTCTACTCCCATCTGCACTTTTAAACTGACTGCACACAACATGGAACCGAAGTGTCTCTTTTGAGTATTTGTTGTATTTATAACTTTGTGTTCCCACTTCATAATTTTAAAAGTAAACAAACTGAGCATTTGGTCTTTTTCTCTCTAAGGGGGAAAAACATACATGAAGCTGTTTTTCTTAATCCTTTGTTTCCCTTACTTGACTATGAGTTTTTCCTGTGGGTAAATAGCGTTCAGGAAAAAAAAATATTCTTGACAATTGTTTAAAGAATAAAATAATACCAATGTCCAGAAGAAGGATCAACCTAAGGACAAAGAATTGACAATTGTTAGTAGCCACTATAGAGAGATTGTCTGTGTCAAGTTATAGGAATGTTGTCATTTTCTTTCTTATATTTTAATAGGTACCCGTCCCGAATATACCAGCTAATGTTCACGAGACCGGAAAGCCAGTAGAAAAGGCAGACACAATCTTTTCCCAAGAAAGAGATCCTCGGTTTGCAGAGATGTTTGCAGGAATAGCTGCGTGTAAGTGGCCATTAGAATTCTTTTTTATTTAATTTTATTTTTGTAAGCAATAACTGTTAGAAGAGCTATCACTGGTGACTCAGAATTCTGCTCCTAGAAAGCACAAGATGTGACCATAAAGTTCATTCTCCACTTAAAACAGTAAGATGACCATAACTTTTCATTAGGAATGGGGGAAAAAATGGATGGAGAATTTGAATCTCTCACAATCGGTACTTTTTGTTTTGGCTGCCTGGCCAGATAAACAAATAACCAAGGTTTTCAAAAGAAAGTTACAAGGGATAGTTTATTCGTCATCACAGCTGGCCAGATTTACAGCTTTGTTGGGTACCCTTCAAATAGCAACGGGGATAATTAAATTGGTTAGAATCTTCCATGGATTTTCTCAAGTCACTTGAGGTGAGAGCAGTTGTCCAATAGGACCAGCTGTGAAGCAAAGATTTGCTATAGCTTGACAGCTCCAGAGATGGTTTTAAGGAAACTCCCAGGCAAAAATTCTTCAGTTTTATGGATGTCAGCAAGATTTGCTCAGATCAGGGGGGAAAGCCATCCTTCTGCTTCAGCACTGGAGTTCTTGTGTGACAAGGACAAATTAGTGCTGTCTTTTTGCCAAATTAGTTTTCCAAAGACCATGCCACATTTCCTTTTTTTTTTTTTTGGAGAAAAAAAAATAAAAGATGGTTTTATATGTTGTTGTTGTTGTTTGGGAGATTTGGGAATCTTTATTTTGGGGGCTAGTTCTCTTCTTCCCTTTTGACACCAAAGTCTCTCTTTTTTCATCATCTCTTTTGGCTTTTTTTTTTTAAATAAACTCTGCTAAGTAGGTTGGAATGAAGGAGGAGATTCCCCATAGGGTCTCCCAGCAGGGGGCAGAGTTCCGGCCATGAGACATCCACACAACTTGACCTTTCCTTAACTGCCTGATCCCCATCACTTCTGTTATGTTTATTTGCTTGAAGGATTGAATGTTCTGGGACTTCTCCTGTTGTGAGAAAGGAACCCAAGCAGGGCAACTCAACTCCCACCCCAGGCTCCGGAGCCTGAAATGACAGGAGTCCAAGCAGGGTGGTTCAATTCTCTCCCCAGGCTCCGGAGCTTGAACCAGGACACTCTTGCTATAGTGGGGCTTCCAGAAATTCTGACACTGGAAGAGAATGGGTGGGGTCTCAGAGCCCAGCAGGCTCTCGGTTCAGCTGGAGGGCAAACCCCAGATTCTGATGAGTGCCAGTGTTCTTATATTCTACCCCAGTACAAGCTACAGTTTCTAAGACTGGTGCTGAGAGAACAGCTCATGAAACCTAATCAGGTGTTCTTAATTATTTGTTTAAGACTAAGAAGAGAAGTTTTCCCAGAAGACATGTGATAAAATGTCGAATAAAAATAAGAGGGAAGCTTTGAGTGTACATAGCTTTGGTACTTCTGACCTTAAAACTTTTTCCTCCTTGTAGTTTTATTTTTTTATTGGAAAAAAATTAGGGAAAAAAAAACTGGGTTGCAATAAAGGGCCAAAATCTTATTTCAGATCATAGGATTTAGAGCATGAAGTGACCTTTGAGATTATCTGTCTCAAACCTACTACCCACCTGTTTGACAAATTAGGAAATTAATGGTCAAGGGGAATCAAATTGCCCAAAATTATATAAGTAGTAAATAAAAGATCCAGGACTGAACTGTAGCCCTGATTCCAAATCTAGTGCTGAATCTGAAAGCCAGCACTATTTACAGGAAAGACTCACAAAATGCGTAATACTTCAGCGTACACAGAAATGTACTCTATTACCACACACGTGGTCCAGTTAAAAGAGCACCGAATGGAAGTCAGAGGGCCGACATCAAGCCGAGGTGTTAGTACCTAGTTACCCATAAGACCTTGGAGAAGTTGTCATAATGATGGTAGTTGTAATCATAGTCGTAATAGTAGTAATAATGAGATAACATTTCTAAGTGCTTAGCATGGTGCCTGGCACATAGTAATAGTAGATGTTATATAAATGTTAGGTGGTAGTAGTAGTAGTAGTAGTAGTAGTAATAGTAGTAGTTGTAGTAGTAGTAGAATATTATAAAGTGCTGAGCATAGTGCCTGGCACGTAGTAGGTCCTATATAAATGTTAGCTAGAAGTAGTAGTAATAGTAGTAGTAGTAGTAGTAGTAGTAGTAGTAGTAGTAGTAGTAGTGGTGGTGGTAAAACATTTATCTTATAGCATTTACATATACCACTTTTAAGGTTTTCAAAGTGCTTTACATGTTATCTTCACAGCAACTCTATGAGATAAATGCTATTATTATCTTCATTTTACAGATGCAAAAACTGAAGCTCAGAGGTTATAACTCATTTGTAAAAGTGAGGTGTAGGACTTCACAATCTCTGAAATCCTTTTTAGCTCTAGATAACAGTAGAGATTTAGAAGTGAAAAGGACCTTAGTCCAACCCCTCATTTTACAGATGAAGAAATTGAGGCACAGAGAGAGAGGTTAAGTCACTTTCCCAAGTGATTCCAGGTAAATTGGAGAGGTTAATAGCAGAGAGCCCCAATGTGCAAAGTTTTTTGGATGGGAAAATAGGAGAAATGAGGCCTGGAATTTTTACTAATATATGAAAGTGTATCTATTAGATCTTCAGACACTTTTTTTTTTCTTTTGCAATGACCCTGGAATTAGAAGAACCAGATTCAGGGGCCAATTCTGTCACTAATTTGAACTGACCAAAAGTCACTTAACCTTTCTGAGCCTCACCTTTCCTAATCTGTAAAATGAGGATAATACATTCAGTACCCACCTCAAGGAGTTGTTCTTAGGAAAACATTTTTTCTTTTTGGCTAGGCAATGGGGTTAAGTGACTTGTCCCACACAGCTAGTTAAGTGTTATGTGTGTGAGGCTGGATTTGAACTCAGGTCCTCCTGAATCCAGGGCTAGTGCTGCATCCACTGTGCCACCTAGCTGCCCCTAGGAAAACTCTTAAAGCACTTTATAAATATGGATTTACTGTTATTGCACCCAAAGTTTCAGGCCTTTTATTCTCACAAACTAGATTCTCAAAGGATAAAACCAAGTTGTATTTGTTAAAGATTACATATTGATATTAAGTGCCATAGTAAGTGGAATTATCAAATTATAATGCTAGAAAAATAAGTAGCAATTACTTATAGCACTTTAGGAATTACAAAGCACTTTATAACTATCTCATTTGATCCCTACAACAACCCTGGGAGGTAGATGCTTTTATTATTCCCCATTTCACAGATGAAGAAACTGAAGCAGGCATTAAGTGAAGTGACTTACCCAAGGTCACACAGCTAGTAAGTATCTAAGGCTGGATTTGAACTCAGGTCTTCCTGACTTCAGGTTCAGAATGCTATTCACTGAGCCATGTTTCAACAATTCAATAAACATGTATTAAGCTTGCTTCTATTATGTGGTAGGTGCTGAGGATACCAAGAAGAAATGAAAGAGGTGATCCAGCCCTCATAGAGGCTGCAGCCTAAAAGATTATATCTAACCCATCTGGCTTTGTTAGATGTCCATCTGGCTTGTAAAATTTTCTAGGAAAGTTACTCTTTAGTCTCCACTGATAGCCCAGTGTGGAAGCGCAGAGGTCCACTATTGCTTATTCATGACACACAGACTTGAGAGATTGTCTGTTCGGGCCATAACTACCTGAGATTTGAGGGGGAGAAGTTTTTTCTGGGTTTGGATCAGTCAGAGTTTAGAAATGAGAATTAAGGGTCCAAAGAAGTGCTCTCAACTGCTCTGAAGGGAAAGCCAGAATCCCTATTCATTCATTTCAATCCTGTCTCACTCTTTGTGACCCCATTTGGGATTTTCTTGGCAAAGATCCTGGAATGATTTTGGCATTTCTTTCTCCAGCTCATTTTACAGATGAGGAAACTGAGGCAAACAGAGTGAAGCGACTTGCACAGGGTCACAGAGCTAGTAAGTATCTGAGTCCAGATTTGAACTCAGGTCTTCCTGATTTCAGACCCAATGCTATCCACTGTGCTGTCTCTACCCCACAAGAATTTAGTACCATAGAATTGAGATCCAGGAGGGGCCTAAGAGGTCATTTAGTTAAGCCCCCTCATTTTCTGCATGGGGAAACGTAGGACCGCAGAGGTTAAGTGATTTGGCCAATGCTACTCAGGTGGTAAGTAGCAGTGATAGCATTCAAACTTCAGGGGGATCCCAAAGCAAACTCGTTCTTGGAACAGCAAGCGCGAGAGAGAGCGAGGCCTGCCTGAGGCATCTGGAGCAGCTGTGTTTCATGATCCATGGGGCAGTCTGGGAAGACTTGGTTTCTAGAAGTACCTTAGGGTTGGAGATATGGACCTGATGTTGAAACACAATCATCCACAGATACACCAAACCTCTCATTAGTAAGAAGGGGGGAATAAAATAGCACTGTGTTTGCCCTGGTTTTCTCATCATGACATTTGGCTTTTTTCTCAGTTTTTTCCCTTGCAACTAATTTAAATCCCTGCCACTACAATAGGCAAATTTTCCTTGGTTCTTGTTTCAGCTGAGACTGTCAAGAACCTCCCTTTTCTGTATAAGGTTGTTCCTGCATTTAAAGAAAACTATTAATGATCCTTATCCTTATATTTCTTTTCCTTTCTCTGGGCAGATTTGATTATGTACATATATGTAGGATTATTTCATCCATGCTGGAATTCTCTAACACTAAGTGGCAGCTAGGTGGCGCAATGGATAGAGTACACCAGGCCTGGAGTCAGAAAAACTCATCTTCCTGAGTTCAAATCTGGCCTTAGACACTTCCTAGCTGTGTGACCCTGGGCAAGTCACATAACCCTGTTTGCATCGGTTTCCTCATTTGTAAAATGAGTTGGAGAAGGAAATGGCAAACTACTCCAGTGTTTTTGCCAAGAAAACCCAAATGGGGTCACAAAGAGTCGGAAACAACTGAACAACTAACACTAACCATGAACTATAACAGTTTCTTTAGTGGGGGAAAATATCATCCTGCTGTGGCCAGTCTGGTGATGAGCCTTTCCAAACTTAGTTATGCTGGTCCTCAGATGAGAGTCTCATTGTTCAGTGCTGGACCCAAAACAAAACCTTTCCTGTCTAGTGGGACTTCATACCACAATGCCATAGACTTAAAAAAACCCAGGGTCACTTTCATGCCATAGTGAAGCATTGGGTTAGGACTTTGGTGGAGATTGAATGGTACATGCCGGAGTTTTAGTCATGGGAATAGATTCAAATCCAAGGCACTGTGTCACCTTGGGCAAAGTCAAGTCATCTCTCTATGCATCAGTTTCCTGATCTATTAAATGGAGGGATTGAACAAGGTGACCTCAAAGGCTGTTTCTAGCTCTAAATCTATGTACCTGTGATCATATATAATGAAGGGAAGTAGGATGCAAAGACAAAAAAGCAACAGATTGAGACAGTCCCCAGTTATGGTACCCTCAGATCAACTCTTCCCTTCTCTAACACTGGTCGAGTGCCTGTGGAGTGCAAAGCCCTGTACTAAATGCTGTGAATGAAAACAGAGGGTACTATCCCTCTTATCAGAGATTTTCTAGCCTGTCTTAGGAAGTAGAACACACACTGAATAACAGGATTGTGTGTAGGAGTGTAAAGAGAGGTGAGACCCCCGAGATACAGGAGTCGGGGGCATAGGGAAGAAGGGGAGGAGGATCTTGCACGGCCACATCCTAAAAAGCAGAGACAGCATCACGTGAAGATGGTCACCTCTCAGGCTAAGTGCATCCTGTGTTTTCTTGAGAGTAATATCTTGTATCACTCCATCTCCATCCTCAGCTCTGGGGTGCCAGGCAAGGGGTCATTTTATTGCTCTCCTGTAATAGTCTTCCTTGGTTTTCCTAGCGGAGAAAAAAATGATGGCTTCTGCCTCAGCAGCTGGGAACCAGCAGCTTTACTCACAAGGAAGCCCGTTCCAGCCAGGCCACTCAGGAAAGGCATTCAGGTAAGAGGAAGAGCAGGGCTTTGGGTCAGAAGTCCATTTTTTCTTATAAATTTGGCCAGGCTTGTTAACTGGCCCAGAGTGACAGCAAGTGGCTTCTTCTTGAGGTGGGTTTCATGTTTGCTTGCTTTTTTTTTTTGATGCCTGTATTTCTGACCTTTGAATGCAAACAGGGACATGGTAATTAGTGATTTACTTGTAGATATTTGGTGTTTTGTTCTGTTGTTCAGTCATTTCAGTCATGTCCCACTCTCCATGACCCCATCTGGGGTTTTCTCAGCAAAAACACTGGACATTTTGCCACTTCCTTCTCCAGCTCAATTTACAGCTGAGTAACTGAGGCAAACAGTGACTTGCACAGGGTCCTATAGCTAGTAAGTGTCTGAGGCCAGATTTGAACTCAGGAGGATGAGTCTTCTTGACTTTAGGCCTGACACACTATCCACTGAGCCACCTAGGTGTTTGGTATTACTGAATCTTTTTCCTTCTGTCTGAAAGCAGTTTGCAAAGAGGCTGTGCCATTACCTACTCCGGATAATGATGCAAGGAGGTCAATATTGCAGCAATTATATGCTTCTGTATATTCCATAACTTGATACCATTCTAGACTGTAATTAGTGCCATCTTTTGGCAGAATTCATGACCTTGGATAGGGACAAAACCGGAAATCCTGTAGGTAAACCTTACAAAATTACAGGTTTTAACATGCATCTCCAACTCGCCCTGAAGGTTTCCAGGTCACTTATTATTGTACCTTCTTTATCATCAACAAATATTTATTAAGAACCTACAATTCGCTGCTCAGTGGACTACAAAGCATAATCCCTGATCTCTGGGAGCTTACAAACTAATTAAAGAGATAAAACATGAATAAAAAGAGATGAATAAAAAAGGCAAGGTAACATCTTATTCACAATCTGTCTTCTAAACCTACCACTGAACTACAACTGCTTTTTCCAAGGTTACCAGTGATCCCTTACTTGCCAAACCCAATGCCTTCTCTTGGTCACCAGCTTTCTAAATCAAGAGTTTGACCAGTTGACCAACCATTATTCCCAGATACTCTTCCTCCCTGGGTTTTTGTGACATTTCTCTCTTGTTTCTCCTAGCTATCCTCAGTCTCCTTTTCTGGATCATCATTCCTGTCCCACTCCCTATCCATGGGTATATCTCAGGGGTCTGTCTGGGACCTTTTTCTGTTCTTTCTCTAGTCTCTCAGTAATCTCCCCAGCTCCCAAATTTCATTTCATTCTATGCAAATGTCTCCCTCATCTCCATATCCAACCTCCATCTCTCTCTTGAGCTCCAGACACACTTAACCAACCAGCTGCCAGATTTCTCCATCTAAATGTTCTATTGGCCACTCAGCATATCCAAAACATAACTCATTATCTTCCCCCCAAAATCCAACTATTGTTCTTAACTTCCCTGCTTCTGTCAAGGGCACCACCATCCTTATGGGAGCTGAGATTTGCTACATTAGAATCATGCTTGGCTTTTATTGGCCCCCTTCTCTCACTCCAACTCCATCTGTCCAGTTGGCTAAGTCTTGTCAATTCCATTTCCATACCACACCTCATATTTATTCCCTTCTTTCCACTCACAGGGTCATTAATTGTGCTCAGGCTCTTATTACCTCTCATTTGCACTGCTTACATAGTCTCCAGTCTCCATTCTAAAGTACAATTCTAATCATGTCGCTCTTCTTCTCAAGAAACTTCAGTGGCTCCTTTCCACTGATAGAATAAAGTTCAAACTCATCTTTTGGTGGGGGACATTGAAAGCCTTCATTGTCTGAATCCAGTCTATCATTCTAGACTAGGAGTGGGGGACCTGCAGCTTAGAAAGATCAATCTGATGATAATATGCAGGATGGGCTAAAAAGGGTGGAAACTGAAAGTAAGGCTAATTAGGAGGCTGTTGCAGCCATAAGATAATAAAATCTTACCTAAATCTAGAGCTGGAAGAAACCTCAGAGGCCATCTAAGCAAACCCTTTTATTTTACCGATGAAAAAACTGAGGTTGAGGGAGATTGGGTATTTATCCAAGGTCACAAAAGTAGTATTACGAGTGAGATTTGAACCTAGCTCCAGACAGTGAACAATGAGGTGAAGAGAGCCTGGATTGAGTCATGTTGATAATGGCAATGGAAAAGAAGGGATGACTATAAAAATCATTGTGAAATAAGCATCCAAGAGACTTCATGACTGACAGAATGAGGACGTTAGGGAAGATGTTCAGTCTAAGTGCCTCGAAAGAGAGTGGTATCATTGACAGAAATAGGGAAGGCTAGATAGAAGAAAGCCTGGTTTGAAGGGAAAGACAGGTTTTAAACCTTTATCTTTCATTGCAACTGCCTCTTAGAAATACAGGCCTATTATCCTAGAGAATAGATATGAAAGCATTCTTCAAACAGATGAAAGCATTATAGACATGCATGGTAGCACTATATATCCTAGAAAACATGCTTTTGATATAATACAGAGCGCATCTGTTCTTGGCTGAGTCTCTTCTGAACTAGGTATGTTGTAATAGAGCAACCAGAAACCAGAACTGGGTCAAAGAGAAACTTCCTCTGGGCTCTTGACATTCCTCATTTCCTTTAGCAAATGGCTAATCTTTCTGTCCTGCATAAAAGAAAAAAGCAGCGCTGGCTCTCCTCCCTGTGGTGTGGTGGAAGAAGAAATGAATGAGAGTGAAACTGAAAGGCCCCAACCACACAGAGTCATGGCTTGGAGAATCTTTTTTCATTGGGCTTTCTTGCATTTGATAGAACAGTCACATAATGTGACAATACTGTCAGATTTACATTGGGTTTTTTTTATGTGGAAGGAAAAAATAGGAAGTGATTTAGTAAATTTGATGTAGAATTAGCTAATTTGAATATTGGAATTGTGCTTCACACTGTTATCAGAAGGAAGCATTTTTAAGTAATCAGTGCAAAAATGTTTATGTTTAGCAAGAAAGTTGGAAAGAATATCTAACTCCAACACCATCACCCTCTTTAGAGAGATAAACACTGATCCTAAGAAATAGCCCAGAAGGCATTCCTTAGCACAATTAATAAAATTATAATATTCAATTAAGTAGGCTATTATTGAGTAGTCATAATAATAATTGACTTATTTAGCACTTTGTTTTGCAAAGCGTTTTATATACATTATCTCATTGGCTCATTATCTCATTTATTATTAATCAATCAATCAGATCAACAAGCATTTGTGACTGCTATATAAGGCACTGTGCTTGGGATACAAAGGCAAAAATGAAATAGTCCCTGCCCTCACAGAACTGAAATTCAAAGGGAGAGACAACATATATACAAATAAGTACATTTAGAACTTACACAACATAAATCCAGTGCTTCAAACAGTGCCTGGTACACAGTAAATGCTTAATAAATGTTTATTGGATGACTTCAGGAACAAAAGAACTAAGTGTTTGGAAAAATCAAGAAACGCTTCAGGTAGAAGGTGGTGGTAGAGCTAAGTCTTGAAGTAAATAAGAGATTCTCAGAGGAGAAAGTGAGGAGATAGTTTGCATCATGGGGGACAGCCAGCACTAAATGGGGATATGAAATATGGGGTGCGTTATATGAGAAATTATATAATAATAGCTGAAATTTATGTAGTGCTTACTGTGTGCCAGGCATTGTGCTAAGTGCTCTACAATTACTATCTCATTTGATCCTCACAAGAACACTCAGAGGTAGGTGGTTTTATTATCCCCATTTCACAAATGAGGAGACTGAGGCAAACAGAGGTTAAGTAACTTGCCCATGGACTCACAGCTATGTTCTAACATCGTATTTGAACTCAGGTCTTCCTGCCTCCAGGCCCAGTGCTTTATCTAGAATATATACCTAGAGAGAAAACCAGTAGAAAAGGAGAAATTGAAGATGCTACAGGAGGGGATAAATCAACATATCAAGTCAACAAGCATTTATTAAGTACCTATTTTATGCCAGGCACTCAATACAAACAAAGGTGGAAGAGAAGTTCAGGCACTCAAGAAGACCACACTCTAATGGATAAGCTTGGAACAAGGTGACCTAAGGGTTGGAGAAGGATAGAATCTGTGTCATCTCCCTCCTTGGAACTCTGTGATCCAAAAAAATAGAAAACAGATTCTGGACGTGATCATACATTGGGGACTGTCATGATGCACTAGTCAGCTGAAATCATGTTACTGGTATTATTATTATTAGTCATGATAGTTCCCCCACATGAGTTTTATTTTCTTCCTTTCTAGCTCTTCAGTAGTTCACGTACCTGGGGTCAATGATATCCAGTCCTCTTCGTCAACAGGCCAAAATATGACGCAAATTTCTCGTCAGATAAATCAGAGTCAAGTTGCCTGGACTGGGAGTCGTCCGCCATTTCCTGGACAGGTATGGTGATTCATAAGGAAACTGGTATGGTCAGCCAAGAGTCTGTATTCTCTATAATTGACATTGTTCCTGAGGATTGAATATGGTCTGACTCATTCCCTCTCCCTTTGAAACTTGGACAGCTAGATTAGCATTATTAGTGATCATGATATCTGTATTTTTTTTCCCTTAATGAAATCCAGGGTTAACCAATCAGAACATAGAATGCTTTTAATCACATCACCCCTTTTCCCAAATAAAAGGCAACAATTGACTGCCTCACTTAAGTACATTTCATCATCTGGTTACCCGCCAGACTTTATTTGGAGATTAATTCCAATTCAGTATGTAGATTCTCAACACCATCATTTTTTTGTTTTACAGTACCTAAGTACAGCTACTGCTTTAACCTTCAGCAGCTATTCTGATGTTATGTTATTTTGGGGAGTTTAAAGAAACAAGTCAGTACTGCAGAGGCATTAGCATTCTATGAACAAGTCTCTGCCCCTCAGTTAAGTCCTCTGAACCTTCTATATGTAAAAATAGCTGTCTCTTGAGTATGATGTGAGGGCCAGTTAGCCCACTTGATCTTTCTTACTGAAAAGTCTTCACCTCCCCCCCTTAGATGGCTGTGAGGAACTGTAAGTAATTATATTATTAACTGTTTTGAGCTCTTAATAGGAAAAAAAAAGCACCAGTGTCATCACAACCAAGGTAAATGTAATGTTAAAGCATTTACCCAAGCCATTTTTTTGAAATGGCTTCTTTGCCTTCCTTTGGCCATGAAGAATTGTCCTAGTGTTACCATTCTTCTTTCAGCGTAGCAGTAATAGGAAGCCAGCGAGCCACTGAGCAAATAAAGGGGGTCTTCTTCTACAACTAGCTGGGTGAAGCCTTTGTGCTGCCTTGCTAGATGTTAAATTGATGCTGTCCATCTGAGCTGGTGCCTCAAAAAAGCATTCATTCTCCTTTGCTGCTCAGCCAGTGGTGTATGTTTAGATATTAACTGTCTCTTTCCCTAAATGCCTGTGGCAGTAAGTGCAGATCTCTAGATGTCAAAAATGTTTGAGGTTGGCAGAATCCGTGAAGCATTGCTCTGTTCGACACTGGCATTACACCTGCTAGTCTCTAGTGATGTAGGTCTACCAGAAGGTATAAAATAAGGAGAACTTTGTGATGTTTTTGGTTTGTTTTCTTTGTGCGGTGGCTTAGCAAATCCCATCGCAGTCCAGCAAGACTCAGTCTTCTCCCTTTGGGATCGGGACCAGCCATACCTACCCAGCCGACCCATCCTCCTACAGTCCTCTCTCCAGTCCAGCCACTTCTTCACCCAGTGGGAACGCCTACTCCAGCCTCGCGAACAGGACCTCGGGGTTTGGTAGGTTGGAAATGATTTGCTGTGAGGAGCTACAAAAGCAGAATCTTTCCTGAATATATTCTCACCAGTGCCTTTGCCCCTCTAATGCCAAGTGGTTGTGGAATGTTCCCTTTAAGTTTGGAAGAAGCTTCTAATGAGGCTACTTTTCAACCTGCAGTGTTATTTAGAAATTTGATCTTGGGACTCCTGTCCTGGTAATTTGAGTTCTTCTCCTTTCTGGAGGTTGCAAAATGTCTCCCTATGTAATAGTGGGTTTTATTTAGAAGGGTCTTATAAGCAATTAACTGCCCGTTCTGGTGCATTTCCCAGAGGCCCTTGCCACATAGATCACGTTTCATTTTAAAATAAATTTCCCCAATGTCTTTCCCAAGGGAAGACTTTTGCCTTTGCTGGCAGTGAGAAAGTAGGAAGGAATCAGTTAATCTGTTGGGTGAGAAGCCCAAAGTGATGCCCAAGCTTCCTAAATGCTATAGACACCTTCATGACAAGGCATTTATCTAATGAACCTATTATCCTAAAGGGAGAGGCAGTGTGGCATATAGGATAAGGTCAAGACCTGGGTTCAAGACACATACAAGCTATATGACCTCATATGAGCAAGTCACTTAACATCTCAGTGCCCTGGGGAACTCTCTAAGACTCTAAGTTGCAGACTAGGTGCTGTTCTGCATCTGTAGAGGCAGTTTCCACGCCAGGAGTCCCCTACACTAATGAATTGATGGGAAGCTATGGCATAAAACTATAAAAATCTGTCTGACATAAAAATGCAAAAGTTCTGAGACCATGTCAGGCATTTGGACTTGATTTCATTGTCATCTGATTAAAAACACTCTAATTCCCTCAAGAGAAAATGTTTACTTATCGGTAGTAACCCCATTATTGCTTTTAATAGCACGATTCAGTATCATTGAGTACAGCATCTCTTGACGCCAATCCAAGACTGGCTGGTTTGTTTGTTTGGTTGCTTTTTACCCTCATGAATTCAGATGCTTATCCAACTATTAATCTTATTACTTGTAATACAAGACTCACATATGTGGAACAAAACAAAAGAACCCTCATCTTGATATGAAACTCGGCAAAGTTTGGGTAAATGGCTTTGCCCCTGTAAAGAGGCTATGGGGATAGCGCCTCCCTAAGAATTTCAAGTATTTCAGTCTGTGGGCATTTTTTTAAGCTTGAATTCACATCACCAAATAGTTGAATTCCAGAAGCCATCCTGTGCTAGGGATGGGAGTTGTTAACTAAATTTGCTTCTTTCCTATAGTAACTTTGCATATTCTTGCTTTAACACATGCTTGGACCCATCTTGGTTCACCATTTGTGGGGGGAAAAGGTCCATTGGGTAAGTGAAAAACTTCAGGGATCATTTTACAGGCTAAATGGAGGCTGACAAAGATTCAGTAGGCTTTCCTTTAAAGTTCAGAGGCAAAAGTGGGTGAGGCACCTCTTGCATTTTATCCCAGGACTAGCTATAGTTTACTGCCTGTTTGCACATGGCAGGCCAAAACAGAAGGTAAGGGGGCAGGACTACTCACATACCCCACTATCTTGGGAGATTTTTTTTTAACATCTGCCTGTTATCCTTTCATTGAATAAATGACAAATAGCTAAGTGGAAATGAAGAAAAAATGAATATCAACTATAACTAGGCATATATGGAAGAGAGAGCATGGGAGGCAATCTAGCATAGTGTATATGGAGCCAGGAAGATGTGGCTGCAAGTCCTGTCTCTGAGGCATGCTGTCTGGGTGACCTTAGGCAAGGTCACTTGGCCTCTCAATACTTGATGCAACCTTTTAGGATTGTAAGTAGCAAAGAAGGTACCAACCTGTCCTGATAGAGGAAGTTCTTTGCTAGGAACTCATACTATCAAAATCTGAGGTCCAGTCCCTTTCCCTACCTCTATGTACAAGCATACTCACAAGCACACTTATACACACACACACACACACACACACACACACACACACACAAAATAAAGCAGAGTTCAACAGGCAGATTCTTAATGCAACTCTCTTATAGGTATCAGACATTCTGAAAAACCATCAGTGCCTTTTTCAGGATGTTTTATATTTTTTAATAAAAATGAGAAGCAGTACAATCTCTAAGTGCTTCTATTGATAAACAGCACTTACAACTACTCCCTACCCATGTATGATGTACACACACAATGTGTATCCATACTGATTGGGCTAACCAGTGATAATTCTGAAGAAATGTGTAGGTCAACTATGGGGCATGGTTCAGGGGTGGCAAACCTACAGCCTAGAGGCCACATGTGGCCTTCTGGGTCCTTGGGTGCACCTTTTTGAATGAGTCCAAGTTTTACAGAACAAATCCTTTTATTAAGGGGATTTGTTCTGTGAAATTTTGATTCAGTCAAAGGGCCACACTTGAGGACCTAGAAGGCCATATACGGCCTTGAGGCCGCAGGTTCCCCACCCCTTGTTTAGGTGATAAAGAATGCCATGGCCTACCAGCTTATACCCCTCAATAACCTACATTCAGTAGCACATGACAAATAGTCCAAAAGGTACCAGAAACAAAAACTAAAGTGAGATGAAGATGATTCACTTCTCTCTGACTAATGGCCATGCAGAATTTTCCTCTGGTCCAGTAAACCAAGGATGTTTTTCACATGACAATTGCCCAAATGCCAGCTAGTTGGCAGTTAATGCGGTAAGTTAAAAGAAAAACAAAATGAACATTCACTAGACCCCTCTGGAGAGTTTTTGTGGGAATAGTAAAAATCATACAATTAAGGGGGAGAGGACTTGATTTATAGCATCTTTGATTAGTGAAATTGAAACTGAATTTTTATAATCCTGATTTATTTCTCAGCCTTTTAAGAGTTAGCTCTGGGACTCTATAGGCAAATGTCCCCTCTTAGTTCTAAGTCAGGCAGTGTTGACTTCAGCTATATAACCTTTCATTGTGAAGCCTCCCAGTCAGAACCATTTTGTTTGAATATGAGATTTCTATAGAAACCTAGCACTATGCCAAATGGCCCATCCAACCCCCAAAGAACTAAATTTTCCCAGCTAGCTATTGGAATAAATCCATGGAAGAGCTTGCCATTGAGACTAAGTCTAGAAAGAATACCAAAGCCAAATGTGGGGCTAAATAATGTGAATAAGTATCTGCAGAAATCCAATGAATTCTAAATAGCCTAAATATATAAAGTATAAATATCTTGGTGAATTATTTAACCAAAAGTAAAATAATAAACTATTTATACTTAATGGGCCTTTGGGGTCTGGGATGTGTGTGTGTGTGTGGAAGTGGGAGGGGGGTTATAAGACCTGTCTATTGATGCTAAATTTTTTAAGATAATCTTCCATTTTTAGATATGGCTCTTGGAAAGTTTCTGATCTTTATTAAAAGCACCATTTCTTGCCACATGCCTACTATGAGTTTTATGCCAAGATGGTGTTTGTAGTTAATACTGAGTGCTCACAGAGAGGCAACAAGATATAGTGTATATAGATCTGGCCTGGGAATGTGGAAGACCTGGGTTCAAGTCCCAACTCTGACACATATTGGCTTTGTGACCCTAGACAAGTCACAATTTCTCAATATTCCCATACCATTTTCTAGAACTCTAAGATACAGAGCAAGGGCTGATCCTCATTGTTATAGGTACCCTATACCAATAAAAGGACAGGCCCACTCAAAAAAAGAAGTGAGTGGTGGCCCCTGCCCGTCATCTCTGTTTTGTCATGTGCTGCCACTGCTATTCCACATGGTGACTTCATCCAATTAGATGCAACCAGATGGGATCTCTGAGGGTGAACCTCAGAGATGTGAGCCTTTTAAGAAAGCATTTTTAAAAAATCTCTTTACCATTAGTGGTTGTCAGCAGGATTCCTGAATCAGCTGAATCTCTTGAAAGGGAAACTGTCAGCAAGGGTAAAGTTGCAGTGATTGATCCCAGCTGAAAAAGAAGCATGCCATCTCTCTGCCTCAGCTCCCTGGGATACCGCAAGCCTCCATCGGGATACATTTCTCTCAGTGGGGGTTTATTCTTACCACTGCCTGGTGGAGACACCCAAGATCTGGTATGTTGTTAGGAAATGGTGCTTGAAACTCCATTACAACTTCCAATTGCCTCTCTTTCCATTTTTGCTGATGGAGATGATGACTGATAATTCTTGGAGCCAAAAGGGCAAGTCTGTGTTTTCAGCAGCTCTAGGATAGCTCGATTCTTATTCTGATATTCTGGTAGCAATGTAAGCCAACCAACAAAGGAAGGATGCAGAGCTTCATGAGAAGAAAGAAAGGAGACTGAAGAGAAGGGGTGAGATACAGACGAGACCCCTGAAGAAATGAGAATTCAACTAATTAGAACCTTTAATTGGAATTTTTTTCTCCACTTGGTTTTTGGGAAGAGGCAAATTCTAAGAAAAAAGAACTGATATGAGGCATTTTTCCCCCCCCAAAAAAATAAACTTCCAGGGCACATTCACCTGAGCCTTTTATACTTTATCGGCAGAATTGTCAGGTTATAATTGAGTTTCAGAATAATGGCCCTGGAGCACCTTATTATACCACAGAATCAAAGATTATTTTTGCTCTTCTATATTTAATAATTTTTCAACAAGGATTAAAACCAAAAGGGGTTTCCTGCTTTACTAGGAACTTGGAAGTACTTTATTGACCTTTAAGTGGTACGTACATGTTATTATTAATAGCCAGAACACCCCATCCCCTCACTGGTTATAGTTAATTGAGATTTTGCTTATTTGTATGTGTAAACATAAATGGATGTGCATATATGTGTGTCTATGTGTATATATATATATATATATATATATATACACACACACACATTATATAATATGTTAATATATGTTAACATATACACATGTGTTAACGTATATACACTTGTGTGCAACAAAATCTCAATTAACTGTAGCCACAACCAGGTATTTCATATAGAGCTATGAGGTATTCTGGCTAATGATTAATAATAATAATAATAATAATAAAATATAGAACAAATATATATAATATATATAACAAAATCTCAATTAACTATATATATATATACATACATATGTGTGTATGTGCATACATACATATAACCATACATATTTCCACAAAGATTTAAAAGAAGGGCATTTGGGACAGGAAAATGCTTTCCAGAAACACCACGAATGTTCTGGTTTAAGATAAAATTCTTAAGTATTTCTGATGACTGGTCATTTTGTTGATGTTCATGCTCCCTCTGCTGTCACAGAGTACAACCCCTCCAAAGTCTCAATAAACAGTCTTCTTGAATGGCTATTGCCAAAGAAAGTCATCATCTGTAACCATAGTCAAGTTGCAGGCCTTGTCTAGCAATCCCTTTGCAGCTGATGGTCACCAAATGTTAATGCACTTACAATCCCTGGGCACTTTATAGAGATTTTTAATACTGTACTCTTGTGAGATGTACCATCTGTATCTGACCCATCCTTGGTCTTGGAATGTCTGTCCCAGCATACCTAAGTGACACCTAGTCTACATGCGTAGAAAGGGGAGTTACTAGTAAGTATTCATACTGCTGCATAGATCTCATTAGGCTGAATTCCGACTGCTTTGTATCCATTTGCCCTGAATGTGAATTCTGTGTAACTCAAAGACCCAATGTGGTTCTTCCTCCTGAAAAACAGATCAGTAAAGATACAGGCTGGGGGGTTGTTGTGGATAGAGCACCGGCCCTGGACTCAGGAGAACCTGAGGCAAATCTGGCCTCAGACACTTAACACTCACTAGCTGTGTGACGCTGGGCAAGTCACTTAACCCCAATTGCCTAATTAAAAAAAAAAAAGATACAGGTTAGTGCAGCAAGGTAGCACAGTGGATAGAGCACTGGGCTTGGAATCAGAAAAACTCATCTTCATGAGTTCAAACCTGGCCTCAGACACTTGCTGTGTGACCTGGGAAAGTCAATTGCCTTAGTTCTTCATCTGTAAAATGCGCTGGAGAAGGAAATGGCAAACCACTCGAGTAGCTTTGCCAAGAAAATCCCAAATGGAGTCACAAAGAATTGGACATGACTGAACAACGAAGATACAGGTTGGGGCATCCAGAATTCTGGGAACATCTTCAAATTCTGTAATAATGAAGTGCTGTTCGCCATAGCATAACTCTATCCCACTAGCAAACAGCAACAGGGGGGCTGATTGTGCCACATTTAGTCCTGATTAGTGGAAATAATGAACCCTATGAAGTATTCACACGTATTCAGATTCTCACTATTTCAAATTATAACTATGTTAAATATATTCACTGATTCCAGCCCCGTAGATAAATGCAGTGGGAATTCAAATAATAATTCTACTTCAGGATATTATTCACAGTAAATGGTGTGCTTTATCTCTCCCTCCCCTAATATGACCAGGCCTAACTGGGGGAGAATCAGAACCAGACCTTTTGAAATACTTCAGTTGTCTGAAAGAGCAAGCAAGGTTATGGACATGAGATAGTATTATGGGAAAAATCATTAAAGCTTACCATATACTCTTTAGTGAAAATCACTTTGCATAAATGATGGTAAAGTTCTGTTGTATTAGGGTAAGTGAATGGCCATAAATTAGTCTAGATAAAGTATAGCCTCTGTTGAGTTTTAGAATGCTTTTAGTACTATGGTTACTATTTAGTAATCTGTAACTACCAGTGATAGGCTAAGTAAGAAATCAAAACAGTTCCTATAGTCAATGTTGGTTTATCAGGATACGACTGTGTATTTCTTTTTTCCTGAACATTTTCCATCCTTATCCAAAATTGACAATGTCCATGATCCAGATATTGTATACATTGCTTATTGACATCAATTGGAGCAATGCAGTGGATGCATCTGGCTGATGTGTGCCTACAGAGTGACAGCCTAATGTCTTGAAACCATTATTATGATGTTTTGAACTGGTAGAAAAAAAGTCATGATTCTTTTTAATGTGGTTGAAAGTTTGAAAATAAACCAGCAGTTCCTGGTGGAATTAAAAAAAAAAGTTTACCTAAAATTTTTATTGTACTACTTCTCCATCAGGTATTCTTTAAAAAATAATACAAGAGCTGATTTACCTTGAATCAGCAGATTTGCTTTCAAATGACCTTAAAAGTTTACTTGCTCCTTTTAATTTGTAAGCATGACCTTCTGGTCTGTGTAATGGCAAAATTGCTGTCCTATATCCGAACTAATCGGTACCGGATCAGATAAGTGCTATATTTATTTATGCCTCATTTGCTACCAAAAAAATCTGAGATTGTTTAGAAAGAAAAAATATTGAATTGACTAGAAATACTAAGAATTTTTTTAAAAAAGAATTATTCAAGAGGCGCATAAGAAGTAAGTTAAGATGTTATAAGGCATTAGAGAAGAAGGTAATTCCTGTATTTGGATATCAAATTTGTCTCTAAACTTCCTGGAAGCTAAGGAAGAAAGGGAAAAACAGGGTTACATCATTCTCACTGATGGACAAGAGACACTCATTACAAAGCCATTTACAGAAACAAATTCTCTTGGGGCCAAGTTCAAGGATAAATTTACTGGGTGGGTCTTTGTAGAGGGGACATTGCATAACATAGTAGACAGTTCCATCCACTATGAGAAACAAAGAAATGCTACTGGAATTGATTTTGCTCGTCTTAATTCTCTTTGAAAAGGTACAGGGAAATTGTTACCTTGGCAGGACAGACTTACCTATGAAGTAACAGCTGATTCAGGAGACAGTGTGGTCTGTGGTTCATTTTGTTTCTCAATCATAGCCCAAAATTCAGCTCTGGTCGAGGATACTTACAACCCTGGGAGTATCTGGGGATCCAGTTTGAAAGTGACTTTTTCACGACTCATGATAAATACATTGCCACAGACAGTACTAATGAACGTGCCTGTTAGGTGTCACAGCAGATGATCAATGGGCAACCAAGATTTAAGCCATTCTATTAGACTGACAGGTGGTCTCCAGAGCAGGAATATAACAGGGCACTGGGAGGAAGTATTGCCTTCCTTATCTCATGAATGCATAGAGGGTTTCTCTTTCTCCCCAGCCCATCTGCCACCTGAGTGCTCAATTTCATCATCTTTTTTTTTAAACCAGAGAGAAAGAGAATCTCTTTTACGTGCCAAGTATATAAGCTGAATTCTAGGTGAACTATTTTTTTCAGATTTGTCAGAGACACTAGAGCTGAAGTAGTTCTTAGAGATCTCAGATCTTTAGTATCCATTTTAAAGAAACTGTCCTGCATCGGAATCTTTCAGCTGAAAGTGGACAAAGTAGCGGGCAGTTTCAAGGGAGGCCTTCAGAGGTCTGGTCGCAGTGGCAAAACCAGCATCATAATCAGCAGAGCAGTGACCAACATTCACATCAGCAGCCCAATCAGACTGAAGTATTCCAGGTAAATAGAGTACCGTCTCGTAGGTATCGAATACTTTTATCTGCTTCCTATTACCCTTTTCCTTGCCGCAGCATTCAAGTTTTTCCTTGTCCTGGTACAAGACCATAACTCTGCCCTTTGATTAAAAAGGAATTGAAGGGGAGGGGAGAGTTCCAGAATCCCAAAGCTAGAGGAGACAAATCTCCAGTTATTTTTGTACTTAACATGAATTCATTAAACATTGCTATAACAGAATAAACCTTTAAATCTACTCTGGGTCAAAAGAGGAAATGCTTCTAATTTCTATGAGTTTCATGAGGGTAAGGGTGGTGTCTTATCTAAACTTCATATGTCCCCAGCACCCTGAACATGGTAGATCCTTAATGAATATTTGTTATGACTGAGAATATGTTCAGAATCTCAGAAGTCACCAATATGACAAAGTAAAATTCTTACATGTGAAAGTAAATGTCAATTATACCCCATGTACAGTAATCTACAATCTTGCTTGACTTCTGCAGGCTTCTTTCAGCTTTAATCACCTCCAGCAGCTAGTACCCGTCCACCCTGGGAGGAGCTCACATTTCTTCTCTCTTCACTAGAGATGAAGAGTTCTAGCCCCATCCAGTCTTTTGCTTTTTTTTTCTAACCAAGGTAATCATACTGCAGTCTGATTAGTTTGTCACTGAGGCATCTTTTCCATGGGTTGGCTGCCCCATCACTTGTGCCCAGGGTGGACTTGACCTGGCTTTCTGGATGTTGCCCCACCACCTTGCGGTATAACCCAGCTAAATGGTGATCTCTCCTTTCTGATTTCAATGAGGCTACTTACAAAAATAACAACCCCCCCAAAAAAAAAGCTCCAGAAGGTTCAAGCAGGTAAGATGAACTTTGTATCTTTTCCTAAGTAGTATAAATAGCACTCATCCCAACCCTGCCTTCCCTAATATTAGGACCAAGCCTTTTTGTTACCCATTTCATCTCTTAGTCTCCTTTTTGGCATGGTCTGGCCTTAGCTGGATAATATACCCTGTCCTCATCGATACCCTCTACAGCAGTAAAAAGGAAAAAATCCTTTGAGTTGGGGCATCCTACCTATCCAGATCTCTTACTCTCTCTCCTTTTTTAATCTTTTATAGACTGTAGTAAAATGATTTGCGTACTGATGAGGCCATGGGTTTCCAGAACTATATCCCTTCCTCTGTCAACTACTCAGGTTCCCTTTTCCATTATTAGCTATGCTACTCAGTGTCCCTACGGATGAATGTTTATGGCTACAGTTGCTTTTACTATCATGAAAAGGCAGCAGTTTCATCTTACATGTACAGAGTACCCAGCTATCATACCAGGTCTTTTGCAAGCATTTCCTTAGCTGTCAAAGGGGGTTATCCTTTGTGCTTCCAAGGTAAACCCTTACCCTCCTCCAATGGATCTCGAAGCACTTGACCAACATTAAATCTCACCACAGCCCTGTGAAGAATATACATGTTTCTGTCCCCATTTTCTACATGGGTAAACTGAGGCACAGAGAAGTTAACTGATTTGTTTGAAACTAAATACAATAAAGCTGGAAGCAGAATTTGCCCACTGTAATCATTTTTCACATAAATAAAACATAGATTGTATCCTATAATCTTCTGCTAGCCCTTTCCCTTTACATGTCTGTTGCTTTGTGAGTGTCCACAATATACAATATACACAGACTACCCTGAATTTTGTGCCTTCCTCTCAACTTAAAATTGAACCTGTTCATGTAGACTAGTTGTATATACCTATCCATAGTGATGCTCTTAAATGAAAAGTGTTTCCACTTTTCCACTGTGGAAGGAGAATCCATAGCAATCCATAGAAAACCATAGTCTGATCTGAATTTTTCAGAGATTTGTGGAGCAATTCCAGGTTGTGCCACTTAGAAAAATGAACCTGAGCATATCTGGCAGGCTGGCCTCCTGGGATCTGCCCAGTTCTTTACCAAGTAACCCAGCTTTGTCCTTGGCTTTTTTCCCTTCTTCTGCAGGACATGCTACCGATGCCAGGAGACCCAACCCAAGGAACAGGCAATTATAATATTGAAGACTTTGCTGATTTAGGCATGTTCCCACCATTTTCTGAGTAACATCCAAAAGGAAAAACAATAAAAAGAAGAAGAAATCTCCCTCTACCCAGCGCCATTCTGTGAAACCATCTCCATTGTGCTTGGGGCCTGGCTTTGTCAGTGTTTTGTTACCATATGACCCACCAAGAAAGGGATCTAATTTCTTGTATTCCAGTAGAAATTCCCTCATCTTAGCGCTCACCTGTAATCTGCATTACTAGTGCCTGGGCTTCTCTATGGCTGTCAGATATGGTACTCTGGGAAGTGGTAGAAATATTTTTTTAATTTCATCTTATTTTATTTTGCCTCAGAAGTGAGTTTTATAGGGTTCTTCACATTGGAATGTGAACCACCTCTGAATAGACGCTTTGGGTATTTTTTAAAAAACAATCAGTGATAAATTTAGTCAAGGCCCAAAGGAGAGGTCAGGTAACACCCAGTGCTAAGACCTACTATCAGGACAGTAAAAACCATGTTAACATACTGCTTTCTAAACTTCTGTTTGGCAAGGGGGGGTGGGGATGGGAAAGAGCAGAGATTGTTTCTTTATGCTATCTGCCATGCTGTTTTAGCTCATTTTAAAGATGAGGAGCAAAAGCCGTTAACAGGGGCCAGATGAAGCTCGAGCCTTTTCCTTTGCCTTGCTCAAAACAACTAAATTTGAATGTGTGTACATCTTAGTGCCATTTGTATATTTTGTGCTGTGTGAAGTGAATTTCCTGTTCTGGTAGATTCATTTTTACATTGTGTCTGTCATGTGAGACCAAAGTGGGGAGGGAGGGGGGGGGAAAGGGAGGTGGGTTGGGGGGAGGGGAATGGGAAAGAAGATAGTCCACTGGGAAACATAGCCGTGGTGGTGGATTCTGCATTCCCTGAGCTCAGAAATGTTCTTGCAAATTGATAACTCGCATTCAGTGGGATAGAAACTACATTATCGCATATGCTTATGTTCCTGGTTTTTCACTGATTGTATGACCAAGACCAAGATTTCAATGGTAACCAACTAGAAATCTCCACTAAAGTTACCTCAATAAGAAACTTCTAGAGTTTGATCATCTGACATAGGATGAGGAGTTTTCTTTTTCATGTCGGTTATCCCATTTCCTAACATAAGTGACAACTGTAAGCCACTTGGGATTCTCATAACTCTGTCAGATCCAAATTTGTCTGCAGTGAGAATTTTTACTATTTCTCATATTTATAGTTTGTAGTAAGAGAATCTCTTGCCTCTATCAATAGGATCCCCAAAGGAATAGCTCTGTGCTGAGCACAGACAGCTTCTTTCTGTAAACTAGAAAGCACTGAGTGATGTCACTGATACTGCATCGACCAAAAAGCCTTCCTGAAATACGATCGTTGGAGCTTGGGTTGTCAGGGTCATTGGGGACTCTCTTTCAAGAGAAGTCAATGGTACTTTAAGCTGTGAACTTGACCATGATTCTCTGGTCTGATGTTACCATTTTCCATACAAATCCACTCCAAATATGCAAGCTTTAACTTGAATAAGGATTAACAATCCTAAGGGAAAGTGTCTCCATCAGTTTTTTGCCATGAAGATGGCCTTGAGAGTCAGCTCATCAAGTTGAAATGAATTCCTGTTATTCAAAATGATTTAGCCTCTGCTGCCTCACCCCTGGCAGGGATTTTTCTCATTCTCCAAGCCACAGTATTCCTGTAAAATTGCTCCATTTTTCATCATCAAATTATGCACTATATGTAATTAATACCTGGAGCAGTAGGAAAGCGCTTACACGTGATCATCTCCCCTACTTTTCAGCCTTTTTTTTCCCCTTCAGGACCGTTTTTTTAATAGAGATTTTGGTTTTTGACCTTTGACATAAGAAAGGAATCAAATTATTTCAGCATTTTACATTCTAGTTATTCAGGCATAGCTAATCCCCATTCCCATTTGCATCCTCAATGTGGAAGAATGAAAGAAATATATTAATTCATCACATGGTTAAGACAAAAAGGTTACCATCTAATAGAAAAAACAACACTCAGTTAAGCCTTATGCAGAAATATATGCGTTCTCTTTGAAGTCTCTGAAGACTGAATGAACCAATGATTGTTTAATGAGTCAGTCAAGAAATAGCCTGTGCTTCCCTTCCCCATCCATTCTGGTGAACATAAAAAATTCATGCAATTCTAGGGCTGTCTGGATGCAGAGTGGGCTGAGCTCCCAGGTTAAAAGCAAGGTGGAGATGTATTTAAGATCCTTCCACTGCATTGTCTTATAGAACACTGAGACCTTGTCACTTACAAATCTAAATCATCTGCTCCTATGATTAACCTTGGGGCTGGAGCTTCTATATCCAGAAATGATGGAAGCCTTCAGCCCCTAAGATCTCATACAAATGATGATCTGTGCAAAATGTTTGGCAAAATACTTTCATACCATTAGCCGTCAGTTCACATTCTGAAAATTCATACTGGTTCTATGTTTATATACGTATATGCATATATATACATACATACATACATACATACATATATATATATGTAAACAAAGAGAAAGTGGAAAGATACATGTGACACACATACAGTGACATTTATAACTTAATGCATCTAATTACTTCTTTTGTGCACAATCTGACATCAGGGATCATTATGCTTCTGGTAGAAAAGCAATTCAAATTACTTTCCCTGAACTTCCTGAGTGTCTTACATTCTGACAGAGCCAGACTATCCTGAAATAGCTTCCGCTTGCCTGCACCTGCCCTTTTTCAACCCTGGTAGTTTCAAATATGTAACTAGCCATTGTCATAATACCTTTCAAATAAGGCCTAGGAGCTTTTAGATCAAAATGCAGAGGATCTCTAGTAAAATGAGAAATGAAATAAAACTAAATTGCATTGATGGGTTTTAACATGAAAGGCAAAAACAGATTCATGTTAAAATGTAATCAGTAAACCAGTAAAAGTCTCTTGAGCTGCCTGCTGTGTGCCTAGCACTGTAGGAGGATCTGTAGGAGAATTTAGAATAAGTATCAGACAGGGACCTGCCTTCAGGGAGCTTCCACGTCTCCCTGTCTTACAAAGGTTTCATTCAGTGTTTAGCCAGTTTATTCTTAGGGGCAGGAGACCAGGACTGCAAAAGTAATTGAAATCTAGAAGTAATAAAAGAATCCCATAGATCTAACACTCTTCCATCAAAGCATTTTGTGATGATGAGTAACAAGTCCTATAATACCCCTCTCAGATCTTTAGTTCTATGATAAGGAGTCAAATAGCCTACGCTGAGATATATTATTTTCCAATTTTTCCTACTCACCTACAGAGTAAGGAAATGGCTAAAAAACAATTTTTTTAAAAAGAGGAAGAGCAAAGAACCTAGGTGACTCCCAAGCTGGATAATTAGCTCAGCATTTACCTAAATAAGAACTGAGTATGGGAAAATTAATGTCTGTAATTCCACTGTCATTTCTGTGGCAGTAGAGGAGAACAGAAATAAGAATCAATGTCCCAGCATGCAAAGGAAAAGTACGTACTGCACCATAGTGTCTGATCATTTAGTTTTGAATAGGAAAAAAATCAGTTATTTATCTTTTCCGTGGAGTGTTATATATTTGAAGCAGGGATTCCCCCAGGCTCTATCCCCCAATGTCTGCCAACTCATCCTTCCTCTGTGCCTGAGCAGTGGAATTGATGCTGGGTTTGGTAAAATGAGTGACCTCTTCTAGTCTTTCTATATAGCACAAAGCAAATTTTTTTCCCTTCCCCTATTCTGTAATCTAGATAGATTCCACTTTCTCCTTCTCTTCTCCTACTTTCCTACTTTGTCTTGACTGCTAAATCTTGAATGGCTTTCTTTGAGATAGGCTCAGAAGGGGTAGTTTGTGGGTGACAGCCTATCTCCTGAGAATCAGCAAGAACATTTGATAGGGGCCTCTATAGATGCCATGGTCACTTCCTGGTGACAGTGGAGAGAGCTTGGGAACTATGATTTTGTTGTTGAGTCATTTCAGTCATATCTGACTCTTCATGACCCCATTTGGGGTTTTCTTGGCAAAGAGCTGGAGTAGTTTGCCATTTCCTTCTCTAGCTCATTTCACAGATGAGGAAACTGAGGTAACAGACTTGCTCGGAGTCATACAGCTAGTAAATGTCTGAGGCTGGATTTGGACTCAGAAAAATGAATTCTTCTGACTCCAGGGTTGGCATTCTTTCTGCTATGCCACCTGTGGGACTATGATCACTTCATCAGTAAAGGCGGTGTTTCATGTAAGCACTGGCTTTTAAGCCTGTTTCTGTGTTCTATAGGTTACAAAGGACTGAAAATGCAACCTCAGTCTCCACTTTGCTTATGCATTTATAGTATCTAGAACTGGAAGGAACCTTAGAAGTTACCTGGTCCAAACATTATATTTTATAGATAAGGAAACTGAGGCTCAGAGAAATTAAGTGATTTGCCCAAAGTCAGACAGATAGTAAGTGGTGGAGCCAGGATGCAACTCAAGGTTCTTTAACCCCAAAAATCAGTATTCTTCTGGAGTTATCTGTGGCATTTCAGTTGCCTAGGTTGTTTTCTTCAGGAATTGCTATTGACAATGGGCAGGCAGTGTTAAAAGCCCATGGAATTCACATTTGGGAGCTTGTGTTTTTCCTGATGAGTTAGTTGTTATCAAGTTGTAAGACAAAAATAGGGAATCAACTTTGCATATTGCCCTGTTCCCAGTCACCAAAAGGGATCACGTTCAAGTCTGCGTATCCGGCAGTAAAGGAGAATGAGTTCGTTTATTTTTCATTCAGTATCTCTTGCCAGAAGGAAAGACTAGTGGAAAATGTGCAGAGCCAATGACTACTTTCTACTTGTGGCAAAGGCATTTTGCAACAATTACAGTGTTTTCCATGAAATGAGTATGAACCAGTAACTTAATATGTTGGCTTTGCCAAGTTACAATGTCAAATAGGTGTGTAGGGGGCAGAGACCACTTTTAATTTTCCCAGGTGATGATTTTATTAGAGACAGGATCCTATTTGCTGATGTGGCCTGATGAGCAAAGGGAATGATATGACTTACTGAAGCCATGGCTTCCCACACCCCAGAATTAAGCTTGCATGGGTAATATGCCTATCACTACAACTACCACCCTCCTTTCCTGAAAAGTCCATCCTGAAACTGTACATACATTTTGCAGTCCTGCCTTTGTCAGCAATTGTTTTGGGGGCACAGTACCACATGGTATGGGATTTACCCAATTGCTCTAACATATATTTTTATACATAAGTGTATGCTTTTTGGAAAGTAAAGACTGCCCCTGAATTATAAATGCCTTATCAGTGTCATGCTGCCTTTGCAATGGTTGAGCTCGGGTTGATTTCCAAGGATTTGGGTGAATCTCATTTTCTAAGTCATCAATTTAAGGTTTCATGGACTGCAAGGACATGGGACATCTCTATATTCCTTTTTTTGAAAAACAAAAATCAAGAAGCCCCAGACTGGCTTCAGGGGACAAGTTAAGCACTTAATTAGTTCTCTGGTTAAATTCTTCATATGGATGTGAATTGTGCTGTGGATGAAATGTGCTTTGTACTTCTTGAATGTTCTATATTTATGACTAACAGTTATAAAGTCATTTGTGTAAATGTGTAACTAATAACTGACTTTTTAAAGTTCATTACAATAAAAAAAATCATCAGCTGTGATTATTTGAGTGACCCTTATTTTGAAATTGGCCAATACTTATTCCGTCTTCATTATGGTTAAGGACATATCTTCCAGTGATTGTATTATGCTACAGTTAACCCTTTCAGGCAGCTAATATCCAGGGGAGAGCATCACATTCACAAATCCTTGGCACAACACTAATATTTGACTAGAACTATAAAATATTGGAGAAGAAAGTGACATAAGGTCATCTAGTTCAAACCATCCCACTCATGGAGGAATCCCTTCTATAACCTTCCTGAGAGATGGCCATCTTTCTAGCCTCTGCTCAAAATCCTTCATGGAAAGGAAAGTCATTATGTTACAAGGCAGTCTATTCCATCATTAGACACCTCCTTCTTAGAAAGTTCCTGATGCTGAGCTGAAATCGGTTTCTCTATATCTTCTACATATTTTGGTTCTCCCTTTGAGACCAATTTTTTAAAGTCAACCCAGGTTAGCATTTTAATGTGCCAAAACACACTTACTAAGGACTAACAACTTAGGAAGACCTGAGTTCAAATACAGCCTCAGATATTCAGTCATTGTGTGACCTTGGCAAATCACTTAATCTGTTAGCCTCAGTTTCCTCAACTGTAAAATGGGGCTGAAAATAGCACCTGCCTCTCAGGATTGTCACAAGAAGCAAATGAAATAATATTTGTAAAGCACTTGGTACAGTGCTTTGCACATAACAGATATTTAATAAATCCTAATTTCTTTCCTATTTGTTTTTATTTAATTTGGCTACACATTGTACATATTTAAAGATCTAGTGAGTCAATCAATCAACAAATTTTATTAAGCATCTTCTACATGTGCTGTGCTAGACATTATGGGGGATTGCAAAGATTAATAAAATCAACTCCTCTCCCTCAAAGAGTCAGTCTAGTTGGAGAGACAAAACATATGGGAAAAGTTAAATAACAATATAAGATTTAATTAATAATTCATTACACCTGTAGGAGATGCCAATAGATTGCATATGTTTAAATGCCAAATGAATGATGGAGATAGTATGTGTTGAAATGGCTCAGCAGAAAAGGTCATTCTAAACTGGAATGTCTTCATGAATTTATTGACTTATGAACAAGGTTTTAGTAGATGGGCAGAACATATATAGGGTTCCAAAGTCTACTCCCATTTAGAAAAGCACTAAGACTTTTGGAACACCCTATAGAGAGAGAGCAAGAGGAGGAGCGTAGCATTCCAAGCAGAGAGAATGATGACCCAAAGTGGGGATAAAGGAAACTATATTCAGTAATTCAGGGAACATTGAAAAAATAATTCGGGCCAAAGCAAAAGTTTCACATAGGGAGTTCTATCACTAACCAGCTTAGTAGGCTCTACACAAGTCACCTTTTTGAGGTTCAGTTTCCTAATTTGTAAAATGAGAGAATATATAACAGTAGACAGTACTTTATCAGGGTGGCGAACCTTTGGCCTCAGCATCCTCAAAGCTACATGGAGCCCTCTCAAGTCCTCAAGTGCAGCCCTTTGAATCTGAATTCAGTAAAAGGGCTGCACTTGAAGACCTAGAAGGCCACATGTGGCCCCAAGGCCTCAGGTTCCCCACCCTTAAATTTTTTTGGGGGGGGTGAGGCAATTGGGGTTAAGTGACTTGCCCAGGGTCACACAGCTAGTGAGTGTTATGTGTCTGAGGCCAAATTTTAACTCAGGTCTTCCTCAGGCTGGTGCTCAATCTACTGCGCTACCTAGCTGCCCGCTCTCGTTCTTAAAAGAAAGACTTAGAAGGGTTGTGTACCTTCCAGATCGCCACTTGGGTAAGTAGATTTTCAAGCTGACAGGGACTTCAGAGGCCATGTATCCCAACCCCCTCACTTTATAGATAAAGAAACAGACCTAAAGAAATGAAATGACTTGTCCTAGCAATAAGTAGCAAAGCTTTGACTAAAATGCTGGTCATTTGACTCCAAATCCATTATCTCACCATACAATATCTAAAGTGCTAACATTCTTTGAGTCTGAGAGGTGAATTGTTCAAGGTAAAGTTCCAAGGTTGAATGAACAAATGAATGAACAAATGAATGAATGGATGGATGGATAGATGGATGGATGGATGAATGAATGAATGAATGAAAACCCATTTATTAATTTCTCATTTGGTGCAAAATTCTGGGAATGCAAATCAAAAAGTAAGATGGTCTTTCTCCAGGCTAGAGACTGGACTGAGGATTTGTGAAGAGAGGAGTCACATGGCAAAAGCAATTTTTCAGGGAAATTTTTTTCTTTAATTCTAGACTTGTATTTCATCAGTGTAGGGACCCATTTGTGTGGAAACCTTTTCCACCAAAGCATTCTGATCCCTTGTCTATAATTTCTGGTCTTAAGAGAGTTGTCTGGGTCACTGAGGGGTTGAGTGATTTGCCCAGGGTCACAGAACCAGTTTATGAACCCAAGTTTTCATGATTCTCTCTATCTCTCTATGCCTGATGCTTCTGTTTAGGAAGCTACTTTCACCCAACTGAGGTGAATAGATTAGAGAAGGAAGAAATTGAAGGTTCAAAGGTCAGATGAAAAACCATTGCAACAATCTAAAAAACAGAGAAATGAGGGCCTAAAATAGGGTGGTAGTATGAAAGGGAGGGGGCAGCTTCCAAGGATATTGGGAAGTAAGATTCAACAAGAGTTGGTTGAAGTAGAATGTGATGAATCGTTCAGTCATTAAACATTTATTAAGTATCTACTACATGCCAGGCACTGTGTTAAGTGCTTTACAAATATCTAATGTGATCCTCACAACAACTCTGGGAGGTAGATGCTGTTGTGATCTCCATTTTACAGAGAAGAAAACTGAGGCAGACAGAGGTTAAGTGATTTGCCTGGGGTCATTTTTTTCTCCAGTTCATTTTACAGGTGAGCAGACTGAGACAAACAGGGTTAGGTGACTTGCCCAGGGTCACACAGCTAGTAAGTATCTGAGGCCAGATTTGAACTTAGGCCTTCCTGACTCCAGACCTGGAATTCTCTCCATTAGGCCACCTATTCACTAATGCTGTTTGAAAGAGCAGTGTCAAGGAACACAAGGGTGAACTGCATATTGTCAGTGTTGCAGCCTAAAAAGACTTCAAATGAATCATTGCTCAGAGCCCTCCTATGCTAAGTATAGATTTGGTACAGCTGTATCTACAAACAAAATATTATATAAGCACCAGCTATTATTATTCCCGAGAATAATCAAATGCAAATCCTTAAGAAATTAAACTTTTTAAGAGGTATGAAAAGAGCGTGTTTTTTAAATATATTATGCAGTAAGTATGCTTTCCAGAGGGCAACTAGGTGGCACAGTGAACAGAGGGCCAGGCCTGGAGTCAGAAAGACTTATCTTCCTGCGTTCAAATCTGGCCTCAGACACTCACTATCTGGGTGACCCTGGGCAAGTCACTTAACCCTGTTTGCCTCAGTTTCCTCATCTATAAAAAGAGCTGAAGAAGGTAATGGCAAGCCACTCCAGTATCTCTGCCAAAAAAACAAACAAACCAAATGGGGTCATAAAGAGTCAGACATGACTGAAACAACTGAACAACAAAATATTTTCCAGAAAAATGTTTGGTGCCAGATGACTAGTCCAGAGCTGCTACTGTCAGTAAAAGAACCACATTTATCGCGGGAGGCTGACAGTGGGGGATCTAAGCTTCATGCGACATCTGTGAGTCATAAAACACGTCATGCTTGAGATTATAGTGAAAGAAGATGGATGGTGATCATCTCTCAAGCTCTGAAACTGAACCTGTTACGCAATGGCTTCAAACAAGGAAAAATGTACTGCCTCCCCTCTTACCTTAGATGGAAACCAAGACTTTGTTTCCTAAGTTGCATTTTCCCATTTCATATTTACACAGGGGCACACCAAGATGGTGGCATTTCCAATGGTTATCATGTAAGATACATGATAAAAAGTCATTTTATTAGTGCTAATCTCTCATGGAAGCCATGGAGTGGGATATAACATTTCAAGCTGAAAATGAAGGCATATTCACCTTTACAGTAATTTGGATCATTAAACCCAGAGGGAAAAAAACTCAGGAGGAACCAATTAACAGTACTTAAATAGATAAAGGTAGATGTTACTGGCTGCTCTCCATCTTTATTAAGATGAAAAGAAGTTGACTGAAATAACTAATGATAGAAGTTTTCTCCTAGTAAGGGCTGTTAAACATAAACATCTTCTGTGTGGTAGAAAAAGTGCTAGGAATTCGATTTTACAATCTTGTTTCAGCTCCTCATATACTAGTATGTCCCCAAAAGGAGGTTATTTAACCTCTCTCAACCTTAGTTTCTTTATCTGGTTAATAGGGATTATTTCTACCTTATCATAAGGTTGTTAATTATTTCACAAAAGAAATTTGAAAGTATCTTGTAAATTAATCAATTAGCAAGAATTTATTAAGCACCTCCTATCTACCAGGTACTATTCTAGGTACTAGAGATAGAAGGACAATATTAAAACAGTCCTGCCTTCTATAAGCTTACATTCTATCATAAGAAACATGCACAGGTAGGTAATTTGGAAGGGGGGGAAAGACTTCATGTAGATGATGCTACTTGAGCTAAGTACTGAAGGAAATTAAGGGTTCCAAGAGGCTGAGGTGATTCCAAGAGGGTGAGTCTTAGGGCAGCTAGGTGGTACAGTGAAAAGAGCACTGGGCTTGGGAACAGGAAGACGCATCTTCATGAGTTCAAATCCAGCCTCTGACACTTGCTAGCTGTGTAACTCTGGGCAAGTCACTTAACCCTATTTGCCTCAGTTTCCTCATCTAGAAAATGAGCTGAGGAAGGAAAGGCAGATCATTCTAGTATCTTTGCCAAGAAAACCCCAAAATGGGGTCCTAGAGAGTAGGACATGACTGAAACAACTAAACTACCACCACAGCAAAAGAGTCTGAGATGAGGCACCAGGAATGTGCTGGTGCAAAGATGGGAGATAAAGTCTTGTGTGTGAGGAACAGTAAGGAGGCCATTGTGACTATACCACAGAATGGCTGAAGGGTAGTAATATATAATAAGGCTGGAAAGGTGAGGTGATGTCAGGTTTTAAGGAGATCTGAACACCAAATAGAGGGGATCATATTTAATCCTAGAAGTAACTGGGAGCCATTGGAGTTTATTAAATAGGGCAATAACAGGCAGACCTGAGCTTTGGCAGCTGTACGAGGAGACTGTGTGTTTGGCACTTTGGAGGAGTGAGGAGAGACTAGAGCAGGTAGGTCCAATTAAGAGGTTATTGCAATATTCCAGGTGAAAGAGATGAGAGTCTGTAATAACTTAATGACTATGTGAGTTGAGAGACGATGTATGCAAGAGATTGTGTGGAGGTAGAGAGGACAAGATTTGACTACTGAATGGTTATGAGGGATGAATGATTGAAGAGACACAGATGTCACCAAGGTTGGGAACCTGGATGGCTGGAAAGATGGCGTTGCATAGTGCCCTGCTAAGCATTACAGACAGGTGAGTGACGATCATTATTTCCGTTGTGATGATATAGATCTGGTTACACGGCAAGAACTTGATGGCTTGCTGAAGTACCTTGAAAGCTTCGAAATGTGTGTTTCACTCTAGCAGAAACCAATCAAGTCCCAAAGGATTTCAGCAGCCCCTATTGTGCAATGTGGTAAGAACACACAGCCTCATTTAGTTTTGGTTACTTTGTTTAGTTTACGTCTGCCTGCTTCTTCCGGCTTCTTCTCTATTGTTGCTCAGTATGTTGAACTTTTCATGACCCCATTTGGGGTTTTCTTGGCAAAGATATAGAGTCGTTTGCAGAGAAGAAAAGTGAGAGAAACAGGGTTAAGTGACTTGCTCAGGGTCACACAGCTGGTAAGTGTCTGAAGCTGAATTTGAACTCAGGAAGATGAGTCTTTCTGACTCAAGGGCCAGCAATCTAATCCACTGTGCCACCTAGCTACCCTATCCATTTATGAAGTATTTACTTTGTACAAATGCTGTGCTAAGTCGGGGGACAGATGGAGGAAATAAAGTTTTAAATGAGACACCATCTGTGCCCCTCAAGGAGATTATAGTCTGGTAGAAGGATAAAACACCCACAAGGATATCTCTAAGGCACAATCTGGGTTAGTCGGATACAAAAGAAAAACAGAGGGGCAGCTAGGTGAGGTAGTGGATAGAGCACCGGCCCTGGATTCAGGAGGACCTGAGTTCAAATCCGACCTCAGACACATAACACTTACTAGCTGTGTGACCCTGGGCAAGTCACTTAAACCCATTGCCTAGCAAAAAAAACCAAACAGAGTTGTATGAAGCCTGAGGCTGAGGGGTTAGTTAGGTGCCGGGAAGGACAGTGGTTCAGGGAAGGCTTTAGGGAAAAAGCAGTTTGAAAGGATAAATAGGACAAGCAACTAAAGGGAGGGCATTCCTAGGAAAAGGAATAGCCAATGTGGTTTGAATACCATATCACTTTGTGTTGTACCATTTCAAGGGTGTCCATCCCTTCCCCCAAAGAGAAAAAACCTCACTCCCCAAGCCCCACTGCTACAGCTAATATTTTTTTAGAGTTCTCTTAACTTAAGGTTTTGCACCATATTAAAATCCATATACTTCTGGGAAGGCAAACATATTAAATTATCAAAGCCTTCCTGCTTCTCCTCCTTCTGCCTCCCGCCTCCCCTTAGGAGTAATCTCTCCTTTAATCTGAGAGATTTTTGTATGTGTGACTTGAACCCAGTTTTTCCTGTCTTTGAGGCCTCTCTTGAGCACTGAGCACACAACTCTTTTGCATGGTTTCAGTTTGACCAAAAAAAAAATTATTCAGTGCCTCCTAGGCCCTGGGTACACAAACAGTACCTGAGCTCAACCAGCTCGCATTCTATTAAGAGAAAGGGAGGAGAGATAAACGTGTACACAGATAATTAAAAGATAATTAAACACCAAATGTCTTCCAGGCAAAACAGCACTAATAGCTTGGGAAGGAAGTAGATGGGGCTGGGAGGAATCGAGGAAGGAACTTTTGAACATGGTTTGAAGGAAGCTGAGGATTCTGTGAGGCAGAGGTGAGGAGGGTGTTCAGGCCAGACATGAGGGGCTTCTTCTGTGTCCTCTACTAGGTCTTTCAGTGGTGTTTATTCATCTTTGTATCGGATAAGAACCATTGAAGTTCCTAAGTTTGTGGAGTGAGTGAATGATAAATCATTAATAGGAGACTCCCAGGTGAAGAAACTTCCACTATCAGTGCAGGACTGCACACTTTCTCTACAATGTATAGTCTCAGAGAGTAGTCCAGAGCACCAAGAGGTTAAGAGACTCGGCATGAGTCGCATGACTAGTATGTATCAGAGGCAGGATTTGAACCAGAAATAAACATACCAGAACTTCTCTGTATAAATGAATGTTGTATCCTTCAAAGAAGATTGAAGTGCTTCAGTATTAACAATCTGCCCAAACAAGAAGGGGACCACCCAGAAAAGAGGGGGGAGTCAAAGAATGGAATACAGGGAGGGGTGGCTAAGGATACTGAAACCTGAAGGGATTCATCCTCCCAGATGCCATGGAACCTCCAAGTCCCCCCATCTACATCAATTGACCAAGTTCCCTTGCCTGGCCCAGCCACCAGGCAGGCCAGTCTGGGAGTTTCCTGGGGTGAATGGTCACCACATCTGCCACATGTCCCTGGAGCCATCCCAGAGTCAAGGGAGGTGCTGCACCTCCAAGGCCAAGAGGCTGGGAGGATGAGAGAGGGGCCGTTGTCATTGTTTGGGTGGCAGAAGGCGCAGGCCATACTCCTTGAAGGACTCCACTTTCCTAGCATGACTATCCGCAACCACAAGTAGCCCACAGGAAAGCCACTCGTGGTGCAGTGAAGTTAAATGGAACACTCCATAGGTCAGTTCTCTAGGCTTTCATTTGCCTTGTATAACTTCCTCCCCATCTCTGCAGCCTTTTCACTGCTGGTCTCATGGTCTCTTCCTAGGCTCGATACCTTCTCCTCCCTCTCAGCCCTCATCTAGACCCAGGTGCCAGCATTCCTAGTTATGCTCTACTAATAATAATAGCATAATGATAACAGCAACATTAATAGCCAATCTCTATTTGAAGTAATTTATTAAATCTAGAATGGTTTAAGTGAAGGCAGGGGGATTGATTTTTTTTGGAGGCAATAGGGATTAAGTGACTTGCCCAGGGTCACATAGCTAGTGAGAATGTCTCAGGACAGAGACCCTGGGCAAGTCATTTAAGTCTGTTTGCCTCAGTTTCCTCATCTGTAAAATGAGTTGGAGAAGGAAATGGCAAACTACTACAGTATCTCTGCCAAGAAAACCACATGTGGGGTCCTGAAGAGTTGGACACAACAGAAAAAAACTAAACAACAATGAGGACATCTCACATTTGTTTCTGGCTGAGTGCTTATTATCTGCCAGTTCCTTTGTCCAGACATTTAAAATGTGTCACATCTTTCATGAACCCTGAATCTTGGACATGAGCATGGCTTTTTTTTTTTTAGCTCAGCCTGCACTGATTGCTTCCATCTTTGAATTCATGGTGCCTTACTTGTGTCTCTCTCTCTTTTTTTTTTTTTGGCTCTGAAATATGATTTCATCAATGCCATGAACTCACAGTGTAGAAACTCTCTCCAGTGTAGATCAGCAACTCATTTGTCATTTAGAGTCTTAGAGAGTTACAGGAGGCATTGAGGTGACAAATGTCTTGCTCAACCAGTATGTAGCAGGCAGAACTTGAACTCAGACCTTCCTGAGTCCTAGGCTGGCTTCCTTATTCTTTAGGCCACGCTGGCTTTCATATATTTCTCTAGTGTATTTATATTCAGATTTGTATTCTATTTGTTTGTGTAGATGTTTCATCATCTCTACTAGCTTAGAGGCTCCTTCAAAGCAGGGACTTTGCTTTTCTGATTTGTTTTGGTAACTTCTTCAATTACCTAGCCATGCACTGCACAGATCACTAAATGTTTTTTTTGAATCATGATAATTAAACATGACTGAAGTAGTGACACAGTTTGGGATTTCTGGGAACCCTGAAATGCCAGGGTACAGAGCAGAGTTGCCTGGAATGAATTCACATACTCAAAAATTTTATTGTAACATCAATAGAAGCAATAGAAGCTTATAGAAGCAGGCAGGGTTCCTAGTGAACCTGCAAATTGATGAGGATGAGGAGCAGCAAGGTGGCGCAGTGGGTAGAGCACCGGCCCTGAAGTCAGGAGGACTTGAGTTCAAATTCGGCCTCAGACCAAACACTTGACACTTGTGTGACCCTGGGCAAGTCCCTTAACCCCAACTGCCTAAAAAAAAAATTGATGAGGATGGTGCTGATGCTTATATACAAAAGGGATAGTGAAAGGATCTGGTAGAATTAAGGAGTGATAAATAGTCTGGGGTAAGCCAAATGGCAGCAGTGAAAGTAATATCAAGTAAGCTGAATAGGTGATCTAGCTGGGATTAAGGAGTGGTTGGTATATGCAAATAGTTTGGGGTGGGCCAAGTGAAACAGTGATAAGAATGTGAAGTAAGCTAATCAGGTGATTTAGGTGGGCTGGGGTGGGCCAGGTACCTTGGGAGGAGGCTAGTGGTCTGAGCTGCTGAAATGTGTGGGAAAACTCAGAGACTGAGTTGTTTTCAAAGACATGGTCTTTTCCTTTTAGAGGTCCAGGTCTCATCACCCCATCAGCAGCATTCCTAAAAAAGATAATTTCACCTTTATTTGGAGATAGTGCTTCTTGGATTATATATGTAAATAGTATGTGAATATGGGTCCACAAAATAACCAAGTTGAAGAGAAATCTGTCAGTTTTTGTGTTAAGTGACTTGCCCACGATCACACAGCTAGCATATATCTGAGGCTGGATTTGAACTCATGAAGATGAACCTTCCTAACTCCAGGCCCAGTGTTCTAACCACTGCACCACCTAGCTGCCTAATTACTGTAACTATGAGTAATTATTTCAGGCACAATACCTCTTTCTTTGAAAAATCCTTGAAATTCCCTTGCAGTCACTTAACCCCTGTCTGCCTCAATTTCCTCAACTATAAAATGGGAATATTAATATCATCTACCTCACAAGGTTGTTATAAGTATCTTTGGTAAAGCACTTAGCAAAACATCTGCCACATAGCAGGCATTTAATAAATGTTTATTCCCTTTCCCCACCCTTCTCTTGCCCTTAGGGGATCTAATCACTGTTATATAATTTTTTTTTTCTGAATCATATGTGTCATCATAACCTTTTGGATCCCAGCTCCATAGATTCATTACCCTGGAAGTCCTGGCTTTGACCAATAGAAATATTAGAGTAGCAATGAGTGTTGATGCACCAGTTACTCAAGGGCAAATGCCTGAGATTTTCCTTGCTTGGAAAGAGAATAGATCTCAATCTGGAAGAAATTGAAAGAGCTATGAACAATGAATGACAAATCAGTAGGCAGCCAGGGCTCAGGAAAACTGGAGATGGAAGCAGGACCTGGGCAGCTAAATTTCCACATACATTAATATTGCTTTAGAAAGTTCTATTTTATTGGTATCTTTTGTTTTTATGTTACTTACATTTCCCAATGTATCTCTCCTTTCCTGTTTCTTCTCCCAGAGAGCCAGACCTTATAAAACAGAATAAAAAAGGGAGGGAGGGAGAAGTGGTTCAACAAAGCTAACCAATATATTTTAAAAGCCTTCCAGATTCAAGAAGCCTGGGAAAGTTACCTTTCCCTTTCTCTTCTTTGGGACCAAGTTTGGTCATTATAATTTCACTCCCTTTAGTACTGATTGTTTTGTTATTCTTCTTTCCATTTACATTCTCATAGTTGTTATGTATGTTGTTTTCCTGGTTCTTTGGACTTCACTTTGCATTAGTTTGTATAAATCTTCCTAGGCTTCTCTGTATTCTTCATAATCTTATAGCACAACATTTCATTACACACATATACCACAATTTGTTTAATCATTTCCCAAACAATTGGCATGTGTATTGTATCCAGCAAGTTCTTTGAGGGCAGGGACTCTTTTTATTTTATTTTGGTGAGGTAATTGGGGTTAAGTGACTTGCCCAGAGTCACATAGCTAGTGTTATATGTCTGAGGCTGGATTTGAACTCAGGTCCTGCTGGTTGAGGGACAACGCCCTATATTTTTTGCCTCTTACTGTATCGCCAGCACTTAGCACGGTAACAGACATATAGGCTCTTAATAAATGTTTATTGATTGATTGGTTCTTTACTAGTACAGAAAGTATTACTGTACACTGTAGGGTTTACATATGAAGCTTTTCTTTTTGTCATTGACTTTTTTAGAGGTATATACCTGCAACAGAATTTCTGGGTCAAAAGGTGTAAACGTATTAGCATAGATATAGCTTTGTAATTAAAAAGTGATTTCACATATCCTAATAGGGGCAGCGAGGTGGTGTAGTGGATAGAGCACTGGGCCTTCAGTCAGGAAGGCTCATCTTCCTAAATTCAGATCTGGCCTCAGATACTTGCTAGCTGTGTGACCTTAGGCAAGTCACTTAACTCTATTTGCCTCAGTTTCCTCTTCTATAAAATGAATTGGGGAAGGAAATGGTAAACCTCTTCAGTAGCTGCCAAGAAAACCCCAAATGGGTCCAGGAAAAGGAGGATACAACTGAAGCAACAACATGAATAGGATACTCAAAACAGCTGTATTAGATGGGTCATAGTGATGAGGTCTAGAGGGTTAGCGGTGCTGGAACCCCAAGATCACGACACGCAGGTTCTGCCTGAAAGAATTTAGCCCAAGCCTTCTTTGAGCCAAAGACAAGGTTTATTAAAGATCTGCCATATTAGCTAGACTCTTAAGGAATCTGAGCACCTGTGAGTTATTGGCTAGATTGTAAAAATCTGAGCAGTGGTTAGATTTTAAGAATCTGAGCCTCTTAATGGAGATGAGATGGACCTTATATACAGAAAGACTATAGGAGGGATGTAGGAGTGGCCAAGTAGTCTATGAGGTAATAGAACTCCTGGGATGGCCAAGAAAGACTAGAGCCTAGATACAATTAAGGGTGGGAAGTGACGGGGGACATAGGGAGGTCTAGGCTAGGTTAAGGGTAACAGATTGGGCATAGCCATAGTGAAAGGCCAGTTGATGGGATTATAGCCTCAGGGGAATGCCAGAGATTTGGCCTTATGGGAAAGTCCAGGGTTTTTCCTTTTTGGGGTCTAGATCCCATCCTTATCAATAGGGTGAATAACCCTAGTAGCTTGGGAAGTAGAGACTCCCTTACCATTTCTAGGGACTCTGATAGCTTCCTAGCTAGCTAGCAGCTAGCAAGTATTTACAGAGCGCCTACTATGTATAGGGTACAGTGTTAAAAGCAATAGATAGAAGGATTTTTATTTTATTTTATTTTTGTTTTGTAGGCAATTGGGGTTAAGTGACTTTCCCAGGGTCACACAGCTAGTAACATGACAAATGTTTGGTCTGAGGCCAGATTTGAACTCAGGTCCTCCTGACTTCAGGGCCAGTGCTCTATCCACTGCGCCATCTAGCTGCCCTGGTAGAAGGATTTTTAAAAAACATAATAATGGTGATTTTTAAAAATGACAATTTGGCCAGAAGGACTTCTTAAATTGATTTTTTAATAATAGCCACAGCTAGCATTTATCTAATGCTTTAAGTCTTGCAAAATACTTTGCAAATATCTCATTTTATCCTCACAATGACCCTTGAAGAGGGGGTGCTATTTGTATCCCCATTTTACAGGTAAGGAAACTGAGGTGGATAGAAGCTAAGTGATTTGTCCAGAATTATATAGCTATTAAGTATCAGATTTGAACTTGGGCATTCCTGACTCTAGATCTCATACGCTATCCACCACATGACCTAGTTCTTTCAAAATCAAGCAACAGGGATTCTCCTTGAAAGATGAATAAAATCCAAGACATGTTAAATCTGTTTTATGAGTGACTAAACCATCCAGTAAATATCTCAGTAGGCCCCTGAGATGATAGCAAAAAGCAAACATTAGGAAAGTTCTTTTCCATCTCTCACAGCCAATTTTTGTTTTTCAACTGGAGAATTTCCTAAATGCCATTTTTTTTAAACTGAGAAAATACAAACACAAATTAGCTTGATTTTCTATGGTTTTAAATCCACTGCCATTCCCTTGCCTGCCAGACACAGGCTGCAGCATGTTGGCATCTTGGGATTGTATACAAGTGATCAGAGCAATTTCCTTTCTTTTTCCCGACATCGTTATTTGTGGAGACACAGTCAACTTTCCAGTTTGTAGAAATATTTCAAATGACGTCAGCATCTCACAGAAGCAGTCTAGTCATCTGAAGGAATCATTCAAAATAAATATCATCTCCTGCCAAAAAAACAAAAAAACCCAACCCAAAACAACAACCAATTAGATGGTATGTGGGGATGGAGAGTTGCTTCACTTTCTTTTCCTCACATCCCCTTCTTGTAAAGGCAGTGTGATCTACTGGGTAGTACACTGGACTTTGTATCAAATTCACATTTGAATCCTTCTTTGGGCACCTGCAAACTTTGTGATCTTGATGGGGTTGAAATCTGGACCCCAGAAAGGAAAAACCCTGGACTTTCCTATATGGCCAAATCTCTGGCGGTTCCCTGAGGCTATAATCCCATCAACTAGCCTTGGCTATGCCCAATCTCTGAATTCTCTGTAACCTTTAACCTAGCCTAGCCATCCATTATTTTACCTCCCAATGGCCACTTCCCGCCCTTAATCCTATCTAGGCTCCATTCTCCCTTGGCCAAGAGGTCCAGGTCCCAGGTGTTCTGTTCACCCCAGCTTGCTGGCCACTCTCATCTAGATCTTCCTTAGACTCTTCCTCTAGTCACCCCAAACTACTTGTCCACTTCTAGGTGCCTCCCACAGTCTTTCTGTATATAAAGTCCATCTTGTCTCCATTAAGGTGTTCAGATTCTTATAATCTAGCCAAATGCTCAGATTCTTATAATCTAGCCAAATGCTTAGATTTTTAAACAATCTAGCCAATAGCTCACAGGTGCTCAGATTCCTTAAGAGTCTGGCCAATATGGTAGATCTTTAATAAACCTTGTCTTTGGCTGAAAGAAGGATGGGGTTGAATTCTTTCAGGCAGGACCTGTATGTTATGATTTTGGGGTTCCAGCATCCCTAAACCTCTAGACCTCGTCAATCTGGGGACAATCATTTGATCTCTCAATGCCTCAGTTTACTGTTATGTAAATGAGAATTATTATTCTTCCTCAGAAGGCTTTAAAATAAATTTTTTAAAAATCCTTGTTCTCACAGAATAACAGAATTTCACAATTGAGGGCAACCTTAGAGGTCACCTGGTCCAACACTTAACTGAATCAGAAATCCCTTCCAAATTATCCTGACAAGTGGTCGTTCTGTCCCTGCTTGAAGACTTCCAGTGGTGAGCAATTCAGTACCACAGACTGTATATACCTCACTGAGGCTTCCTATTGAGGGAAATGATTATTAATAACCAATGATTTGGGGAAGATCCATAGTTCTCCCTTCTTCTAAAGTCCTGATTTTTAAAAGTTCAGTCTCTTGAAGGACATTGCTGATAACGAGACTTGACTAACTTTCTTGTTCAAGACCCCACCCTGGTAAAATAGCCATTATGTTCTTCTCAGGCTTGAGTGGGGCATAAATTCTTAGAATAGATTGCCCAAGGCTGGGGTGGTCAAGGTATAGCCATACTTTCTCAATTGAAGGGCACATGATGTCACTCTCAGCCCCTCCTTGTAATATTCTTTCTTAATCAATCAGAGTTGATTTTTCACTCCTCTTCCAAAAAAAAAAAACATATAAACCCCGAGTCTGCCACCATGATTGTCTTTGGTCTAAGAGAGATAGCCAAATAGCCCTCCTTTTATTAACAATGTGCTGGCTTTACTAATAAAATGATTAAATTGTCCAGAAATTATGTTTCTCAAACCTTTTTATCATCACACAGTTCCATTGTTAGAAAGTTCATTCCATTGTTTGGAGGCTCTTACTTATGTTGAACTGGAATCTGCCCTCCTTACAGTTGTGCTTGTTCTGAACAAGGACAGAAAATATTTAATCCCTCTTTCACATGTATTGGGCTAACAAGAGCTATTATAATTCCTGATAGTGCATATCAGTATCTAGAACCATAACTAGGGCAAAGCAGCTGAGCCCTTGACCCACAGCGCTTAAATTTAGAAGACAATGACAACACCTACATTCCCTTAGGACTAAAGAAAGAGCTACATTTAGCATCACATTAGCAAGATTAATTGGTTAAGATGGGAAGTTCCAGATGGCCCTTGCTTGATTCTCCAGATTTATACTCAGGTAAGCTCCACCCTCAATTCCACTGGCAAGTGGCCTTGCTGTGTCCGTATGTCTATGTCTCTCCCTAATATTTCAACTGAATTTGTCTTAAAAAGTTGATCTGAGGCATACTTTTCAGCCTGCTTTCCTTGATCCACTTGCATTTTCTAAAACTTGCTTCAGTGGGGAAAAATATGCTCGTTATGACTCCCTACATACCTCACTACCTCAGTTCCTAAGTGGCTGAGTGACCCTGGACAAGTTTTATCATCTCTCTGGGCCTCAGTTTCCTCATCTGTAAATTGTGGGAGTTGAAGATTAGGTAATTATTAAATTCTCATCCTAATCTACCATAGCATAGTTTCATTATTCCTCTGATCTCAAATCAGCAAAATGGCAGAAAGAAAAATCAACATTACCCTAGGCTAAGTTATCCTTCCAGTAAGATCACATCTACTAACCTCTCAACCGAAATGAAACTGTAGAGGCCCTCTATTCAGGACAGGTATCTCAATCCTCTGGAGCACATGGGCCATGCCAGGAAGGACCATTCAAGGCTTCAGCCCCTGTTGAGGCAGCACTGGCAAGTCTGCAGGACAAAGATTTAGGCTTCCAGGAAGCAACTTGAACTTGGCAAAGCATCATATTTCCTCAAATCAAACTCTTGACCAGGGGCAGGGAACCTGCAACCTCCAGGCCACATGGGGCTCTGTAAGGCCTCCAGTGCAGCCCTTTGACTGAATCCAAAAGTTCTGGCGTCTTGATCAATCAATGCTAGCTTTCATCCGCATCTCAATTGTTGCATTTTTGTATCCCACAGTCTCCTTGGCAACTATGGTCTTGTATTATATCAACTCACCTTGGGTCTCAAGCTTCACTTCCCTCTATCACAGATAAGGTTTGATTACTCCCCCCCCCCAATTCCTCTAATTACTGGCCTGTGCCACTTCTGCATCAGACAGAACCTACCAGGAAATCTAACTGGAAGACTAGTGGGAGTTATGGCAACTTTACTTGTGAGGAGAAATACGCCTGCAGCTCAATGCTGCAATTCCATTTTAATGCACCATCTTCTTACAGGTTAAATCCCCAACTACACATTTAAGGGGTTTTAGGCATAGCATCATCAAGAATACAGCTGCCAAGGAAGTGAATGGTGCTGATCATTGCCTGTCTTGTGTTTATAATCAGTTAACAAAGTAACATCATATTTCCTAGGAAGAAAATAGCTGTTCCTTCATCTTTACTACTGTTTTGTTGGGGGAGAGGAGAGGCAGGGTATATATTGCAATAATGGTGTAACCACAATTCTCTTTCCACCTATTTTATCTTCTTACACCATTAAAGGAACAATAAAAAGTACATTTAAATTTTAGCCTCTGATATTGGCCAATGTGGGAATTTGTTTTGCATAGATAGATACAAATATAGATATAGATTGATATAATATATGTGTGTGTTACAAAGCTTGTGCTTTTATTTTTTTTTCAATGAGGAGAATGAGATGAAAGGAAAAGAAAATAGATTATTGGTCATTGAAAAATGTTGGCCTTTGAGCACACAGTACTATTCCACTAACCCCTTTATTCACCTCACTAAAGAGAGACTGTCCTTTCATTTATCTGCAAATTTCTTTATCATTTTTAGTTCTACCAATTAACCTTTTTTTTTGGGGGGGGTGCTGGGCAATGGGGTTAAGTGACTTACCCAGGGTCACCCAGCTAGTAAATGTTATGTGTCTGAGGCTGGATTTGAACTCAGGTCCTCCTGAATCCAGGGCTGGTGCTGTATCCACTGCGCCACCTAGCTGCCTCCAATTAACCTTTTTTTTATATCATGGACTCCTTGGACAGGCTGGTGACACCTATAAACCTCTTCTCAGAATATGTTTTTAAAAGCATAAAACTAAATATATAGAATTACAAAGGCAACCAATTACATTAAAATGTGGTGTATCAAAAAATTATCTTAGAAGTTCATCAGTGCCATTCAGCGCCTCCAGTAGGGTATCGATCCTTGGTCATTGGGCAATGGTCTCACATTTAGAGTACCAATGGTTAAATTAATGGTGAAAATAAATTGATTAAAATAAAATGTTACATCATAGTGTGGAGGTGAGCCTAGGTCCTAGAAACCTAAACCAGCAGACACACGCTATGACAAATGACACCAGCCCAAAAAGGCTTGAGGGCAGGCCTGGAACCAGGCCATGTCTGCTGACTTGAGACCCTACTTAAATGTGATGAGGCCCATCTCCAGCACATGGGCAATTAGATGAGGAACCTTTTTTTTTTTTACCAAATTGCCCATTTAAGTGCCTATAAACAAAACATAATGCCCCTGATTCCTGTGTGACTCCCTTCTGTTAAAGCAGCAATGGTAGTAGAATAAGGGAAAAGGGAATACAAGAAGCAAAGGATACACCGTTTTTAGATACTCTGTAAGCATACATTTGACCATTTGACTCTAAATTTGATATCTTTGTCCAAAAATGACCCAGTTCATATACTACTGAAAGAAATGAGTAACATTGATGATGGTAGTGTCTTTGTAAGTAGAACCAGAAAAGATTAAAAAAAAAAAAAGAAACTGCAGACAAATGGAAGAGAGCTTCCTGGCAGTCCTTAAAGAGATGAATAAAAAAATTAATGCAGTATCATTGTGTGTCAAAAGGCCAAAGACAAGACCTCATCTCATGGAACACTTGGCTATCTCACTTTGTACTCCCCATGATGAATGTAAAAAAAGCTCATGACGATAAATGTAGCTCATTACCAACATCTTCTGGAAAGGATGACTAAGTAGGAAAGATTCGTGAGGAGCTTGATGATCTCCATCAAATGAAAGTCAACCAATTCCTTGATAGATGATCAATTCAGTGCAAGGGAGACTGGCAAAAAAAAAAGTTGTAAAATATGACCTTGTATTGAGATATACAACAGATCAAAGATTTGTAGATGACTCAAGTTTCATAGCTATATAACAGCATTATGTTCTTCAAGAAGGAAATCAAATCAGTTCAACACATTTATATGTGTGTATGTTTGGAGGTAATCAAGTAAAGTAACTTGCCTAGGGTCACACATAGCTAATAAGTGTCTGAGGCTAGGTTTGAACTCAGGTCCTCCTGACTCCAAGGCCAAAGTTCTATCTACTGTGCCACTTAGTTGCCCCAACACATTCATTAAATACTCACTTAGCAAAACACCTAGCTAGGCATTGGACAAAAACAAAAAGTCCCATTTGCATTCTATATCAATAAATACAGACTAATAGAACCAACTTAAGAGGGTGGGGGCAAGGCTGGGAAGGTCAAGTTAGACAAATGCTAAAGCTAAGCACTGGAAAGATTGCGGGTGGCATGCGGTTGGGAGATAAGAACAGGCCTCCTGGAAGGAGGCATTTGAGTGACATTTGAGCAGGGAGCTAAAGATTCTAAGGTAGAGGTGAGGAAAGTAGTGCTTTCCAGATATGGAGGACCTCTTATACAAAGGCATGAGATGGACAATGGAATGTCATAATATATGGGGACTAGGTAGCAACCTACTTTGGAATGGAAAACAATGAAATAGAGTAATACAAAAGTTTACTGAAAAGATAGGTGAGAGCCAGATTATGGAAGACTGAATGCCAGGCTAAGAGTTTTCTATTTTATCCTAGATGTGAAAGAGGGTCAATGAAGACATTTGAAAAGGTCAGGTAGGGTGGAGTGAAGAAAATCAGAAGCCACTGGACATAGCAATTACCAGAAAATGTCACAAAGAATGGAATTGACTAAGCTTAGCAGACAGGAAACTACCGGTAGTCATAATAGAATCCATTGTCTTTGAGTAATTGACTAGTTAGGCTAGTTAGAGCAAAGGTCAACATTTAACACTATATTAGAAAAAAAAACAAAGAAAAAGATAGAAGACTGTAATTACAATTACAATTACAATCTGACCTATTCAAAATAGCCTTCAACTTTGAAAAATAGGAAATGGGGAAAGATAAAAGACATTAACCTTAATTATCACGAAGTCTTAACTTTAAAAAGTCAAACCCATGCAAAACAGTTGTCACTAGGAAGGGGCCAAAAGAACCTTAGGAAGATGACAAAATATCACGAGTAATGTTGCTTCACAGAACACTGAGAGGCAGTAGAAAGAAAAGTGAGTGTGCAGAAAGCTTGGCATGAGACCCAGCTAAACCAAAGCATTCCAAAAGTGTTTATGAAGAAAACTAGAACAACAGATGAGAAATCAACAGATTTCCTAGTGCTTCTTCAGCAATCTCCTCCTATCAACAATAGGGGAACCAACACATTTAGACTCTAATACCTCTTTACTTGATGCACTATATGAGGAAATGGGAATTGCTTCAGAAAATGAAATCAGGAAGAACACCAGTATCTAACCAGCTATACACAGAAGAAGTCAGCACTAATGGTGACAAAATTTAAGATACTAGGAATAATTTTCAAGATGTGTTAAAGAAATAAAAATTCTTCCAAAATGAAAAAAAAAAATAAAGGACAGTAATTGTTATGGAAGCAGCATGGAGTAATGGATAGAAAAGCCAGGAAGAACGATACTCAAGTGTGATCTCTGATACATGCTGACTATATGACCCCAGGAACACCACTTGACCTTTTAGTACTCTAGGAAACTCTGCAAAACTTTAAGTTTCAGAGAAAGTGCCAGTTATTAAGAGAAAGTTTCCTCATTTAGAAGTGTCTAATATCAATGAAATAACAGATCCAGATCCCTATTCCTAATTTTTACTTGCCTAAAAGTGACTGGGTCAAAACCAGGCATTATTGATGAGTATGCTTGTTTTATGACCATAAAATCTTTTAAAGAATAGTTCAATCCTATCAAGGGTTGACTTAATGAAAATATGAAAAGGGGTCAGACAGGTTTTCTAATACGATTTTCCTTCCCAGGCTACGTCTCCAAAATTTACTAAGGAATGCAGAGAATATCATATCCCTCTTTGTTTATTGTTCACTGACTATAAAAAAAAAAAGAAGCATTTGACTGTAGAGAGCAAAGCACAGACTTAAAGGTTCTTCAACAAGTCTTCCCCATTTACATTTTCTCTTTTTTTGTTTTGTTTTTCCCATTTACATTTTCAAAATTCAAGATTCCTTGATAGGTTCAACAGCAGAGGTAACTTTAACATATATATATATATTTTACATTATTAACATTAAGCAAGGATGACATATTGAACAAAGGTATTTGCCAATGTTGGGGTGGATGTCCTACACAAATTCCCAATGGAAGAAAGAGTTCCTATAAATGAAGAAGAGTATCTCCAAATGTCCCTTTGCAGATGACAGCATGTTGATTACAAGTAGCCCTAGAATACTAAAGGATCACCTGAATAGAGCCGTTCAAAAGAGATCATTCCAGCCAAAAAAAAAAGAGGAAAAACTGAGTATATGAAAGATTTGCATTGCTTTTATGGGTGATTTCTTGGGGAAGCTAGCTGCCTGTTCAACTTGATGGGCTTACAGAGTAGTAAGCATTTGTTTGGGACTTTGAATCATCCTATGATGTGTATATCTATGGCCAACCACTGAAAGAACTGGGGAACATTTCTTGGATGTGCACATTAGCAACTCATTGAGGCTGAGAACATCTTAAGTCTCATTGGTTGGGAATTAACTGATTGGCTCGTCTGCTGTGGACTGATTGGCTATTCACTGGTTGCTTCTGACTATTTTAACTTATAGCTAATACTATATGATGAACTGAAGTCAGTTGTAGATTGGCCCTTTGGGAGAGATCCTAAGAAAACTGAACACAGATTAGAGAATAGCTAGGATAAGAGTAGACCTGGGTTTGAAAAGAGGACAGCTTGTGCATGCTCATGATTCCACCACCCTTACCCAGGGAACTACTAATGGTTATCTTGGGACAGAGGCACATTATAAATGTTCTGACCAATGTGGCCTGAAGAGTGGGGGAAGTTCCTAGACTCAGTCGTGGAGTAGTGCTGTCATAATCTCTTAGTCTAAGAGATTACAGCCAAAGTGAATAGAACCACATGGCCGAGTAGTGGGAGTTTTGGAACCTCAACCTTTTGGAGGATTCTCAAGAGTTCCTATACCAAGGATTGAACACATAGCCCCTGAAGCTAAAGCAAGAGACTGAGATATGATATGGAATAACAAAGAGTTGGCCTTTGTCTTTCACTATTTCCATAAGTTATTTGGGTGGTATAGGTCTGATATGAAAGGGGTTTGCATATCTAGCAATCCCTAGTTGACTTTCCTTCCAGGGTGAGTACAAGTATATCACAAGAGTGATACTGGATCCTACAAATTATGACTAACATGGAAATGTTTTACATGACTGCACATGCATAAGCTATTGAATTTCTTATCATCCCAGGGAGAGGGGAGGGGACGGAGGGAGGGATACCATTTGGAATTCAAAACTTTTTTAAAAAGTTAAAGAACTGTTTAACATGTGACTAGGGGGAAATATATATGTGTATGTATATATATCACACAATGATACTGTAATGCCAGAGCCCTGTACAGGTCAATGGAATTTAAGGGGTCCACCTCTCTAACAATTCCAAATCCATTTCTCCTTCATGGGAAGTCTAAACTGCAAGTGTCATAAATGAGCAAGTTGGTGCTCACTGAAGCAGGAGAATTGTGTCAATTGTTTATAGGCTACTGACGGAGTCAGTCAGTCAATAAGCGTTCATTATTATTAAGTGACTACTACGTGTCAATCACTGTGCTAAGTTCTGGGGACACAAAGAAAGGGGGAAAAAATAAAACAACAACAACAAAACAGTCCCTGCTCCCAGGAAGTCCGATGAGGGAGACAATAGCCAAACACTCACTTTTAGGGAAGTTATGATTAGCGGTAGGGACTGGACTGATTATTTCATTAAGAGGGGGCATTCCCAAATGAGGAAACTCCTCCCTACTAGCTGGTACCTTCTCTGAAACTTAAACGATGAATAACTTGGGGATAATCTCAGAGTACAGGCACTAAGATTAAGGAGGTCTGAGAAAAGGCTTCTTGCAGAAAGCAATACTCTAGCTGACACTTGAGGGCAGCCATGGAAGCTAGGAGGAAGAGATGAGGAGGGACGGAGTTCCAAGCTTTGGGGCAGTCAGTAAAAATGGCTGGAGTTGAAAGAATGTTTTGTGCTAGAAACAACAAAGATGGCAGAATACTTGGTGGGGAGTGGGAAGGAAAGACGTAAAGCATAAGATGACTGGACAGGTAGGAAGAGACCAGGTTGTAGAAGGCTTTGAAAGTCAGACAAGTGTTTATATTTTATATTAGAGGCAATAGGGAGTCAATGGAATTTAAATGAATAGGGAAGTGACATGGTCGGACCTGCATTTTAGGAAGACCAATTTGCCAACTGAATGGAGGATAGACTGAAGAGGTAAGGGGCTTGTGGCACACAGACCTACCAGCAGGTTATTACAATAATCCTGCCATGAGGGGGTGAGGCCCATACCAGGATGGCAGAAGCTTTAGAAGAGAGGAGGAGGCTTATGTCAGAGATGTAGAAAAGACAGGATGTAGCAACTGATTGGATAGAGGGAAGGGAGGGGGGTGAGAGAGAGTGAGAAATTGATGATGACACCTAGGGTGCCAGCCTAGGAGACTGGGAGGATGCTGGTAGCCTTTGTGTTTTTATGAATTCTCTTCGTAGAGTGAAATAAAGACTGGCCTGAGCTGAAACTCAAAAAGCCAAGTAGACCCAGAGTAACAATCACATCTGAGACAAATTATTTTTTAAATAGGGCTTTTGTATGTGCCAGTTCTTTCTGCCTTGTAGTGGTAAAATGTATGGCACTACCATTTCTGGCTTTTAAAGAGCCCTAGTGTTACCATAAGGAGTTAAACAGGGTGATTGCTGTAGCCAGAACAGCAGCAGCTGTTACCAATAGCCCTAATGAGGGCAGGAGCCTTTCTCCCACTCTGAGCCTGGCAGTGGGACAGGGAGCAAAAAAAAGGTAAGGAGAGAAGCAGATTTTGGGCTGCTGTTTAGCCTGGCCCAGTATTCTGTAGTGCAGAGCTGGAGTTTAGGGGGTAGGGAAGAGAGGAGGAAATTAAGATAACTGGTTGAGATCTTTTTGTGAGTATGGAGGTGTGCTTTGGGCAGCCTTGTTCTGTGGGTGGCTTTCTTCTCATATCAGTGTTGGTTTCTCATATTGTATGTACCCTTGTGGGAGTTTTATACTGCCTAAAGTCTTGGCCACAAAAAACACCAAAGATGTTTGTCAATAATGACATTTCATACATAAGGTCTGAATCTTCCATGTCCTTGACACTATCATCTGAGCCATTCTCTTGGAACATTATTGGGTGTGTCTATATATAAGAGCTCCCTAGCAGCCTGGGGGCTCTAAGATCCCGACACAAGGCTATGGCACAGACTAGTCATACTTCTATCTATTCAGTCATTCAGACCAGCATTTATTAAGCACCTACTGTGCAAGCCACTGTTTCAGGTGCTATGAGGGAGCCAAAGATGAACATCATTGTCCCTTCCCTCTCTTTTAAGGTGGTTTGAAACTGTTCAAAGTTACCTTACTGACTCATCGGGGAATCTGCTTAAGCCCTGGGAAAAGTGACTGATCATCAGTGTTGTGCCATGAGATGTACTGGAAGTTTGGGGTGGGAATGACACTGTCCACTTGGGCCTGCTGGGATGGTGCCATCAGAGAACTCTTCCAAAGACAATGTCTTGGTTCAGCAGTGTTCTTTCCACAGCAGTTCTGTTGCCTTGTCCATGGGTGTTCCAGTCCCCGCTGGGCACTGCCTTTGAGCTCAGTGTGTCATCATGTCCTTTGTCATCACAGTTCCATAGCAGTCCCTGGAAGTCTCAGCTTTGATGACGGGGAACGTCTGATGGATGCAATAGAGATGTTTGATACACCAATTGCTAAAGCACAAAGAAATGCCTGGGCATTTCCAAAGAGTAGGGAGTGAAATGATGGGAGAAGCCTCAATCTGGAGAAAATTTGAAGAGCTGTGAATAATGACACATAGCATCCAGCTGATGCTCCAGGGAATTGGGATGCCATCATCTCCTGTGATTTAGTAGTGTGTCTACGTAGAAATATCATTCTGCAGTCATACAGGGCTTCATTTAATCCTCTCAATAGCCATACGAATGAGAGGATAAAGAACACTGGCTTTGGAGTCATAGGACTGGGTTTAAATCTCTTATGATCTGTATTACTTTGGGCAAATCATATAACCTTTCTGACCCTCAGCTTCCTCATCCGTAAAATACAAGGGTTAGACTAGATGGTTTCTGAAGTCTCTTCTCCTTCTATGTCTATGAGCCTAAGTGAGAGTAATAGGGCAGATATCATGATTCTCAGGAAACTGAGGCATAGCCCAAAGCCACCTAGCTAATGAATAAAATGAGGATAGGAACCTAGCTCTTCTTCTCCCAAGTTCAGCACTTTCTCTATTGTACCACAGTTTGTTCCAATGAGTTGGACCGACACTGACTGTGGCTTTTTCTTTTTTTATCAAACCTGCCAATGATGTACATAAAATATATACTTATGGGCTGAGAAAAGAAATGATGGTTTTAGGAGGAATTAGAACTACTTTTAATTTTTAATTTCCTTTTTATTATGAACTTAACAGCATCACCAAACATGAACATTTCAAGATAAAAAGAAAAGGGAGAATCATATAAGAAATTAAACTTGTGTTACATACAGATTTTTAAAAAAGAAATTAGTATACAAATATGCACATATATACTTACATATTTTCATACATATGTATAAAGTTTAACAAGAAAATAATACAATTACTCTATATCACATTCTCTACTTCTTTTTTCTTTTCTTCTTTTCTCTTTTTTCACTCTTTTGTTCATTTTCTTTTTTTTTTTTTATTACTATGTCCCATCACTCCCTCTTCCTAATTAAACAAATTAAAAATAAGCCCTCAGTACATACAGGCATAGTCTGGCAAAACAATTCCCACCTTGGCCATGTCTGAAAATGTATGTTAAAGATACTCTTAACACATAGAATATTTTATGATTTGGAGTGGGTTGTTTCCTTCATGAGTCAGGGCCTTCAGCATACTAAATGTTTTTGATTACCCCAAGTATATTGTCTTCAGAAACCCTCACATTTCTTCTTCTAATTAGAATTCCTAGCCCATTTAGTGATAATTGTTTAGTTAAAGTCCATAGTCCATTTTAAAGGACACTCAAGGAAATGAAAAACACCATGTTGTAATGAAAAGATCATGAGCCTAAGAATCAGGGCAGCTAGATGATGCAGTGGAGTCAGGAAGACTCATCTTTCTGAGTTCAGGTCTGGCCTGTGGCACTTACTAGCTGTATGACCCTGGGCAAGTCACTTAACCCCATTTGCCTTAGTTTCCTCATCTGTAAAATGAGCTGAAGAAGGAAATGGCAAACCACTCCAGTGTCTTTCCAAAAGCAAAACAAAACAAAACAAAACAAAACAAAACAAAAAAGCCAACCCAAAACCAAAACCCAAATGGGGTCACAAAGAGTCAGACACAACTGAAATGACTGAACAATAATAACTAAGAGTCAGGAGTCAGAGACCTGAGTTATAGTCCTAGTTAATTCACTGAAAGACTAGGGGGGCAGCTAGGTGGCTTAGTGTATACAGCACTGGCCCTGGATTCAGGAGGACCTGAGTTCAAATCCAGCCTCAGACACATAACACTTACTAGCTGTGTGATCCTGGGCAAGTCACTTAACCCCATTTGCCTCAATTTCCTCATCTATAAAATGAGCTAGAGAAGGTAATGGCAAACCACTCCATTATCTTTGCCAAGAAAGCTCCAGTTGAGGTCATAAAGAGTCAGACATGACTGAAAATGACTGAACAACAAAAATTGAGAGAATCTCAATAGCTACTAACCTGTCCCCTGGTTCCAGATGACCCATCAGTCTGAGCAGCAATTTGTGACAAGAGGAACTCCAAACTGCAAGAGTGAAATGAACTAGGGCCATCAGAATAAGTAGCATTGACAGAACCGACCCTGCTCATCATCCTGTTACCCTTTGACTGGGGAGAACATTCCAGAAGAATGTACATTCCTCCAGGTCAGGTTCTCTTTTTTGTATCCCCAGCACCTAGAATAGCACCTACCACATAAATAGATGCCTAATTAATAGACTGAATTGTATTAAATTAATATTTCCAGAAGAATGTCAGAACAGCACAGCATATATTCTGCTGGTATCTGTTATATTAATATTCAGCACTGAGTGATAAAAGCAATTTCCCAAGCCTTCTATTTTTCTCCGGGGAAGAAATCCTCTTGACTTCATAATAGTTCACATAATAAAGCATTTTATAGTTGACAAAATATTTTCCCTATAGTAGCTCTGCTGGGCAGATAATACAAATATTATCTCCATCTTTTTGGCCTGGACTTGTGATTTCATTGGTCTAGGGAATTTCTGGTGAAGAAATATCCTATCTTAATGTACTTGGAGTCTTAGAGAGTTGTCTGGGCCACATTGAGATGAGTAACTTGTTCAGGGTCACACAGAGACAAGACTTCAACCCATATCCTTGACTATACTTCTCTTCGTTATACTTAGGGCTTCTAAACTTTTTTTTTTGGTCCCTATATGTCTTGGCTTTCATTAAACATTCACACATTCCCTTCTTGATTATGAAAAGAAATCAATTCCAGAGTTTACTGTGTCCGTGCATACCAGAAATAAAATAGAGATTAATTAATTTCAACTGGATGATAGTTCTCTCCAAATACTCCTCATACTCCCTGGAGATACATGTATCACAGGCTGGGAACCTCTGCGCTATGTACTGTGCTACCCCTCACTCCTATTTTACAGACGGGTAATTTAGTCTTAGAGAGGTCCAATGCTTTGTCCATGATTGTAAAGTTAATGAACAACATAAGACTCAGACCCAGGTTTTCTAACTCAAAGCCTAGTGTTTTTTCAATAGCACCTATTTGTCTCCAATAATCCATCTGAGGAGCCTAGGGAAAAGAGTGTATGGTGAAATATTTCTGAGTCAAAACCCATTGGTCCCTGTTGTTATTCAGTTGTTCAGTCATGTGTGACTCCTTTGACTCCATGGACCACAGCACACCAGGCCCTGTTATCCTACACTATCTCTCCAAGTCTGTCCAAGTTCACATTTGTTGTTTCCATGACACTATTTATCTATTTCATCCTCTGCCTTCCCCTTTTTCTTTTGCCTTCAACCTTCCCTAATATCAGGGTCTTTTCCAATGAGTCTCCATCTTTTCCGTATATGGCTAAACTATTTAAGCTTCAGCTTCCATATTTGACCTTCCAGTGAAGAGCCTGAATTAATTTCTTTAAGTATTGACTGATTTGATCTCCTTGTTGTCCAAGGGACTCTCAAAAGTCTCCTCGAGCACCACGATATGAAAGGGTCGATTCTGTGGCATTCAGTTTTCCTTACAATCCAACTCTCACAGCCATACATTACTACTGGAAAAACCATAGCCCTGAATTTATGAACCTTCGTTGGTAAGGTGATATCTTTATTTTTTAATATGCTGTCCAGAGTCAAAACTCATTGGTCCCTATTCTCACCCTTGGACTCTAAAAAATATTGTTTCTCCCTCATATCCATTCAAATATGAGAAAGGCAGTGATCATGTGTTCCCCCCCCCCAAGTCATTTCTTTTCCAAAGGGAAACATTTTCTTTTGTTCAGGTCTGTTTCATATGAGGAATGTCCTGGAAAAGGGGGGGTGGGGGGAGGGCGGGGTTCGGAGTTGTAGGGTAGTGGTGAATGGTTAAAGGTTCCTACCACAGAAAGGGCACTGAAGCAAATTTAGAAAGCTTAGTGTGTATGTTTAAGTAGGTGTGTGTACGCCTGTAGGAAGGTCTGACTTTGCTTTTAGTTTCAACCTTGTCCATTCTTAAGTAGGAAATTAACTAGAGCTGATGTAATGCTTTCAATGTGAAAGTCTTATTGAGCTGAACTGCTCCCAATAATCTCACAGCAAAAGCACTTAGCAAAGTTGTCAATAATCCAAGGGGCAGGCGCATTAATCATTCACAACAGGCAAAGTACCGTGGCATGGAGAAGGGGTTAAATAATGTTCCTACTTTTTGGCTCCCAAAATAGAAAGCAAAGAGACTCTGGAGAGACTAAAGAAATGTTTTTAGGTAACCTTTAAGGAAACCTTTGTAGAGATATTGCCAACAACATGGGCTGTGTGAAAGTGTGACAAGGTTAGATACAAATTATAGATCCTTTTTTGCTTTCATAGAAAAGTCTTGGACACAAATGAGTTTAACTATAGTAATGAATTGAGGAGCAATTTGGTGATGGCGGACACCTCTTCTTCTGAGATCATTTTTTCTAAACGTGGTATCTCTGTTTCCCAGTTGGGGCATGGAATTGTCAGGACTTGGAGTGCCCCAAAAGCCCTGTATTTGGTGGAGACCCTCACCAGCCACCATGCAGGATGCTCCTCAAATTAGATCAGAAAAACAAACAAACAAACAAACAAACAGAAAGTGTGCTTTTGGTTCATTTTTCTTAGAATTCTCACAGTATAACGTACATGTTCACCCCTAAGCTTGCTCTGAGGCAACTTTCCAGCCTCATCATACCTTCCTGTCCAGGAATCTCATCTGCTTTCTCCTCCCAAATGATTTCACTAGGGCATGGTGCTGAATGCACTTCTTGGCTATAGCAGCTTACTCTATCTTCACGGGAGAGGGATGCCACTGTGGTCACATAAAAAGGAGCCTGGGGAGATCAAAGTTTGCTTATTTCACAGTTTTGTTTGGGCTGGCCCAATTTTACTTTAATAGACAAATAAAAGCAGCCTGAAGGAGTATTTAAAAATAATCCTTATCATTTGTTACACTTTAATTTTTCAGTGGATTTCAGTCTTGTGGAGACTCCTCATTGTATGTTACTTTCCCTCTCAAATGATCCCACCAAACTGGTCTTCTTTCTATTTTCCACTTGTGATTCTCCATCTCCGATCTCTAAGCCTTTGTCCTGACCAGCTTCCATACCTAGGAGGCATTCCCTTCCTTATTTCTACATCCATGCATACAAATCAGTAACCATCTTTTACAGGAAGCCTTTCTGGATTGTTACTCACTGCTAGCATACTACCTCCCTAATTACCTTATAGTTATTTTCTTTATATTTTTCTGCATGTACTTACAAAATGTGTTTTATGCCTTCACCATTAGAATGTAAAATCCCTGAAAGTTGAGATTGTTTCATTCTTTGTATGTATTTTCCCCATTGCCTGGCATGTCATAGGCTTAATATATGTTAGTAAATTGAGTGATTTTGTCTATCAACGCAGATTGTAACTCATCTGCAGCTTAGTATGTGATTTTCATGTATTCATTATCCCTCAGACAAACAGGTAACAAGCCTCTGTGACGAGCTTTTCCAAATTATGATAGTTTCAATTTCAGTGTCAAAGTTGATCAATAGGCCCAAACCCAAATCTTTTCCAGTTGGTCCATTTTACAATCTCAGAGTCACTCTTGAAAGTATTTAATGTGTCTATTGATTCTTCCTTATCTCTTACTCTCATATCTGTCAAATTTTGTCAAAGATGGCAACCAGGGTAGGGATAGGCCTTGAGATCATACAGAAGGACCTAGGAATGTTTAGCTTAGAGAAGGGAAAACATATGGAGTATCCAGAGCCTAGCACAGTGGCTTATACACTTTTTGAAGGGACTAGACTTATTATTTAATTTGTGTAGGAAGCTACCTACCTTTTACCAATACAGATCAGCACTTTCTCTGTAACTTGGTGTTGGTCTTTGCAATTTATAGGCTTGTAAATAGGTGATTGATCAATGTCTATTGAATTTGTCTGGTTAAATTTGAAATGGAATTAAGAGAAAAACTGTTCATCATTTATAAATTTGCTAATGGGAGATGATGTTGAAAAGGAGATGCTTAAAACAGAAAAGGGAAAGGGAAGAGAACAAGTATTTTTCCGGCACCTACTATGTGCCGGGCATTGAGCTATGCACTTATTTACAAATACCTCACTTGAGAAAAATACCTGTAAAACATTGAAAACAATGATCCTATTCTATTAAAAGACATATGGTTTTTTTTTTATTCTTCTCATATTTCTTTGGTCTAGGCCTGGTGCTTAAGGAAGTTGTATACATTTTCAGGAAAGAAATAGTAGTTTTTCACATTCACACAGTTTTCTAAAGTTTACAAAACACTTTCCCTTTTCCCACATTGGCCATGTCCAAAAATTACATCTCATTCTGCTCCTTACTTCTATCGGTCCTCTTGTTTTTCTTTTCCCTAATATGGGAGAAGGGGGTCATGGAAGAGGGGAAGAAGATATGAGGAGAGAAAATAAATGCTTATTAACTGAAAAATGTTTTAACAAATTAAAATTTTTAAGATTTTTAAAAAATAGTCCCACAAGTATGGAGTAATTCTTTTCTTCTGCTGAGGGATCTCAACCTATAATTTCATTTGTGTAGGTAACTCAGTGGGGAAACTTCTTCCATCAATGCAGACCATATAAAACTATGACTTATAGTTTTAGAGTGTTGGAACACTGAAATATTCTAATTTGTCCAGTCACACAGTTATTAAGGTGAAAAGCAGAACTAGAACCAAGACCATCCTGAATCTCAGGCCAGCTCCCTAATCTCTGTGTCATGCTACTTCTACGTGCAGGCATACCCATTTTAGCCAATCAAGAAGCATTTATTATCAAGTGTCTAGTGTGTGCCAGGCACTGTACTAAGAGTGGAATATAACAAGGGAAAGCAAACACAGCCCTTGTCCTCAAGGAGCTTCCATTCTAATGGAGGAGACATGTCCATACAATAGGCATATATGGGAGGTGACCTGAGAAGGGAAACCACTAGCATCTGAGGGGACTAGGAAAAATCTCCTGGAAAAAGTAGCAGTTGAGCAGAGTATTGAAGACAGACAGGAATTCTGGGGCAGCTAGGTGGCGCAGTGGATAGAGCACCAGCCCTGAAGTCAGGAGGACCTGAGTTCAAATCCGGCCTCAGACCAAACACTTGACACTTACTAGCTGTGTGACCCTGGCAAGTCACTTAACCCCAATTGCTTAAAAGCGAAAAATAAAAATTTTTTTAAAAAATGAAATGAAAAAGGAATTCTAAGATGTGGAAGGGCGGAAGGAAAGCATTCCAGGCAGGGGAGGTGGGAGGTAAGAAAAAAACAAGCATTTATCAGTCGTCTGCCTTGTACCAGGCACTGTGCTAAGTGCTTTGTAGGTATCATCTCACGTGATCCTTGTGATAATCCTCAGAGGTAGATGCTTTTATTATCCCCATTTTACAGTTGAGGAAACTGAGGTAAAAAGAGGTTAAGTGACTTGCTTAGGGCTACAAAGCTGGGAAGCATCTGAGGTAGAATTTAAATTCAGGTCTTTCCTAATCCAGCACTCTAGCCCCTGCACCACTTAGTTGCCCCTGGAATATCATGGTTAAGGTACAGCAATGCCAAGGTAGCTGAATCATAGAGTAAATGGCAGGGAAAAGCAGGAAGGAGCCAGGTTGCAGAGTTTTAATAGCAAAGATAGGACCTCATATTTGATCCTGGAGGTAATAGGGAACTGCTAGGTTTATTGAGGGGGAAATAAGGAGACTTGACGTTCAGTAATATCCAAGAAGGGAAGCAGTTTTGCTCAGAGCCCCACCACTGATAAATGCTAGAGCCGTACCTCCAGCCTAGGTTTGCTGACTCCAAGCCCTGAGCTCCTTCCATTGCACCACAGAGCGCGGCAGCAAGCAGAAATAATGACTGTTTTCCCCTTCCCGAGATGCTTAGGCACTGATCATGTCTGACTTATGTACAGTTTATTGCAGGATTTTGATTTCATCTCCAAGTTGATGCAAGGAGGCCCTGACTGTCTCTAAACACTGAGTGGCTTCAGTCTGAAGTAACGCTGCTTGACTTTGGCAGAAATCCCACAGGGGTCATTGGAAACCAGTACTTGACTCTGTGATTCGATGTGAATCCTTAAGAAAAGACTATAGTATGGTACAGTGACCAGAAGACTGGTGGGACACATTACTTCCTCCAGGGAAGTTAGAATTCGGTGACGAGTTTTGAGAAACTCAGTTGCCATGGGTCCTTCAGATTGGTTCCACCCTTGGTTTGTTCCAGTAAGCACTAGGGAATGAATTGTTCCTATGAGGGAGGAAAGTGCAAGGAAGAGGGTGGAGCAGTCACCAACTGGACATTGTTTCCCGAGGTTCTGATCCCCTCTGACTGAAGGGTTGAGGGTGGGGGTAGGGGACAGGGAAAGTTAGAGTCTCACAGGGGAAGACAATAACCCTAACATTTCACGGGGTTTCTGTCTGCTGCTGAAATGGTTATCAGCCATCTGGCCCCTCAGGAAACCGGCACTGTCTGTGGCCCAGCCCAAAGAAGCAGGTGCTGACTGAATAACAGGGGGGAAAGAAAATGTCTGTGTCAACAGGCAAGGGAAATTCTGCAGGAAGGAAAAGGAAGCCAGCCCACCAAAAGATATATATACACTGAGGTCGAGATATGATCTGATTACCATGCGGTAGCCCTGGGTCTGGAGGAAAGGGAAACACCACCAACTCTTCTGAATTCTGCTGAGATCAGTGTTTTTTAGGATGGAGAAATCTTATTTTGGCTCTGTTCAGGGTAAAGGAGGAAAGAAGATCCCTAGTTCTATCTGGAGGTTTAGGGGTAGGAAGAAGCTGCCGTTCTAATTAAGCTCTGACTAGGCTCACTACTTAGGCACTCAGGAGAAGTGAGCCCCCTGTACTATTGCAGACTTGGTTAGGGCTAAGAAGGTGGCACAGTGCATAGAGCACTGGGCCTAGAGTCAGGAAGACTCCTCTTCTTGAGTTCAAATCTGGCCTCAGACACTTACTAGCTGTGTGACCAGTCACTTAATCCTGTTTGCCTCAGTTTCCTCATCTGTAAAATGTACCGGAGAAGGAAATGGCCAAACACTCCAGTATCTTTGCCAAGAAAACCCCAAATGAAGTCACAAAGAGTCAAACGTGACTGGACAACAGAGGGCTCATTTCTCCTCAGTGCCTAAGTAATTAGATAAGTCTGGGTTCAACTCCCCAGAGCAAGTGAACCCTCCAGTCCACTCAATCACAGCTGGCCCTTAAAGGGGTAAATGTCCTGGTCCAGGGGTGAGGAAATGGCCTCAAGGCCACATGTGGCCTTCTAAGTCCCTGGGTGCAGATTTTTGATTGAGTTCAACTTTTACAGGACAAATCCTTTTATTAAGGAGATTTGTTCTGTGAAGTTTGGATTCAGTTGAAAGGCCTCACTTGAAGACCTAGAGGGCCACGTGTGGCTTCTGGTCACTGCTTCTGTGACTCAAGAGAATAATTTCTACCAATAGAGGATTGCTGTGGCTATATCACTTTAAAGAAGATGACTGCTGTAGAAAGAGTATGAAAATTTTGGTCCAGTAATCTGATTTGAATCGCTCCTCTGACTTACTAGTCATGAGACCTCTGGCAAGTCACTGTTATCATTTTAAGCCTTAGGGGAAACATCTGTAAAATGGAGGAGATAATCATTGCACTACCAGCCTCACAAGGCTCATATGATCGTAGTTGTTGTTCAGTCTTTTCAGTCATGTCTAACCCTTCATGACCCCATTTAGGGCATTCTTGTCAAAGATACTGAAGTGGTTTGCCATTCTCTTTTTCAGCTTGTTTTACAGATAAGGAAACTGAGACAAACAGGGTTAAGTGACTTGCCCAGGGTCACACAGCTGGTAAGTGTCTGAGGTCAGATTTGAACTCAGGAAGATGAATCTTCCAGACTCCAGGCCCAGCACTCTAACCACTGCACCACCTAACTGCCCTTATGATCATAGATCTAGAACAAAAAGGGACTTCATAGGCCATGTAGTCTAATACCTCCCCCCCCTCCATTTTACAGATAAGGCAAATGAGGCCCACAGAGGTTGGATTACTTTCTCAAGGTTCCTGTGAACAGGGCTTTGTAAACCTTAAAGGGCAGCTAGCATCAAGAATAGTACCTCTAAAGACAGAATAAGTGTTAGGGCGGTTGAAAAGATATGGGAAATTGTTAATGTTTAAAGAGTACTCAGAAATACAGTGCCAAAGGCACAGCCACAATACTCCCAAGTGGGGCCTGAACCAAATTAAAATGTGATTAGGAAATATTTATTCATTTATTTTAGTTTTCAGCACTCACTTTAATAAGATTTTGAGTCCTAAAATATTCCCCCTCCTTCCCTTTCCCCCTCCCCAAGAAGGCATGCAATCTGATATAAGCTATACAGGTACAATCATATTAAACATATTTGATTGGAAAATATTTAACAGAATAAATAAAAATATGCTAGAACATAGACCGTGACCACCCGTGGTTCTCTAAGTCAATAGGCAGGGATCTTTCTGTACGGTTTGGTGGCTCTTTGTCTGTTTGGGTTTGACACCACTACTCTGAAGCATCAGTTAAAGCAAGCAAGAAGTTGTGGCTCCCAGCCAACAAGTCAAAACCTGCTGTCTCCCTCAGCCTCCCTCTTCTGCTCATCTCCTCTTCCTAAGTGTGTTTTCTCTCCCAAACCCTCCCTTCTGGGTCCTCCTCTGTCCCTTCCCTTTCTACGAGGAACAAATGTAACAGGAGCACCAAGGCATAGGCCTGTCAATCACCCTGCACTCAAATCCCACCCCACCCCATCCCCACCCCATATCCTAATATCAAGGATTATTTATTAGCTATGTTAATGTTACTCTTGGCTCTGTGCTAACCGACCAGTGCTTCCCTCCCATTCCTCCCAAGTACAAGTTCATTGTGCTGGTCATTCAATAGTTAGGTAAAGCATTTATCAAGCTGATCAGGATGAATGTGCCAGGCTCTGTGCTAAGCCCTGGGAATATTAATATAAGAAAAAAGGCAGTCCCTGCCCTCAAGGAATTTACATCCTCACAGGCAAAGACAATATATGAAAGGGAGTTAACAAGTTGGGGGAAAGAACTCACAAAAGGGTTGGTGGGTGGGTTCAGAAGTAGTCTGGGGAGTCATGGGCTAGTCTGGGTTTGAAAATAGCACAGCTGGCAAGGATGCTTCCTCAAATAAAGCTTTCAAATCTCAATGGTCAAAGTTTCAAATAGCAATAGTCATGGTTAAGCAAATGGTTTGATTAAGTTAGAAGCAAGCATAGTAAAAATCAAATCACTAAACAATTTTATCAAAAAAAAATATGACCTTCCAAATATTTCCAGTGTATCTCCATCATAAAACCTACTCTCTCTCCTCAGTTGTAGCATTGCAGTGAGAGAGACTGGGTTGAATGTTGAACTTGAAGTCCTTATGACCTGGATTCAAATTACCTCTCGGACTTTAGTTGCATGATCTTATACATGTCACTTAATTTTTTTCTTAATTTCTCTAAATCTCAGTTTCCTCACTTGTAAAATGAGGTGATGGATTCAATGATTTCCAAAGTCCCTTCCAGTTCTAAATCCTAGGGTATGCTGCAAATGTTTAACAAGAGGCTCTATGAAAAGGTAGGATATGCTTTTAATTTTAATCTATGCATTGTTGCATATGATACACATTATTGCATAATAGTACATCATTAATTTTTCCTCCACCACTTTTTTTTAAAAATCTGGACAATAAAACAGTAAATCAAGCCCTAATTTGTAATTCACAATTTGCCAGTTTCTGAGGTGTCAATGTTCATACTGAACCAGCTCTTGTGAGCTGCTTTTTAGCTGGCTCCAAGCATAGCCCTATAAATCTATCATTTTGCAATACTAAATTCAGGGTCTCATATTAGCCCTCCAATTTCCCAGTGAAATGGGAGCAGAGCACAGGTAGTAAGCTTGTATAAACTTAGGTGATTCTTATATTCAGAGCTACATTTGTGTGATAGGACAAATATCCTAAACAATTCCCTCCTTCCCCCTCCTGCAAATTAAGCTAATTTTTACTTCAAAGGTATTGAGACTATCTTTAAGTCTTGATTGGCTCAGAAGACTACAGGCCCAGGATATTAAAATCACTTCCTGGTCTCCAGAGCACCAAGCAGGCCCCCAGGGAGGTCTCTGATATTTCCCTGGTGGATCACAATCTGCAACTCCAATTAGGGAGATTGGCTCGACTTAATCAGCTAGAAGTGTCCTCATTGCCTGTTCCTGTAGAGTATTCTTTTCCTGCGATAGCTAAGTAAATCTCCTCTTGTTAGCTTTTGAATGATTTGAGTGTCTCATTTTGTTCCAGTTTGGAACCTAAACTACCAGGGCACTGGCTGGAGGCAGGCTCAGCTCAGAACAATGGGCAAACAGGAAAGAAGCATCATTCTTTGGGGGACCCTGCTTAGAAATCATTCTCCTGTCTGCCTGAACCTCAGCACTAAAATGAGGCATTGCTCAAATGCTCCTAAGGCCCAGAGCAGGGGAGGGGAACCTGTGTCTTCAAGGCCACATGTGGGGCCACACTTGAGGTCCTAGAGGGCCACATGTGGCCTTGAGGCTGCAGGTTCCTCAGCCTAACAAACCTGAGGCTGACAGCATCAGGCAATTGCACCTGATTTTGACTCTGGTCACCACTATGACCCAAAATCTCTGACTTCACTTTCAAAATCCAAGTGCAGGGACATGTTTCCAGTGTTAGAGTCTCCTTGAAAGTTTATTGATCCAATCCAAATGTGTTATGAGTCGGCATTATTGACCTGTCTTTGTCTATTGTTATGGCACATTCATGCTCTACAGTCAAATGACCAAACATGTTTGTGTCCCCCTGCCATTGGGTATCGAGAGACATTAGTCCAAATTAGGTTCAAATTCTCAGAATTATTCTTGATTCTTCTTCTCCTTCACCCCTATATCCAATCAGTTTCCAAGTCCCATACATTTTTCTGATAGAAATCTCTCCAATTCAACCCCTTGTTTTTACCAATGCCCCATCTTGGTTCAGGCTTTATCTTTTGCTTAGATTAGGGGATCTTAACTTGGTGTCCACTGACTCCCAAAGGGATCTAAAGATGAATTTTAGATGGTCCATTAATTAAAAAAAATTTTTTGAAAACTGCATTTCAATACATTTTGTGGAGTTTAGAGATAATATTTGTACTTTTTTATGCATTTAAAAACCTTATTGTGAGAAGGGGTCCATAAGCTACACCAGACTGCCAAAGGGGCCTATGACGTAAAAAAGATGAAAATCCCCTGGCCTAAACTATTGCAGCAGCCCTCTGCTGACAGTTTCATCCATCTATTACCCATCTTTTACTCTGTGGCCAAACTAACGTTTCCAATGCACCAATCTGATCCCATTGTGCCAAAAATCTTTCAGTAGATCCCTATCATCTACCAAATTAAAAAGAAATTCCTAATGCAGTACTTAAGACTCTTTTCAATCTGACTCTAATCTACCTTGCCAGTTTATAGCATTGTACTTCCCTCCTAAAACTGTACATTCAGACAAACTGGATTGTTCATTTTTGTTCCCCAATCTAACCCAGCTTTTTCTCTGACTTCATGCCTAGTGTAGACTCATCCAAATGCCTGGATTCTCTAGGAGGCAGCTAGATGGCACTGGGCTAGAGTCAGGAAGATCTGAGTTCAAGTGCAGCCTCAGATACTTACTAGCTTTGTGACTTTGGGCAAGTCATTTTACTTCTGCCTCAGTTTCCACAACTGTCACATAGAAACAACTGGGCTGTACAGCGGATAGAATGCCAGTCCTGGAGTCAGAAGACTCATCTTCCTGAGTTCAAATCTGGCCTTAGACACTTACTAACTGTGTGACCCTGGACAAGTCATTTAACCCTGTTTGCCTTCATTTCTTTATCTGTAAAATGAACTGGAGAAGAAAATGGTAAACCACTCCTGGACCTCTGCTAAGGAAACCCCGAATAGGGTCACAAAGAGTTAAACACAACTGAAAGAACTCAGCAACGAAAAAAGTGGGGGTAATAATATCACCTACCTCCCAGAGTTGTTATGAGAATCAAATGAAATAATATTTGTAAAGCAGTTAGCATGGCACCTGGTACATAGTAGGTGCTGTAGAAATGCTACTATTATTGTGATGATGATGGTAATGATGTTGATGATGAGATTAGGAAGCCAAAATGCAGAGAACACCAAGGAATTGGTGCTTTCTTTACATGACTCAATAACTGCCTGTAAAACTTGCATCTTTTTATTACATATGGTTTATGCATCCATCCTCTGGCCTGCACATATAGGTTCTTGTGGTAAGGGAGAAGATTCTCCATACCTTCCAACTCAGTCACATTTATCTGCTGAGCCATGGCTCAAATATATCATCAGTTACTAGATCTTGAGACTGGAGCTCCTTGGCCATTCAAAGCACTTAGAAGTGTGCCTGTTCTCTCAAACTTTGTGTGGGCAAGACATAGGTGTTATACACAGAACCCTGGACCCATGAAACCCCAGGACATGCCCCACAGTAGTTGATTCTGACTCTCTTCTATTATTTTTATTATTTGGAACTCTTTTTAAAAAATTTAAATTTCTATTTCTTTTTTTTGGTATTTATTATTTTATTTTTCCCCAGTTACAAGCACAAACAATTTTTAACATTTGTTTTTAAAACTTTGAGTTCCAGTTCTCTCCCTTCCTCCCTCCCCACTCCCCCTCATTGAGAAGGCAAGCAATTCAATATAGGTTATACATGTGTAGTCATGCAAAACATATCCATAATAGTTATATTGTGAAACAAGACAAAAAAAAACCTCAAGAAAAAAAAGAAAGTTTAAAAAAAGTATGCTTCAATCTGTATTCAGACATCAACAATTCTTTCTCTGCGGATGGATAGCATTTTTCATCATAAATTCTTCAGAGTTGTCTTGGATCGTATATTTCTGAGAATAGCTAAGTCATTCACAGCTGATCATCTTACAATATTGTGTTACTTTGTACATAGTACATTCCACTTTGCATCAGCTCATACAAGTTTTTCTAGTTTTTTCTGAGAGCATCCTGCTCATCATTTCTTATGGTACAATAGTATTTCATCATAATGACATACCACAACTTGTTCAGCCATTCCCCATTTGATGGGCATCTCCTTAATTTCTAATTCTTTACCCCCAGAAAAGAGCTGCTATAAACATTTTTGTACATATAGGTCCTTTTCCTTTTTGTTTTTCATCTCTTTCGGGATATAGACCCTAGGTCAAAGGGTATGTATGGTTTTATAGCCCTTTGGGCATAGTTCAAATTGCTTTACAGAATAGTTGAATCAGTTCACAACTCCAACAGTGCATTAGCGTCTCATTTTTCCCACATCCCCTCCAACATTTGTCATTTACCTTTCTCTCCTATTAGGCAATCTACTAGAGATGAGGTGGTACCTCAGAATTGTTTTAATTTGCATTTCTTCAATCAATGGTGAGTTAGGATATTTTCTCATAAGGCTCTAGATTGCTTTGATTAATTCATCTGAAAACTAATTGTATCTTTTAATCATTTATCAATTGGGAAATGGCTTTTATTTTATAAATTTGACTCCATTCTCTTTCGGAACTCTTTAACAGTTTGAATGCTTATATTACCTCATAGATGACCGTCTCCAGAGGTCTTCAAGCAGAGATAATTCATTAGAATGTAGGCAACTTGAGAGCAGGGACTGCATTTTCACTCTTTTTGTATACCCAGTGCTTAGCATACTGCCTGGCATATAGTAGGCTATTAATAATTGTTTATTGGGCATTGGGGAATTGTTCCTATTGACTGGTTCTTCCCTTAGAACGAGGAAGAGAAAATAAACTCATGTGCTTATAGCTCTAGGCTGGATCGGGAGCCCATCTTTGTCATCATTCAACTCTGCCTATTCTGGTGCATGTTTTTGTCTGGGCAGCAAACGCTTGTATAACACTGTTAGAGTATGCTATGGCATATCCCTTGGCCTATTTAATGATTAGGTTCTGAGCCTGAGCCTGATATGTTATATCTACTTTGTATCTTGTCTACCCCTACACATGTACATGTTGTCTCTCAGATCAGGGACTGTCTTCTCTTATTTTTGTATCCTCTGTGCTTGGCACAATCCCTGAAGCAAAATAAGTACTTGACAAATGCTTATTGACTGATTCATTTCAGTCAAGCCCTTAGTACCACCTGATTCAACAGAGTCTCAACATGCTGCATATCTACCAAGCTCTCTGTGCCTTGCACCAGGTCTCAGAGAATCTAGCTGTTACTTTCCCCCGTGGCTCTGCCCCTTTCGGTCTTTGCATGGATCATCTGCCAGTTGAATACTAGGTCCTCCCTCCATCCCTTTACACCCTGCTGTATAAGATACTCACTAAGCCATTCTGGTTTTAGTCAGAGTGGTAGGAATTAATCAAAGCAGATTAACCTCTTTATATCTAGCACTCACATTTGCTAGCCCATGATCCTCCTTTAGCCTTTGCATTAGCTTCTCAGCAGCAATGAGGCCAAAATTTAGAAAGGTCACTTTCCTCCATCTTTCCCAGTGGGGAATGGGTGAGATTGTTCATGCAGGACTTCTCATTTATGACAAGAGTTCATCAATAGATCAGATTAGTGTGAGAGAAGAACTCAGACCACTTTGCTGCTCTCTCCTGGAAACAATATGGGTTCCATAAACTAAATGGCACTGTTTGTGGCTTCACTTACAGGTGGCATAGTGTAGTGCAGAGGGAATTGGACACAAAGTAAGGAGGATCTAGGTTAACATCCTGCCTCAGATACTTACTAATTGTGTGACCTTGGGCAAATCATTTGATCTCTTGGTGTCTCAGTTTCCTTATCTGTAAAATGGGCATAACAATAGCACTCACCTCACAGGGTTGTTATAGAGACCAAATGAGATAAGATCTAAAAGATTTTGAAACCTCAAAGCAAGATATAAATGTTAGCTCCTATTACTCCCCATTTGTACAAACTCTTTCCCAACTTTTCAAATCTCTTGGCCTAAGTTTTTTTTTCATCATTCACATGACTTTAGACACGCTTATCTATTTCTGATACCAAAGTCCTTTGTGAGAGGACATGGGTGTTACACATACAGCTCTGGATCCATAGGAATACTGTTGATGCGTCACAGTGAAGATAAAGGGAAGAAAAGCTAAGAATCCCAACACGGTGGGACGATGCTTTCACCTCTCTTCTCTGCTTGTACTCTCAATACGTGTTCTACTCATTACCACATATCTAAGCCATTGTGACCAGTGTTCCACCCACTGTATTTTATCTGACTCAGGGGCAGCAAGAGATAGTAGATAGAGTGATGAACTGGGGGTGAGGAAGACCTGAGTTTGAATCCCACCTCCCATATTAGCTGTCTGATCATTGCCAAGTTACTTAAACTTTCTGGGCCTCAGTTTCCTCATCTGTAAAATAAAGGGGTGGCGCTTGATATCCTTCAAGGTCCTTTTCAACTCTAAATCTATTGTCCTGTAAACCCCTGGCTATAATGTAGACTTTGAGCAAAAATGCTAATGATTCAGTCCACAGTTCACTCAGCTGTTTCCCACAGCCCAGATAGGATGACAATCTAGGAGAGTTTCCTACATATTTTAGTGGTTCCCTAAATCCTGCTATGGTTTTCTGTGATATAGAGGAGATTTGTGCCTCAGGTAGGGATTAGGTTAAATGATGTCTGAGGTCCTTCTGACTCTATGATTCTATTTGCTGGGACATTATAGAGAAAATTCATCAGGCAGGAAGTTGAACTAAGGGATCCCTGAGGCCTCTTCAGCTCTGGAATTCTATGAGTCAATGGGTTCTTGCTCTGTTGACCAAGATGGAGTTCTGGTAACAGGCTTATAGAAAAACATTATGCCAGCAGGAGCTTTTGGGGCAGAAACTTAGCCAGCCCCTCCAGCTGCAAATCCAGAATTACTGGATTTATTTTACTCCCATAATAAAATTAACGTAATCTATTTAGATTTTTAAAAAATGTTTTGATTACATTGAGTCATTTCCTTTGGAATAAAAAAAATGCCACAATTGTTTTTCAAAAACTTTCTTAAACGTTGAATATATTTTCAAAACAACTTCCCTCAGAATTGGAAGGATTCATAAACCTCAGACTTCCTCTATATTTTCTCTTCCCTGACCTAAGCAGGTGTCCCATGTTGGGTGGTCAGGAAATCTCTTAGTCAAATATCACAGAGTCCTGAAACTGAAACGCACCTTCACAATAATCTAATCCAATCCCTTTGTTTCAAGGGTGAGAAACACAAATAGTGAAGGAGCTGGGACCTCAGTGTCTCAATTCCTACTCTGTTGTTTTGTATCCTATACTTCTCATCATTACCAATCCAAAAGTGAGACATGAGCCATGTCAAGTTCTCTCCTCAATATCCGTGTCTAACTTCCATCTATGACGCATTTTGTCCAGCTATGTTAACCTCTCACCTATTCTTCACCATGGCTATGACTGCTATAGTATGTCATTTGCCAGTAGAACCTCCATGATTCCCAGAAAACACAGTGCATCAGAGCTGACCTGGGCATTTTCCCACACCAGTTACTTGGCCTCACACAATCATGGGAAACAAACTTCTCAGCTGCAGGATGTGAGGAAGTACAGAGGATGGTGAAGTAGGAAACCAGAAGTGGAAGGGGAAAGTGAAGAAAGAAATCATCTTCATTTGAGTTGGGAAGGGGAATAAGCAGAGTAAAATGGCCTCTGAGAAACCAAACCTCATGTACCACAGTTAATACAGTCCTGTCCCTCTAACACTAAAGCTACCTTATGCCGGTCCATGTGGTGCTTTATAGTGTTCACAAGCAATTTAGCGTTATCTCATCCCTGCAATGATCCTGTATGATAAGAAGACAGATGACATTATCATTTTAGAGTTAGGGAAACTGAGACCTATAGCTGTGAAGTGACTTGCCAAAGTAGTAGACGCAAGGATAGAACCTAGATTTTCTTCCATCTCATTTAGTGCTCAATCCCCCATGTTGCACTCATTTTCCCAAATCACCCTCCCATTGGCTAACAGAGTATGATTCTCCTTGAAGGTGTGGTCCTACTTTCAAAGTTCTCAAAAATCTGGTATTGCCCTCTCTTTCCAGCATTATATTAAGCTGCACTCATATTACTCCACTCTATTCTCCAGCTAAAATGAACCATTTTCTGTCTCCTAAAAATGTACTGCATTCTCATTCCTTCCCACATAATGCAATTTTACTCAAACAATGGCATGAGTTGAAATTCTATCCATTATGCCATTCTGACTCCAGAAAATAAGATTTCGTCTAAAAAGGAGCATTTACTCTAAGTTAGAGACATAGGCTAGATTCAACTTTTGGCTGTCTAATTTGGAAAAATTAGTTTTATACGATCTTGTTTGCCTGTAAGTCATTATAAGTCATTAACCTCCTATAAGTCCTTTAGAGACAGTGACATGCTTTGCTTATAGTAGGTATTCAATAAATATTTGATGAATGAACAGAATGAAAGCTGATTGTATTATTGCTATGTAAAAACCTTTCTCTTTACCTTATTCAGCTCTTCTTGTGTCTCTAAATCCTTCTCTCTTCTTTAAGGCAACACAAACTTAATTGTCCACTGATTTGTTTTCAAGGCGTACTCCTCATTCTCTAATTTTTAGATTTTTGTCATGTTCTTCCCTTCTTGTTATCTACTGCACTGAAAATTATTCCTCATGGTGCAGGGCATGATTTAAATCACATAGGAAAACTAGTTACAAGAAAGGCTGATTCCCCACTCATTCTGCAATTCCTATATCATGGTGCATCTCTATGTTCTGTAATTATGCTGATGTCTGTAGTATGCATTAATGATTATAATCATTAAAGTCCTATTCTCTTCTTGCTCTATTCTGTCTCCTTCCCTTGCTGATCTGATCTGGACCCACTTCACTTATCACCTCTGTGGGAATAAGTCCCATAATTCTCTTCTTAACATGGACTTCCCTCCTGAGCTCTAGTCCTGAGTTTCCTACTGTTGCTTCTTGGGCATCTCTACCTGGATGTCTCATTGGTACCTTAAAAATCACTAAATCTAAAGTAAATCATCACCCAATAGGACAGATTTTTCCTTTTCATAACAGCTGTCCATCTTTACTGCATCAATTCTTTGAAGGACCTAGAATGACCTTTAAAGCTCAAAACACTGTATAAGTGTAGGTCATTATCAGTGCTTTGGTGTATGTAACTATAGAATTATCAGAATACTCTGGCATATTGTATATATACAGTATGAACTGTGGATATTTTCAAAGTCATATTAAAGAATGTAACAGGTTAAAGCTAGTACGTATGGTTTACATAATTTTAAAGAGAAAAGTGGTCTGCATTGGATAGGTTTCAGGCCTTTTATCAAGGGAGGTAAAAACCACAAGCCACAGGAATCCAGTAGCTCAAAAGCCTCTCCATGGAAACAAACTAGGTTGTTATCTACAGAACTACTCATAGTCAAAGAATTAATAGAGTTGAGCCAGAAGAAAATTCTTTTTTCAAAACTAGAGTATTATGAATGTTTTATTTATTTTTAAACAGTATTTTATTTTTTTCCGATTACATGTAAAGACAAATTTTAACATTCATTTAAACATTTTGAGTTCCAAATTTTCTCCCTCCCTCCCTCACCTCTTCCCTTCTTAAGACAGTAAGCAATTTGATATGTTATATATGTGCAATCATGTAAAACATATTTCCGTATTAGTCATGTTGTAAAAGAAGAAACAGACCAAAAGAAAAAAGCTACAAAAAATTAAGTAAATCAAATTAGTATGCTTCCATCTGCACTCAGACTCCATCAGTTCTCTCTCTGGATGTAAATAGCATTTTTTCTCATGAATTGTTTGGAATTGTCTCCGATCACTATATTGCTGAGAATGGCTAAGTCATTCATAGTTGGTCATCATACAATGCTGCTGTTACAGTGTACAATGTTCTCCTGGTTCTACTCACTTCACTTTGCATCAGATCATGTAAGTCTTTCCAGGTTTTTCTGAAATCTACCTGTTCATCATTTCTTATAACAAAATGGTATTCCATTACATTTCTATACCACAACCTGTTCAGCCATTCCTCAATTGATGGGCATCCCCTCAACTTCCAATTCTTTGCCACCATAAAAGAAGCTGCTATAAATATTTTTGTATAAGTACGTCCTCCCCCCCCACCTTTTTTGTTGTTTTTAGATCTCTCTGGGACACACACCTAGTAAATTGCTAGATCAAAGAGTATGCACAGTTTGATTGCCCTTTGGTCAAATTGCTTTCCAGAATGGTTGGATCAGTTCACTACTCTACCAACAATGCATTAGTGTTCCAATTTTCCCACATCCCCTACGACATTTATTGTTTTCTTTTTCTGACATACTAGCCAATCTGATAGGTGTGACGTGGTACCTCAGAGTTGTTTTAATTTGCATTTCTCTAATCAATAGTGATTTAGAGCATTTTTTTTTCATATGACCATAGATAGCTTTGATTTCTTCATCTGTCTGTTCATATCCTTTGACTATTTATCAGATGGGGAATGACTTGGCATTCTTACAAATTTGACTAAGGTCTCTACATATTTGAGAAATGAGGCATTTATCAAAGACATTAGCTATAAAAATTGTTTTCCAGCTTTCTGCTTTCCTTCTAATCTTGGTTACATTGGTTTTGTTTGTACAGAAACTTTTTAATTTATGAATTTTTAAATGTAGTCTCCCCCCACTCCTCCTGACTTTGTTAAAAGAACATGAATAGTTGAAATCCTATCATCAGGAGATCACTGCACGAGCAAGATTCCCAATCCTGGGCCTGAGTTCACTTATTCCAAATAATGTTTAATAAATGTATCAAGAGAATTTGAACAATTCTTTTTTTTTTTTACTTTTTGTTGAGGCAATCAGGGTTAAGTGACTTGCCCAAGGTCACACAGCTAGTAAGTGTTAAGTGTCTGAGGCTGGATTTGAACTCAGGTCCTTCTGACTCCAAGGCCAGAGGTCTATTAACTGTGCCACCTACCAGCCCCAAATTTGAACAATTCTAAGGAGTTCTTCATAGGACAATTTGACCAGACTTGATCTCAACCTCCTTTGAGCCCCCATAGCACTGTGTTCATCCATCATGAATGAAACAAATCACATCTTGTGATACGGACCAAAAAAATCTCTAAGATAATTGTTTTGTATTATATTTTTTTGGACAGGGTGTCACATCCATACATACCCCTCCATTTACTAAACTATAAACTCTATGAAGACAACAGTCTTGGTTATTCATGTTTCTATCCATTGGGCCTATCAGGGAGGGGACTGTTGGTAAATGACTATTTCTGAAAAACAAAACAAAACAAAACATGTAGTGTGGCACACTTTCTCCATCACTTTCTTAGGTATAGACAATTAACAACGCAAAAAATTAAGCCCTTACCTTTGCTGATTTCTGAAGTGTAAATGTTCACAATGAAAATTTAACAATAGGCTCTAAGCCAAGCTGCCTCCACTTTGTCAATCCCCTTACCTCTACCCTCAGCCTACCATAGTGCTTTGTGCTTACTACACATAGTAGGATCAATAAGTCCTCTACTGGAGGAGCCAGAGAGCTTGCTCTTCTCTGCTCTTTTCATTCATTTATTCCAAAAGGATTAAAGTGCTAACCAAATGTAAAGCATTGTACTGGGTCCTGGGCCTACAGTTGTTCAATCATTTCCAACTCTTTTTTTTTAGGGCAATTGGGGTTAAGGGGCTTGCCCAGGGTCCCACAGCTAGTAAGTGTCAAGTGTTTGGTCTGAGACAGGATTTAAACTCAGGTCCTCCTGACTTCAGGGTCAGTGCTCTCCACTGTGCCACCTAACTGCCCCCATTTCCAACTCTTCATGGCCCCATTTGGGGTTTTCTTGGCAAAGATACTTGAGTGGTTTGCCATTTTCTTCCTCAGCTCATTTTACAGATTGAGAAAACTGAGGCAAATAGGATTAACTCACTTGCCCAGAGTCATGCAGTTTGTAAATGTCTGAGGCAGTATTTGAACTTGTGTGGGATAGCGACCCTAACTCAAATTAAACTCAGAGACTTCTCAAGGTAGAAGCAAAAGTTACTTTTTTATTACAATCTTGCGAGAAGGGCGTCTGCTCCTCCGGTAGGCTTCCAGTAGGAGAGAGGTGAGCCGCAGAAAGCAAAATGAGATTATGTACTCTAACACAAAAAACCTCTACCCACCATTATCCCTTACTCCCATTGGCTGGGGAGGCGGGCTTACATTCTAGGTGAGAAAATTCAAAGACAAAGAACAGGGAAACAGGATATAGCCAATCCAAACATACATGTTCCTATTTACTAAACCTGATGCTGATGTAGCAGTGATGTGGTGATCAGAAGGGGGTTTAGGGCCGAATTCCCATGAGTTAGGTAATTCCTAGGAAAACAAAATTTACTGTAATTTCCCCTCCCTAACCCCCTTCCCCCTTATCCCAGAGACAAGAAAAGGCGGGAAGCTTTTCAAGGGCAAGCAGTTCAGGTTGGGGGCAGGGCTATTCTTTCCCCTAAGCATTTAAAAAAAAAACAGGGTCTGAGCGAGGGAAGGTTTTGAAAGCAACAATCAAGAAATATTAACAAGAACCATTGATCCCCTGAGGAGGCTTCACTTTTGAGAGATCATCTCTCACAAAGTCAAGAAGGTGAGTCTTCCCAACTCCAAGCCCAGCACTCTGTACCACCTAGTTGCTCCTGGGGTTACAGACACAAAGCAATCCCTGCCACAAGGTGATTACTGGAGGAGAAGGGGGGAGAGGTCAGGAAGGGGCAATACATTTACACAAATATTACCAGCTGGAGGAATCAGGAAGTGGCACCAGAATTGAGTTTTGAAGGAAGTTAAGGATTCCAAAATATAGAGACAAGGAAGGGAGTACATTCCAGAGAGGACAATGCAACGATAAAGAGTAAATTAATTGATCAAAGGTAGAGAATAAAAAATGACTGGGTTGTCTTAGCAAACAATAAAACACAAAGTAGTCCAGTTATCAAGGCTGGAGACAGAGGACAATTAGCAAAGGAGAAAAGGTTTTTAGTTCATTAGAAAGTGAAAAATTAAGCTATAGATATATTTCTTTGGTAGATATATATACAAGGAATCCAGGCCAGATGAGGAGAGAGTGGAAGAAGTTTGAAACTAAGAGAATAAAGATTTTTCTGGAAGGCAGAAGAAAAACACAAGCTTGTAGGTTGAACTTAAGTGACTGGGCAGAGCTATCAAGACTTGGTTCCCAAATAAGATTTGCTTCTAAAGTGGGGTAAAAAAGGACTGAATTTCCATGTGACAGACCATCCCTTTGTAGATTTTAATTTGAAATGCTAGTGAGTCTTCCTAGGCATTATCTAAATAAGGCACTATGTCTAAGCTGCCACCAGGTAGATGGATGGTGATACATACAATTTAGAAAGCTAGGCTTTCTATTGGTTTAGCTACCAAAGAAACATAGGTTAGTGTTTTATTTGATAGATCTGTCAAAACCAAGATGCTTTATTAAGTACAACAAAGTGTATCATCTGCTAATGTTTACTAATATTATGTAATAGAATTTATTTAAAGCAAAATTTAAGTACAAAGAATTTAGCAGATATGATTCAGTACATATCTTTCTGTTATTAACTAGAATAACAGAAACATCCTAATTCTCTCCCCAGGTTTAACTAGAAAACAACCTTTTAAAACTTTAAAACTAAAACTAAAGGTATCCTTAAGGATAAAAGTCTGCAGGGCATCTGCCTATTCAAGTATATACCCAAGCTTTGGGTCTTCAGCATGGCTTAGCACCAAAAGCTCTTTGGGGAAACTTTTCCTTAGCCCTTGAGCTTTCTCTAAAAGACTATCCCCTTCTTGTTCAGTCATTTTTCAGTTGTGTCTGACTTTGTGAGCCCATCTGGTGTTTTCTTGGCAGAAGATGCTGGAATGGTTTTCCATTTCCTTCTCCAGCTCATTTTACAGATGAGAAAACTGAGGCAAACAGGATGAAGCTATTTGCTTAGGGTCACACAGCTTGTAAGTATCCAAGGCTGGATTTGAACTCAGAAATATGAGTCTCCCTGAATCCAGGCCAGGCACACTATCCTCCGTGCCACCTACCTGCCCTGGTGCTTTACATATATGCTTACAATTTCTCAAAAGAAGGACCCAATTTGTCCTTCTGATCTTTTTTCTCTTTTCTTTGTGGGCCAACAGAAAAAATAAAATAGCAGCAACTGGATAGTCTAATCTGTGTAAAAACTTCTAGACTAGTGGTGTCAAACTCGAATGGAAATGATAAGGATGGGATCTGGACCCCCCCCCCCAAAAAAAAACCCTAGAATTTCCCAGGTAGCCAAATCTCTTGGCGGTCACCTGAGGCTATCATCCCATCAATTGACCTTTCCTTGTGGCTATGTCCAATCTCCCAATTCTCTGTTACCCTTAATCAGCCTAGCCCTCCATTGTCGTACCTCCCTATGGCCCCTGGCCATTTCCCACCCTTAATCATAGCTAGGCTCCGTTTTCCTTTGGCTACACGTCCAGGTCCTAGACATTCTAGTCATCCCCAACTACTTGGCCACTCCTAGATCCCTCCCACTGTCTTTCTGTATTTTCCATCTTGTCACCATTAAGGTGCTCAGATTCTTACAATCTAGCCAATAGCTCCCTAATCTTCAGACTCCTTGAGAGTCTGGCCAATATGACGGATGTTCTAATAAACCTTGTCTTTGGCTGAAAGAAGGCTTGGATCGAATTCTTTTAGGCAGGACCCGCATGTTCTGATTTTGGGGTCCTAGCATCCTTAACCTCAACAGAAATAGATTTCTGCCAGCCACATATTGACTGAGAAAGCCACAAATTAACATTGTTGTGTTGTATTTTTATTTATTTTGTTAATCATTTCCCAGTTACATTTTAGTCTAGTTTGAGCTGTGCTTGGTAGTTTTTCTAAGCCTAATGTGGCCAGATCAGTAGCTTCCCTATAGGTCAGCCTTTCAGCTATTTCCTCTCCTACAAACTATTTAGCTGCTAGAAATTTTACAAATTACTTTTAATCAAATGGTTTCCTAGCAGTCATCACTAAAACAAGATTAGAAATTACTCCTGCTCTCTTAAAAAAGTTTTATTTTTAAAGACAGTTTAAAATTTCTGAAATACCAGCCATTAACAAGATTTTACTTTTCTGTGTTTTGTTTTATTTTGTTTGATGGGTAGGGCAGAAGTTATTAACCTTTTTTTTTTTAAATGTGTGTCATGGACCCCTTGGAGAGGCTAGATGGCACAGTGGCTAGAGCAGTGGGCCTGGAGTCAGGAAGACATCTTCCTGAGTTCAAATCTGACCTCAGACACTTACTAGCTTTGTGACTCTGGGCAAGTCACTTATTTAACCCTGTTTGCCTCAGTTTTCTCATCTGTAAAATGAGCTAGAGAATGAAATGGCAAACTACTCAAGTATCTTTGCCAAGAAATCCACAAATGGGGTTATGAAGAGTCGGACACAACTGAAACAACTCAACAACGAAAGCAACATGCACCCCTTTGGTAATCTGTTGAAATCTATGCACCCCTTTTCAGAATAATATTTGGTTGCCTTCATTTATAACTGAAAGAAATGCTAAGTTTCAGTTTGAGTTAATGAAAATAAAGATGCATTTTTCTCCATCCAAATTAATGGGTCCCCTAAAATGGATCACAGTCCCATTTGGCATCAGTGGAAATCCAGTGAAGGACCCTTGATGTAGAGGAAGAGTCATGTAGTGCATAGAGTGCTAGACTTGAAACCAGAAAGAACTGGTTCTGAATTTTGTCTTCAGCAGTTGGTAGCTGTATGACCCTGGCCAAGTCATTTGATTTCTCTTGGCCTCAGGCAAGTCCCTACGCCTTTTCTCCTTACTGATAGAGAAGTTGTAATCTGACCCTAATGAAATCACAGTTTACTTGTTTAGGATAATTTTAAAGCCCAAATAGGATTATGTCGTTCCTTTTTATAGCTTCATATATATGTATGTACATATATATGTCTTCATCGTCTGCAGTAAATAATAATAATAATAATAATAATAATAACTTGCATTTCTATAATCCCGTAAAGTTTACAAGGTGCTTTCTCCACAACTGCAGGAGGTTGGAATGTAAATATTGTTAATTCTGATTTTACAGACTTGTGAATGAGGAGAACAGAGGTCTGAGAATTCTTGCTGCGAAGGGTTTCTACAAGGAGTTAAGGGACAAAGAAGTTGGCATGCCAAGGCTTGTAGCTACAAAGTGCCACAGAGCTTTAGAGGTGGTGGTGGTTGTGATGGTGATGGTAAATGTAGGAGGGGATTGTTTTGTTTTCAATTCAGCATTCTTCTATTGTGTAAATGATTCATCTTCTGGAGAAACAGTTCCATTGCTCAACAAGGAAATAATCAAAAGGTGCCTTGCACTATTTTCCAACTGTAAGTCATTCTGGCTCAGGATAATCCACTATTGATAGAATTCATGTGGACTTTAGGGGCCTCCTCCCACTTTTTGTTAATCAGCTAAGGATGAATAATTTGCTCTGACTTCACTGTGACATCAACTGGCTCATCTCCTGTAGATGCTGTATATTCTAGCCATTGGGGGCAGGGGGAGGATTTATGTGTCATTTATTTGCTTCCTTTGTGGATTGTGGTTTTCCTGGCAGGGAGTAAATATGGCTCAAAGAGAAAATGGAAGAGCTAAATTGTCCAACCTATGTAAAAGATCACAAGAATTTCCTGCACCTCCCTCCCCCCACCCCCCATTAACAGCAGTTGTTGACGCACAGCTAGAGACTACCATTTCTTCTGGGAAGAAAAAAGTGTCTAGGGACTGTGGCTAAAAGGCGGGGGGGGGGAGACTTTTAGCAGCTTGTTTTATCTTAACAGGTCATGGTGTTTTCGAATGAGTCTAATTGTCCCAAAAAACCTGGCAATCCTCACTGGGATATATTTAGGGTCTTCGATTTAGAGATGGAAGGGATCTCAGAAGTCATCTAGTCCAACCCCCTCATATTGCAGATGAGGTGAAACAGAATCTCATATATGATGACTGACTTGCCCAGAGTCACACAGCTAGGAGTCAAAAAAACCTGAGCTCAAATCTGGCTTTAAACACTACACTATCTGTGTGACCCTAGGCAAGTCATTTGACCTCTATCTGCATCAGTTTTCTCATCTGTAAAATGGGAATAGTAATAACACCCACCTCCAAAGTTGTTGAGAAGATAAAATGAGATAATATTTGTAAAGCACTTTATGGACCTTAGAGCACCATGTAAATGCCAGTTAACTAGCTTGCTGGTAGTAAGTAATGGTTTTCTGACTACAATCCAATATCCTTTCAACTTCACCAGGAAGCCGACTTTGAACCCTTGCATATCAATTGGCAATTGATTGCATTTTACACATTAATAAAAATAGCTTATATCTCTATAGATCATTAATGTTTATAAAATACTTTTAATACAAGATCTCACTAAAGGCTCATATCAAGCATATGAGTTATTATCTCTGTTTTATAGATTCAGAGCCTGAGGGCAATAGATGTTACATAATTGTCTATGGTCACACGACTAGTAAGCATCTGAGCTCAGATTTGAGTCCAGATCTCCCTGATTCCAAGACTTGCTTTCTATTCTGTAGCAATTCAATGTATAGGATTGAGGAAAGAGGAGGGGGAGAGGAGAGGAATCTACCCAATTAGCATTTTTCAAGTACCTACTATCACCATGTGAGGTGCTAGAGTCACAAAGACAAAAGGAAAAGTTAGCCTTGTGTTCAAAGAGCTTACTTTCAGAGAATCACAAAATTTGATATTTGGAAGAGGCCTTAATGACCATCTAGTCCAACCCGTACACAAAAGGAATCCCCAGTGTAGCATATCGAATAAATCTACTGGGAGATTCAACTAGGGAAAAAAGCTAAAACTAAACAGATTTCCCATGGTCACTCTTAGTGTCCTTTCTTTGTCTTTGCAAGAAATGAGGCCATTGTTAAAGGGTAGAGAGAATGAATGATTCAGCAATCCAGAGACACAGAACAATACTAATTCACATTTATGTAGGTCATGTTATGTTTATGGCTGCTTATAACCTAGTCTAACTGGAACGTGCAGTTTGCACAAATGACTTCCTGCTATTTGTGATGTGTCTCCATTGTAGATTACACTAATAATCACAGGGCTGGTCTCTGGTTTCTTTTGTAGTCTGCCCACTCTCAGGCTATGTTTCCTGAGAAGCAATGCAGCAGATCACCTGCCTTGTACGTGCTTCTGTAATGAGGGATTTGGCCTTAAGAGCTTCCCATGATGTCTCTGGACAGGACATTTAATTGGCATCACGAAAAGCTATGCAGGGATCAAGGATTCACTACAGTTATTGCCTGGCTTTCAGAAAGAATGTTAAGGTCGGACTACATGTTACCAAAAGAACCTCTCAATTTAGTCAGGCCAGTGGTTTGACAGCATTATGAGTACTTTCAGGGTCCGTGCCAGTACTAATAGGATCATAAGATTTAGAGTTGGAAGCAACATTAGAAATCACCTAAGAATCAAGGATTCTTAATTTAGGGTTCATGAACTTTAAAAAAAAATCAATAACTATAGTTCAATGTACTTGCTCTCCTTTGTAATCTTGGGTTCTTATTTTATGCATTGAAGAAAATTATTCTGCCAAGGGGTCATTGGCTTTACCAGACTACCAATGACACAAAATAAGGTGAATTCTTGACCTAGTCTAACTGCCTTAATTCACTGAAGAAAACAGCTGAAGCCTAGAGAAGTTATATCATCTAACTTGCCCAAGAAAATATAGGCAGTAAGATAGTCAAGCCTATCCTGTGACTCTATATCCAGTGGTCTTCTACTGTGTTGTTGTTGTTGAATCATTTCACACTCTCCGTGACTCCATTTGGAGTTTTCCTGGCAAAGATACTGGAGTGGTTTGCCATTTCCTTCTCCTCATTTTACATTTTATACTCCTCATTTAAAAAGCTGAATATACAAATGAGGAACTGAAGCAAGCAGGGTTAAGTGACTCGCCCAGGATCACACAATTAGTAAGTGTCTTAGGCTGTGTTTGAATTCAGGTTCTCCTGACTCCAGGCTGGTGCTCTGTCCATTGTACCACCTACCTGTCTTTCCACTATAGCACTAATATAATTATCTATAATTCTGAGATAAAGATGATAGTAGGGTGATGTTAGTGATTTGCACTGGTATAGTACTTTACAACTCACAAAGAAATTTCTTCATAATCACCTTCACCTATTCTTAATATCATAAGTTCACAGTTTGAAGGAACTTTAGTGGACATCCAATCCAACCGCCTCATTTTACAAATAAAAAGTCTCAGGCCTGGAAAGGGGAACTCACTTGTCCAAGATCTCACAGATAGTATGTAGTAGAGCCAGGATCTGAACACAGGTCTTTGTGCTGTTCTAGCAGTTTCTCTCTTAGAATTCTCTGATGATCACCTTTTATAGAATGTCATGATTTCATTAAAGACAGTTAATGATGGCCATAGAATACACTTCCTATTACAGGAATATGTATGTATTTTACTCCCCTGTTACTGCATTATTAGTCAGCAAAGCTAGGAGGAGCATTTCCTCTTTTTAGAGGACTTCACAGTTTTCAGCACTAAGTGTTATACTCTGCAAGTTACTAGTTCTCCTTTTCAGTTCTGCCCTCTCTCTTTCAGTGCTTTGAGAAAAAAGAATACATAACTAATTAAGGTTCTTTCATAATTTGTGATCTTCCTTCTTTCTGCACACCTGTCTGTCTTTCACTAATGAGTATAAGACAGAAGACTTCAAAAACTATAGGAATTAAGTTTAGAAAGACATTGTTGTTATAAACTGATTTTTGGTAGTGATTTTCAGAATTAATTTAAATGAGTACAGTAGCTTGGACTGATGGCTAATTATTTAACCTTTCTGGGTCTTATTTTCCCCATCTCTAAAATGAAGGAGATGAGATGAGATGATTCCTAAGGTCTCTTTCAACACTTAATATCCTATATGGTTCTCTAGAGTATCCAATTGTGAAAATTCTTTTTTTTTTTTGGTTCTAATTATCTGAAGGTCTCAAATGGAGGGTAAAGAACAAAGCTGGATGACTACTTGTTGGGTAGCCTCCAAACTGGTTTCCCTTTATGCCTTCTCTCTTTTTTTCTAATCCATCCTTCATATAGCTGCCAAATTGATAGTACTAAAGCACAGGTCTGACCATGTTGTGTGCTGCTTAAGGGCCTTGAGAGGCTCTCTAGGCATTTAAGGTCCTTCAAAATGTCTCCAACCTATCTTTCCAAATTCCACATTCTTCTACCTCACTTATTCAATGTTCCAGACAAACTGACCTATTTGCACTTCCCATTCATAACATTCTAGCTTCTATTTCCATGCCTTTGTTCTGGTTATTTCCTATGTCTAGCATGTCTTCCTATCTCACCTCTGTTCTGAAATTCCTAACTCCCTTTTATACTCACCTAAGATGCCACTTTCTACATAAGGCCTTTCTTGACTACTGTTTACTGGTGTTCCCTAGACACAACTTCTTTCCCCTACCTTCAACAGGAGATAGGCCCAGGCCCTTCCTCCTTCCCTTCAACAGGGATTAGCTTTCCTTAAGAGACAAAGCTGTCCCCAGGACCTCATTGATCCTAGCTTCCCCAATGTAACTACCTAGCTACCTAAAGACATAAAAAATCCTAGCCACAGGACTTTTTTGCAGGGTCATAGTTAGGGTCCCTCTGAAGACCCAGTCACCATGTCCTTCACTATATCCTGTCCTTATAACCAGAATACATTTCCACAAGGAGGCAAGGGGCTATATACATGTATATATGTATGCATAATCATATATATATATATATATATATATATATATATATATATATAATATATATGAAATCATATATCCATTTACATATCTATAAGTATATACATGTATATATATATATTCATATATACATATGAGACAATTAAATGGCACAGTAGATAGAGTGCTGGCCTGGAGTCAGGAAGATCTAAGTTCAAATTTGCCTTCAGATATTTATTATCTCTTTGACCCTAGGTAAGTCACTTAACCCTGTTTGCCTTAGTTTTTTCATCTGTAAGATAAGCTCAAGAAGGAAATGGCAAACCACTCCACTATCTTTGCCCAGAAAACCCCAAATAGGCTCAGGAAGAATTGGACATGGCTAAAAAATGACTGAGCAATAACTGGACAGCAACAGCATAAATGTGTGTGTGTGTGTGTGTGTGTGTGTTTATGGTATTCCAGAAGTCTTAGTGCAGTTTTAAGATTTTAACTTTTCTGGACTGTTAACTAGCTCTGGACTCCTGTGTATCTTGAATTTGTATTCTACTTATAAGTGGCCATTATATCATATATACAGGGTGTTTCAGAAGTTTAGAGCCCAGAACTAATCAGTTTATATTTCAATAGCTTTAAATGTTGCTAAAATTATCCTTTGGGTGATGGAAAAAATTTAAATTCACATTTAGATTCAAAATGGTTGACAAGATGTTTGCATCTCTCTTTTTTCCATTGTCATGTGTTTCCTGACTACAAGTACCTGTAGCTTTTATTGATTCTAGTAATCTGGGTTTCTATCACTCATACTGAGAGTATGCACACTACTTGGGAGGGAAACAGACTTGTTTTAGTTCTGTACAATACTTTAAAGTCCAATGAGTGACGATGATAACATTTATGTTTTGAATATCTAAGTAAAGTTGTACAACAGACTATTAATGATGTTAGAATGCAATTCAGGAGAGAAATCACAATAGATTTAAAATTCTCTGTCTATAGATGATGATTATGGCAGTAGATGAGATCATCAAGGGGAGAAAGGGAGGGATAAAAATTCAGAAGAGAGACTTGGTATAAAATCATGTTAAGGAGGCAAGGGACAGATTATGATTAAACAAAGGAACTAGAATAGTAGTTGCAGGTAAAAGGGAAAACAGAAAAGGTGAAAGCTGAGGACAGGAAAGAGTATCCAAGATGAAAGAGAAGGTAACCAATACCGTCCAAAGTTTCAGAGAACTCAAGAAGATTAAGACTGAGAAAAGGCCATTAGAATGAATTGTAATTCATTGGTAACTTCTAGGACTGTTTTCATAAGGTGGTGGTTTTGAAAGCTAAATTAAAGGAGTTTAAAAGCAAGTAGATGGTGAGGAAGCAAAGGCAGTAAGGGGTAGGGGAAAAGTGCCACTTTCTAGGAGTTTGGAGTCAAAGAAAGGAGGGATATAGGACAATATCTTGGGGGCATGGCAGGGTCTAGTGAAGGTATTTAAAGATGAAGATGAGCCAGGCAGACAGAAAGATGCCAGTTTGTAGGAAGAGAATAAAGATGAGAGAAAAGATGGGAATGATCTATCAGCCTAGAGAAGATAAGAAAAAAATGGGCTAAAGGGTACAGAAAGATAAATTAGCCAAGACAGAGAAAAGGGCTTCTTCCTCTAAGCCTAGAGCTAATAAGAAGGGATAAATGAAGATGTGGACGGGTCTTGAGATGAGAGGTAGGGGAGATGAGGGAGTACAACAATGGATTATCTTGATATTCCCAGTAAATGTAAAATTAAAGTTTTGTTCTGAGAATGCGTACATTCAGGGGGTATGCTAGGGATTGGCCATTGATAAACTTTTCACGTAAAGATTGTAAATGTAAACATTTACTCCTCAGAAATCAGTGAACTACAAATGAAAGCTTGATTTATTGTTTTGTTGATTGACTCCAGACTTAAGAAAATAATGGAGATGCAGATAAAAAGTGTCATGAATACATTTTTCTTTTTTTTTTACCATTTGATATGAATTTATTTATTTTTAGTTTTCAACATTCACTCCCCACAAGTTTTTGAATTCCAAATTTTCATCCCATCTCCCCCCTCCCCCCACCCCAACATGGCATGCATTCTGAATATCCCTTCCCCTAGTCTGTCCTCTCTTCTTTCTCTCTCCCCTTCTCTTATCCCCTTCCCCTTCTATTTTCCTATAGGGCAGGATAGACTTCTGTACCCCATTTCCTGTATTTCTTATTTCCCAGTACCATGTGAAAACAGTTTTTTAAAACATGTGTTTTTAAAACTTTGAGTTCCAAATTTTCTCCCTTCCTCCCTCCCCACCCACCCTCATTGAAAAGGCAAGCAACTCAATATAGGCTGTACATGTGCAGTTATGCAAAACACTTCCTTAGTAGACATGTTGTGAAAAACTAACTCTACTTCCCTTAATCCTATCCTGCCCTCCCATTTATTCTATTCTTTCTTTTGACCCTGTCCCTCCTCAGAAGTATTTGCTTCTGATTACCCTCTTTCCCAATCTGCCCTCCTCTCTATCACCCTCCTGCTCTCTTCTCCCCTTCTCCCCCTATTTTCCTGTAGGGTAAGACAGATTTCCATACCCAATTGAATGTGTATGTTATTCTCTCCTTAAGCCAAATCCTATGAGAATAAGATTCCCTCATTCCCTTTCACCTTCCCCTGTTTCCCCTCCACTGTGAGAAACTTCTTTTCTGTTTTTTTTTGTGAGATAATTTACCCCATTGTACCTCTCCCTTTCTTCTGCGAGTATCATCCTCTCTCATACCTTAATTTTATTCTCCAGATATGACCCCTTAATCTTCAACTCACCCTGTGCCCTCTGTCTATCTATGTACATATACATATATATAATTTTTTTCCTCCAACTACCCTAATACTGACAAAGGTCTCATGAGTTATAAATATCATCTTTCCATGCAGGAATGTAAACAGTTCAATCTTAATAAGTCTCTTATGATTTCTCTTTCCTGTTTACCTCTTCATGTTCCACTGGAGTCCTGTATTTGAAAGTCAAATTTTCTATTCAGCTCTGGTCTTTTCATCAAGAATGCTTGAAAGTCCTCTATTTCACTGAATGACCATTTTTCCCCTGAAGGATTATACTCAGTTTTTCTGGGTAGGTGATTCTTGGTTGTAATCCCACCTACTTTGCCCTCCAGAATATTATATTCCATGCCCTGCGGTCCTTTGATGTAGAAGCTGCTAAATCTTGTGTTATCCTGATTGTGTTTCCATAGTACTTGAATTGTTTCCTTCTGGCAGCTTGTAATATTTTCTCCTTGAACTGGGAACTCTGGAATTTGGTTACAATATTCCTAGGAGTTTTCCTTTGGGGATCTCTTTCAGGAGGAGATCTGTGGATTCTTTCAATTTCTATTTTGCCCTCTGGTTCTAATATATCAGGGCAGTTTTCCTTGATAATTTCTTGAAAGATGATGTCTAGGCTCTTTTTTTGATCATGGCTTTCAGATAGTCCAATAATTTTTAAATTCTCTCTCCTGGATCTATTTTCCAGGTCAGTTGTTTTTCCAATGAGATATTTCACATTGTTTTCTAATTTTTCATTCTTTTGGATTTGTTTTACTGTGTCGTGATTTCTCATAAAGTCACTATCTTCCAATTGCTCTATTCTAATTTTTAAGGAAGTATTTTCTTCAGTAAGCTTTTGGACTTCCTTTTCCATTTGGCCAATTTTTTTTTAGGGCATTTTCTCCTCATTGGCTTTTTGGACCTCTTTTGCCATTTGGGTTAGGCTATTTTTTAAGGTGTTATTTTCTTCAGTATTTTTTTGGGTCTCCTTTAGCAAGCTGTTGACTTGTTTTTCGTGATTTTCTTGCATCACTCTCATTTCTCTTCCCAGTTTTTCCTCTACTTCTCTTGCTTGCTTCTCAAAATCTCTTTTGAGCCCTTCCAAGGCCTGGGACTGATTCATATTTTTCTTGGAGGTTTTGGATGTAGGAGTTTTGACTTTGTTGTCTTCTTCTGGTTGTATATTTTGATCTTCTTTTTCACCAAAGTAAGATTCTATGGTCTGACTTTTTTGCACTGCTTGCTCATGATCCTGGCCAATTACTTGAGTTTTAAACTCTTTGTTAAATGTGGAGAATGTACTGTTCCAAGCTTAGGGGGTTTGTACAGCTGTTTTCAGAGATACTTGTAGGGACCTGTAAATGTTCAGTTCTTCTAAGATGGTATGATAAGGCGTGAGGTGTTTACTCCTTTCCTGGCCTGTGGCCACAAATATTCCTTTCTGTCCTCTCCACAGCCACTCCGAGCTCCACCACACCAGCGTTCCTCCTCACCCCAGCACTGCTGCCTAGAACCGTGACCCAGATCCAAACACGGGCAAAGCAAGAGATTCCTGCCTCAGCACTGGCAAAGAGATCCCTGCAATCCCTCTCTGATCAGCCCCTTGATTCCCCCTCAGTCTGTGGGCCGGAAGCTTGGGAAGCAGCTGCCACCCCAGGGCCACGCTTTTGGGATATGGAGCTGAAACCCCACCTTCCTGTCTCAGCACTGACAGAAACAGACTTTTCCCACTGACCTTCTAAGTTGTCTTTGGCATTAGTGGATTGAGGAGTCTGGAAACCTCCACAGCTGCCCGCAATTCAGTCCTCTGAGGCCTGCTCCAGGTTCTCTGCGGCCTGCACACCCATGCCACACTGTGCTGCACTCCCAGCCTGGCGTGATACATCTTTCTAATCAATCATCCAGGTTGTCTTGGGCTGGAAATTTGTTTCACTCTGTCTTTTTGTGGGTTCTGCTGCTTCAGAATTTGTTTAGAGCCATTTTTTACCAGTATTTGGAGGGGTTTGGAGGAGAGCTCAAGCAAGTCACTGCTTTCACTCAGGCATCTTGGCTCCGCCCCTCATGAATACATTTTTTTTCCCCTAGAGGGTTAGTTGTTAAATATTTACAAGCACTGAGTGGGGTAGTATTGGGGAGGGGAGATGCAAAAGGAGGTTTGGAACAGCTGCTGTGTGGGAGCATGAGAGTCAAAAAGAATAGAACATATAACAGTCAGGACCCAGTAGAGATTAGATGACATGAATTTTTGGTGGATCTAGCCAACATGGTTGTATGATTCTGAAGAACATTTTTAAGCAGTTGGATTGTAGAAACAGAGAGGGTAGATGGATTAGCCCAGAGTTGAAAGTTGGCAATGTTTGAATTGCAATAGGTTTAAGGGGAAAGGTATTCAACAGTGGAGTATAGTACATGGTTAAATTGTAGGCTCAGTAATGTCAATCAATCAAAAGTGTATGTACTGGGGGTGGGGTATGAGAAGATGAGTCAAATAGCACAGTGCCTGATACATCGTAGGTGCTTAATAAATGTTTATTAATTGATTGGGAGAGCAGAGGGATGAACTTCAGGTCATAGTGAGGACAAAGAATAAAATTAAGAGGAAAGTAAAGAGGAATATGGAAGGAAATAAGTTAATGATCAGAGAGGAGAATTTCAGAATTCAAGATCACGGAAGTAGAACAATTCAGAATTATGCTGAGCTTTAATGGATGACTACCCCTGTAGGGTACCTGAGATACAGTAGAGATGTAGGTGATAGTAACTGAATTGGTTGATAAAACTTGGAGGTCATGGTGCTTGAAGGGACATTAATGTGAATATTGAAGTTCCCAAATAAATAGTAGAGCATAAGTGAGGGAGGAAGACTGTGAGCAAGGACTGTCGTTTGCTTTTCTTTGTATTCCCAGCACTCAGCACAATGCCTGGCACCTAGTAAGCACTTCAAAAAAATGTTACTAAGCTCTGGAGAAAATGCCCAAGGATGAATTGTCCTCAGTATAAAGCAAAGTTTCCCTGAATGTAAGATTAGTGAGAAAAAGAGATGTTGAATGAAGGGGAATTTGTTAGTGCTAAAGTAAGCAGAAGCTTCAGAGGAAGAGATGCTCTAAGGAGATGAGAAGAGGTAAACCTGAGCTTATAGGGGTTGTGAGATTCTTTTCAGTACTAATTAGTGCCCTTCTAATGGTGGTTCCAACAATCTATTTATTAAACACCTACCCTGTGCCAGGCACATTGCTAGGCATGAGAGATACAAGGACAAAACCAAAGCAGTCACTACCCTTAAGAAGTTTCCATTCTATCCATGAACACAAAATGTATGTATATTTATAAGTATATACCTAACAGAAACAAGGTAACTTTTTTTTTTGCAAGCTACAGTTAGGGCTTTATTTATTGTGTGGTGATTGTCTACACTTAAGACAGTGATAGAGACAATGTTAATAATGCAGATTAAATCTGTAAATGTGTCCCACTTACATCACACCCCATACACACTCATAAGCTGATGGTTAAACAAGTACATCCCTGTGGTGATATTTTTAAATTTTCATTGATCTTTTGTTTTTTACATCACCTTCCTTTCTGAATATATCCTTCCTCACACAACTAGCTAGTGATCTATCCCTTGTAACAAAAAATAAGGGAAAAAAGGGAAGAAACAGTTCATCAAAATGATTATGTCAATCATTAAGCCTGACAGCACATGCTATGTTCCATATATGTCCCCTACTTTTGCAAAGAAGGGAATGCAGTGGATTTTATCGCCTCTTCAAGGACAAGATTGTTTATAATACAGTGTTCAACTTCTTTTTTTTCCTTCCATCCTTCCTTCCTTCCTTCCTTCCTTCCTTTTCTTTCTTTCTTTCTTTTCTTTCTTTCTTTCTTTCTTGCCTTCCTTCCTTTCTCTCTTTCTTTCCATTTACATTAGTGCAGTCATTGTATATATTGTAGAAAGGGTTTTGTTATCATGTTTCTCCATAAATAATATTTTTTGACATTCATTTGGGAGAATAAAGGATTGAAATGCAGCTCCTTTCTTTCATAAAGGGTTTATTCTCTCATAAACAGATTTTTATTTTGGAGGGCTTAATGATTTGCATTCATAAGTAGAATAGAAGATTCCAAAAGCATTTAAAAACATATAGAAGCAGTCTCACCTTCCTAGGCTTCTTTCCAAAGCCATAAAATAAGGGGGTGGCATGAAATGATTTCAATGATCCCTCCTAGCTCTAACATTCTATATCTGAGGTACTGTGAAACTCTTTACCCATTATTTTATGTTCAAATTTCAGGACTTCAGCTACATGCCAATTGCATGGCAGTCTCTGAGCAGTTGGGCAAAAAAAATAGCAGTCCTCTTACCACTTTTCCCTCTCTGCTGTGCTTCTGACTTTTTCATCATGTCTTATATGCCTTCTCACTCTGAAACTCCTCTCAGCACCTGGGGCCTTCTCACCTGGGAACATCCCTCCATCATGCTGGCTCCTTTCTCCCATGGTGTGTTCCTTCCAAAGGCCTCCATCTGGGGAATGGGAACAGATTGACCATGCTTCATTCCCCTCCTGTTTGTACTTCTGATTCTCAAGACTTCACCACCATGCTCCCACAAAGGAACTCTTCCCACCTCCCCCCACCTTTTCACCTCCCTTTTATGTGTTGTCTTCCCCCATTAGAATGCAGGCCATGAGGTCGGAAACTGTCTTTGTTTTTGTTTGTATTTGTATTCCCAGTGCTTAGCACAGTATCTGGCATATGATAAGCACTTAATAAATGCTTGTTACCTTGCTGTGGGTGGGGATTAAGTTTCCCCTCTATACAAGTTGACTGAAAAGGTATTTCCACTGTGTGATTGAAAATTGTAGGGTCAGCCTTAAGGAGGAATCAGAAGGGAGATGTGTGAAATAATTAAAGAGACTGCTCTTTTAGACCCTGGTAACAATTTCAGGGCTAAGAGGTAGTAGCATCTTTGATCAACCATTAGCTGTTCTGACTCTTCTTCTGTCTTTCTCCTGTTCTTTTCTTTCTCTTCCCATGATCAAGCATGATTATCATTAGCCAAACTACTAACTTGTGAGCTGGGGAAGCAAACAAAATTATTCTTTAGACCTTTTATTTAAATTGGCTATTTCTCTAAATTTGTTGCCAAGGTTAAAGAAACCCTCTGATTTCATTTAACTCAGATTCCCTAGAAGAGGGAGGTGGAGCTTTCCTTTTGAACTGAGGCCTTTCTTTCTTTCTTTCTTTCTTTCTTTCTTTTTTCTTTCTTTCTTTCTTTCTTTCTTTCTTTCTTTCACTTTAGGCAGTTGGGGTCACACAGCTAATAAGTGTCAAGTGTTTGGTCTGAGGCCAGATTTGAACTCAGGTACTCCTGACTTCAGGGCCAATGCTCTGTCTACTGCACCACCTAGCTGCCCCAAGGCCTATATTTCTATCATCCCTTTACCTTTATCTGCTTTTGGCTTATAGCTAAAAAGCTGATCATTTTCATGGAATGGGTTTACTAGTCAGTTAAGATTGATTCATGTTCTTGAAAACCTTTGTGACATTCCTGTGAATGGACACTTTTATATGTCTGCATTGTTTTCAGTCAGCTGAAAAGCATGTACAGTAACAAATGCCAACTGGATTTTCATGCTGTACTAGGTGCTGTGGGTGGATGTAAAATAAACAGAAGACACAGCCTCCTGCCTGAGTTGGAAGATAAGACTTAAATGCCAAGCAATCAGAGAACAATATGGAGGTCAAGAGTCAACTTCTAAGTTGGGTGGAACAGCCAACATGTGCTTCAGGGATTCAGAAAAGTGAATAATGTGGGCCCAAGTTGGGGCGGGAATTCAGCTAGGCCTTGAAAGATGAATTAAGATGTACCAAGGACAGATGAAATAAAAATGCATTCCTGGTAAAGGCAATAGTATTACTAAAGGCACAAAACATTGTGTGTTAGGAGGGACATTATAGAGTTCTGACTTCTAGAGAAGAGAGATTTGTTGGGAGTGATGAGAGGTATGTTGTTGTTGTTCAGCTGTGTCTGACTCTTCGTGACCCTGTAGACCATAGCATGCAGTGCTATTAGGTTTTCTTGGGAAAGATACTGGAATGGATTGCCATTTCCTTCTCCAGTAGGTTAAGGCAAACAGAAGTTAAGTGACTTGTCCATAGCTAGTAAGTATCTGAGGCCAGATTTGAACTCATGAGGATGAGTCTTCCTGACTTTAAGCCAGGCACTCTATCAACTGTACCACATAGCTGCTCTAACTGGAAATACAAAGATCAAATAAAACAAGTTTAATCCCCCTCTTGCACTCAAATATCTCAAGACAACCATTCTTTTCCCCCATCCCTATCCCCAAAATTGCTCTTCTCCAGGCTAAACATCCTGAGTCTTCTTCACATGGCATCTCAGATCCTTTACCATTCTAATGTCCTCCTCTTCCTATTTCCTAGTTTCTCAATAATCTTCCTAAAATGTGGTGCTCAAAACTGAACATGGTATACTAGATGTGTTCTGACCACGACAGAACACTGTGTCAATTTTTTTTTTTGGCTGCCACTTCAATAGAAGTTAAGTGAACTCATTGCTTTTGAATTTTTAGTACTGATCTTTTTTGTTTTTCAGACAAACTGTACTCTAGACCAGTGGGGTCAAACTGAAATAGAAAAAGATCCCTGCAAGCTGCAAATGGACTTAGGAAACTGGAAAAATTGGGACACTAATGTACTCTTGGTGGAGTTGTGAACTGATCCAACCATTCTGGAGAGTAATTCAGAACTATGCCTAAAAAGTTACAAAACTGTGCATACCCTTTGACCCAGCAATATCACTACTAGGTTTGTATCCCAAAGAGATTTAAAAAAATAAAGAAAGGAGACTCCTATATGTACAAAAATATTTATAACAGTTCTTTTTTTGTGGTGTCAAGGCATTAGAAATCAAGAGGATGTCCATCAATTGGGGAATGGCTAATCAAATTGTGGTATATGATTGTGATGGAATATTATTTTGCTATATGAAATGACAAGCAGGATGGTCTCAGAAAAACCTGGAAGACTTACGTGAACTGATACAGAGTAAAGTGAGCAAAGCTAGGAAATCATTGTATACCATAACAGTAACATTGTATGATGATCAACTGTGAATGACTTAGCTATTCTCAGCAATTCAACGATCCAAGACAATTACAAAAGACTTATAATGAAAAACTCTTATCTCCAGAGAAAGAACTGATAGAGTCTGAATATATATATCTAAAAGCATACTTTTTAAACTTCCTTTATTTTTCTTTTCTGTTTGTTTTGATTTTGATCTGTGTTCACTTTTGTAACGTGGCTAATGTGGAAATATGTTTTGCATGACTGCAAGTATATAATCCATATCAAAGTACTTGCCTTCTCAAAGAGGGAGGAAAGAGAGAAGGAGGGAATTTGGAACTCAAAAATTATTTTTAAAATGTTAAAAATTGTTTTTACATGTAATTGAGTAAAAAAAAATAAAAACATTCTTTAAGAAATTAACATTATTTATGTTGTATTTTTCTTTATTTTGTTAAACATCGCCAAAGTACATTTTAACCTGTTTTAAGCCTGCTCAGGAGTTCTGCCAGCCTTGAGTTTGACATCTCTGTTTTAGACATTCTTTCAACCAGCCTGTACTTGTGAAGTTATTTTGTTTTTTTTAATCAACTTGTTATAGCCGAAGGGTGATAGCAGTGAACTTCCCTAACCTCACAGACTTTGACCTTTGGAACCCCTTATATAGAGAACAATTGTAGTGGAAAGAATGCTGGTATTGACATCAGAGGATATGAGTTCAAATCTTGATACTGACATTTACTATCTATGTGATCTTCAGTAAGTCACTTAACCTCCTGAGGCTTTATTTTTCTCATTTGTGAAATGAGAGGGTTGGACTAGACAGCAGCTAAGGGCCTTTTTAGTTCTAAATAAAAGGATCCTATGGCATTAACTTTCTCCTGCCCTCTATATCATTGGTATAGTAGAAAGAATGCTGGGCTTGGACTGAAGAAACCTGAATTTAAATACCAGATCCAGCATATGCTAGCTCTGAGACTTCGGGGAAATTATTTAACTCTGCTGAGACCAGTCCTCCCACTGGCGAAAAAGAGAATAATAATATTTGCATTACTTATCTCACATGGTGATTATGGAGATGCTTTGTAAATCTTCAACAATACATAAATGTTAGTTTTCATTTTTATCTGGAACCACACCACAAATTTCTTGGTGAAATTTTAATTAATATTTACCTTAACATAATACCAGAAAAAGCTGGACAACTCATGGTGGTTGTTGGCAGCTCTTAGTTTCCTATGTATGTGGGGCCTTTTATGCATAAGTGCCCTATTGCTTCTTGGGAGTGACTGAGGACCATCTAAGGTGATTTGGCAGCCCTGAGGAGTTAGGGTGTAGTCCTTTTAGGAAAGACACCACACCTTCCAAGAAAATTTAGTAAGATAATCAGGTTGGGGTGAGAGAAAAGTCACTCTAACTAATAATAGAGTCAAAGCCTGTGATGCTAATCAGCAGCAAGACAGCAACAAACCCTGAAGAGAAAGAAGTCTCAAAGGAGAAATAAATCATTCTGTTGGATCAATATAAAGACTACTTTATGGATGAGTATGAAGATGAAACTTTGAAGGAAAGAATGCAATTGCTGTCTCCAAAAGAAAGCAAAATTCAAAGATTATACAAAGATCCTAAGTAGTTTCTGTGTGAGTCTTTTTCTTTGCAAAAGCTATTGGGTTATAGGTAAATAGGGTGAGCCATGGTAAAAGGAAATGCCTGGTCTGGTACCTCATTGTTTAAACAATGAATGCTATAGGAAAATTGATGTTACAACAAGCCAGACTAGAGGAAGTATGCTTAGATTTTTACTAATACCTACAGTGGTATTCAGATTAATTGGGACAAAATAAAAATGATTTTGTTGTTATTGTCCTACAGTCATTTCGGTCATGTCCAATTCTTTTGTGACCTCAATTGGGATTTTCCTGGCAAAGATACTGGAGTGGTTTGCCATTTCTTTCTCCAGCTCATTTTGATGAGGTCTAGAGGTTTAGGAGTGCTGGGATCCTAAGATCAGAACATGAGGGTTCTGCCCGAAAGAATTCAACCCAAGCCTTCTTTCAGCCAAAAACAAGGTTTATTAGAACATCTGTCATATTGGGCAGACTCTTAAGGAATCTGAGGACCTGTGAGCTATTGGCTATTGGCTGAATTGTAAAAATCTGAGCAGTGGCTAGATTACAAGAATCAGAGCATCTTAATGGAAACAAGATGGACCTTATAAGGTCCATGGGAGGAATCTAGGAATGGCCAAGTAGTCTATGAGATAATAGAATTCCAGGGACCCAAACCACAAGGTCAAGGGAGAATGGAGCCTAGATAGGATTAAGGGTGGGAAGTGGCTATAGGGAGGTAAGACAATGGAGGGCTAGGCTAGGTCAAGGGTAATGGAGAATTGGGAGATTGGGCATAGCCACAATGAAAGGCCAATTGATGGAATTATGGTTTCAGGGGAACTCAGAGACCTCCTTGATCAAGTGGGAGAATTCAAGAAGAATCCCTTAGACAAATGAAACCCACATTCTTTTTGGGATAAGGGGCAAAAGTCTCAGCTTGGGCCCATACCCCATCAATTTTACAGATGAGGAACTGAGGCAAACAGGGTTAAGTGACTTGCCCAGGGTCATGCAGCTACTATGTATCTGAGGCCAGATTTGAACTTAGGTCTTCCTGACTCCAGGAATAGGAATATTTGGCCAAAATAATGAATCTAATGAATCTTATATTCTTTCCTTGGCTGAGAAATCTTGTTTCTGCAACTTGTTTCTGCAAGGTATGAAAGCACTGACATTTATTTAAATGGGAAAGGAGAAAGACAAGAGGAAGAGAAAATGAGATTTTGTGACCTTAAAATGTCACTTAGGGAACGCGCAAGAGAAGGAAAGAAGGAGGGAAGGAAAGAAGAGAGGAAGGGAGGCAGAAGGAAGGAAAGAAGGAAGAGAGGGAAGAAGGAAAAGAGAAAGGAAGGATGGAAAAGAGGGAGGAAAGGAAGAAGGGAAGGAGGGAAGAAAGGAGAAAGGGAGGGAGAAAGGAAGGAAGGAAAGATAAATCTAGCACTTATTATGTACCAGTGTTAAGTGCTGAGGATGTGAACACAAACAAAAAGAGAGACAATCCCTGCCCTCAAGCATCTTACTTTCTAATGGAAGAACACAACCCATAAAAGGGGGTTGTAGGGTGGGAGAAATGAATGTACTTAACATTGGGGCATGATTTTAAAGTTCAGAAAGTCAAGAACCAGTCTGAGAGGGGAATGAAAGGCAAACTAGTTCAGGCCCTTTCACAAAGTGGAGGATCCAAGAACTCACCTTTCCTGCTGACTCCCTAAGCTATGTTGGGCCAGAAAATTGTTTCACCCTGCCTTTTTGTTAGTTCTGCCACTCCAGAATTCAATTTGAGGCAAAGAGGTTGCCATCACATGTCTTCTCTCTCAGAGCTGGAAGCCAGACACAGCTCCAAAGAGAATAAAGAGATTTGATCTCTCTTTGCTCCTGTTTTCAACAATGCCACCCCATCCCTCATGCAGAGTCAGGGCGTTGAGCAATCCATATCTACCAATAAGGAGAGAGTTCCAATGGACTTTGGGGCTCAGGTTATATTATGAATGGAGAAATTGTCCATTCAAAAGAATGCAATGAGGCAGTGTGGTCTGGTGTGTCAAGGACTAGCATGGGAATCAAAAATACCTGGGTGTAGGGCTTGCTTCTACCAACTACTAGCTGTGAGGCAAATCACTTAACCTCTCAGTTGCTCTAGGTTACTCTCTAAAACCTTGAATTACAAATGAATTGATAGTCAGTATTGATGGAGAAAGTTTCCTTATTGGAAGTTCCTCACAATGATGAAATCATAAGTCAGGACAAAGCAAACAAGCCTAAGGCAAAAACAACAACCTTATGTCCACAACCAGGCTGTAAAATCTGTAGGGACCCAGAAGGATTAATAAAGAAGCCAAGTGAATGTACAGTAGGTTCAAATTAATCACTAAACGCTCAGTTATCTGATGGGAGAGAGAGGCTTGGAATAAATGAGTCAGCTTAAGAGAAGGTAAGATTATTCCCTTCTGATTGGAAAGACAGTCATGGGATTTTTATAGAGCCTTTAATGCTGTTGGCAGCATTTTTATCTCCTTCCATCCACTTTATGGAATGATAAGAGAGTATACAAAGAAAAAAGAGAACCAGCTTAGCAATGCAGCTAGGAAAGGGAGATTTTTGCCATCTTTGTCATTAACTAAGGTGCAGAAAAAGATCTTTTGCTGCAGAAAAGGACAAAGTACTAGAGTGTCAAAGAAAATACTCTTCTCTAAAACTCTGTACCTTCATTCTCTGCCAGATCAGTTAAGAGAGGGAGCACCTGCATTTCTACATTAAATCTTTAAAGACAATCTTCTCCTGAGCAGGGATTTTGGGGATACAACTATCTCTTTTTCTCCATTCTTTCCAATAAACTGACCTCTGTGATATTGGGCAAATTACATGAACTCCCTTACCCTTCTCATAAAATAAAATGATTGGACTAGATGACTTCAGCTCTTTCGGAGTCAAAATTCTTGTCAAAGTAGGGATCTTTTTGGCATCATATTTTAAATAAGAAAATCCCTCAATGCATAATAGTAGCTAAACATCAATTTGTTGATAAAAGGCTCCGTGATTTAGTAACACTTTTTAAATGAAAAAGTATTTTATTCATCACAATAGCATCTACAAATATTTGAATGACACAATATGTGAGATGCCATCTTTACCTGCATGCTTATTATTATATTGTGTCATTCAGTGAGAGAACAAGTGGCAGTGTTGGGCAGCTTTCATAGATGAAAAAGACGGCTGAAGGGATTAAGGTTTCTACCTTGAATCTGCTTTCATATCCACCTAATATCATTTAGATTTCAGGAAAGGGCAGAAAATTTCCTTTCACAAGCACCAGATTCTTTTCACTTTACGAGGAATATTGAGCACTCAGAAAGATCATGTAGCCAGAATGTTATCACATGAAATGCAATTGATCTGCCTTATTCCTTTTTTTTTTTTAAATAACAAATGTGTGTGTAAGGCATTGTTCATTCTCACCAAAGGGCCTTCTAACCCAGGCATATCTTGATACAGGGACAGATTGCTCACTCAGCTACATTCAGTGGCTTTATTAGTGTTCACTTATATTTAAGAAATAACTAGTGAATTTGAGGACCCCTTGGAATTCTGTGGTCCCCTAGAGTTACAGGTCACCATCGTTTTAGGCAATGGTCCATAGGACACTTGGTGGGCTGAAGCCTTTTAAGGAAACAAATTTTGTCCTTGCAGGTATGCAAGAGTAGGAGACAAAAAAAGGAGACTGAATCCCCCGCCTTCTAGGTTGGGTTCAAATGGAAATTGACCAAGAGATATACTGCTGCCCATTGCCTTACTTTCTTGGGGGGAAAATGGTGAGGGGAGGACAAGTTTGATATGGAGCTACCTGAGGAGGTAACATAGTACAGTGGGAAAAACACTTGATTGGTTCAAATATCAGTCCCATCACTTGAATAAATTCTTTACCTCGGTGAGACTCCTACAAAATGAAAGAGTTGGACTAAGATCCCTTCAAGTTCCAAGTCCATAATTCTGTTTATCTTTACTTCCATTCTGGTCAGATAGTTATACAGGGTGTCCCGAAAGTCTTAGTGCAGTTCTAAACTTTGGTAGATTTTGAATAGCTTAAAACTACACAATGATTTTGGGGCACTTGCCAGAGCTGCTTATTCAATGCTTATTCCTTAGGTCCTCTGATGGCTAGAGCAACATTATACTTTCTATGTGGCAAGGCCTGTGTCTCAGGGCCAAAGGAGATGGCACCCTTTTAAAAGCAAAAGGCAGCTCACATTCAAGGCCGTTCTACCCTATTAATAATAGAAAACCACCTTGTTAATAAAGCCACACAATTCTTTGCTATCTGCTTTCCAGATTTATTATTTTGGGTGGAGCTGGGGATGGAAATGTTAAGTTATTATGCCTCCATTCCTAATGGTTAGAAGATAACATGATGTCAATTGATAATGATGATACAGTTTCAAGAATGTTTAATCAGGCAAGCTTCTAACAGGAGGAAAAGTACCTATAAGGGATTTTTATGAAAATATGGCTGACTACAATCTCTGGTTATCAAGAAAGATTGGACTAAAACGATATATTCTACTCATACTTGAGGGGAAAAAAATCAGTTCAATTAAACATTAATGGAGACCAGTTGAAGATTAGTGAGCTAATTGTACTGAAAATTTATTTCTTTAAATCCTTTCTAATTTATGTATCTACATAAGTAAGTAATAAATGGTTAGTAAACAGATATAAGGAACAACATGGCTCTGTTCCAGTAATCTACAAGTCCCCACAACTGGGGCCATTGAATGCTCAGTCCTACTCCAAGATCTGGGACCAATCTGGCTTCTAGACAGACAAAATATAAAAATTCTTTGATTCAAAGTTTGGCAATTTAGCATTGTCAGCTTTGTTAATAATTCTTCCCTTACCTCATTATCTTAGTTCCAGTAAGATGATACTAACCTTTTCCCCCACCATAACCAAGCTAATAATAGCCTTTTTGGGTATTTTAATCCATGTCTCATTCTCCCAGTATCTCATTCCAACATGAGTTTTGTGCCTACCCAAGTTCCTTCAAAAACTTTATTCTGGTTTGCTCTAATAATAGTAATAATACCATAAATTCTCAGAGTGCTTCAAGATTGATAAAGAATACCCAACATTTATACACATGGCTTGGCTCTTCCATTCTTCAAAACATCTTAAGGTATCACCGACTCCCTACCCTTTTTTAATTGAGTTCTTATCCACTCCTGAAAGGTTACTTTAAATGCTGTCTTCTCTAGGAAGCCTTCTTAGATCTCACTTGTTAGAAGTGAATTTCCACTTCTGAATAACACTTTTCTTTATTCCACCCTGATACATTTATCACATATTATTGTGTAGTTATATGTCCAATCATCATATCTTCCTCCAAGGCTACATATTTAATTAGGATAGGGATAGTATATTATTTGGCTTCTATATCTCCCTCTAGAATAGAGTTCTGCTCGCAGTAAGACCTTTAAAAATATTTGTTGAATTACATTTAAGGCATTCCCTTAAAGCAGCCCTCTGAGGTAACTAGTCACTCAGCCCCTGAAGATCTTTGTTAGTAAACCCACCTTATGCCAACTCCCTGCTTATTTGAGTAGCATTACTGCCTGTTGCCATAGTTCCCTAAAGCTATCATTCTACCAGGACATTGGCCTGATGTCCTCTGCAATATCTCCATTAGGCCACCCACCAGTGATCACTTCCCTAAACTCTTATGATCCCATCTATCAATAAAAATAATAACTAACATTTGTATAACTCTTATTTTATGCCAGGCGTGTGCTAAATACTTTACATCTATTATCTCATTTGATTCTCACAACAGCACTGGGAGGTAGGTGCTATTATTATCCCCATTTTACAGATAAGGAAACTCATCTATAATACAGAAGCATAGGATAGAGAAGCAAACAAAGGTTAAGTGACTTGCCCAGAGTCACACAGCTAGTAAAGCTGTCCAAGGCTGAATTTGAACTCAGGTCTTCCTGACTCCAGGCCTGGTGCACTGCCCACTGTGCCATCTAGCTGTCTAGTATCTAGGCTCAACAACCTATGAAATATTATAATTATGTAATTATGCTATATGAGAAATGGTTGAAGGATCAAATGTTTTTTATTCTGAGTAAGAGAGGGCTTATGGAGGATAAAAGTAGTCATCTAATATCTGAGAGCTTGTCATATAGGAGAGAGATTAAACTCTTGTTTGAAGATAACCAAAAAACATTTATTAAGTACTATGTGCCAGGATCTGAGCCAAGTACTGAGGATTCGAAGACAGAAGGGAAGCTCCCTGCTCTCAAGGGGCTTACATTCTACAGAGGAGACAATGTTGTCTGCCTAAGCATGGTACACTAGCACCTGATCTATATGTGGGAAAGGAAGAGGGGGATCATGAAGGCTTCATAGGGAAGGTGATGCTTAAACACAGTCTTGAAAGAAACCAGGGATTCCAAGAGGTGGAGGTGAGGAAGCAGTTCATTTTAGGCATAGAGGATAATTAGTGCAAAGACACAGAAATGTGAGATGAAACCCAGAAATATGAAGAATGACAAGGAGGCTAATCTGGCTGGACCATGCAAGGGGAATAAGATGATAGAACCAGGATCAATAAGTTAAAATCTGCTTATAGAAAAGAGATTTAAGCTTAACATAAATAAAAACTTCCTAAAATTAGTGCTGCCTGAAATAGAATGGGTTGTCTTGATAGGTAGTGAGTTTATCATTTCTAGAGGAATTCAAAGAGTCTGGATGATAACTTATTGAGGGTAGCCCTGTGGAAGATAATGCTTTGAGTGAAGATTAGGTCAAATGGCCTCTATGGTCCCTTCCAACTCTGAGCCTCCATGATTGGTTCTATGAAATTAGATAAGCATTAAGAAATAGATTTGATGATTTCTGTTATCTTTTAATAAAGTAAGGGCTCCTTATGAATATTTCTACCCAAATCTGGTGATGCATCATGTTCACCATCCCACCCCCAAGACGTGCATGTTCTTAGCTTCTACAGTAGATAATTTGAAGGAAAAAAAAAGTTTAGTTTCTACTTCCTAGAAATCCTCCAAATGCTAATGTAGTCTGACACAGGACAATGTGACCCAATTCAATAATTGGCTTTCTTTTATTACTATATTTCAATAAGTGTGTGTGTATATGTGTGTGCAGAATCCTTCTTAGTCACTTCTGAAATGGAGCCAACTATGAGAGAAGGGTGGCAGAACATTGGTAACATTTGGCCACCCTAACTGATAGGATTAGAACAGAAGCCAAATGAATGACTTCGCCCCTGAACTAGCAGGGTGAATTCTGAGTGGGAATTGGAGCTGAGTTGAACTCTGTCCAGCAACATCCCAGCCCTTAGATAGTACTACTACTGGATCATTAAGAACAAGTATCTAGGACCACAGTTCAACATGCCAGAATCTCCACCCCTTGGTTTCAGCAACTCTTCGTGTAGATGAAACATCCTATATGCTAGGGAAGTAAACACAGGTATATAGAGCTTTTGATGCCATCTAGCCCAGGGGTGGGGAACTTGTGGCCTGGAGGCCACATGTGGCCCTCTAAGTCCTCAAGTGCGGCCCTTTGACTGAATCTAGTCAAATCCAGACTGAATCCTGGAGGGCCACGTGTGGCCTCCAGGCTGCAACTTCCTCACCTCTGATGTAGTTTAACCCTCTCATTTTATGGAGAGGAAAAGTGAGACCTAGAAAGAAGTGCTTGGCCAGGATCATATAGCTGGAGAGATAGCAGGTGTGCCTTCTCAAAATTCTACCTTATGCAGTTAATAACATTTGAATGAATTTTGTGATAATGTGAAAATATACTGCCAGGCTCTAGATAACTGGGATGTAGTAGAATTGGGGTTTCCAGCACCACTCTAGGGAAGCTGGAAGGATGCCCCCGGCTGGAGGGGGGTGTCTATAGTCCTATTTGAGAAATTTACATGATAATTGTATTATATGTTTAAAAGGAATAACAAGTTGCTCATAACAGATTTGCAGTTTCATGTGCAATCATCTCCTTTTATTATACTATGTTATGGAAATGCTTGTTTTATTCCATAAATTAAAAATAAAATAAGTTTTAAAAAATATTGGTATCTAGTATTTTAGAGATTCTGAAAAAGTAGAAGCTGGAGAAAAGAGTTTATAGCTTCCCATACTTGTAAATTGCTCCTCCCTCCCTTGAGCTATAAGAGAATATTAAGGTGTAGTCCTGATGCTGAGAAGGCAGAAAGACCTGGGTTCAAGTCCCATCTCTGACCCATGTGACAAGTCAATTAAATGGTCAGTGTTCTAGGCAGCTCTTAAGAGTCTGGTGCAGCAGAGAAGGTGCTGACTTGAATTATTACAAAAAGTTTCTTCATCCAGGGAGCTCCCTGAACCAGGGATATCACAGGTCAAGTCCCTATGGCCACCCTTATACTGTTGCTAGTACATCTAGTTTAACACCTCATTATCCAGGAATGATTTAAAGTAGACATAAAGGGTGATATCGTAATTAGGGGAGCAAGGAAAAACTTACCTGTCAGATTTATGTATAAGGAAAGACTTCATGATCAAATAAGAGTTAGAGAGGATCACGAGAAGTAGAATGAATACTTTTGATCAAATAAAATTAAGAACAAACAAAATGAATGTAGTCAAAGTTAAAAGGAAAGCAGGAAACTGGGGAGGGGTGTAGGTATGGAATTACAAGCATGTTTATCTGATAAAGGCCTCATTATTCAAATATATAGAGAACTGAGTCAAATTTATAACAATAAGAGCCATTTCCCAATGTATAAATGGTTAAACGAAATGAACAAGCCATTTTCAGAAGAAGAAATCAAAACTGTAAGTGGTCACATAAAAAATGTTCTAAGTGGGGTAGCTAGATGGCACAGTGGATAGAGCACCAGCCCTGGATTCAGGAGGACCTGAGTTCAAATTCGGCCTCGGACACATAACACTTACTAGCTACGTGACCCTGGGCAAGTCACTTAACCCCATTGCCTACCCCCCCAAAAAAAAAGAAAGAAAAGAAAAAATGCTCTAAGTCACTATAGATTAGAGTAATGCAAATTAAAACAACTCTGAGAGTAAAACAACTTCTTCACAGGAAAAGATGAGCAGAATAATTTCAGAAAAACCTAGAAGTCTTATATGAACTGATGCAGAGTGAAGTGAGAAGAATCAGAACATAGTACACAAAAATACCAATATTGTAAGTTTGATCAAGTATGAAGGACTTAGCTACTCTGATGAAGAAAATGATCCAAGACAAGTCCAAAGCACCCATGATAAAGAATGCTATCTACCTCCAGAGATAGAAATATGCTTTTTTTACTTTATTTTCTTTGTGTGTGTGTGTGTGTGTGTGTGTTTTCTTTTGCAACATGGCTAACATAGAAATATATTTTATATGACTTCACATGTATAATCAATGTCATATTGCTTGCTTTCTCAAGAGGTAGGGGTAGGACAAGAGAGAGGGAGAGAATTTGGAACTCAAATTTGAAAAAAATGTATGCTAAAAATTTTTAATATAATTGGAAAATATTTAACAAAATACATAAATGTGTTTTAAAAGCACCTTATAATCCAGCCCTTTTTCTGTGATCAGATCAGTGAAAGACCAATTCCCTTAGACTGGTAATCAGTGATATGAATGGGATTGGAAATTGATCCCTGGGTATTTGTGATGGAGGATGTTGAGAACTGGTGATTTGTTGCATAACTCCTGCTTGGGATCATTTCCCCGTTTGCTTCTAATTATACTCACACTCAAGTTCTGGTGTATTAGCTCCAAATCAGCAGCTGCCTTTTTCTATGTGGAGAGTGCTGGGGCTCAGCACTGAGTTCACATGTTTTTCACTATTTTTCATTATTCACTCAGAGTCTCCTGAATTACTCTGTAGAAATTAATGCTGTGATCTAGGACTGACTGACTGACTGACTAACTGAATGAATGAAAAAAAAGTATTTATTAAGTGCTTATTATGTGCAAAGCACTGGGGACACAAAAGAAAAGTAAGACCATTTCGCCTCTCATAATTGTTGTTATTGTTACTATTATTGTCTGACTATCACAACTACAATATGTTGTTGTTTAGTGAGTTTGACTCTTCATGACCCCATTTAGAGTTTTCTTAGCAGATACTGGCGTGGTTTGCCATTTACTTCTCTAGCTCATTTTACAGATGAGGAAACTGAGGCAAACAGATCTAAGTGACTTGCCCAAGGTCACACAGCTAGTATCTTGGGACAGGATTTGAACTCAGGTCTTACTAACTCCAGGTTCAGCCCTCTATCCACTGAACCACCTAGCTCAGCGTTTCATGGTGCTCACATTCTAAAGGGGGAGATAAGACATTTGGAAGGTTTCAGCAGCAGCTCATATGGAAGATCTCATGGTCCTTATGGTATAAAACAGATGATAATGCCTCTTCATTACTGCCATTTCCACTGATAAAATAATCTCATTTTCTGATGTTGAGTCATTTAGCAAAGACTTTGGTGAGAAGAGCTTTCTTTGGGAGGTAAGGGGGTGGGGTAGAAGGGGTTTCAGTAGCTGTGGCTATAGCACCTGCAGGAGCAGTTACCAGGCTGCTTCTACACAGGGATTGTTTCCCAGTTCACAAGGCTTGTAGCTCCAGGATCTTTCATCATCTTGATCTCCAACTGCCTTTGAGATATCTTGAACTGAATATCTAGTAGACATCTTAAACTCAACATGTCCAGAATGAATTTATTGTATTTCTCCCAAACTCTCCTCTCTCTCCCACTTTCCCCATTATTATAGAAGCAACACTAAACTCCTAGTCCCCCAGTCTCACAACCTCATGCTGGATTCCTCACCATCTCTCCACCTTATATCCAAGCTGTTGCCAAAGCCTACTGATTTCACCCTTGCAACATCTCTTCTCTCCTTTGACACCCCCACCACTCTAGTACAGGCCCTTATCACCTCGTGCCTTGATTATTGCAATAATCTGCTGGTGGGTCTGCCTACCTCAACTTTCTCCCCACTCCAATTCATTCTCCATTCAGCCCTAAAATGATTTTGCTAATGCGCAAATCTGATCATGTCACTCTCACCCCACCACTTCAATAAACTCCTTTGGCTTTCTATTGCCTCCAGGACCAAATACAAAATACTCTATATGGCATTCAAAGTCCTTCATAACCAATCCCCTCCTATGTTTCCAGTCTTCTTACACTTTACTCCATAACACATACTCTTCAATCCAATAACATTGGCCTCCTGGCTGTTCCAAGAGCATGATACTCCATCTATTAGCTCTGGGCATTTTTTTCTGGCAGTTCCCCATGCCTAGAGTGCTCTCCCTCCTCCATCTTAATTACTGACCTCCCTAGATACCTTTAAGTCCCAAATAAAATCCCCTTCTACATGAAGCCTTCCTCAACCTCTCCTAATTTTTGAACCCTGAACTCTATGAACTCCATGAACCCCAATTTGAAACAGAGTCTACTCTAAGAAAGAGACAAACAAAATTGGGGTACATGTGTCCATAGTTTAATTTCTCAAGATAGCTTGACATGCATTGCATGGAAGTTCAGTCCAAAACTGGATGCCCCTAAGGGGTCCAGTTCAGAACTGGCTCAGTTTGGGATTTTGGGGTGCAGCATTATATGCCCTTCAAAGAGTAGATGTTGGGGGGGGTGCCAATCAACTGCGACTGGTCAACATACTAGGAGGTAGGTCATATTAAAATGAGGTCTTGAGTATGTGCTTTAGATCACGGTCCACAGAGGCGAATATCACTGCCATCAAAGGAAATACCACTCCCAGGCTTGGAAGTCTGTCTCCACCCAAACCTGAGTAGGATAAAATCAATTCAGGCCTGGGTTGGAGTTTGACCAAAATAAGAAGATTCAGTGCAATCTCATTATCAGAGATGTACTTCTGAAGAACTTTGGTCAGAAGGCTTGGGGCAGGAACAGGGAACTCTGAGTCTCCAGGACACAGATTACCAAGAGAAATAATTTTTAACAAATTCCAGTGCTTTCCCTCTTTTAATTATTTCCTATTTGTACTGTATATAGTTTGCTCTGTATGTATTTGTTTGTACATTGTCTTCCCCATTAGATTATAAAACCCTCGAGGACAGGGATTGTCTCTTGCCTCTTTTTGTATCCCCAGCACTTAGCAGAGTGCCTGGCACACAGCTGACTCTTAATAAATGTTTATTGGTTGAGATGGTGGTCAAGGTGGAGGTGATGGTTTAACCCTTATGGCACTTCCTGCCTCAGTAGATTGCCAACTTATGCAGTTAGAGCACATTTTCCTCTGCCTGGCCTTAGAATCCACTCAGACTATGCACTTACAACTCAAGGCTCACATAGTCTGATGGGAAAATCTGTCCTCAGTTGCCCTTCCTCCAAGTCCTTTCCTAATATTCTATTATAGCCTCCCAGATCCAATCTTTATAGTACATCTTGTTCTCCAAGTATTTGCCTTCCATTCCCATATACCCTCAACAACTGCCTCATTCTCTCTCCCCTCTCCCTTCTCCTCCTCCTTTTTCTTTCTCAATAATAACTCAATCACAGACACAACAGGGACTCATTTCATACTGCTACAACAAACAGCTATTGCCAGCATCAGAAAAATGCCTTGGAGCACTTTTACAGCCTGGTAGGTAATTAATGATTGATTGTGGATAACAGCAGAAACATGTCCCATGGTTGGTTTCCTTGCTCAAGGGTTCCCAACCCTAATACTATTGATTAAATAAATACTACTAATAATTAATATTTCATATTCTAATAGTGCTTTTATCCTTTCAAAAGGCCATTCATATGCATTATTCCATTTATATCCACAAAACAACCTTGTGAACAGCTAAGTAGGTTGGATAGGTATTCCTACTTTACACATAAAGAAACTGAGCCTTAAGGAAGTTCAGTGATTTCCCCAAAGTCACAAATAGTATACAAGACCAGATCTTTCAACTTCTGGTTCAATGTCCTTTGCAGAGATGCAATATGACATATTAGAAAGAACACTGAATTTGGAGTTAAAAGATCAGGGTCAAATTCAGACCCTTTACATCTCTGCACCTTGTTTCTCTTGTAATAGCCAGCATTATATAGTATTTTCAAATCAACATTTCCCTAAAGCAGATTACTGTCATCTTGAAAAAATAGCTAGAATTTATATATCATTTTAAGGCCTGCAAAGCACTTTACATGCGTGATCTCATTTGATCCTCAAAACAATCCTGGCAGGTAGGTGCTGATGAGTAAACTGATGATGAAAGAAGAGAACTGACTTGTGCAATGTCATACAGTCACCTAAGTGTCTGAGGCTTGATTCTAACTCAGGTCTTCTTGACTCTAAGGCCATACTCTAAGGATTCCATGTACCACTTAGTTCCTCAAATTAAGGACTTGAGTTAAAAAAAAACCTTTGAGGTTCATTCCAGTTCTAAAATGCTGTGTTCTTCTAAGCATTACTGCATGCTAGTCACTTTCCACGAGAAGATACAATGAGCTTCCACCATGATGAATCTCTGTAGATGCAGAAATGATTGATCTGTAAACATGTGATGCATCCTTGGGAGAGGGAAAGCCTGTGATCTGGTACCTCCCATTGCAAGCATAGCACCTGCTGACAAAATAAGTGTAGTTACTGGCCAGACCAGAAAGGGAACTTCCAGTTTAGTCAGGTAAGTACCCAACATACCTAGACAGAGCAATGGAAACATTTAGATAGCTTGAAAAATTCCATAGCTAGGAGAGAGGAAACTCTGCCAGTGAGTAGTGCTGCTCCTACATGGTAGTAGTCATATCAATGAAGAAATATAAGTGGATGGTGGGCAGTAGGTGGCACAGTGGATAGAAATCTGGGCCTGGAGGCAGGAAGACTCATCTTCCTGAGTTCAAATCTGGCTTCAGACACATACTGGCTGTGTGATCCTGGGCAAGTCAATTCACCACCTTTGCCTCAGTTTCCTCATCTGTAAAATGAGCTGGAGAAGAAAATAGCAAACCACTCCAGTATCTTTGCAAAGAAGACTCCCAGGGGCCCAAAGAGTTGGACATGACTAAAATGATTCAACTCAACAACAACAATTAGAATGTGAGCTCCCTGAGAGCAGAGTCAGGAAGACCTATTAGAAGTCATTGTAGGGGAAGCTAGGTGGTGCAGTGGATAAAACATTGGCCCTGGAGTCAGGAGGACCTGAGTTCAAATCTGGCTTCAGACGTATAACACTCACTAGCTGTGTGACTCTGGGCAAGTCACTTAGCCCCAATTGCCTCACCAAAAAAACCCAAAACAAACAAACAAACAAAAAAAGAAGTCATTTTAGTAGTCTAAGTAAGTGGTAATGAGGGTGGTAGTGGTGATTATAGGGGCCACTAGATGGTGTAGTGGATGCAGAGCTGGTCCTGGAGTAGGAAAGATCTGAGTTCAAATCCAGTCTCAGACACTTAGTAGCAGTGTGACCTCAGGTAAGTCACTGAACCACTATTTGCCTCAGTTCCTCATCTGTAAAATGGGGACATCCTGGAGAAGGAAATGGAAAACCACTCCCACATCTTTGCTAAGAAGACCCCATGGACAAGTCTATGGGGTCACAAAGAATAGGACACAACTGAACAACAACATCAAAGCCGTGATTACAGAGAGAAGAGAGATGGATCCAAGAGATCTTGTTTACATGCAAGTAGAATGAGCAGGATTACCATCTGTTGGGTATGAGGGATGGAGAGGAGACAGACACAGCTAGCCTCAGGTTTCACATCTCCAGCTGCTTATTGAATATCTCAAGACAGATGTCCTGTAGACATCTTAACGTTCACATGCACACAACTTAACTCATTATCTTTCTCTCCCCAACTCTCCCCTCTTCCTAACTTCCCTTTTATTATCAAGGTTACTATTATCCTCCCATCACCCAGGTGTCAACCTTATCTCCTCACTCTCTCTCATCCCTCCCCCAAGCCCATCAGCAGTCCTGCTGATTTTATCTTTGTAGCAGTTCTCATTGACTCCTCCTACTCGCCTCTGACACTACAAACCACCTTAGTGCAGGTCCTTATCACCTCGTACCTGGACTATTGCAGTGGCCTCCTGGTTGGTCTTCCAGTCTTGAATGTCTCCCTACAGCTGTCAAATTTATCTTCCTAAAGCACATATCTGAACATGTCACACACATACACCATCTTCAAAAAACTCTAGTGGCCCCTTATGACTTCTAGGATCAAATATAAAATCCTATTTGATAGTCAAAGCTTTTCATAGCCTGGCACATTTTGCCTTCCAGTCTTCTACAGCTTATGAGCCCCCATGTACTCGGTGATCCAGGGACAATGGCCTTACTCTTCCTCCCACAGCACTACATCTCTTGACTCCAGACATTTTTGGTTGTCTGTCTCTTATGGCTGGAATCTCTTTTCCTTATCTCTGCCTCCTAGCTCCCTGGCTTTCTCCAAGTCTCAGCTAAAATCTCACCTTCTACAAGAAGCCTTCCCCAGCACCCATTAATTCTAGGGCCTTCTCTCTGTTGATTATCTCCAATTTATCCTGTATATTTTCTGTTTCTATATAGTTTCTGCCTGTTATTTCCCCCATTAGACTGTGAGCTCCTTGATAGCAGGCACTGTTTTTTCCACATCATTTTGTAACCCCAGTTTGGCATATAGTAGGCTCTTAACTAATGTTTATTGGCTGACTGACTACCTTCTGAGGAAGCTCACTCTCATTTTAGATAATTTTATTGAAATGAGGCTTTTCCTTATTAAAGCATAAATCTTCTTCACCTTTTACCCATTGGTTCTAGTTAAAATTTTGGGGGCATGTGGAATGTGTTTGATTTCTAGGTAGCAAGCTTTCAGATATTTGAAAAGAGGTTTTATGGTCTTCCCTGTCTTCTTCAGATCCACAAGGTTTAATGTGGATGAGAATGTTGAAGAGATGGAAGGATAGAAGTTCTGTGACCAGAGAAATAGCTAAATTTGGGATCTAGGAGTTGGCACGACTCTTTGAGATGGTGAGAACTAAGATTTGACCATATTGGCATGTAACTAAAGTAGAGAGAAGAATTGTATGGTTGGGATTTGGAGGTGGGAGAGGGGTCAATTATAATATAGATCTTGGTGATATTAATAGTTCTCATTTATACAGTACCTCAAGGTTTGCAAAACAGTTTCCTCAAAACAACTCTGTGAGGTAAGAGTGCAAATATTATTAATTTTTCAGATGAGGAAACTGAGGGCCAAAGAGATTAAATGACTTGCCCATGGTCACATAGCTTATAAATGACCGAGTTGGGATTCAATACTAGGGCTCCTCTGACTCTGAGTGTCACGCTCTTTCTCCTACTCCATGCTGCTACTCTATGAAGGCAGGAGATGGGGTAACAAGAAAAGTTTTAAGTAAAGTACTGAAATCATGGGAGAAGCTAGAGTAAGATGGATGACTATAACAAGGCTAGTGAAGAGATGTTGCATAAGGTCACTGGATTACAGGTTTAGAGCTAGAAGGGACTTTAGAGACTAGCAAGTAGAACCCTCTCATTTTACAGATGAGGAAACTGAGGCACAAAGGTTAAGTGACTGGCTCCAGGTCACATAGCTAGTAAGTATGTGAAACAGGATTTGAAGCCAGGTCTTCCTAACTCCAGTCCAATATTCTATCCACTTCTCCATGCTGTCTGTCTTAGAAATGTTTACCTAGGATGGAGAGATAGGCATGGTCTAGAAGCAGCAGTGGGGAGCAAAGAGTATGCCAACTCTTCTTTCTGGCCCTGCGACTCAAGGGGAGTCAGAGAAGAAGGAGTCCCCGGTGGTTGTGCGGGATGATATATTTACGGGAAAATACGGGATTCAGTTAAATCAAGGAAGTGGAAGAGTGTTGGTTGACAAGTTCAAATACATGAGGAAGTTTGTTTACGACAGCAAAAGTTCCAAAGGGAATATTGGAACGAATTAAGAAATGAGCAAGCCAGGTTAGAGTTGATCTAGGGAAAAGTTGGGCTCATCTGATAGGAAGGAGGTTTCTGGAGGAGATAATAGAGGAGAGGCATCTCTGGGGAAAGATTTGACAAAACAAGGGAATGAGAGGGGATATTGATTCAGTTAATTGAACAGGAAGGTGACTTGAAAAATTAATTAAATGCTGATAGAACTCATCTGCCTACAGAAACTGATCTGGACAGGGTGGGCTTAGCAAAAAGGACTAGTTGAAGATGTTCTGATCATGGAATGCACAATTAGATGTCTGTTCTGTGGTTCCAGAACATGCAATTCCAATTCGTAGCTGGGAGTCACATCTGGAGAACATGCAGAAATGACATGGCCTCATCAGAAAACCAGGGAGAAAAGGGAAGGGGAAACTAAAAGGCTTAGGATTCTGAGCTCTATGCCAAATAGATTCTGTGACTGAACTGAATGCCAGTAATATAATTGTCTGTATATACCATACCCCGTATCCCACCCCAATTCCTCAAATAAAGTATATAATTGAACATATATTATGCTAAACCATTATAGAGAAGAGGTCCAGGAAAAGATTGGTGTAAAATTATTGTCCAAGGGTAGCTGTCTTTAAAATAGAAACAATCTCAATTTCTCTTAGTGACAGTGGGAGACTTGACTAGTGACCAGTGTAGACCAGTATGGAGATCTAGTGCCTTTCTTTCCCCCAAGCATTTCTTTCTGTAGTGGCAGGGGTAGAAGTGGGGACGGGAAAAGGCTGTAGGAAGGTGGGGAAGGGAGAGAAGCAGCAAGTACATGAGCAGTGCTTTCTTTCTTTGCACTTAGGCAACTAGTGTCTAAGGTGTCTCACAAACTGTCAGAAAAACTCAGTGAATGATGACTACAATTTCTGATGGCTTTGCCAAATGTCAATTTCCATCCTCCTAATAAATCTGAAACCCACATTCTAAATGGAATTCTTACTAAATGGAATTACATCAGCTTCCTGTTCCAATTCATTTGGCATCCACTAATACCCATCATCAATCAACCATGGCTCCAGTGGGGATGATAACCTTTCTTACATTTTCATTATTCTTATATTTACTGCTATGTGCCCCTAGAAGCTGAAGACTAATGGTCAGAATAGCTTTATTCTGCTTCCTACAATATACCTAAAGCAAATTCAATGGAAGCCACTAGTGCATTCTGACAGTGAAAGCCACCTAGACACTGAGTTTGTGGATGAAGTCTAGAAGTAGAATAAATTTGGAAAGCGTAATGGAATCCTCAGGGATTTTTTTTCTGTCTTCATTCTCTTTTAACTTTATAGCATTTGATACTATTGGCTACCCATCCCCCGCTTCTTCATACTGTCTCCTTTCTTTTCTTATGCATTATTATATAGCAGGGACTATCCTCCCTCCACCTTCCCGTGGCTAGCAAACTAAGAGTTGAGATTGCCTGAAACAGGTAATCATGTGGAACCTAGGGGACCTGATATTGGCCATGTATGACTCATCCGGGAGATGACAGACAGTTCCTTTACTGGCTGTGGAGTCAGAAGAGTTGATGACTCAGTGGATATGCAAAAGATAGAAACTCCTATCTACCTATCCAGCTGTGGTTCATGTAGAACTCTTTGGAGCTACAGCCTAAGAGTCAGATGGAGGTAGTGCAGATCACTCATTCTCCCCACCCTGTCCTCTAAGCAACTATGAGCACATGGCAACTAAAACACATGTATGTCCTTCCTAGGAAAGCCTGAGTCTGAGATTGGGCTGTCTCTTCTTGTGTTTGTTTTGTCCTGATCTTTCCTCAGAAGAACAAGTATCTTAAGATGGATATAGCTACTCTTGGTAGTGATCTTGTGAATTCAAAAGGTATGAAAGGCTTGGGTCCCATAAGGTTGGAACTGGCTGATGGCAGAGGATGCACTGACAAGAAGATTTGGACAAGCTTGGCCAAGTTATCAGCAGAAATTTACCAGGAGTCCTCTGGACATGCAATGACAAAATTAAATGTAAAATGCATAATTAGCATATAATACTGATTGCTTTTGTGTTCTGGTAAGGTTTGAGTATTAACCTCCCTAAAGATTGTAACAGTGCTTATAAGGTAAATTATGGAATCCTGCTCTGTTAATGAATGCCCTAGAGGTTTGGTTTTTTTTAATGTTTAACTTTTCTTGTGTGTGTAGGAATAAATAATCTGTTCTCTATTTGATTTGTATTGTACACTGAGTACCTGTTTACTCCACACTTTTAAGGGAGGCCCTAGACTGTGAGCCACAAGTAAAATCATTCCTGGCGGCAACATAGTACAGGATTTTACATGCAAAAAAGCATGAAAGAAGGAGTCCCATTTCATTAGAGGCAAACTCCCTCAGGACTGAACCCAATCAAATCATATGCTTGGGTACAGAACAGGAAGTAGGCATCCAGCCACTTTGGTGACCCAACAGCAGTTCCTCAAGGCAAGAGGTATTTTGGATAGCTCTTTTCACAGCACTTCTCAATTCTCTCATTTAACAATAATAGCTAACATTTACATGAAGCTTTAAGATTTTCAAGGTGTGTCATACAGTATCTCACTTGATTCCAACTTTTCAGTGATGTGGTTGGTACACAGAAATGAACCCAATACTTCAGATATGGTCTGTCCAGGGCAGATAGAGTGGGATGATCGCTTCTTGGCTTCTGAACACTGGTTGTTTCTATGATTATAAACTAAGATTGAATTAACTTTTTTGACTATTATAGCACACTATTGGCTCAAAATCTCCACTTCCATGTTTGTGAATTATAAAATTCCCTTATTCCACCTCTCCTTCTGCTTTGGAACCCCAAACCCTGTTTTTGTCCCTCTGTGACCTTCAGTCCCTTGACCTCCCCCCCCCAAGTCCTCTCTGCCAGGCCATCATCCCTTCACTAGCTACTTCCCCATCTTGACTCCTTGGTGAATTTACTCAACTTTACACTGTCCTTTTGTCTTGAGTTCCTTGTACCCTCAGCCTATTGCCAGTCTTGCCCTGCCAATGATCAGCCTTGGATCATCCTCACCATCTGCTACCTTCATTCCTATGTGTATACTGCTGAGTGAAGCTATAGCAAATCAGCAAACCTTGTGGACTGAGTCCATTACAAATTTATGTTGCATAACCTCTATTGAGCCATCATTGCTGCAAGACTGTCCTTTTAAAACCTCACTAATTAACTCACCACCTCCCCCTCACCACCATAGTGGCTCTTCTAAACCTTTTCATCCCTTCTGAAACCTCCCATAGTTTCCTCTCTCCCTGTATTCTCAGCTCTCGGCAATGCACCATATTTTACTGGGAAGAAAAATTGATACCATTTACAGAGAACTTCTCATCTCACATCACCCAGGAGTCCTCTGCCCTTATCTCCTTCCTTTACCCCTGTCTCATATAAAGAATTGGCCTTTCTCCTTGTCAACACAAACCCTTCTACATGCTCAGGTGATCACACTTCACTTTGTCTTCTCCAGAAAACTGCCTCCTCTATCATCTCCATTCTCATTTATCTTCAATCTCTCACTATCTACTAGCTGATTTCTTACTGTCTATAAACATGTCCATGTCTCCCTCATCCTCAAAAAACCCTCATTTGATCCAACCAGCCTTGCTGCAGGTCATCCTCTATCTCTCCTCTATCTCTTTTATGTCTAAACTCCTTGAAAAGGTCATGCATCTATAATAGGTGCCTTCACTTCCTTTCCTCTCACTCTCTTCTTTCTACAGTCTGGCTTCTAACGCTATCATTCAAATGAAACTCCTCTCTCTAACATTACTAACAATCTCTTAATTACTAGATCTTATGGCCTTTACTAAAGCCTTGTACTCCTTGACCTTTTTCTTTGATTTTTTTGGGGGGACTATAGATGTACTAATTACATAACTGGGTCAAAGGCAACTTTCTAGGCCAAAGTTTGGTGATTCTCTGGGCTGTGTTCCAAATTGCTTTCCAGAATAGCTGGACTGTTTCATAGCTCCACCACTAGTGTACCTATTTCTACCCCAGGTCCTCCAACATTTATCAGTTCCCTCTTTTGTTATCTTTGTCAGTTTGTTAGGTGTATGGTGCTACCTCAAATTTGCTTTAATTTGCATTTCTCTAATTATTAATGATTTAGGGCATTTGGAGTATTGAATAAATAAATTTAGGTAGTATTATTATGTTAGTTTGATCTACCCATAAGCAATTAGTGTTTTTCCAGTTATTTAGTTATTATCTTTATTTCTACAAAAAGTGACTGTGTCACCCCTTCACTAAATAAACTTCAGTGGCTTCTTATCACTTCTAGGATTAAATATAAAATTCTTCATTTGGCATTCAAAGTCCTCCCTAACCTGCCCCCTCCCACCGTTACAGTCTTCTTACACCTTACAATCCCTACATATTCTGATTATGCTGGCCTCCTTGTTATTACTCAAACAAGACATAACACCTCCCAACTCTGGACACTTTCACTGGCTCCCCTATGCCTGTAATACTCTGTCTCCTCATCTCTGCCTTCAGATTTCCCTGTCTTCCTTCAAATCCCAATTAAAATCCCTCCTTCTATAGGAAGCATTTCTCAATCCCCCTTAATTCTATCAACTGCATTTTGTTGATTATTTCTAATTTCCTAATTATTTATATAGCTTGTTTGTATATAGTTGTTTCCCATCTTCTCTCCCACATTAGACTGCAAGCCCCTTAAGAACAGGGACTGTGTTTTATGTTACTTTATTTCCTTAGCATTTAGCATGGTGCCTGACACAAAGTAGGCATTTAATAAATGATTGTCAGCTGACTGACTAATTATAATTAGCCCCTGGGTGAATTTTGGTAAACAAACTTCTACATATTTTATAGCTCTATAGGCATTTTGAATGGATTTTCTCTTTCTAGATCTTCCTGCTGTGTTTTTATTGGTTATACATAGGAATCCAGTGGTTTGTGTGGACTTATTTTATATTTTACAACTTCACAGCAGTTATTATTTCAATTAAACTTTACTTGATTCTCTAAGATTCTCTTAAGTACACCATCATATTATCTGCAAATAGTGATAATTTTGTTTCCTTTTTACCTATTCATGTTCCCTCGATTTATTTTTCTTATCTTATTTTTATAACTAGCATATTTAGCACTAAGCTAAATAATAATGATGATAATGGACATCCTTGCTTTACCTGGATCGTATTGGGAAGACCTCTAACTTTTTTCCATTACATAATGTTTATTGTTGGATATTATTTACTATATTATGGAAGGTCCATTTATTCTTATGACTTAGAAAGTTTTTAATAGAAACAAGTATTGAATTTTATTAAAAGTTCTTCAACTTCTAATATCATATGGTTCATTACTTATATTATTAATTGAGTTTATTATATTTATAATCTTTCTTACTTTGAATCAATCCCCATTCATTGTATAAACTCAACCTGATCATAGCATATAATCTTTCAAACCTATTGTTGTAGCCTACTTGCTAATTTTTTATTCAAAATTTTTATCAATGTTCATTAGGGATATTGGTCTGCAGTTTTCTTTGTTTTGTCTTTCCCTGGTTTAAGTATCAAGACACTTTTTGTATAGTAGAAAGATTGAAAAGGTGCCTTATTTTCTTATTATTGTGAACAGTTTACGTAGTATTAATTATTCTTTGAATATTTGATAGAATTCACTTGTAAATCCATCTGATTTTGGAGTTTTTTTCCCTTTGGGAGTTCTTTTATGGCTTGTTCAATGTCTTTTTTAAGATATATTACTTTATTTATTTCTCTTTTTTGTTAACCTAAATATTTTATATTTTTGTAAGTATTCATCTATTTCCTCTGAGGTATCATTTTTATTAGCATATAATTAGAAAAAAAGTTGTTCATGATAATTTCCCTTTTTTCCTTCATTTGCTTTGTTCTCCTTTTTCATTTTGGATATGAACAATTTGATCTTTCTTTTAAAAAGAAAATTAAATAACTTTATCTATTTGATTAGTTTTTTTTTAAACTTTGTTCACTGGTTTTAGTTGAGATTATTGTTTATAAGAAGAAATATATCTTCATGTTTTAAGAGATTCTTAATTTTCATTACATAAAAATCAAAATTATGTACAGCTGTTTCCTTGATCTTCATTTAGGGTGCTTCTTGACTCCTTGTGATCAGTCTGGCTTAATCAGCTAAGCTGACGAGGAGTTCCATTCTATCCACTCCTGCATAAAGTCATAATTGATTTTTAATGCACTTTAGTTTTGGAAAAAGTGCACATTCCCTTGGCATCACATGTGAAGAATCAAAAATAATGTGCAGAGTGACCCAGAAGCAGTGGAGCAGTTGATTTTCAGAGTTATAGAATTGTGAATAAACATTATTAAACAATTTCTTGCTGCAGTGATTTAAAACATCCTTATTCAACAGATGCTTCCAGCAGGGAAATGTAGTGTATCAGACAGTGTGTTTGCTTTTAGCCTGCTGGTCAAGGCTGGGGAGCAGTTTGACCCAAATCACTTTCCAATGACTTCATTTCAAATGTTAAGTATGAGATTTCTTCAACCCAAATTCTCTGCTCTCATCAAATTTCTTTCTTTGTTGTCTCATCCATAAGCATCATACTCCTACCCACATTTATGCCTTTGTTCATACTACAAAATGGCTATAATACTTTCTGTACTCTTCTTCTTACCAGCTGTCCTAATCTTATCCTTTCTTTCAGAGATGAAACTAAGAATTCTTTTAGCTCAGAAAAAAAACAAAACAAACAAACAAACAAAAAAAACAGCATTGGGGGAGGGGAGGGGAGAGGATTGCAGCAAAGAGGACCATTCTACTGCAAGTGTAGTCAAAAAGATGAAGTGATGTATCACCTAGAGCTCAGGTTCTTAATCTGGGGTTCACACATGCAACCCCAAGGGATCAAGTTGGTAGATAGATTCCAGGGGACCTGTGAACTTGGATGAGAAAAAAATACAACTTTGTTTTCATTAACCTTTGGTTTCCTTTATAATTTTATGCATTTTATTTTATGCATTTAAATTATTATTCTGAGAAGGATTCTATGGGCTTTACTAGACTGCCAAAGGGGTACATAATACAGACAAAATTAAGAAATACTGTACTAGGGAGCCCAGCCCTATTTCCACGGGGACTGGAGGGGAAGGCAGATCCTGGGTGAAGGAGTAATACAATGACAGGACTCTTTCATGTGTATATGGATCTGAGGAAAGGAAAAGGGGTTGCATTACCAGTGGAGGACCATGAAGCAAGGTGTGGGGACAGCAGCTGCTGCAGGGAGGAAATAGACTCTCCTGGGGGAGGAAGCTCACCCCACTCCCTTCATATCAGAATGCTGGAACAAAGCCCCAATCTGCTTGTCCAAAACTAAACCCCATACTTCCCTTGTTCCTTTCTCCTTTGTCCTCCCCTCTATCTTACTGACTTCCCTACGCTAGTCACATCTCTGCTTCCTTCAAAGCCTGGTTTAAATCTCCTCTCCTTTTTTAAATCTTTTTTTCTTTTTTGGTAAGGCAATCGGGGTTAAGTGACTTGCCCAGAGTCATATAGCTAGTGAGTGTTATGTATCTAAGGCCAGATATGAACTCAGGTCCTCCTGACTCCGGGACTGGTGTTCTATCCATTGTACCACCTAGCTGCTCCTATTCCCCTTCCTCTTGATGAACCAGAGACCTTCCTATATAGATGCGTGTATGTACACACACACACACACACACACACACACACACACACACACATGCACACTCACATATGTGTATGTGTACACACATATATGTAGATGTATGTTGTTGTTTGTCCTTTGTTCTCATAGAGGACCATGACGTCAGGAAGGTGACGCCATGACATACAAGTGCATTGGATTTAAGTGAGGGAGGGCTGTGCAAAGTCACCAGCCTCACCTTCTCCTCCGGAGCCACCTGGATCCAGTGGCAAAATATAGATCTGGATGAGTGGAGATGGCTCCCATGTAGATATATGTATACATATGTTGATGTGTATATGTATACACCAATAATTTTTCCATACTGACATAAACTGATCATAAAATATCATGGATATTTCTGTCATGTCACCAGTGCCAGCTGCTTCAACACAACAAGCAATAAGAAAGGCATGTGGAATGTGAGACAACCCTTTCACACTCCTTCTATCTGCCTGTGCTTTTGCATAGATTAAACCAACAGCAAATCAATAGGATCTGGCTGCTGTTCAAATTGGCAGATGTATAAAATTCTAAGGACATAAAATGTAAAAAAAAACAAAGGAGGAAAAGTGACTTTATCAGTGTGAGCCAAGGCTGCTACACCAGTGAAGAAATCATTCCACAATAAGAAAATTAAATCTTCTATACAAAATCATAGATTTAGCCATAGCTTTAAAGGACCTTATAGATTATCTAGTCTGGTTCCTTTATTCTACAAATGAAGAAACTGAAACCCAAATACAGGTAGCAAGTGGCAAAAGCAGAATTTGAACTTAGGTTCTCCAACTCCAGAGATAATGGTCTTCTCACTCTCTTGACTTCTGCCCACAACTGCAACATTTTTTGGCTTCCCACAGTCTCTTCTTCATCCTGTTATAATGCCTAAAATAATTGTGGCTCTGATAAGAGAACCACACACACTATACAACAAGGATTAGAAGGATCTTCTGGGTGAAGCCTCAAACACTAACTGACCTGATGAGTTAGTTGTGTTTCTGGGAAGAATTCTGCTACCTCATTCCCATCCCTAGTCAGAATAGTTACTCCAGGGGCAGCTAGCTGGCGCAGTGGATAGAGCACTGGCCCTGGATTCAGGAGGACCTGAGTTCAAATCCGGCCTCAGACACATAACACTTACTAGCTGTGTGACCCTGGGCAAGTCAGTTAACCCCACTGCCTAGCCAAAAAAAAAAAAAAGAATAGTTACTCCAGGTATAGAATTCACATCATTTCCCTTAACTAGAGTTGGAGGATTTTCAATTAATGTGGAGAGGAAGGCAAGGATTCCTTCAGTATTGGTGGGGTGGGTGGGAATGGAGGGGGAAATGGGGGGATGGAGGGGAAGGAGAAATGGAAACAGAAAGTCTTTGTTATGGAAAGCCATTTCTGACTTATTGACTAATTCCCTCATATCCTTGTTTTTGAGCATCCGTGAGTCATGATCTTTTTTGGTAAATAAAAAACCACCTATTTACTCTTATAAGAGCTCTACTAGGTAATATCATCATTGGTAGGGTGTAGCTCACTAATGGCCACTCCCTGCAATTAGGCACCCTGCCACAACATCATTTTAGGGCAATGAAACAGAAAACAAGAAACTGGCCATTTTTACCAGCCACATCACTGCTGCCACCTTCTTAGTTATATGTTCCCAACCATCTCTGTATGCTAATGGATTAAGTACTAATTAAGTTGGCTGATCTTTTATACCTTCATATCAATTATCTTTGTCCCTTGACATAACAAATAAAGAAAACATGGTGGTTGATCTACAAAGCAGGAGGGAGCATCTACTTCCACTAGTCCTGAAGAATCATCAAACTCTGTCCTACTCTGAAGCTGTCTATAAACAGTAGATAAAAACAGGGAGAGCCTTGACCTCAAGGATAGTGCAGCAAAATTAATCCTTATACTATAGCTATAGAACTGATTTTGCTAACAAGAGAGAGGAAGAAAGAGACAGGCAGAGAGATTCTCCACCACCAATACCAACATCACCATTACTACCACCAAAGGGCAATTCCCTTTCAGAGACTTTTCTGTATGGTTTCAGCTCCCTTTCCTCCAGTGGCTCAGAATCCTATGGTCTTGTCAAATGAATGAAGGATTTGACCACACATTGTGATGAAGTTATAGTAAAGTTTCTCAATACCTAGTTTACCTGATTGATTGACTGACTGATTGGAGTGGAGCCTAAGTGCAAGATTCTGGGTCCAAGCCCTGATATTTCCAATCATTTCTACAGAAGGGAATGTAAAGTTTTCACTATTATTTGGAAAAGGATGAAATCAAGAGGATAGCTAGAGGAGTCAACTTTAGAGGGAAAAAAGGGATACCTTTCTCTGACTAGTGAGGAGACAGAATGTCGATAAAGTGGGAGAGATATGCTGAGATGAACACTATGGAAGATGAGTTATAACAATAAAAGGCCCTATGCTTCTTGCAATGCTACATGAGTTTTCTCTTTTTTTCCCCAAAGTTTAGATAAATAAATCCTCCAGGCAGGTCTTGTAGAAGGGGATTTAACTTCTTTAGCTCTGAGAACCAGTAACTGGTTCTGGGCCAAGTAACACCCATAGATAGATAGACATGTCAAAGTTATAGGAAGAAAAGAAAAGTGGGGGAAAAAGAGAGTAAGAAAGTTGAAGAAGAGAAAGGACAAGACACATAGAGACAGGAGAAAGATAAGTGTATGATAATAATAATAGCATTTATATAGCTCTGGTTTGCAAAGCACTTTACAAATATTATCTCATGAGATCTTCACATCAACCTTTGGGAGGTAGGTATTATTATTATCTCCATTTCACATCTGAGGAAACTAAGGTAAACAGTAGTTAAGTGACTTGCATAGGATCACACAGCTAGTGACTGAGGCTGAATTTGAACTCAGATCTTTCTGACTCCAGGTCCAGTTCTCTATGTACTGTAGTAACATGATCACCAACAATTGCCATGCAATGCTTGAGTGACTCAGGTTGCCTATTTCCACTGAGAAAATAGAAAGGAGGAGGAAAACACAGTGAAAACAAAGAAGAAAAAGGAAAAATAGCCATAGTATTTGTATTCTTTTTACTCCTGTAGTCTTTTTTTTCTTTCCTGTTTCATGAAACGTGAATCCAAAAGTATGTTTTAATAACAGTTCTATTCAGCACCCTTCTTCTCTCTTCTTCCCTAAAAGTAATAACTTTCTTAAAGTGTTTTAGTGTTGTGTGTCATTCAATAATTTTAATGCCTTTTTGTGTCATTGTTTGATATGTCAAATAGCAAAATACAATTGGAAGGAAGGTGTACATCTATTAGCAATTTTAAAAAAGAAAGTATTGTTAGCAACCGATATTCAAGAAATCTATTAATTTAGGAGAATGTTGACCTTCTTGAAAGATACATGATGGAATCATCTATGTCCTTTATTATTGATATTCTTGCCCAGCCTAGGAACCATTCAAAGGAAGATGTTTCCAGTCACTTAATGGCTGGCTGGAATTATTGAGGGCGTGGGGTGAAACTGAGTGACTCAGACTTTCATCTAACTGCCAGGAAATAGCCAATCTGAAAGGCCATGATTCTGTCACAAGCAGGGGACACATAAAAGTTGAGGACAAAAATCTAGTCAAAACAAATTGGCTTAATGATGAACTTCATGGAGTCCTATATCAAGACAAGGAGAATCCACTTCAGCAGCCTTCTCAGTGCACAGCCGACCTCAGAAATTGTATAGTAATGCTCTCAGCTACCCTCATTTTATAATTTTGTGAGAGCTCTCAGTATTGAATCCAATTAACTGAGCTTCTCATGTATTATTTCATATTTATAACATCCGACATTTGCAAAGCACTCTGAACTCTTTTGAGTGGTTTATATTAAACTATTCCTCACCCCACATTTACCATGTAGGCTGTTATTCCCTGGATTTTTCAGATAAAGAAGAAACCAGAATAAATGACTTGGGCTTCTTCTGCCTAGGTAAGCCAGCCACTGGTACCGGTTAAGTATTACCTCGTCTCATGGTTGTTTGTCAACATACAGGAGAGTCAAGAATTCAGAGCAAGGTAACAATAGGATCAAGCAGGTTGGGACCATCATTATACAATCAAGTAGCCAGGCAAGGGGAAGAGTATGTGCCCCTTTCTGAGGTGTAAGAAAGGCCCTTCTTGGACCCAAGTTCTGAGTTAATGCACTGGAATGTTAAAGTGTTAAGGATTGGAGTCAAAGATTTAAGGCAGAGGGAGGGAACAAGGCAATGTGGGGTGAGTGGCAGTCTTGAAGTCCACAAGGTCTGGGTTCAAATCTTAATATTGACACTGTATGACCACCTAATTAAGCCATTTAGCCTGTGTCCCAAGCAACTCTTTAAAACTATAAATTGCAGATCAGTTGCTGGTTTGCTTTGGTAGAGGGAATTTCCTCGCCTGGAGTCTCACATATAACAAATCATCAATATGGGACAAAAACACAAACAAAAGAAAAACTCTAAAAGCTACATGAAGAAGAATCCCCTAAAACTATCTCTCTACGCTACCCTACTTTGCTCAGGGGTATGCAGAAAATTTATGGCACAACATGGATTGGAACAAAACCTTTACCAGTCCTGAATTCTAATCCCTGCTCTGCTACTTGTTCCAACTTGTGTGACCCTGAGCAAGTTATTTCAATGAATGATTTATTAAATATTTATCAAGCATTTATTAAATGCTTCCTCTTAAGTTTCTTCATCTCTAAAACAAATGATTTCTAAGTTTACTTTCATCTCTATAGTTTACAATTCTATTTACAAATCTGTCTCTGACTCTATGAAAATACAAATAAGTACTTAGCCTTTCTTGATTCCAGCTTAAAGTGAGTTCTCTGAGATTACATTGGTATTGAACATCAAATTGTAAGCACCTTTCCAGATTCTAGGGGGCTAGAATTCCTTTATTTATTTGTTTGCTTGTTTTTATTTATTAATTTGATTTGTTTGTCTGTTTGTTTACCCGGTGGGGTGCAGAAGAGGTAGATTTACGGGGAATGTTGGCAGTGAAATACGAAGCCAGAGAAATACTGCCTAGAGCTTCACAGCTTTTAGTGAACATAACACATGGATTTCTTCTCTCAGAGGTGCTATTTTCCCCTTACACATACAATTTCCATCACAAGAATTGTTTGTCAGGATAAAGTACCTGATTAAAATACTCCTGAACTTTGTTACCTGTGCCATACTCTCCAATTCTCTTTCAGGGTTAATGGCTTTGAGGATGATATTTCAATTCAGTCATGTTCTCCCATTTTAGTCTGCAGCATTGTGGGAAAGTTGGACAGCAGATTGAATTGATAGTATGATGTTGTTGTTATCACTTTGTATTTTGAATTGCAAGCCTAGCACCACAGCCTGGGTATTTTCTTCTAGGTTATTTGTTTACTAATGCCATCCACTCCCACCACCTAAGTAGTGGTACTTTGGCTTTGTGGTACAAATAACCCAGACATCATTGAAATGGTTAATTGGGAGAGAGGTTAAACTTTTTTTTCCCATTTAGTTATTTCTTTTATTTCACCCCCCAACTTCCTTGATTTTGTCGATCATTTTGGTGTTGCACCACTATCTTCTCCTCCCAATCACCTCCTGGACTAAAAATCAGTCATCTTTGACATTTTCATCTCCCTCACCCCCAAATACCTAATCAGTTGCCAAATCCTGCTGCTTCCACATTTACATCTCTCACATCCGTCACTTTCTGTCCAATTGCACATTTACCATCTTAGTTCAGACTCTTGTTAACTCTTGCTTAGATTATTATAATGATTGCTTCCTAACTAGTATCCTTTCTCCTGGCTTTTCTTTCTTCTAAACCAGACCTGCACAACTTGGCAGTAGGTAAGGGCCAAAATTAAAATAGGCTAAACTTCAGGCTGCAGATAGGTTTTTAGTGGCTCACTTTCCAAGTAAAGGTATAATTAATGATTAAACTATTTTGCAAATAAACCGTATTTTTTTTGAAAAAGGGACATTTCTTTTTTTTGTTTTTTAAAAAGGGACATTTCAATATCAATTAATTACACTGATTAAAATTTTTATTTATCATGAAATCGCATTAATGTTTAAAAAATTACTTTGCTTGGTGGTACAAATTTTAATTCATTTTTCAGGTTTTCTTACTGTTTACTTTTAGTAATGACCAAAAACACAGCGAAAAGATACAGCTCTTGCTCCTCTCAGACCAGCGACAGACTGACCATTGTTGGTTGCTGTGGGTCACATGACAAATAGGAGAGCGGGTACAGTATCGCCCACCCACCAAGTTACATGACAGGTACAGTGGTGACAGAAGGCAGGTTAAGCAGGACATGGACAAAGCACTTACTACATCTTTCCTTTCTTTTATAGCCTCTACATTTTTCACAGGCTGCCTGAGATCCTTTGACAGGCCGCAAGCAGCTTGTAAGCCATATACTGCTTGGTCCTGTTCTAAACCTTCCTTCACATAGCTCTCCTAATAATTTTTTTAGACTGAATTCTCTGATGTTAATAAGATTTGAACTATGACTGAAGGTTTCCCCACGTTTGTTACATTTATAGGGTCTTTCTTTAGTGTGAAATCTCTGGTGTGAAATAAGAGCTGCTTATTGACTAAATAAAGCTTTTCCCACATTGGTTACATTGGTATGGTTTTTGTCCAGTGAGGATTCTATGATGCTGAATGAGGCTGGCTTTGCTTCTGAAGGTTTTCTCACATTCTTTACATTCATAGGGTGTCTCCCCAGTGTGAATTCTCTGACGTTTACTAACATCTGAGCTATTACTGAAGGTTTTCCCGCACTCATCATGTATATAGCATCTCTGTCCTGGGCAGAGTTTACTATGGATTAAATTTGAGACTTCCTTTGACCCAGTCTCTTGGAAAGAGTATTTCCTTGTTTCTTCTCCTATAGGTTTTCCCCACTGCCTTTGTAACGTACTCTCATGGTCATGTGCCTCTCTGCATTTGGTTTTCTCAGCTACATCACCTATGAATCTTCTTGATACTGTAGCTGGAGATTCTACTTTGAATATTTCATTTTTAGGTGTTGACTCTTCATTCCGATGCTTGGACTGACAATCAATCTTTTGGAGAGGGTGACTTCCTCAATGTTGCTGGAGTTGGGAATAGGGGTCTCACTCCTTCCCAGAGTAATGCTTGTTATTGTGTATGGGCTGAGACCTGCTGTCCTGGTTCATCCAATTCTCTCTCCAAATCTTCCAGTAGCATCACTACTTCCTCACTTTCTGGATGTCATTCCAGCAACCAGATCTGGAGTTCCTCTGGTAGGATACTCAGGAACTTCTCCAGCACCGCAGTTACAAGATTTCCTCCTTGGTGTGCGTCTCTGGCCTCAGCCACTCACAACAGCGTCCGAAATCAGCTCAGAGACTCTAAGAGCCCAGGTGTCTCCTGGTAGCACAGTGCCTACTATGTGCCAATCCCTGTTCCCCACCAAAGAGCTTACAGTCTATTGGAAGAACCAGAGACCTAGGGAAGGGCCAGTCATACAAATATGGAGCATGAAGTCTACAGAAGTTTCTGGAAATTGCAAGATGGTGGGGAGAAGGGTCAAAGATGGACTGTTTTTTGTCAAAGGGTGAGGCTTAAGTAACTAAATCAAATCAGCCTCATCTCCATTTAAGCTAAGTGATAAGAGGCTTAACCACAGGAGAGCATATATCTGTTAAAGACTTTAGACTAAGTTAAAAAAAAATTTGAAAACCATTGGATGTATTAGAGTGACAGTATAATAAGCAGTATGTTCCAATTGGTTGAGAAAACCTGGTCATGCCCTGTGAGTTGTCTACAAAATACAAAATATTGAGTCAATTCCAGAAATAGAGATTAAAAGCATAGAGATTAAAGCATCTGGAAGCTTAGGGTAGAAGGCTTCCAGATAAGCACCTCAGAGAGAATTGCTTGGGAGTGGAGAAAAATGAGTGCTCTGGCCTATGCCTTCTCTCCCTACCTCAGATAGAGAGTGACCCTGAGAGTTTTAAAGGATTTGAGACTTCTCTGATGCATTGTAGAGTAAGGAAAACCCAGAAAGGAGGAAGGGATATTCATTCAGGCTAAAAGGGTGGTCAATAATGTCAAAAGCAGCAGATAGATGGCAATGGATAAAAACAGAGAAAAGACTGTCAGATTTGGCAATGAAGAGATTATCAGTTACTTTAAGTAGAGCAGTTTTAAGTTGAATGATAAACTATATTGCAAAGAGTTGAGGTATGAGTGGGAAGAAAAGAAGTAGAGACAGAGAGGATATACAGTTTTTTCAAGGAGTTTGGGTGAAAAAGAGAGAACAGACATAAGACAACAGCTTGAGGGGATTAGTAGGTTCTAGCCAAAGTTTTCTTAAGGATGGAAATGGCTATCAAGGTGAGAGGACCCTGAGGATGGTAGTCCAAAGCTGGATGTAGAAATAGAATAATAAGTATGGTATAATGGAGGCCCACAAAGATCAGAGACAGTGGCAGAAGAACTGTGACCTACTTAATAATTATCAGTCAATAAATATTAAGTTCCTACTATGTGCCAGGCACTCTATTAAACACTGGAGGATACAAAAAGGGACAAAAGACAGTCCCTGCCCTCTAGGAAATTATAATGTAATGGAGGAAACAATAAGCAAAGATATATATAGATATATATATATATATAGATATATATGTATATATCTATATATATATATATACACACACACACACACAAACTATATATATAGGATAAATAGGAAATAATTAACGAGCAGAAGACACTAGAATTAAGAAGGGTTGGGAATAGCTTCTTATAGAAGATGGGATTTTCTGAGAGACTTGACATAAGCCAAGGAAGCCAAGAGGGAGAGATAAAGAGAGAGAACATTCCAAACGTGCGGGATAGCCAGAGAAAATGATCAGAACAAAGAAACAAAGTGCCTTCTTCTTGGAACAGCCAGGAGGCTGGTGTCACTGTGTTGAGGTTTAGGGATTTTAGTCCAGCCTGAAAGAATTTGACCCAAGCCTTCTTTCAGGCAAAGACAAAGTTTATTAGAACATCCGTCATATTGGGCAGACTCTTAAGGAATTTGAACATCTGTGAGCTTTTGGCTAGATTATAAGAATCTGAGCAGTGGCTAGATTTTAAGAATCTGAGCACCTTAATGGAGACAAGACAGACTTTATATACAGGAAGACTGTGGAAGGGATCTAGCAGTGTCCAAGTAGTTTGGGGTGACTGGAGGAGGGGTCTGAGGAGATCTGGATGTAAGCTGGGATGAACAGAACTCTTGGGACCTGGACCAGGTAGCCAAGGGAGAATGGATCCTAGCTAGGATTAAGGGTGGGAAATGGCTGGGAGCCATAGGGAGGTAAAACAATGAAGGGCCTGGCTAGGTTAAGGGTAACAGAGATTGGGCATAGCCACAAAGAAAGGCCAGTTGATGGCATTACAGCCTCAACCAACGCCAGAGATTTGGCCATGTGGGAAAGTCCAGGGTTTTTCCTTTCTCAGGTTCAGATCCCATCCTCATCAACTGGATTGAAGAGTATGTGTTGGGGAATAAAGTAGAAGACCGGAAAAGTGGGGGTGTTGGTGTCTAGGTTATGAAAGACTTTGAATGGCAGAGGATTTTAGTTTGATCCTGGAGATGCTAGGGAACTACTACAGTTTATTAAGTAGGGATGGGTATGTATGACATGGTTAGACCTAGGTTTTGGGAAAATCACTTTGGCAGCTGAATGGAGGATGGATTAAAATGGGGAGAGGCTTAAGACAGGCAGACCCACTAGCATATTATTGCAATAGTCAAAGTGTGAAGTGATAAGGGCCTGTATTTAGGCAGTTACAATATTAAAGAGAAGGATGGCAGAAGAAGCATGCCCTTGAGAGAACAAGTACAGATTTATCACCTACCCCCACCAGATTTCAGTGCCCTGGGACAACTAGGCCTAGAAGCCCTAGAGGTATAAACTGCCTTGGACACATGCATTCCCTACATGTGTGACTCAGGACCTCTAAGTGTCTCCTCTTTTCTTTGCTGGTTGTGTGTGTCTTTGTGGGAGACTTTAAGGGAGACTTATTCCAGCTTTTCTTAGTAAGCCATTTTAGCAAATGCCTTTGCTTTGAGCTAAGTGTCCTCTTGCTCGTTGATGTCAAACTCTAAGGGGACCACTAATCTGTACATAAGAAACCCTACTAGCATGTATTTACTTAGTTTTAGTATGTAATGTCATCTAAGTCTTATTATATTTTTATTTATTTTGTTAAATATTTTCCAATTGCATTTTAATCTGGCTCAGACTACATTCCAGAGTATTGTGGGCCATATGTGGCCTGCGGACCATGTGCCTGACCCTTCTTCTGGCTGATTAGAGAGAAAGTAATTACATTAGTGTGTGTTGGTGAGCTACATTTTTAGAAGTCCGTACCAGCAGAGAACTTTGAACCTGGGATAGTCATCACCTGGTGACCCCCAACATGAAAGTGGGTTAGATCCTTGAGAACAGGAACAACATTCATATCTGCATCAGTTATCGTTATTTAAATTCTTCGAGAGCAGATTCTTTCTTTTTGGTCTTTGCATTCCTCTGACTTAGTACATAGGAGGCACTTAACAAATGCTCTTGATTGATTGATTTTATGATTATGATCATTATACTTGAAACCGTGGGAGTAGATGGGCAATCTACAATAGAGAGCATAAAGAAGACCCAAGGCTAAGAATTGAGCTTTGGGAAATCATAGGAGTTGGGAATGGGAGCTGGAGGAGACAAAAAACAGCAACTGCATAGGGGAAGAGTGTAGAGTGAAAGCAGTGGAACTGGGACAGTGGACTAGGTCACAGAAGCCATTGAAGAAATCAATAGACATTAATCAATTCTAAAGAAACTGCCTAAACCTTTTTTCTATCTTGCCAAAGCTGTCTTTCCCAGTAAGCACATTTTCTCCATGTTACCTTATATCCATGAACATACAGCATGTTAAGCAAGGAAAGGAGTCTTTCCCCTACTATTTTCAATATGAAAAGTGACATTTGTTTATTTTTTGCTCCTGGAAAAAAAAAAAGAGAAAAAAGAAATGAAAGGAAAATGCTTTTACTCCTAAGTGTGAATACAAACTTCTTTCAGAGATTGCTCAATAATTTCTGCAAATGGTTAGCTCCTGACAAAGTAGGTTACTAAAGACATGTGGTTTTGGCCCAAAAAGAGTAGTTTCATTGTTAGCTTGTATTTTTATATGATTCTGCTAGCAGTGTTACTGTGGCCACCTCTCGATCTGTTAATACAGATGAAAAAGTCATTGCATAACTGATCACTCTGAACATAGTAACCAAATTTCCAAGAAGTATTCTTGGTCTTCATTAACTGCAAGATAAATCTATCCTCTACTCACCATGAAATGTACTATTTGGAAAATGTTCATATCTGGGAAATAGAAAAAAATAATTGAAAACTGAAATAGATCTGTGATTTTAATGATCTGGATCCTCCCTCCAAGAGTGCAGATAACAATTTATTCACACCTTCTCACCCTATATAATTCTTGCCTATGTCCCCTCATGTTTCCACTAGAGAGATCTATACAGTGTGTTGGAGGTCTTCCCCTGAGTCTTTCAACATCACATTGGTACTAGTACAGAGTTTGTGGGCTACCTGTAATCCTTTGCTCTTATTACATTGCTGATCCCCTTAATTTTTCTTATAATACATTTTTTACCATTTCTCACCTACAAATCACTAGTTGCACTGTGCTACAGCTTACTTTTGGATTCTTTGGAGAATGAGTGTGCCATGATTTGAATCATTGAAAGAATATTGTTGTTAAAACATATGGGTTTTTTGTGTTTAGAGGGCAGATCATTGAAAACACTGTACTATTTCCCCAGTGTGATTCAGCCTACTCTTCTTTTTCAGTTCTAGGCCCACTTCATCGTCCATGTGCAGGGTCCAGCCAAAATATTGAGGGACTAAGCCACTGAGTCATCCCTCCAGATCCATATGGTAGCTTGGGTAATACATATTTTTATGTGTTTGTTTTTCCTGGGTAGATTTTTAAGCAAATCTCTTTTCAAATGGTTGTAGATTTCCTCACAGATGTCTTGTATTTTTTCATGACCTTTATTCAGTCAGCATATTATCACCTGCAAATAGGGGCATCTGCAGTATCTTGCCAGCCATAAGCCACCCTTCCATTTGGAGAATATTCTTTGTGCCAGAGAGGAGAACCTTCCTTTTAAGTAATATATCTCTCCCAGTTTTGCATTGCACTTTCTATTGACAAGATGTGTAGATCACCCTTGTATTTCATGGAGATGAGAATGTAGGCAAGTAGTGTAGTAGTTTATGGTATACTTTTGATTGCCTTTTTTCAGAAATAATATAATGTATGATATCTTCCCAATCATTCAGTATCTCTTCCTCTTTAAAAAAAAATCAATACTTCAGTGCTATCAAAACTGTGTTGCCTCCAAAATGAATTTCTTCTATGTTTATTTGATCTGGTCCAGTTATTCTTCCCAACTTAATTTTTAAGTGCCATTTCTGCTTCTTCAATATGACATGTCAAGGAATAAGGTGCAAAAGTCCAAATGTGGTTCTTCTATGACAGATACTAAAAACAAGTCACTATGGAAATGCTGGCAGATTTGTGCTCTTTTGTCCATTTTTTGTTCCCTATTTTAATCTAAAAATACTCTTGTAAATGAACTGGTTTAGGCACATCATATGCCAAGCTTTACTGAAATTCAAATTATTTTTGTCTCAACTAAACTTTGCTGTTTATTAGACAACATTACTTAATATCTTTTCTCTTCTTCCTCTGATGTATTCTAAATCTGTTTCTGAAACTATATTGCAAACAAATTTGTCTTTTTTAATGAACTTTAAGTTGTTTGTTAATAGTCATTAAAATAATAATTTTAGAAGATTTTACTACAAGAGGTCTGCCAAAGTTTTATTTAAAATGAAGGGTTCTACCACTGTGGAAAACCTTGAGAACCACTGTTCTAAACCATTGTTACTCTTGGCTCTCCACTTGACCTTAAGACAGTCGTAGTTTCTGGGCTCTTTTTGCCCTCTGTTGTGGTGGCTGCTTTACATTGGTCAAAACTTCCGTAGTAAAGGTGATGATCAGAATCATTTTTTTTCCTTTATGTCCCATTTTTCAACATCAGTAGTTTGTCTGTATAGGTTGTGTTAGAACTATAGTACTATAATTACCCACAATGACATCTTTATCCTTTCTCTTTTAGTTTGATATTTATTTTAACCTTTTGTCTAAGTAGTTGATTATCTGACTACATGCAGATACTAATTTGGAAATAACTCATATCATTAAATAGTCATTTTCAGTCTGTTACCTTTTTTCACTTTTTCATGCTCAAAAAGAAGTACCACAGGATTTCCTAGTATAAGTGATGTAATACCTGCATTGCCCCTAAACTTATAGGGCATGATTCCAGAGCAGGCTGCCATAGGGTCACTGTGCTCTGTGGATTGCATTTGCTAAAATCAGAATTCACTAACTCCCACTGATGTGTTTACCTTTGATGATCAGTCAGGATGCAATTAGTTCAGAGAAAAGGTACTTAATAAAATGACATAGTAAGAAATATAGTAATAAAACATTTCCTCCATAAACCTAATGTACATTCTCTCACAAATGCATATACCCCTTGTCTACCCTTTGCTGCTGGGACTCCAGTTTGGGCCGTGGTAGTGGGAAAAGCTATCACAAGGGGCATGTTTTCCCTTTGCTCTCCCTCCCTCACCCCCTCTTATGATTCCTGGACCATCCAGATCTCATGGGCAACCAGGAAGTGAAAATAGGGGTATCCTTCTTCCTTGACTTCCTTGCCTTCTTCTGATCCATATCCCATTGGGCCAAGAAGCCAAATAGAAGGTAGAAAAGGTAGAAGGGTAGAAAAAGTGAAACGACTGCTCACACAGCTTGTATGATCTAGGAGGCATTGATTCACATCCTTCTAATTAGGTGGAGACGCACCAGTACTCACAATTTGTCCTACCTCAACATCGTCCAGTACTCCAAGAACTGCAATTTCAAGGATCCCTGGGTCTTACTACTCACCATGTCACTGAATAATTAGGACTTCTAGACCCTTCCTTTCATCTTCCTCTTTTTTTTTTGGCGAGGCAATGGGATTAAGTGACTTGCCCAGGGTCACACAGCTAGTGAGTGTTATTTGTCTGAGGCCACATTTGAACTCAGGACCTCCTGACTCCAGGGCCGGTGCTCTATCCTTCCTTTCTTTTTCGTGCACTTTGCAGATGACCTCTTTTGGATGTGTTGTCTCCTACAATTAGAGTGTGGGTTCGTTGACAGCAGGGACTGCCTTGCCTTTTTGCTCTGTGTATCCCCAGCATTTAGTGTTTAACTCATAACATGTACTTAATAAATGCTTTTTCATTCATTCATTCATTCATTCATTCATTCATTCATTCATTCATTCATTCACTGATTCATTCATTCACGCATTATCAGGGGGAAAAGTGGACACACACAGAGGAATCACACGTGTATGATCAAGGTGCATGTGCAGAAGAGCAGTTCACACTTCAGACATGACAGGCCTACTGATGTTTCCTGCTGATGCTATCATGCTGTTCCTGCTAGTCTGACTGCCAACTGATCTCTGCAGTCTGCTATTCTGCTGGAGATTGCTCCACCAGTTACTTTAACCATCTTGGACATTGCTTATAGATGGGCATTTATATTGAACATGCTCATGGAGCTTCTCTCTGCTTCCAGCTTCAGCTGACATCTTTGCCTATGTGTTATCTGTGCAACACTCCTGAAAATTCCAGGATCATATGTTTAGAAATGGAATGGCCCTTGGAGGTGATCTAGTCCAACTCTTACTTTACAGGTGAGGAAACTGAGGCTTACAAGCAATAAAAGAGTGGCTTTCTAACAGAGATTCTTTGACTCCAGGGTCAGTACTCCAAATTCAACATTCTTTCTATTGGACCCTATTGCCTCCCAAAGTCAAAGCCTGGCTTCCTTTTAGCTCTGTAGAAAACTTGTAACCCTTGCCATCAGACCAGCAAGAACCCTAAGAAAAAATATTTCTTGGCTTTTTTTTTTCCTGTATAGAGTTACCTGTCTTGTTCCCTTCCGAATCCTGGCTATTCTCCCCAGCAGGACATTCTCAACCCCAGGCTCAAAGCTCTTTAGAACAAAGAGCAGAAATGATCTTTTTGGAACAAAACTTTCTAGTCCAAGGATTTGAGTCTTTCTATTGTTTATGTTGAACATTCTTTCTGCCTCCTGATTCACACATCTGAAATCTAGGCTACCGTTGTCATTATAGACGTAAAGACTAGTCATCCAATAGCCACCAAACATCTCTAAGGTTCAGGGTTCCTCAATTTTGAAACTCCAAACCTTTTTCATTCTCCATGCTGTTAAGTGGGTGGAGAAAAGACACAGTGACTAAGCTAAGACAGGAAGGCAAAGTCAAGGGCTCCTCAACCTGTCCAGCCACATTCTTGGCCTTTCATATGCAAATAGAGCCAGGAAAGCCAGAAAAGGCTTTGAGTGCACTCTTACAGTGACATTTGTTTCTTTTTTCCTTCTGTCAAAACACTAAAAGAGAGAAAAAAAGCTTTTACCCCTAAGTGTGACTACAGACTTCTGTTAGTGGTTTGTAAATGGTTAGCTTCTGACAAGGAGGGTAATTAAAGACATGTGGTTTTGGCCCAGAAGTGGTAGTTTCAGTATTATCTTTTATTTTCATGTGTTCTTGCTAGAAGTGTAACTGCTAAAATGGCTGGAAAGATCACTGTGTAATTTATAATATTTTTGTACTTGGAATATACGGGCGCCAAGCAAGTTCTGAAAAGAATATTGTTGTTCTTTGCTAGTTGCAAAATAAACATATTTCTATTCCTATTGATACATGAGGGCTATTAGGAAAATATTTATGCCTATGGCAATGGAATTATAGGTGACAGATATCATCTTCCTTGCTGTAACTCTAGTTTTCTTTTCTTTACCCTTTCATTTTCTCTTGGCAGACCAAAGTCAGTTCAATTAAATTCAGCAAATATTTATATTCAAGGCACAAGGCTGAGCACTAGGGATAAAACAAATAGGAAAAATAGTAAACAAAATGACTGACTGAAAGAAAATGAATAACTGATCACTGTAGCAGCAAATGGATATATCTTGTAATAGCATATAAGTAGAATGTTTGAGTCCTAGAGTTCTCAGACAATGTTCTGTAAATATTCCTTGTGCAAGTGGCAACACCTACTGTTAATACACTACCTCCTCAGCCATCCTCAGAAATATTGTAATTTAGAATTGTGACAGAGGGGGACCGAATACCAGTCCACACAATAGGAAAGAATGGTCTCTAGTAAATAATAGATTGAGGAGGCAGATTTTTGTAACAAATGGGGCAGAACTCTACCTCCTCAATCCAAGTCTGATTCTTTCTTTAGAAAAGAGGAGGGGAAGAGGAGAAGACAATGTGTGCTCATATCTTGGAATACAGCAGAACCTAGAGACAGATAATTGCTTCATCCTTGGGAAAGGTTCTAGGGGAAAGATGTGGATTCCAACATTTGAACTGACTTGACTACATGTATAGTATAGTAAATGTCTTCAGGAGTCAGGTCTTGTGGATTCTGATCATTGTCACTGTCTCTTTTCTCTCCAGGTGAGAAGGCTCCTTTCACCTTTGTATTGTATACTTAATCATCATCATCATCATCATCATCATCATCATCATCATCATCTTCTCCTTCTTCTTCTCCTCCTCCTCCTCCCTCCCCCCTATTCTAATGGCCATTAGAATAGTGCCCATTCTCTTTACAATACTCCTGTTCTCTTTTCTGTTCAGCAAGTAGGAAAGCTGAAGTTGTGGTTCTGTTCTGCTCTCCCTTTCTTTTTCTCTTCTAGTTACAGGATTGATTTTTCTTCTTTCTCCCTGGTGGGCAAAGGAACAATCTTCAACATTCGGCTAATCTCATGGCAAGTCCTAATGGGCCTAGAATAGGCATCACTTGTTACTTCAATTATTCTTTTTTTAATTAAAAATTGTGTCTTGAAAGAAAAAAACTCCTTTCCCTCTCTCTCAACCTCCCTCCCCGTTGAGAAAGCAAAAAAGAAAACAAAATCACTGTAACAAGTTTATATAATCAAGCAAAACAAATTCCCAGATTGGTCATGCTCCCTCCCCCTCTCCCCCATATGTTTCAGTCTGTACTCTTGAGTCCATCAGGTGTCTGTCAAAAGATAGGAAGCCTGTTTTGCTCTTACTCTTCTGGAATCACGATTGGTAATTTTGTTGCTCAGAGTTCCTAAGTCTTTCAAAGTTGTTTGTCTATACTATAGTGTTGTTATTACATAAATTATTCTCCTGGTTCTGCACGATTCACCCTGCATCAATTCATACAAGTCCTCCCAGGTTTCTTTGAAACCATTCCCTTCATCACTTCTTATAAATCAATAGTATTTCATGACATTCATATACCATAGTTTGTTAAATCAATCCTCTCCACTCCCCTCCCCTTCTTTCTTCTCCCCTCCTCTCCTCTCTTCTCCTCTCATTTCTCCTCCCCTCTTCTCTTTGTGTTATGCCCAAAGGAAGGTAAATTTTTATGGCCAAAACCTACCTAGTCAACTTGGGGTTTACTGGCTAGATTTCTTTCTCAAAGACCAAGCCTTAAACCCAATTCACTCTGGATCTCATTGATTGGACAATACGTCCCTGCCCAAGCACAACTTAATGGTTATTTTTTGGGTGCTTGTGGCTCAGAGTGAACACAAATGGTAACTGTTTCTCTTTCCACCAGCAATCCTGAGGATATTCCCCTTCCATTTTGATGTGTGCGTGGGTGTTTAAAGGGATTTTCCCTTGACTCACTTGTAAAGAGGCCTACTCACTGAATGGGTGTTACCTCACTCAAATTGAGAACTTGAAAAGACCTTAGCTTAAGAGGGCCAAGGTCTTCCGCTGCATCCCGGACCACCTCCAGTAGTCCTAATAGATATCTGGCCACTGGACTCAGATGGCTCTAGAGGAAAAAGTGAGGCTGGTGACTTTGCACAGCCTTGCCTCACTCAAATCAAATTCAATTGTAAGTGATGTCATCATCTCCCTGATGTCGTGATCCTCTTCTAGAATGAAGGACAAACCACACAACTAATTGATGGGTATTCCCTCAGTTTCCAATTCCTTGCTAATACAAAAAGTACAAGTATTTTTGGTATATATGGGTCCTTTTCCTCTTTCTTTGATCACTTTGAGATATAGACCTAGTAGCAGTACCTCTGGGTCAAAGGTTATGCATAGGTTAATAGCCATTTGAGTATAGTTCTAAACTGTTTTCTAGAAGGGCTAGACCAATTCACAACTCCACCAACAATGCATTAATGTCCTTTGATCACTGGTCATTTTCCTTTTTTGTCTACTTTGTCAATCTGATGGATACGAAGTGAAATCTTAGAGCTGTTTTAATTTTCATTTATCTGATTATTAGTGATTTAGAGCATTTTCTTCCCATCAAAATTTTTACCATTTATCAATTGAAGGATGCCTTATTCCTATAAACTTGAATCAATTCTCTCTATATTTTAGAGATATGATTGTTATCAGAGAAACTTCATCTAATTTTTCTACTTTTCTACTTCTTTCTAATTTTAATAATATTAGTTTTATTTATGGAAAAACTTCAACTTTATGTAATCAAAATTTGTCCATTTTTACCTTTTGTGACATTCTCTAATTCATGTTCAGTCATGAAAACTTCTGTTCATGGATCTGACAGGTAATTTCTTCTTTGTTCCTATAATTTGTTTATAATGGCACCCTTTATATGCAAGTCACGAACACTGTTGGGAGCTTATCTTGGTTTATGGGATAAGACGTTTCTTTGTACCTAGTCTCTGTAAGATCAGTTTTCAAATAGTGAGTTGGTTTTTTTTTTTTTTGCTTTTTAGGTAATTGGGGTTAAGTGACTTGCCTAGGGTTACACAGCTAGTTAAGTGTCAAGTGTTTGGTCTGAGGCCAGATTTGAACTCAGGTCCTCCTGACTTCAGGGCCAGTGCTCTATCCACTGCGCCACCTAGCTGCTCCTCAAATAGTGAGTTCTTGCCCTAATAACTGAGACCTTTGGGTTCATCAAACACTAGGATAGTATGCTCATTTGGTTTTTTAAAAAAATATATGTATTTTTTCAATCAGCAAAAATCTGCCTTGTCATCCTCCTATCTCAATACCTTCCCTCACCTGAGAACTAAAGAAAAATAAACACCATTACAAACAAGTATAGTTAATTAAAATTAATTTCCATATTGGTCATGTCCAAAAAAAAATATTTTTCTCATTCTGCACTGAGTCCCTCACCTCTTTATGTGGCATGTTTCATCATTAGTCCACTAAAATCAGGGTTATTCATTACACGTATAAGGATTCATAATTCTCTCAAAGTTGTTTGCCTTTACTATATTGCTGTCATTGTATAAATTGTCCTGGTTCTTTTCACTTCACTCAGCATCAGATCATACAAGTTCTGCCAGGTTTCTCTAAAACTATTCAATTTATCATGTCTTATACATGATAATATTCTATAACATTTACATACCATAACTCATTCCTTAATTTATGGGCACCCCCTTGGGTTCCCATTCTTTGCCAATGTAAAGGAGCTATACGTATTTTTGTTCACTTATGGAATTAATTGTTCTTAGGACTAATCTTTTCCTTTATCTACCCTCCCTCTAATTTTTCCTTTCCCCTTCTTCCCTTTACTTCCTATTTCCTTATTCAATGAAACATATTTCTGTACTCAACTGTATGTATATATTCCTCCTTCTAGATGACAGTGATGTTACAGTATTAGCAGCTCCCTCATCCCTTCCTCCATGTTTGTATAAGTATATCAACCTTTGCACTCTAATTACGTGAGATAATTTTCCCTTTCTTTTTCCTACCCTCTCCCCCAGTGTTTTCCTCTTCTTCTCTCCTTCCATTCTTCTCTTCAGATCATGAAGACATCACAAAACCACTCCCAGATCTCATCTAATTAGGCTTCTTCTATGACCCTGAAAATGGCAGGGCTTAGAGGGCATGCATATATCTTCTCCTTATATTAGAAAGTAAGCAGTTTATCCTTGATCAGTCAATTATCATTGTTTGCTCATGGTTGCCTTTTTATGTTTCTCTATGTTTGTATTTTTATGTTTCTCTTATGTTTGAACTTCAAAGTTTCAATATAGCTCTGGTTTTTTTGATAGGAATGCTTGAAAGTCATCTCTCCTGTTTAAAAATCTGTTTTCCTCCATTAGCATCATACTCAGTTTTACTGGGTAAGTTATTTTTCACTGCAAGTCTATATCCTTTGCCTTCTGAAATATCATATTCCAAGTACTCCACTCCTTTATAGCGGTAGTTTCTAAATCATATGTGACCCTAACTGAGGTTCCTCAGTACTTGAATTCTTTCTTTCTTTCTGGCTGTTTGAAGTGGGGTTTGTTTGTTTGTTTGTTTTGTTTTGTTTTTTTACCTGGGAACTTTGTGTTTTGACTATGATGTTCCTAGGAGTTTTCATTTTGGAGTTTCTCTCAGGAAGTGACTAGTGGATTATTCCTAGTTCTATTTTTCATTCTAAGATATCTCAGCAGTTCTCTTTAAGATTTTTCAAAATATGACATCTAGGCTCTTTGTTGTGGTGATTGTTATGGCACTCAGATAGTCCAATAATTCTTTTTTTAATTAAAAACATTTTATTTAAATTTTGAATAAAAGAACAATCCAAAGGTATCCAGATATAGGGTAATACCATGTCCAAAAGATACATAAGATGATAAGGTGTTGAAGGTGAAAAATGACAACTCCAGAATGGGAACTCAAGTGATTGGAGAAATAGGAAAGGACTAGATTTTTAAACTTCTGGATTTAAGGTTCCATTGGTATTCAAGAGTTGAGCCTGGCCATTCCTGTAAACCTCTGATCCTTCTAGCCAGTTGAATATCTTGAGGATACAGAGCTACCCTCTAGGTATATATGGAGAGAAGGTAGGCATCTTCAAGGAAATGAGTTATAATTGTTTCTCGTGCATCCTGTAGAGCTAGTAAGGGCCTGAAAGTGCCAATAATAGTTCACTCCTCAAGTATATTGAGACATGTTTCTCTAATGAGTTGACCAAAGGGTGCCTTCCTGATCAACAGGTCTGTGCTCTTCTGTAGCTTGTGGACCTCCTGAAGGTTTTTTTCCACCCTCTGCTAGTTACAGAATCTAGTGTGGAGAGGTAGGAGGTAGGCAGAGTCTATGCTCTTGAACAACAGTAGAAACCAGTAAATGTAAGAGAAAAGCAAGAAGGCAGGGAAGGGTGAAGAATAGGGATAGTCTAATAATTCTTAAAATTTTTTTCTCCTCAGTTTGTTTTTCAGGTCAGTTGTTAGGTGGCACAGCAGAAAAATCCCTGTTGTTATTCATCATTTTTCAGTCGTGTCCAACTCTCTGTGACCCCATTTGGTGTTTTCTTGGCAAAGATACTGGAATGGTTTGTCATTTCCTTCTCTAGTTCATTTTGCAGATGAGAAACTGAGACAGGATTAAGTGATTTGGCTAGGGTCATATAGCTAGTAAGTGCCTGAGTCCAGATTTGAACTCAGGAATATGAGTCTTCCTGACTCTAAGACTGACATTCTATCTATTGTGCCACCTAGCTGCCCCAGAGTCAGGAAGACCTGTGTTCAAATCTGGACTTAGACACTTACTAGCTGTGTGATCCTGGGCAAGCCATCCTCAGTTTCCTCATCTATAAAATGAGAATAATAATATCAACCTGCCTTCCAGCGTTATTGTGAGGATCAAATCAGATAATATTTGTAAAAAGCACTTAGCGCAATACCTGGCACGTAGTAAGTGCTACATAAATGATAGTAATTATTATCATATTAAATTTTCTCCTATTTTTTCAGTCTTTTTACTTTGTTTTAATATTCTTGTTTTCTTATAGACTCATTGGCTTCTATCTGATCATTCTAATTTTGTTGCTTGGGCAAGATTTTGGACTCCTTATTCCAAGCTATTAATTCTCTTTCTAATTCTTTCTTACTTAGCTCTCATTTCTGATTTTTTTCCTCATGTACTCTTTTTCATTGACTAAGACATTTTAAAACTCTTTATAAATTCTTGTTTCATTTCTTCCAATAATTCAAGTTGAGTTTGTGCACAAGCTGTGTTTTGGTCTGAGGCAAATAATCTGCTTCTTTTCCCCTGTCCCTCTTCTCTTTCCCTCATCAAAAGCCCAATAATAGGTTCTTATTCTTTCTTGCTTCCTTTTTCCTTCCTTCCTTCCTTCCCTCCTTCCTTTCTTCTTTCTTTCTCTCTTTTTATTTTTGTAGGTTCGTATAATTTGTACTAGGGCAGCTAGGTGGCATAGTGCCAGGCCCAAGATCAGGAAGACTCATCTTCCTGCGTTCAAATCTGGCCTCAGACACTTACTAGGTATGTGACCCTGGGCAAGTCACTTCACCCTGTTTGCCTCAGTTTCCTCATCTGTAAAATGAGCTGGAGAAGGAAATGGCAAAATGCTCCAGTATTTTTGCTGAGAAAACCCCAAATGAGGTCATGCAGAGCCAGATACAACTGAAAGGACTAAATAACAACAGCAAACAATTTGCACTGAGCTAGGAATTTCCTCTCATAGCCCATGCACCTAATGGTTCTCTCTTCTTTTAAATATATATTGACAGACTAATTCTTAAAAGTACACAAATAGCTTTAATGGGTATAATGAATCTTAAAGTAGCTGATAGTTGAACAAGAAATTCATTATTGTACAAGTAAACACTGTAGGAATCTGAGACTCTATTGATATGCCAGGCTGGTGATGTGGCTTTGCTTTATTGATTATCTTCTGAGGAAGACAAAATATATAGTCAGAGAAAAGATTCATGGCCCTTTTTTTCAATATGGAGAGCTATTTGGGATTAGGATCTGTGACTGAACCTTTCTAAGGTTAATTGTTAGGGATGGTTAAAGAAGTACTTTCAACTCCCTTGACACCATATTAGCTTGTTTTCATCCTGTGTGTCAGTTTCATTGAATTTATAGTTAACTTTTTTTTCAGATACTATTGTGGGATGGAGAATACAGGTTTAGAAAAATGTTGAATAATATACCCATAATATCTATGCTCATATTTCCCCCAATGGACTTATCATGAAATGTTTCTGAGAATACATACATACATATATACATACATACCATTTAAACTTCCAAATTTGTGTCAGTAGGAATGCAACTTTCTGGAGTACCTACTTTCAAATCAGAAATACTATTGGAACCAGAAAGAAACTGTGCTTCATTTAACTAAATATCCTGAATTATACCATAACCAGATAACTTCTGGTTTTCAGCTATGAAAGGGAGAGCCTCTTGCTTAGCAAGATTATCATTTTACATCTTCAGGTGGGTCTCACTTCTCTTAAAGAAGAATGACCTTAATATTAAGCATAAACAGAAGATCTTTTGTTGAGTAGAGGTGACTAATCATTTCTAGTATTTTCTTTAAGCCTTTTTAAGAACTATATTACATGAATGAATATGTAAACATTCTATATTAACCAAAAGGTTTTAACAATAATTCAAATGACAACTCTCTGTGTCATGTCCTTCCTTTCCACATACAGTTCTGCATAAGTATAAACTGTTATGTACCAAAGCAAAGAAAAATGCTTTAATGAAACATTATGCAGTGAGCATATTTGAAATCCCAGTCATCTGGCTCAGCTGTGAAACGAAATTATCTTTATATAGAAAATTTCTTAACTCACACTGTGACAATCAAGATTTGAAATAGAAAGGAATCTGTTTGTACTTCACTTAATATCTTAAAATGCTGTGATGATTTCGTCCTTAAAATTATGATGTCTTTAAAAATAATCTAAATTATAAATTCCCTTATGAAAGGATAGGCTTTAAGTGTTTTCTTCTCTGTAGGATTTTGCCATTGTGATTATTTCTGTGGCATCTGGACCTAAATTTTAAAATATCATCTTTTAAATCTAACAGTTTTCTAAGGTATGCACATTCATCTCCATGTTACTTCTTTTAGTGGGAAAGTGATCATATCCCTTTCATGACAATCATTTTATTAGTGTCACTTAAAAAAAATCATGGTACTGTGCTGTAATGATATTATTTGGCCTTTTTCAAGCAAAGTCAACCTTGAAAAATAGTACAATGGATTTCAAATTCATGTACTTTCTATCACAGACCTTCATCAATTTTCCCCTTCTACAAATATAACCTAATAGAGATAAAGTGCTATAATGAAGAAGAAATGGAGTTGGATCAACGCTAGTTTCTATACATGAAGTTCCTTAGAAACCATAATATAAATCCCCCGAATATCCATTACCAAACAGATTCTCACATATGTGTGATAGAAGACTACTTATAATTTTTTTTTGTTTTTAAATTAAATTTATTTTTTCCAATTGACAAAAATCAATTTTCTTTACTCCTCATTGGGAATAAGAGAAGAAACCATTATAACAAATATGCTAGTCAAGAAAAACAAATTCAAATCCAAAAATTGTATCTCTCAATTTTCACTCTGAGTATCTCACCTCTTTGTCAGGAGGTGGGCAGCATGTTTCATCATGGGTCCTCTGGAATCATGGTTGGTTATGGTGTTGAGAGGAATTCTAAGTCTTTCAAAGTTGTTTGTCTTTACAATGTTGTTATTATATGAATTATTCTTCTGTTTCTGCTCATCTCATTGCATAAATTTAAATGTTGCTAGGTTTCTCTGAAACCTCCCACTTTATCATTTCTTACAGTACAATAGTATTTCATACATTCATACAGTATAATTTCTTCTGCAATTCTCCAATTGATGGTCACTAGTTCTTGCCAGTACAAAAAGCTTCTATTTCTTTGCCAGTACAAAAAAAAAGTGTTATAAATATTTTTTGGTCATATGGGTCCTTTTCTTTTCTTTTCTTCTTTTTTTATCTGGGATATAGTTGTACCTATATACTTGAGTTAGGGCTTTGAACAGCAGAGTCATGCAGAAGCAATGATCTCTTCCCTGTGTGTCTTTATCGTTGGGAAGAATTTTTCTTTCATCAAGTCCAAACCTGCCACTCTGAAATGTAGCTTTCAAATTATCTTTAATCCCATAATGTGGTATAATTGACAGAAAAAATCTTACTTTAGATTTCTACCCTCTACAAGGTTATGTTCTAAACATAAAGGGAAAATAAAATTTTCATCTTATCAGGTTGCATTGGGTTAATGGTTTGTTTTTCATTGTATTTTTTTTGTGTGGAGAATTAGTGGTATTTTGTTCTGTACTGACGAACTACTGTAAATAATAATTAACCAAATTTAGTCATTAGTTAGTATCACATATACTTTGTTCACTGATACCACATTATCTATGATTATATCCTGTAACTACTTCAACTGAGGTGGAGGTAGGGAGGGGACCAAATCCATCCTATCTTACAAAAGTAAATTGTCCAATCCAAAATACATAAAAATCCTACTGTGTTGTATGCTAGTCGTTACACAGCTGGATTATCTAAGTCTGGTTGTCGCTTTTTAAGAACACCGTTGACAAACCGGAGAAAGTCTAGAGGAAAGCAACAAGGATGGTAAATAATCTGAAAACTAACATATGAAGAACAGTTGGATGAACTAGGAATATTTAATTTGAGGAAATAAAAGATGATTTAGTGGGAATATGATGGCTAACTTCAAACATTTGAAGCGCCATTGTGCATAAAAGGAATGAAACTTATTCTGCATGGCATTAGATGCAAGAAAAAGAACCATGGGCAAGAGGTATAGGGAGGCAATGATTGACTCAATAGAACTTCCTAATAATTAAATCTGTCCAAATATGGAATGAATTGCCTTGTGAGTTAGGGACCTAGAGTCACTTCAGATATTAAAGTAGAGCCTTGCAGGAGTGTTATATGTGGAATTCTTGCACAGAGTAGAAAGTTGCATTATATCACGTCAAAGATACCTTGCAGTTCTGATTTCTCTGTTTAACTTAAGCATTTCACAGGTTGCATCTTCACCAAGAAGTTAGCATCTTACTCACTAGCAAATTGTAAAAGACTGTTGGGTCTTTTTAAGTCACTAACAAGATGACACGTCCTGATAACTTTATCAAGTGAGAACACTTTTCTAAAATCACTCATTTAAAGGCATTATGTTAGATGTGGGAAAAGTCCTTAATCAATTTTTGAGAAAAATGTTTCCAGCCTTTGATGAGATGAAATTATGCTACATAGTAAGTATATTAGAATTAGCTAAAAAGCCGATCATGACCTGTGGAGATAGGAGAAAAACAGCAAGTTAATTCATAATATGGCATTTCAATGGTGAACCATCCAGGAGGTAGAATAGCTTCAGCCAAGTCTCTAAGAGAGAATATTTGGGGGGAAGTAGAGAATCTCTGTCACTTCCCTGCCCTGCCCTTAAGCCAGAGGATGATCCTGTGAACTTTGAGAAACCAGATGCTTGAGCCCACTTAACACTGGATTCTGTATGTCCATGGTGTTGGGAGGTAGGGACAATTATGATATCACCTTAGTAACTACCAACACATAAAATCTAATTGTTGGTCTGGCTAATTAATATCAATTGATAAAGATACCACTAACTCCTTGGGTTTACCCCTCCCTATAAACCTAAAGGCAATCCTCCGCCCCCACCCCCCATTACTCATCTGGCCAGTGCAAGTGGGAGTTACAAAAGTGAGCCTAGAGCCTTTGTTACACTTACACTGATTTTTTTTGTAACAGTTGAGGCTATTCATAACATACAAAAATGTAACAAAATCTTCACCAAGTTATCAAGCTTTAAAATGACAACCTAATTAGACAGAGGTTGCTATTTGACTCCAGCATATGTGACAGGGTCCAGTCACTGGTTTTGATGAGAAATGCCAGTATATATTACTTTAATCATCATCTGAAGTGAAAAGGTAAGGAAAAAAGGCCATCAAAAAACTTTAAAATGTAACATATGCCCCAAATAAAACATTTTCTAATTCAATGGGAAACATTATTTGCTAAATAGATTTTCAAGAAGAGAATAGATGGATTTCATTGATATTATTGTTAATTATTTTGTAAGCACTCTCTGTAGGAAAGATATATATGATATATGAAGGACATAATCTATAAAGATTATTTAGATTTGTGCAGATCTACAAAAATAAATCTGAACTAGCTAAATCCTTTCAATGTTACAGTGTAGCAAGTCACATTTTCCTGCAAACTGTATTAAAACTCTTGGTTGAATCTTGAATAGCCTTTAGTAAATTATTACTAGTGATATTAAATAGTACTCTGGTGGCCCAAAGTTAACGTACCTTTCATAGATCCAAAACTTGGGCTATATCAATTGTTACTGTTTAATAGTTTAGTTGTGGCTGACTCTTTTGTGACCTTATAGAGTTGTTCGTAAGGTTTTCTTGGCAAAGATACTAGAATGGTTTGCCATTTTCTTCTCCAGTGTGCCCACATTTTATAGATGAGGAACTGGGGCAAATAGGGGTTAAGTTACTTGCCCAGAGTCACACAGCTAGTAAGTGTCCAAGTCTGGATTTGAACTCAGAATCTTCCTGATTCCAGGCTTGGTGCTCTATCCACTGCACCACCTAGTTGCCCAGACTATATCAATAGGACAATTTCAGATAAGAATTGAAAAATGTGCTAAATTATATTTGTTGCTTACCATCATGTAAGAGATGAGTTCATTGATACCAGATCTTTTTCATATAATTCAACAACAGATAGTAACATCTCACTTATCACAACATTAATGCATATTTATTCTTTGAATAATGTGTGCATATATACTAACTGCCTTCATTAAAAGCATTATTCTAGGGATTGTGTTAAATATACTTCAGGAAAGTCAAGATATCCACTTTAACGGGGATTGTACTCTAATAATGGGATATGACAAATACACAAACAACTAAAATAGAAAATATACAAGATAATCAACCAGTCATTCAATAAACATTTTATTGCCTACTATGTGTCAGACACTATACTAAGCACTGAGGATTCAAGGAAATGTAAAAGCACAGTCTGGGCTCTGAAGGAAATCACAGTTGAATGGGAGAGACAACATGCAAACAACTATGTACAAAAAGATATATACAGGATAAACTGGATGTGACTGATAGAGGTAGGGGTCTACAATTATGTGCAATCAGAAAAAGGATTCCTGGAGAAACTGGGCTTTTAGATGAGACTTGAAAGAAACCAGAGAAGTCAGGAAGTGGAGATGAGAAGAGAAAGCATTCCAGGACTGATGGAAAGCCCGTGAAAATGCCTGGAGTTGGGAGACGGGGTATCCTGTTTGAGAAAAAGCAAGGAGGCCAGTTTTCCTGGACTATGGTGTACCTGGAGGCAGAGACTGTAAAGTGCAAGAAAACTGAAAAGGTGATGGTGAGGATGTTGTGGATGATGTTTTGAAAGCCAAACAGGATTTTATATTTGATCTTGGAGGTGATATGGAGTCATTGGAGTTTATTGAGTAGGGGCATGGCATGGACAGACATACCCTTAGGAAGATAATTTTGACAATCAATCAATCAATAAACATTTATTAAGTGCTTACTATATACCAGGGCACTGTGCTAAGTGCTATAGATACAAAAGGAGGAAAAAGATAGTCCCTGCCCTCAAGGAGGTTACAATCTAGTAAGGGAGACAAACAAACAAATATATACAAAGCAAGCTACATACAGGATGAGTAAGAAATAATTAACAGAAAGAAGGTACTAAAATTAAGAGGGGTTGGAGAAGGCTTCCAGTAAAAGATGGGATTTTAGTTGGGATTTAAAGGAATTCAGGGAAGCCCAGGTATGGAATACAGTCAAAAAAAATGCCCAGAGCAAGAGATGTAATGTCTTGTTTGTGGAAGAGACAGAGGGCCAGTGTTGGGGAGTAATGTGTAAGAACACAGAAAGGTAGAAGGGGGCAAGGTTATGAAGGGCTTTTAATAACAAACAGAGCATTTTATATTTGTGTATTTTGTATTATAGTGAGGAGTCCAGAATGACTTTTAGGTTGTGAGCCTGAGGGATTGAGGATATTGGTACCTTGGGTAAGTTAAGAAGAAGGGCGGGTTTAGGGAGAAAGATGAGTTCAGTGTTAGATATCTTGAGTTAAAATATCTATGGCCATCCAGTTCAAGATGTCCAATAGGCAGTAAGAGATGGGAGACTGAAGATCAGGAGAGAGGTTAGGGCTGTATAAATAGATCTGAGGAGCATTAGCACAGAGATGATAACTAAATCCATGAGAACTGATGAGATCATCAAGTAGAATGGTGTACAGGGAGATGAAAAGAGGACCCAGGACAGAGCTCTGGCAGACATTCAGTGTTAGCAGGTGTGATCTGGATGAAGATCTAGCATAGAACACTAAGGAATGGTCAGATAGGTAAGAGGAGAACCAGGAGAAAATAATGTCCCAAAATCTCGGAGAGAAGTTATCAAAGAGAAGGTGACTGATGATGTCAAAGGCTACAGAGAGAGATCAAGAAGGATTAGAATTGCAAAAAGGCCAATTAGATTTAGTAATTAAAAGTTTGTTAGTAACTTTGGGGAGAATGGTTTTGGTAGAATGAGGAGGTCAGAAGCCAGATTCTAGAGAATTAGGAAGAGAGTGAGAGGATAGTGGAGGTAGCTATTGTAGACAGCCTTTCCAAGGAGTTTAGCCATAAAAAAGGGAAGAGATATAGAATGACGGCTAACAGGGTTAGAAAAATGAAATGAGGATTTCTGAGAATGGGGGAGTCATGGATATGTTTGTAGACAGTAGAGTAGCAGCCAGTAGACAGGGAGAAAGTGAAGATAAGTTAGATCGGTGGTGATAGAGGTAGCAATCTGCTGGAGAAGATGGTATGGAATGAGATCACTTACACACACAAAAAGATTTGCATTGACAAGGAGAAGGGCCACCACATAATGTGAGATAGAGGTACAGGAGGAGAGACAGAAGGTATCAGAAGGCATCTAGAAGATATGGGCTAAGGAGACAGAAAAAGGAATCTCCTTGAATGATCTCAATTTTTTCAGTGAAATATGATGCAAGGTTCTTAGCTGAGAGTAGGCAGAGTGGGGAAGGAGGGAAGTTATGGGAAGTTTGAGAAAGGATGAAAATATTTGGAAAACCTGCTGTGATGAGTGGGAAAGTGAGTTAATTATGGAGGTGTAAAAGGATTGCCTGGCTACAATGAAGGTCCAATTGAGAATTCACAACAATTTTGTAGTAGATTCAATTGGCACCATTTCATGATTTTCTCTGGTTTCATTCAGCAACATGTGAGGAAGGATGAAAGTAGAAGATGGTAGGAGTAATCTAGGGGTATGACTTGGCAGGGTAAGATCAGCAATAGCATAAAAAGGGGAAAGGACTCAGGAAAAGAGGATGGTGAAAAGCTGAACTGGTTTACTAAAGGGTCAAGATGGGGAAGGAAAAAAGTGTAGGGGCAATGATCTGGGAAAGCACTAAAAAGCCAAGAGATCAAAAGTCATGGTACAGACAAAGAGTGGGGTTTAGTATGGGAAGGGAAAGGGAAAGGCAGAACGACAATACATTGTGATCATAAAAGGGAATATGAGAGTTCATAAACATGAAAGTGGAGTTATTTGTGGGTGATTGCAAGATCAAAAGCAATCTGGTGACTTTCTGTGTGTAGCTGAGATGGGAGGTGAAGGAGTTCACATGAGAAAAGAGCAAATTGAGGAACTGGAAGGTCAGGTAGTATGCATATGTTTGAAGGAGTATCAGCATGTATTTTGGAGTCCCCTAGCCTGGCTAGAATTAGGGAGGAAAGAAAGACTGTGAGCCAGGCACTGAACTCAGTAAGGAAAAGATGGGAAGTGATCTGGTGGTTGGGGGACAACAGGTGCCAGAGCTGATTGGTTAGTAAATATGGATTGAGTGAAGCTCCAAGGACTAGGGTTACCAAAGGATAGAAGTAAAAAAAAAGCCTAGAGGTGGCAATGGGAAGCAAGGAGTATTCCACCTCTTTGACCTTGACCAATGAGTTGAGGGAAAGGAGTGAAGGTGCAACCAGTGTCGGAAATGGTGGCCAGGGAGACTGTATTACTAGGAGGGAGCCAGGTCTCAATAAGAGCCAGACAGGAAGGGAATAAGCATGAGTATAGTACCTATTATGTGCCAGGAACTGTGCCACATGTTTTTACAAATATTATCTCATTTGATCCTCACAACAACCCAGTAAGGTAGGTTCTATTATTATCACCATTTTACAAAGGAGAAAATTGAGGTAAACAGTGGTCACACAGGGTCTGAGGCCAAATTTGAACTCAAGTCTTCCTGACTCCAGGCCCAGTACTCTATCTACTATACCACTAGCTGCCTCTAGCAGTAGGGAAAAAAAGTGGGAAAGGAAAAGATTTAAGATGAGAGTGTTTCCTCCATGGCAAATAATCCAGAGAGCACCTTGGAAAGGATAGATAGCTTAAGAGTGAGACATTAGAGGGTGTTGGGTTGAGGGGGATAAGGATAATTGAGTGGGCAGTGGGGATAGAGAACAGTCTATTAATGAACATTCTTTATTAACAGACTAATGACACCCTGGGGTTTGGGATCAGTGGTATGGGAAGAGTGTGACTAAGTGTGAGGTTGTTGATCACTGACATGGGGAAAAGAGTTAAATATGTTAGAAAGGTGCAAACTGCTTTGTGATATCCCCAGAGCATTTACTTAGGATATCCCATCTAAATAAATGAGATTACATAGATTACTATGTAGTAAGGCAGTCCCCCAAATATAACATGGGGGTGGTGTTGTATGGCTCAAAAGGAGGCAGAATAGACATTTCTAGTCTCTTCTCCCTCTGTCCTCCAAAGGAAACTTTAATTCCTTCAAGGAGGGGAAGAAGGAGGTTGGGGCCAGAAGCTTGGCCACTCTGCTCTCCTCAGGTAAGGAGGGGATACCAGGCTAGAACTGTACCTATCTGCCCCTGTAAACACTGTTAGTCTAGGGCAGAGGTGAGGAACCTTTGACCTTGAGGCCACATGTGGCCTTCTAGGTCCTCAAGTGCAGCCCTTTGACTAAATCCAAACTTCACAGAACAAATCCCCTTAATAAAAGGATTTGTTCTGTAAAACCTGAACTCAGTCAAAAGGCCTCACCCAAGGACCTAGAAGGCCACATGTAGCCCTGAAGTCAGAGTTCCCCAACCCTGGCCTAGGGGATGTGATTTTCAGGTTCAAGCTAAACTTTTGATCTCTATTCATTAATAGGGAAAGAAGGGGCCCAAGTTTTTTATCCAAGGTCTGACTTCTTTCAAATACCAGTTCCACAATGAACACACATAGCAGATAGCAAAAACAAAACAATAACAACAACAAAAACCTATTTATCCAAGTTGATAGCAAAACAGAAATAAAAGAAAGCATATTTGGGGAGTATATACAGAATACAATACAGAATGAAGGAGCTCTCCCATTGGGATTGAGGTCACTCAGTTCAACTGAGAAAGAATCCCAGCTATCACTTAAGGGGAAATTCCCCAAAGACTCTAGTGCAGCCAGCCAAGGATAGCGACATGATGGAGACTGCTAGCTCTTCTTATGTTGGCTTCTTCCTAGAGTCTTATTTTCCCTTTAGCAATGTGAAGTAGGGATGACATTATCCATCTTCTCTTTCAAAGCTGGAAGCCAGAAGTGTCCAAAACAACTGCAGAACCTGACCTTGGTGAAGTGAAGAAAGGAGCCCTCCTCCCTGTCACTTCTCACCAACTCAGTTCTGCCCCTCACACAGGCATAGGGCATTGATCTCCACCAATAAAGAGAGAGTCCAAAACCAATGGGCTTTGGGGCTCAGATTGTACATATCTATTTGAGTATTTTGCATAAGTCATTATCAAGAGGGTAGGAGAGAGCATAGGAAACATCAAGATGGGAATGTAAAAGCATGTACCAAGGATGTTAAGAAATCTAGTTTGGCTGAAGCGTAAAATACAGGAAGGTAAGATAAGTAAGATAAGGCTGGATCCATTAACTTCAGCTACTCAAAACATGGCCTTTTTGACAATTGTGTGTAACCTTTATTTCCTTCCCAATTCTGGAACCACAAACCAAGAACAAATCAGCTAGCATTATGTCTTTTTTGTTTTGTGTTTTTTTGCTAGGCAATGGGGTTAAGTGACTTTCTCAGGGTCACACAACCAGTAAATGTCAAGTGTTTGAAGCCAGCTTGGACTTAGGTCCTCCTGACTCAAGGGCCTGTGCTCTATCTACTGTGCTACCTAGCTGCCCCTAGCATTGTGTCTTGATGACATATATCCAGGTACTCCTCAATGCCTTCACTCACAATCATTTAACTTTCATAACAAAGTATCCCTCCCAGTTCACCATTCCCTACTGGATAGTCTCCTCCATTAGAATGTGAACTCCTGTTTTGTCACGTTAGCCAATCTTATAGGAGTGATGTGGTACCTGAAAGTTGTTTTGATTTGCATTTCTCTAATCAATAGTGATTTAGAACATTTTTTCATATGACTATAGATAGTTTTAGTTTCTTCCTCTGAGAACTGTCTATTTATATCTTTTGACCATTTATCAATTGGGGAATGACTTGTATTCTTACAAATTTGACTCAGTTCTCTATATATTTTAGAAATGAGGTCTTTATCAGAGACACGTTGTGAAAATTCTTTTCCAATTTTCTGCTTCCCTCCTAATCTTGGATGCATTGATTTTATTTGTCCAAAAACTTTTCAATTTAATGTAATCACAATTGTCTATTTTGCATTTCATAATGTTCTTTATTTCTTGTTTGGTCATAAATTCTTCCCTTCTCCATATATCTGAAAGGTAAACTATTTCTTGCTCTCCTACTTTGCTTACAGTATCAGTCTTTATATCTAAATCATGTATCCATTTTGACTTTATATTGGTATAGGGTGTAAGATGTTGATCTGTGCCCAGTTTCTGCCATATATTTTCCAGTTTTCTCAGCAGTTTTTGCTAAATAGTGATTTCTTATCCCAGAAGCTAGAGTCTTTGGATTTATCAAGTAGCAGATGAGTATAGTCATTGATTATTGTGTCTTGCATACCTAACCTATTCCACTGATCCACCATTCTATTTCTTAGCCAGTACCAAGCAGTTTTGGTGATTGCTGTTTTATAATATAATGTAAGATTAGGAACAGCTAGGCCACTTCACTTGCATTTCTTTTCATTAGTTCCTTTGATATTCTGGATTTTTTGTTCTTCTAGATTAATTTTGTTACTGTTTTTTTCTAGCTGTATAAAATATTTTTTTGGTAGTTTGATTGGTATGGCACTGAATAAGTAAATTAATTTAGGCAGAATTGTCATTTTCATTATATTAGCTTGGCCTACCCATGAACAACTGATATTTTTCCAATTACTTAAATTTGATTTTATTTGTGTGAAAAGTGTTCTGTAATTGTGTTCATATAGTTCCTGGTTTGTTTTGGTGGGTAGACTCCCAATATTGTTGGTGGAGTTGTGAAATGATCCGACTATTTTGGAGAACAATTTGGAACTATGCCCAAAGGGCTATAAAATTGTGCATACCCTTTGACCCAGCAATACCACTTCTAGGTCTGTATCCCAAAAAGATCATAAAAATGGGAAAAGGACTCATATGTACAAAAATATTTATAGCAGCTCTTTTTGTGGTGGCAAAGAATTGAAATTGAGGGGATGCCCATCAGTTGGGGAATGGCTGAACAAGTTGTGGTATATGAATGTAATGGAATACTGCTGTGCTATAAGAAATGATGAGTAGGCAGACTTCAAAAAAATTTGGAAAGACTTACATGAACTGATGCAGAGTGAAATGAACAGAATCAAAAGAACATTGTATACAGTAACAGTCACATTGTGGGATGGCTGACTTTGATAGACTTGGCTCTTTACAGCAACCCAAGAAACTAAGACAACTCCAATAGATTCATGATAGAAATTTGCTACCCACACCCAGAGAAAGAAATATGGAGTCTGAATGCAGATGGAAGCATACTATGTGCTTTCCTTATCCTTTGTTGTTTTGTTTTATTGCTTCATTCTCGTGGTTCCTCCCATTAGTTCTAATTGTTCTTCACATCATGACTAATGGGAAAATATGCTTAACATGAATATATATGTAGAGCCTATATTGGATTGTATGCTGTCTTTGGGGTGGGGGTGGAGGTGGGTGGGGTGGAGGGTGGGGTGGTTGGGGAGTGAGGGGGGTTAAAAGAAGTGGGGGGAGGAGGAAATTAAAACTCAAAATCTTATGGAAGTGAATGTTGAAAATTAAAAATAAAGGAATTAAATAATAATAAAGAATGTAAAGTCCTTGAAGGCAGAGACTATCTTTTCCTTAATTGTATCCCCAGGGATTAGCAAGGTGCTTGGTACTTAAGTAAGTGTTTAATAAATGCTTTTTATACTAGGCCTATACCCCACAGAGATCAAAGAAAAAGGACCCATATACATAAGAAATAGTACATGTTTACAAATTCTATCTTCACAAACTTCATTTTAACATGCCTGAAAAATCATTATCATTCAGGCTTTGCATTAAGACCTCTAAGGAGGAAAAATTATAATATGCCTTAAGGTGAGCAATGAGTATTATAATTCAATTTTTCATATGTAATACTCAATACTCTGGCCTCCACTGCCTGAAAACCAGGTAAGTTACATTTCACTCCTCCCCCAGTGTTCTCTAATACCCTCAAGGGGATTGGAGACACCTAGTTTCTCCAAAAATAGCTACATCCCCTACTGATGGTGTTGCCCTGAGTGTAGGGAGTATGTCCCCCATACTCCACTTCCATTTAACCACTAATGGTCAGATTAGCTTTTATACAGAAATGTTTATTTCAATAGGTATGATCAAAAATATACAAAATTACTCCCCCAACCTTTGGAGGCATCATTTTCTTTCCCCACTCCACTTCCAATTCATCCTTCAGAGAAGGGAATGGGAATAAGTTCACAGTTTAGCACAATTCCTATAGATTACAGTCCTGGCTCCAAGTCCAAACTTCTTCCTAACCTCTCCCACTCACCCCTCCACCCCCCTAAGCCTGAAATCCCAGGTGCCCTGGTTTCTCTAACCCTTCCTGCTGGGCTAGCTGGCTGCACCATCCTGCCACAATCCTAGGCTACCCTCACCCACGCAGTAGAGGATGCAGAGGTTGGGCAATCTGGACACTCTCCAAAGGCTCCTCAGGATGCCTCCATGCTTGGTGTTCTGGGCATGCCTGGAGAAGCCCTGATTACACATATAAGGAATCAGAGGCACACTGAGATTAAGTATCTTGCTCATTCACTGTCTTGGCTAGTAAGCATCAGAGCTGGTATTCAGGCTTAGGTTTCTTGAAAGAAGAAAAAAAAGCCCATGGTTCTGATTCCCCGCCCCCACACATTCTCTCAGCTGAGAACCTTACCACATATTTTACAGAAAAAAATGAAGCCATTCACCCTCTTTTCCCCCCTTGCTCATCTCCTATTACTCAGGAACCTTTGCCACTTTCTCCTTATTCACCTCTATTTCACATGAAAAACTGGCCTTACTTCTTACTAGTACTAAGCCCTCTACTTGTTTAAGCAATCCCATTCCATCCTGTTTCCTCCAAAAGATTGCTCCATCTGTCATCCTAACTCTTTCACTCATTTTCAATCTCTCTCCCTCTCTACTGGCTCATTTCGTACTGCCCACAAACATGTCCATGTATTCCCTATTCTTAAAAAACCCCTCATTTGATCCTGCCATTCCTGATAACTATAAATCTCATTTGCCCTTTGAAGCTAAACTCCTTGAAAAGACTCTACAATAGGTGGCTCTACTTTCTCTCCTCTCACTCTTCTTACCATCTTGTAATCTGGCTTCTAAATACAATAGAAAGCATCCACAAATGTACAAAGGCGGAAAAAACAATGAAATGAGGATATAGCAAACAATATAATTTGGATGTAGTTAGACTATGTGAAAGAAGAACACAGTGTACTAAGGATAGGAATATTGACGTCTGGTTGTAGAAGTTGTGAAAGGAGTATGCATTTTATTCCACAGGCAACCGGAAGCCAAAGAAGGGTTGAGCAAGAGAACGGCATGATCAGACATATGCATTAGGAAAGATTACTTTGGCAGTGACACGATTCAAGATGAATTTAAGAAAGAAGAGACAGGAGGCAAGAAAATAAGTTAGGAAGCTATGGCAGTAGTCCAAGTGAAAGATAATAAGGGCCCAAAGTAGGATGGCATCAGTGGAAATTGAAAGAGATGACAGGAAGAAGATACATACAATTGATTGAGATACAATTAATACTACATGGCAACTGATAGGATAGCAGGATGAAGAAGGAAAAAGTAAAATATATTTGAGACTGATGATTTGAGTTTAATTGGTGTCATCAACAGAAAAAAGGGATGAATAGGTTTTTTTGGAGGGGATAAGATGATGAATTTTGTTTTGAACATCATTATTTTGAGAGTTAAGTTTGAGGCTAATCGAGCATATGAATCCAGATTTTCCACAAGTCATTGCAAATGCAGGGACAGAGTTTAGGGGAGAAGTTAGGGCAGGAAAGATGGATGTGTGGGTAATCTGCAAAGACAATAATTTAAGCCATGGGAATGGAAGAGCTTGCAAGGGAGAATGTAGAGATAGAAAAATACAAGGCCAAAGGTTATACATACCTGTGGAAGATAACTCCACTTGTATAATTGATATCAAATTGTTTGCCTTTTCAAAGAGTGGATTTGGGTGGAAGGGAGATAATTTGGAACTCAATTTTTTTTAAACGAGTTAAATTTTTTAAAGATGTAATTGGGAAATATTTAATGGAATAAAAATTATTGTAAAAAAGAAAGAATTGTTTTTGACATAGTCTAAATTTGCTTCTTTTTAACTTCCACCCATTGTTCCTGGTTGTATCCTCTGGGGTCAAACAAACAAGTCTAAGCCTTCCTTCACACAATAGTAAGTCAGTCAACTGCATTTATTAAGCACTCAGTACTGTGCTAAGTCCTGGAGACATGTTTCTCGTGGGCAAGGACTCTTTTTTGTCTTTCTTTGTATCCCCAGCACTTAACACCATTCCTTGCAAATATTAAATAATGAATAAATGCTTTTTGATTGATCACAGTCATTGTGTGTGTGTGTGTGTGTGTGTGTGTGTGTGTGTATGTGATTTTTGGAAATGTCATTCTCCTTGACAGAGAAAAGAGAAGCAAAATAAAACATAAGCAGCTCCACCTTTTCTCTGTTGTTCATTATCATTGTCCCATTGATCCCAAGCAGAAGCCCTAAGCCTTCTTTGATCCTTATTTTTCTTCTAATATAGCTAAAAAAGAAAACACATACACACACACAAAAGCCCCAAGGCAGAACTTTTTTTATTGTCCTTAGCTTCTCTCAACAGCTTCAGCTTAATCTGAGATTTCACATTTCTGATATTATTTTTATGGGACCATGCCACATTCATATTAATTCTGTTACCAGGCTTGCTCTATCTTCCATTTACTTCCTTTCAAAATCTAAGTTGGTTGGTGCATACATAGTGGTGTCTTCAAACAAATCCCATTTGACCTTCTCTTCCGTATTGTTTCCCTTTGTGTTGTCACAATTTCATTCTTGAGCAAGCTTCATCTTTCTTGGGCTGACTTCTCTTGTTGGTGGAATTTTACTCACCTTTCCTAGGACCTCTTTGACACTTGCTTTTCCAAAATTCAGGGTACATAGAGCCAGGGATTGGGTCGTGTGAGAAGATTCAGGGTCCATGTCCCATCACCCATCACCCCATCAGTGAATTATGCAGATCAGGAAAGCTGGTACTTGAGCCAAGTTTTGAAGGAAACCAGGGATTTGAAGAGGCAGAGATGAGGATACAGAGTATTCCAAACATGGAGGACATATAAAGCAAATGTAAGAAATGAGATGGAGTGTCATGTGTGAGGCACAGCAAATAGACCAGTTTGCCTGGATTGTAGATGCATGAAAGGGAGTATATGCTTAAGAAAACTGGAAAAGTAGGGAGGGGATAAATTATGAAGAGCTTTAAATACCATTAGAGTTTATATTTGATCCTAGAGATGATAGAAAGCCACTGGAATTTGAATATGGAGGTGGGGGAGAGGATTGTCACGTGGTTAAATTCGTGCTTTAAGAAAATCATTTTGGCTGCCCTGTGATAGATTGGATTGGTGTGAGGAAAGGCTCCAGAAGAACAGACCTACCAGAAAGTTATCTCAATAGTTGGGGTGAGAGGTGATGAGGGCTTGAACCAGGATGTTGAATGTGTGAGTAGAAAGCTAGGCGCAGATATGAGGGATGTCGTGGAGATAGGAATGATTCAGCAGCCGACTGTATATGTGAGTGAGTGTGAGGAGACTGACACCAAGGTAGTAAATCTAGGCGAGTGGAATTGTGGAAAATGATGATTAGATGGGGAAATTAGATCATTCTTCTATTTTTCCCCAATCAGGCTTCATAACTTTTTTAATGTTATGGATTACAAGGTCATATATCCAAAGGTGTACTTTATGTAAATGATATCTACTGCTTTGGGTTGTTCCTCTATTTGCACTGAGAATCCAGTTACCTCCTTTCACTTCCATGTTTAATATCCACTTAAACAAAAACAAGCCTCTTTGGTAAAATAAAAATGTAAAAACATGAGAGGAAGCTACAAACATCATAATGTTGTACCATTTACACTGATATACAATAGCTAGTCACTTATTACAACAGATGCAGAGCATCTGCTATTAAGCAAATGTAAAATAAGAAAACATTTAGGACTTTAAATGTGTTTCTGGAATTACAGAGAATCATGGGACTTTAGAGCTGGAAAGGAATTGAGAGCAAGTGCCTTGCACGTGGTTGACTCAATAAATGCTTGTTGGATTGAAAAGAAAAAAAGATGGTTGTTGATTTTAGTCCAGTCCTCTCATTTGACCAACTAGATAAGTGAGCCTCCTAGAGTTTAAATGATTTGCTCAAAGTTACAAGGATAGTTAATGGCAGAGTAAAGATTAGAACCTAGTTCTCCAACACTCCTGTTTCCATTCTCTTTCTGCTATTCCACATTGCATCCATAATGTGAGAGGCACATTTCAGAAACCTAACAGTAGGCAAAACATAAAATTTTTCTTGATTTAAAACAAACCAAAAAAAATCCCTTTTTTGTTAGGTGGAATGGTTTTCTAAGAGATGTGAGGGGGTGGGGAATTTAGGTGATGTACATTAAAAGATTATTAAAATTTGTGAATAAATGATAGCTCAATACTGTGACATAAAAAAACCTAACTTTACCAGATACAAATATCCTTAAAACTAGAACTAAATAGTTCTCACTAATCTTTTCTTTCTTTAATTATAGTTGAAGAGGCTAGACAAGATAATCTCTAACTCGGTTCTAATTTTAATTCTATGGTGAGATATTTTAAAGACATTTCTTAAGTGACACATGATTTTGGGCAAGTAGTTTAACCAGTCTGGGCCTCAGTTTCTTCCTTTGTAAAATCAGAGGGCTGAACTATATCACAAAGGAGAATCTTTAAATCAATGATACTATAGTGAAGTAGGGATTGGTTGTTGATGTTCTTCCCAAGTTTTTCAGGTAACCACAAATGGTAGTTGCAAGGTAATTTGTATTTAAGGGGCTCCAGTTTTATTTTCCTGTCAACAGAACTAGATCATTAAATGACAACATAAAAGCCAGTTTCCTTTTTGGACACCTGCATTTTCTTTTCTTTACCCTCCCCCCCTCCCCAGCTGTGATGATCCTGCCAATTTCACTGTCCCTAACTGCCCTGACTTTGTAACTGGGCACAGTGCCTCCTGTCAATTCCTGAAAGAGAACTGGGTTGCCAGCTCAGTGAAACAAGGAAGTGTTGAAGGCCTCATGCTGGCAACAAGAACACAGAAAGTTTCAAAGCATAGATAGTCACATTAAAAAAAATGTATATGCCTGCTATTAATATTTAGAGCAGGCTCAGATTACACAAAAGGTTATGAAATTATGTTTAACAATGAAAACCACATTCAGACATGCTAGAAACAAAAAAGAAATCCCCAGAAAGGCAGGTGGATAACAATATTGTAGTAAATCACTCTTAGTACTACCAGGCTTGAGACTTGGAATAGAATGTCATTCTTAATTTGTCAAATCATCATATATAGCAAAACTCTGTTGTTCTTATACAGATTAGGATACACCAGATGTCAATGCACGTACCTGAAAACAATGCTATGACTAAAGAAGAAAAAATAAACCTTATAATTTCCCATAAAGTAGGAATTAATTTTTATCCCTTCTCTCCTCCACCAACAGTAGTTAAGAAGAGGTATCCCTGTAATTTAGAAAGCGGCAGTGTGTTATACCTTAGGGAGAGGAAAACAGGTCAAGTTTTGGGTTCACAGAAAGGCAGTGTGATATATTGAAAAGAGCTCTGAACTTGCTTGGCTTGCTCAGTCAGGAGCATAAGACTCAAACACAGGCTTGAGTTCATGCTCCGCTTTGGACTCTTATTCTTCAGGGATAACTGGAAAGAGTATGAAGAGTGCTGGATTTGGGATCCAGGCCCTACTCGTACTACTTACAGGATCATGGCAAATCTCCTCTGGGCCTCAACATTTTATCGGAAAATCGAGGGAGTTGGAGATGCCTTTTAATGTCCTTAGAGCTCTAAATCTGTGATCCTGTAACTACACAACAGAGCCCCAGTTTTGACAGAGAAGGGGTGGTGGTTAGAGAACCCCAGTCTGAATCTCATCTTGGATATTCAAAACCTGTACGATCTCAGTCAAGTCTTTACCTTTTTGACTTTTCTCACTTATAAAATGAGGGGTTAAATTAAATGTCCTCTGAGACACCTTCTGGCTTAAATATTATGGATCATACATTTTAATCCTGGCTTTGTCACTTGTTAGATAACAAGGTTGACCTCTAGGCCTCAGTTTCCCCACCCATAAAATTAGGAGAATGACCTCTATATGACCTCCGGGGTCACTGTCATCTCTGTGATTCTTTGGGGTTCAAATCTTGGCTCTGTTAAGCTCTCTGGGCCTCAGTTTCCTCATCTGTAAAATGAGATGGGGTCCCAGAGATGACTCCGAGCTCTAAACGTGTGTTCCTGTGTTAATGCCAATTTGCTAGTGTGATCTTCAGCCAATCACTTAACCTCTCTGGGCCTCAGTTTCCCCTGCCTAAAACAACGAAGTTGGACTAGGTAATCTAGGTCTCATTCCACTTTGTTGTTGTTCAGTCTCGTCGGACTCTTCGTGACTCCACAGACCCATATTACACCAATACCATCTACCGGGTTTTCTCGACAGATACTGGAGTAGTTTGCCATTTTCTTCTCCAGTGGATGGAGGCAAACGGGGTTAAGTTACTTGCTCAAGGTCACACAGGTAGGTCTGAATTCGGGTGTTCCAGAGTCCTGGCCCAGGGCTCTATCCACTGAGACCCTTCCCACCATACAATCCCACTACTTCATTCTGCCCGCGCCCTCCCGGCCCACTTTTTCAGGAATTGTATTTTGGGTGGACAAAGCCTCCTTCTTGTCCACAAGTCTCGGGCACCGTCATTCCCACTCCCACCCCTCCCGCCCTCCCTGCAGGCGGCCTTCGGACGCCTGGCATTCGAGGCGTCGGGCGGGAGGGGGACAAGCGGAGCCCACCTCGGGGCCCACCGCCCTCCCCGGTCCGTCGTGGGCGCGCGCTCGGATCCCCCAAGATGCCTCGGGCAGCGCGCAGGCTCCTGCGGGACGAGGTTGCGGTCCCTCCTCGCTCGCGCTCGCGCTCCCGCCGGCGCACGGGGCCGCGGCCTCGCCACGAGACGCCGGGCCCCGCCCCGCGCCCCGGGTCGGGGCCGCTGCAGCCGCCGCAGCGCCTCTCGGCCGGCTTAGGTGGGCTGGCTCCGGGGCTCCCGAGTGGAGGGGGAGATGCTGTAGCGGCCGCAACCTAACCCGGAAGTTGTGGCGGCGGCGGCGTTGGAAAGGGGGTGTGTGTGTGTGAGTGAGTGTATGTGTGTCTGTGTGTGAATGTGAGTGTGTGTTTGTGTGTGTGTGGGGGGGGGTGAAGACAAGCCGGCTATGGCCGCTGCCGCCGCCGCCTCCTGCTTTGTGTGCTGCTCCGGCTCCCGCTCCCGGGCCTGAAGTGCCGGCGCCATGCGCCCGCCGCCGCGGGGCCGCTGCTGGTGACCTCCCTCCGGCGCCGCGCCGCGGCAGGTCGGGCCGGGCCGGGCCGATTAGTCGGGCGGGCCCCGCCTCCGCCCTCCTCCCCCGGGCTCCAGCCACCCCTGTCCTCCGCCCCCTCCCCCTCCGCCGAGCGGGCTGGCGGGCTGCCGTCCGTCCCGATGCCCGAACCAGGCCCCCAGGATGAACGGCTTCTCCCTCGGCGAGCTGTGCTGGCTCTTCTGCTGCCCGCCCTGCCCCAGCCGCATCGCCGCCAAGCTCGCCTTCCTGCCGCCCGAGCCCACCTACACCGTGCTGGCTCCGGAGCAGCGCGGGGAGCAGCCCCTGGCCCAGGCTCCGGCGCCGCCGCCGCAGCCGCAGCCGCAGCCGCAGCCGCAGCAGCAGCAGCCGTCCGAGGAGGCGGCGGCGGTGGCTGCCGCAGCTCCCGGGGCGTGCAGCCTGCACCTGAGCGAGCGGGCGGACTGGCAGTACTCGCAGCGCGAGCTGGACGCCGTCGAGGTCTTCTTCTCCCGCACCGCCCGTGACAACCGGCTGGGCTGCATGTTCGTCCGCTGCGCGCCCAGCAGTCGCTACACGCTGCTCTTCTCGCACGGCAACGCCGTGGACCTGGGCCAGATGTGCAGCTTTTACATCGGCCTCGGCTCTCGCATCAACTGCAACATCTTCTCCTACGACTACTCGGGCTACGGCGTGAGCTCGGGCAAGCCCTCGGAGAAGAACCTTTACGCCGACATCGACGCCGCCTGGCAGGCCCTGCGAACCCGGTGAGCCGTCGGTCGGCCCCCAGGGGCCTGGGGTAGCGGGGTCTGGGCATCCCCTGAGCATGTGGAAGCAGCCCTTTTGTGCAAACAAACAAAACCACGGGCCAGACCTTCTGCCTTCCCTTCCTGCCCCCCACCCGAGGTAGGGGACGAGGATCCTGTGGATCCTCCTCCCAGGTGCTGAAGGAAGAGGGGAGTCTGTCTAGACACTTGTGGGCTGGGAGAAGGATGGAGGGAGAGATGACCTTAGCTTCTTCCCTTCAGGTGCTGAGGAGGAATGAGGGCTTGTGACCAACTTTGTTATTTATTATTATTCTTTTCCCTCTAGTTCCAAGCTTTAAAAAAAGTCCTCAAGGTTCTTGGACAGATCTAAACTCAAAGGATTGCTTGTTTTGACACAATGTAGGGCTACTTAAGAGTCTCATCAGGTTTGCCAAGACAGTTCTTTTGTGGCTGTTAACTGAAGGTTGCAGAATATAGTGAGTAATGTTTGGAGAGTGGGTCCGAATAAAATTGTTTTATGGTAGATTTTTAAGAGAGGGCACTTCACCAGACTGCCACCCCCCCAAAAAAAAAGTTGATCTCTTTCCCAGCAATCATAAAAGAGCTACGAATCCAATAGTGCATGCACGTCTAACGAACTAAATAAATAGGGCATGCATATCTAAGGAACTACTTTCCATGTCCTTGAAGTAGTCCTTTCAGGTAAAGGTTGACATACCGGTGGGTCCCCAGGCCCACTGTGTCCAATGAGATGGTGGTAAATTGATTAGTCATTCTGTCACCTTCTGTAGTCTTAATTTGTTAATCCAGATTGTGTTTGAATTTGTTGTTATTGGGTGGGAAATCTTGAGTCCTTCAGTTAGCATTCACATCAGTAGTAAGAAAAGACTTGGCTTAGTGTTTGGAACTGGCAGGGAAGTTGGGTTTTATTTTTGTCTAGGCCACATCTATAAGTGGGCTAAATTACTTTACCTGTTCATGCCCCAATTTCATCATCAGTTAATGTGTCATCAGCAATATATTTTCCAGCTAACCTCAGGACAAACAGTGGTGGTGAAGATTAATGACATGGTATCTTTTTTCTATATGTGAAAAAGGCTGTTTATTATATATAAGTACAGAATCAGATGACTATTCCTGCTGTTCAGCCTTTATTTGAGACTGGGCTTTGTTAGAATTTATATGTTATTGTTGTTCTCTATTTGTGTACACATATATGTTCATAAATGACCCTTTGCATCCCTGGATGAATGAAATAGTTTCTCAGCAAGGAAGTATGTGTTCTCATATTTAACATCTGCTGCTTACTCATGTTCTTGATGACAGTGTGACATAAGGAAGAACCTTAAATCCTGAAGGTGATGTAATCATTTGGATTACAGGGTTTTTGAAATGGTTCAGATGTATTTGTATCACATATAGCTATGTTGGATGCAATCTACAAGTAGTAAAAAGCCTTCTGAATAAATTGAGGATTTGTAGTTCTCTGCTTGACACACCTGATCATTGTTGAAAGCATTATGTAAGTAAGGACTAGCTGCAGTAAAATAATAGAAAATTTTGCAGTTTTACACCAATTTGGATGTACTTTTGGTTATGTTTCCAAAATTTTATGCCCAGTTTTACCTGTGTCTTGTTTATAAGCTTTGAGCAAGTCCCCTTCATTTCCCATACTTAGCCTCTCCCTTCTACCCAGTCCTCCATCACAAATAAATTCCATTGCCTAAAGTAACATTTATAAAATACTTGGAGATTCAGGGAGTGCTCAGACATTGGTATACTTAAGAGGTCACATATTTGATTTACATTTCCCTTATCCTTACAGCATATGTATCACTCAACCATCCAGCTGATCTGGCCCATCCTATACCTTTCAAGTATTATTTTTCATTGTTATCTTACACAATCCCTCCACTTCAACCACATTGGACTACACCATGTCTGGGAATATGCCTTACACTTTTCCACCTCTATTTGCTTACATTTCTGCCATTGGTAATCAGAACTATTCCTCAACTGAAATCTTGTTTCCTCTAGAAAATCTTCCCCATCATTTGAACCAAAAGTCATCTCTCTTCCGCGTGCAGTTATTGTCTATAACACTCACATGGCATTTTTTAATGTTACATCATTTAGCAGATTTTAAGAGCTTTCTGTGTGCTAGACACTGTACTGGGTTCTGAAGACACAAAGACAAAAATGATACAATTCCTGTCCTCAGGAGTCTTATATTCAGTTGGACGAAACAACATGGAAAGTAAACACCAAATATGTATCTTAAGTAGATACAGAGTAAATTTGGAGGGTGAGGGTATTAGAAACTTCAGGAGACAAATCAGAATAAACCTTCTCTGAGTTTTGTAGGAAGATAGGGAATTCTGGTTTCTAGGAGGAGGGAGTACATTAGAGGTAGAGGAGAGGCTTGTGCCAAGGCATGAAGATGGTGGTTATCCAACCCTTGGGATTTGAGGAGTCAGAGTCAAAGTGTCACAGAATGTTAGGGAGCTGGAAGGGACCTTAAAGTGTATTTTCTAGTCAAACCTCTTATTAGCGATTAGGAAACTGAAGTCAGAAGGGTGAATTGACTTGTCCACAGACACACAGGTAACTGGGAGTCAAGGGCCCTTTCCCTTGTACCATACTGCCTAATATATTGCCTTGTTTGCAATTATTTAAATATAGCTTTATATATGTATATCTTTTAAATATATAAAATTAAATAAATTAATTCAATATATTAAATATATCCTCAGTTAGAATGGCATCCTCATCAAATGCCACTCTGCAGAGCAGAAATTTTGTCACGTTTCCCATAGCGTCTTGCAAAGGGTAGGCAATCAATATTTGTTGGATGAAGTAGGTAAATAAAATTATTTACTAAGCCAAACCTTTACAAAATCAGTTAGACCTTATTTTATTTCCAGATTTTAATGTTTAAGTGGTAGAACTAATCCAAACAAAAGTGTTTGACCCATAGGTCTTACTTTGTAAAGCTTAGATATTTGTATGAAACAATTCCTTCCAGTGCTTCATATTTCCTTTTATCTTAAATGTATATTTTACATTAATTACATGGCATGCAATAATCATATACTTTGGAATTTTAAAAAGTAGCTATGTGAAATTTGGCCCACTAAGAACTAGTATTAGTTGGAAATAATAGTAGAAATATGTATATTGTTAGTTCCTGTACAGCTAGACATAATGCTCTTAGACAAAGGAATATATTACAAATAAACTATAAAGACACATTAGGAGAATAGTTGTAAATAACCTCAGAAGAAAGAGATTGAAGTTAGGATTTCTAGGGAAATGAATTTAGAGATAAGAAAAGGAGGTATTATGGGCATGGAGCTTGATTTGAGGCAGAGGGATATCAATTTTAAAATGTTCACTCATATCGTGTGTATAATACCCTGTACTTAGCACTTTGGGGAATAACAGAGATGAACATACCTATCTGTGCCTGTTAAAGATTTTACAGTATAGTTAGGGGGTTCAGATAAGTACATGAAGAAACTATAACACAATAGAAATCAATTTTGCAGATGTTTATGAAGTGCCTGCTATATTCAAGACAACAGATAGGCACAGGGCATAAAAAGATTAAAACAAAACAAAAAACCTGCCCTCAGTGAGCTTATTTGCTGTACAAAGGGTAGGAGATGGAATATAAAATGTATGCAGGTAAGTATAATACAAGGTAAAGTGATCAGCGCTATGAGAAAGAGTGCTAAAGGATTTCAGAGTGAGGAGAGCACTTCAGATGGGTGAATCAGAGAGAAGCTTAATGGAGGAGGTGGCATTTGATCTATGTCTTGAAAGATGGGTAGGATTTTTACAGCTAGAATAAGGAAGGCAGAGAAAATGGCAAGAGTGATGGTGGCTAGAAAACATGTTTGACTACTATCCATTAGCGCAGTTGAATTGGAGCTTAAGATGTTTAATGGGATGGGTAGTGAAAGATAAGGCTGGAAAGGTGAGTTGGGCCAAAGCATGGAAAAATTTAAAAGCCAGGCTAGGGAATTTTTATTTGATAGGTGTTGAGGAACCCTGAAACTTTTTGTGTAGGGAACATATATTTCAGAGTAGCTTAGTAAAAATAAGTTTAGCAATTGTATGTATTGGAAGGGAGGAGAGACTATAAGATTGTTACATCAGTTAGAAAATTGTCATAATTTTCTTCCAACTCTGAGAAGATAAGGTAGGTTCAGCTTACACCTGAACAAGAATCACCTGTATATTAAGTAGTCATCCAGTCTCTGCTTGTAGACCTTTGGTGCTGGGAAAACCCATCCCCTCCTAAGGCAGCTCTCTCTACTTTTGTACAACTCTTAGGGATAGAAAATTTTTCATTTCATCAACCTGAAATTTGGATCTTTGTAACTTCTATCCATTGTTCCTAGTTTTGACCTCTGGGGTTAAGCAAAACAAGTTTAGCTTATTCTATATGACAGTCTATCTATCCTTGAAATCAGTGATCTCATTTCACCTTAGTCTTGGCAAAACGTTCCTAGTCTCTTCAACCAAATTTTGTTATGTAGTGGATTGTTTATCATCTTCATTGCCTTCTTTTGGATGTTCTCTAGGTTCTTAATGTCCTTCCTAAGGCATAATCCTCATAACTGGACACAGTACTGTATCAGCGTTTCTTACACTGTGGATTGTGAAAAATTTGGCAACAGTAAAAGGTTTCTGAACATGCATTGACCAAAAATTAATTACAAATCAAACATATGATGAATCTCAGGTGTTTCTGGCAGCACTTGCCTACGTGCACAACTTCATGCAGCATTGGTTCTGAAGGCAAACCAGGAAAGCGTGCTCACATTGCACTGCACATGCCCTCGGACCACCCAATGCCAACAAGAGCTGTGAAACTGGAAAAGGGCTTGAGTGGAAAAAGTTAAAGAAGCCTTGGTCTAGATGTGGTTTCCAGTCCCCTCTATGTGTTGTTGTTCAGTCATTTCAGTCATGTCCAACTCCACATGACCTCATTTGGGGGTTCTTGGCAAAGATAATGGAGTAGTTTGTCATTTCCTCTTCCAGCTCATTTTACAGATGGGGAAACTGAGGCAAACAGGGTTGAGTAACTTGCCCAGGGTCACACAGCTAGCACATGTCTGAGGCCAGATTTGAAGTCAGGAAGAAGAGTCTTTCTGACTTCATGCCTGGCACTATGTCCACCTTTCCACCTTCCTACATTCCATGTTGTTGGTAGTCCAGGCAAGAGGGTGGAAGACAATATCTTAGAAAAAGTACTTGGAAATAAGGAGCTCAGGGTTCTGGTTCTGGATCCCTTTCTAACTAGCTGTGTGGTTTTTGGTTAATCATTTAATCTCTCAGGGTCTCAGTTACCCCACATAAAATGAGGGCAGACAAAATCATGTTTGAACTCCAATCAAGCTTTAAAATATAGTTTTAGTAGTAAAGGCCTGATGTAAGGTGATGACAGGAATAGGAAGTAGGAGATAAATACAAAAAAACTGTATGAATTAGGAATCTGAATGACTTAGGAACTAATTGGATGTGAAGGCCAAGGAATGGGGGAAAAATCAGTCAACAAGTATTCATTCTCCAGTATTTGCTTTCTTTCACCCAATATTTGCTCTCTTTCACCCTCCATATCCAGTTAGTTGCCAGGTCTTCCTCATTCTGCATTCTCAACATCTCTTATATCTTTCACCTTTTCTTATATCACAGCCATTCTGGATGTTCCATCACGTTCCACCTGGACTATTGTAGTGGTCTCCTAATTGGTCCTCCTATATCCAGGCTAACACTTTTCTCCCACCACACAGCTGTCCAATTCATATTGCTAAAGTGCTACTCTGATCATAATTGGTCCTCCTACATCCAGGCTAACACTCTTCTACCACACAGCTGTCAAATTGATATTGCTAAAGTGCTGCTCTGATCATATGACTTCTCTGCTCAAAAAGAGCCTCAGTGGCTCACCATTGCCTTTAGGATAAAATATAAATACCTTTGTTTGGCATTTCAGTCAGTCAGTAAATATTTATAAAGTACCTGCTATGTGCCAGGCACATAGGACAGGCAGCTAGATGGCTTAGTGGATAGAGAGGTGGGCTATGAGTCAGGAAGACCTGAGTTCAAATTTGGCTTCACACACTTACTGCCTTTGTGATCCTAGGCAAGTCACTTAACCTCTGTTTGCCTTAATTCACTGGAGAAGGAAATGGCAAACCACTCCAGTATCTTTACCAAGAAATCCCTATGGATATAGTATGGTATGGTTCACTGGGTCATGAAGAATCGGACACACTGCCAAACACTGGTGAGCACTGGGGATTCACAGAAAAGAAAAAGAGTAAGTCACAATCTACTTGGGGAGACAACATGCAAACAGCCATATGCAAACAAGCTTTAAGTGAGATAAATTCAGCAGTGAGAAGGTACTAGTATTAGAAGGGATCAAAGAAAGTCTGCCTTTAGAAGGTGGGATTTTAAGGTAGGACTTGAAGGAAGCCAGGTGGTAGAGAATGAGGAGAGAGATCATTCCAGACCTGGGGGACATACAGAAAAAATGCCAGGAGTCAGAGATGGGAGTGTCTTGTGTGAGGACCAGCAAGGAGGCCAGTGTTCCTAGATTGCAGAGTACATGCAGTAGGAGTGGTATAAGGTATTAGAAGACTGGAAAGGTGGGGGAGTCGACGAGTTATGAAGGACTTTGAATGCCAAACAAGATTTTACATTTTATTCTGGAGGTGATAGGGAACCACTGGAATTATTGAGTAGGAGAGTGACGTAGTCAGACCAATATTGGCTTTAGGAAGATCACTAACAGCTTGAGTGGAGGATGGATTGAAGTGGGGAGAGACTTGTGGCAGGGAGGCCAATCAGCAGACTATTGTAATAGTCCAGGTGTGAAGTGATGAGGCCCTGCACCAAGTGGTGACAGTGTCAGAGGACAGAAGCAAGAGTATGCAAGGGAAATTTGAAGGTAAAATTGACAGGCTTTGGCAAGAGACTGGATATTGGGGTGGGGGAAGGGATGAGAGAGAGTGTGGAGTGAAGGATGACATCTAGGTTTTGAGCCTGGGTGACTGGGACGATTGATAGTAACAGGGAAGTTAAGAAGAAGGTTGGGTTTGAAGAGGGAAGGTGAATTCAGTTTTGTACATTTTGAGTGCTAGACACTGAGTTTGAGATGTTCCATAGGCAGTTGGAGATGTGATACTGAAAGTTAGTAGAGAGGTAAGCACTGGCCAAATAGATGTGAGAATCATCAGCATGGAGATGATAATTGAATCCGTGTGAGCTGATGAGATCATCAAGTGAAATAGTATATAGGGAGGAAAAAAATGTCCAAGACAGAGCCCTGTGGGACAGCCAGGGTGAGTGTGCATGACCTGGATGAAGATTGAGCAAAGTAGACTGAGAAGGAACACTCAGAGAGGTAGGAAGAGAAACAGAAGAGAGTGGTGTTCTGAAAACCTAAAGAGAGGAGAGTTTCAAGAAGAGGGTGCCTGACAGTGTCAGAGGCTACAAAGAGGTTAAGAAGAATGAGGATTGAGAAAAGTTCATTAGATTTGACAGTTAAGAGATTGTTAGTACCTTTGGAGAGAGTAGTTTTGATGGAATGATGAGGTCTGAAGCTGAGCTGCAGAAGTAAAGCAAGTGTGAAGAAAGGAGGAGGGGAGCTATTATTGTAGGTGTTCCTTTTCAAATTTAGCTACAAAAGACAGGAGAGATGTGGGACTATTGCTAATGGAGATGGCTAATTTATTTATCCCAGTATTACAGACTGATAACAAATTACTCTCCATCATGCACTCTTTGCTCAAGCCAAACCATCCTATTTGCTCTTTATGTGACATTTCCTCTCCCTCTTCCATGCATTTGCACAGACTGTCCTTCATGCTTTAAACCTTCACCCTCCTCAGCTCTGCCTATTGGTGCCCTTTACTCCCTTTGAGGCTCGCCTTATAGGCCTCTTGGAAGAAGCTTATTTTTTGGTTTCTTCTAATTGTTACCTTCCCCTAAAAAAATCATTCTATGTTTATTTTTCATAGACCCAGTATTTACTGAGTTGTAAACATCCCCTTAGGGAAAAAAAATGGAAGCTCATAGAGCAGATACTGCCTTATTTTTGTTTTTGTATTCTGATTGGCATGTAGGCCCTTAATAAATTTGTTGGTTATTCCAAAGTTTTTGTTAGTTCTGCTTAGAAATTCTGATGATTTTTATGTATTTATTTTGTACCTTAGTAACTTTATGACATTATTAATTATCTCAGTTAATTTCTTCACTTATTCTGTGGGATTTTTTTAGATCACCATCATGTAATCTACAAATAGAGATAAAATTTTACCTTCTTTTTGCCAGTGTTTATACCTTTAATTTGCCTTGAGATAGCTAAATGGCACAGTGGGTAGAATGCAGGGCCTAGAGTCAGGGACACCTGAGTTCAAATCCAACCTTAGACAGCTAACGGCTTTGTGACCCACAACAAGTCACTTAATACTATTTGCCTCGGTTTCCTCAAATGTAAAATGGTGATAATAATTGGTACCTAGGTCCTAGGATTTTTGTGAGGATCAAATGAAATAATAATTTTAAGTACTTAGCACAGTGTGTGCTATATAAATGTTAACTATTATTAACTTAATTCTTTGTCATATTGATATGTAGGTAGCATTTTTAGCACTTTGTCATATATGTGAATAGAACAGAGTATCCATGTTCATACAAAGAAAGATTTTCATGTTTCTCCGTTGCAAAAAATGTTAGACATTATGCTTTTGTTCATATTAAAAATGGCCCTTCCTTGCCTGTGCATTTTAGGATTTGTAACAGAACATGTTTTGTAGCTATTTCATATTTAATTGTCTATCTATAGATTGTTTCCTTTGAGTGGAATGAACTTCCTTGAGGACAGGGACAGTTTAATCTTTGTCTTTGCATTTCCAGCTCCTATCACCATGCTTGATATGCAGTAGACACTTGAAAAATACCATAGAATGAATAATTGAGTGAGTGAGTAAATTAATGCTTTATTTTGTTAGACTTTTTCATCTATTGAGATTTTTTCCTTATATTTATGTGATTAATTATTCTAATTCTTTTCATAATTTTTGAACTGTCCTTACATTCCTGGTATGCATCCAATGAATAGTGAATTATTTTATAGATATATTATTATAAGTTCATACTTTAATTTACACTTTTTAATCTATATTCTTTAGCGAGTTTGTTTTTCTCATTCTCCACTTTGTTTCTTCCTAGTTTAGGTGTCAGGACCATATTTTCCTCTTAAAAGAAGTTTGGTACAGTGCCTTTTATTTCTGCTTTTGAAATTTTTTTTAATAGTGTATTTATTAATTGCTCTTTGAAAGTTTGATATAATTCACTTTTAAATCCATTTGGCCTGGGGTATTTCCCCTCCTCGGGTAGTCCAATCATAGCTTGTTCAATTTATTTTTATGAGATTGGATTAGGATATCTATTTCTTGTTTTGTTACTTTAGATTTTTTTTGGTAATACTCATCAGTTACTTTTGTATTCTTGGTTCTGCTGGTTTATGATTGTGTAGTTTCAGATAATTCATTTTACTTCCTTTCTGAATTTACCATAGTCATTTTTTTGTTGTTGTTTTTATTTGGTGAGGCAGTTGGGGTTAAGTGACTTGCTCAGGGTCACACAGCTTGCACGTGTCATGTGTCTGAGGCCACATTTGAACTCAGGTCCTCCTTACTTCAAGGCCGGAGCTTTATCCACTGCGCCACCTAGCTGCCCATATAGTCATTTTTTTATTTTGATATTTTAATTTTGCTTTTTTTTATTAGGTTGACTAATGGTTTATCAGTTTATGTTAGTCTTGAAACTAAAAGCTCTTTTAACAATCAATTATCTGATCATAATTTTTGAGTTTATCTAGTTCTCTAATTGTCAGTATTTTTAGTTTTTAGAGTTACAAATGTGTTTATTTTCTGATCTTATTAATTACATATTTAGTACATTGATGTTTAGTACTTGTCAACATAATTTTCAACAGATAAAGATTTAGTTCTAAGGATATTTTAACGGCATTCACTAAATTTTGGTATGCTGTTGAGTTGTCTTTAGCATAATTATTGTTTCTGTGGTTTCTTCTTTGGTCCATCAGTTATTCAGTATGTTGTCACTTGGTCTCTTTTTAGGTCTCTGTACCTTTTATGGTCTTCATTGCTTTGCATTATGTTCTGTAACAGATGTGTTTATTTTATCTACCTTTTAATATGCTTTATGATTTTTGTGTATTTTCTTTTTGTAAAGGTGCTATGGGATTCTGAGAATATGTTTACTCTTTAACATTTCCATTTAGAAGTAACCATAGGTCAGTCAAATCTAGTTTTTCCAACAATTCATTCCATTTTATATTTTTCTTCTTGCGTATCTTTCCATTGGAATTATTCAGCTTAGAGAGAGGAATATTAAAGAGACCTACTACTATATTCCTATCTTTTTTTTTTTTGGTGGCAGTTCTAATAGCTTCTAAGAACTGAATAGAATCATAGATCTAGAGCTGAAAGTGACCTCATAGCTCATTTAGTCAACCTTCCCCACTCCCCCCACTCCCCTTATTTTATATATAAGGAAATTGAAGCACTGGAGGTTAAATGACTTGCCCACAGTAACATGGGTAGTAAGCATCAGTCAGTCTTTGAAGTCATGTCCTCCAACTGCAGAGCCAGTGCTTTTTTAGCTATACCACACTTAGCCGCTGTGTGATTGGCTTATACACATGTGATTTTTTTTTTGTCTATGGAGCCTTTAAGCATAGTAGTTTTTCTGTTTGTTTCTCTTGACTTTGTCAGTTTTTATTGTTACCTGTCTGCGATCATGATTGCAATTCTTGGCAATTTTAAAGTTGTCTGAAGCATAATAATTTTGTCTCATCTCTTCCTTTTCAGTCTATGTCTTTATGTTTCAAATGTATTTCTCTTATGCTATAAATTGTTGGAATCATAGGATCATTAATCTCAGATTGGAAGGGATCTTAGTGAGTGTATAGTTCAATGAGGAAATTGATTTCTAAAGAAGTAAAGTGGTTAAGGTCACAAAGGTTAGGTGAGTCACACAGGAATTGAATTCTTCTTTCCAACTTCATCATATATATTACACTGCACTGCCTCCTTGGTTTTGTTTTCATCATGTATGGTACTGTGGAAAGAGCACAGCTATGGAGTCAAAGGACTTGGGTTTAAACCCTGCCTCTTATGCGGTGCTACCTTTGTAACTTGAGGCAAGTTACTTAACCTTAGTTAACCTCAGTTTCTTTAACTCTAAAATGATAGGGTTGGACTAGAAAGAGTCTCTGAGGTCTTCCTCTATGCTTTTATGTTTATTTTTCTCTTTATTGGGGAAATCTAATGCCTACATTGAGTATCACAATTATTTTGTCCTATTCCTTCCATTAAATATTCACATCTCTCTATTTACATTTACCTAGGAGGGATTCTTCAGAGTTAGAAGCAAAGAAAAAGAAGTGATTGAAAAATTTTGAGGTGGAGGGAAGGAAAGTTGAGAGAACTTAGAAATGATGATGTGTATCTCCAATAAAGTAGTAGTAGTTGCCTGTAAGCACCATGGGGGCAAGGGTCCTGTCTTATCCAAACTTTTTGTCTTCCCCTGGGGATAGGACCATGCTTCGCATATAATGAATAATACATTTTTAATTAATTGAATCTGCTGAGGGTGAGGGGGGCCAGGCTGAGTGCCTGAAAAGGTTCAGAAGTAGCCTCTGTGATGATAACAGAGTTTATGAGATGAATAAAGGATTGTAGAATATGTAGAACAGCAGCGGGAGCTTGAGAGTCTTTTAACATACGAGTTACAATGAAATGTGTGCAGATTTATAGCTAGAAGACCTAAATTCAAGACTCAGCTGTTATATACTGGTGGTATAACTTAGGCAATCACAAAAGCTTCAGTATCCTTAGCTGTAAAATAGGTATAGTAATACTCAAACTTACCTAACTCACCGAAAATTAGATTAGATAATGAATGGGAAAGTACTTTGTAATTATGAAATTTTAGGTAGATGTAGAGGAGGCATTATAGTAGAATACTCAGATTGATCCTTGATATCATCTTTATGGTTATGCCCTTCAGTGATGCAGAGGTAGATTGCAACCACCTGTGCTTGTCAATTCTTTTGTATTCTTGTTCGTGTCTTCCCAGAAGTTTGTCACAGGATGTCTGCCCGGTATACTACTGGGCACAGCTCTCATTCTCTTGACATCAGGAACCTACCAGTGGAGTACATTTATTGCCTAGAGGTTCCTTTTCATTCCTACCACTTGACTGGCCCATCTTTTTTGCATGTACATTTTTGATGACTTCTTTGATGATTCTCCTTTATAATGTCTCACTTGTAATGTGTTGGCAACTAGCTTACACCCATCATGACCCCTTCTTCATTGCCTAGGTGATTTGCAGTTTCATTTCTTTGGAGGTGGTAGGGAATGAACGAGTCAACAAATGAATGAAAAAGCATTTGTTAACTGTCACTGTGTTCTAGGTATATAGTGTTCTATAATTCAGTCCGACTGGTGTTAACTGGTATTAATATTAGTATTAAAAACGAGGGGTTATAGCACATTAATTTATAGTGTCTTTATAATTGACATGTTTTTGTGACTTTATCTTGCAGTATTGGGTACACTGGGAAGTTATACAGAGTTTGGGGGTTGGTCAATATCGAGGGGTGTTTAAGAGATTCTAAGGTGGTAACAAGCATGTTATTGAACTAGATAATTATAAGTAGAGACTGATTAGGGAAGCAAATGAAGCCTGAACAGATGTGATGGAATGAAAAATTAAGAATGGAGTTGACAAGAACAAGTAGAGTAGGAGTGAAGGATATATAAAGTTGAGATGAAGATGAAAATGTGTTTTAGGTTTGTGTTTGGTTATAAAATATTTTACATTATGCCATTTGATCCTAACAATCTGTGTTTACCTCATAGGTAGATAGTTCAAATATTATTTGCCTCAATTTATTGATGAGGAAACTGTGGCTTAGGGAGATTAAAGGACTTGTTCATTTTCTGAGCTAGTAAGTAATAGAGCCTGGACTTGTACCCAGATCTTTGGACCTCTAGTCCAGATTGCTTTCCAAGTAGTTTTACAAAGGAAACTAAGTTGGCAAAGAAAGAAGAGTTAAGAACGTAAGCAGAATGGGAGAGCTCTGAAGGTAATGATGTATTTTACATTTAATTTGACTAATAGCTAAACTGTGAGGATAAATGATACTTTATATATATCTTTAAAGTATATATTGGAAGATGTTTGTAGACAGAGAACTTTGTAAAACCAAAGTAGCTTTATTATTGGAGGCTTATTTTGTTATTACTACTCAAATGCTTAAAAAAAAATCTGCCTAGGAAAGCTTTCTTAGGTGCTAGCACTTAGTTTGTGGATAGAAGTAAAGGATTTTGTCCTCTGTTCAGAATTAATCACAGTGTCACCAAAAGGACATAAAATGTATAGTTAGAAGGAGCTGCTGTCTAGCTTAACCCCTCACTATTACAGATGGAAAGGCCCAGAGAGGTAAAGTGACTTACCTGATGTCACATAACCTGAAACCCCAGGCCCTTTGTTTTCAAATACAGTGCTCTTCCTGCCATACCATTCTGCTGAAGTACACGATGGGGAAGTTTTCTCACCTAAACAGCTTCAGATGGTACAATTTTTTGCTTGTGATGCTTGAATGTGAGACTTGGTTAATGGAAAGTAAAAATAATTAAAGATGGAAGACAGAAGGAAAGAGTAATAGAAGTAGGCAGAAATTTACTTTAGCTTCAACATTTTTAACTCATTGGAGAAAAATGAGAATTGGGATAGCCAGTAAGCTTATTATAAAAGCCAAGGGGAGAAACCCCCCCCCCCACATATATGCAGATTTGTTGCTAATTTTTGTATATGTTTTTTGTTTTGTTTTGTTTTTTGCTAGGCAATGGGGTTAAGTGACTTGCCCAGGGTCACACAGCTAGTAAGTATATGTTTTCATCATAAACATATTAGCAACGTTCCAGTCCTTGTCTGATTTCTGTGGCATAGACACTGGGGAAGAAACAGGATGCAGAAGGGAGAGGCAGAGAGAGGAAAAAGCAGAAACAATAAAAGAGAAACTGGAGACAGTCATAACCACACAGAAGGGGAGACAAATTACAAAAACCTAAATGTGCTTATTTATGCCATTACTTCCTAAATTCCTCTGTTTATTTTCAGTGGGATTTTAGCTATGTGAATAAATGTACAGTATGTTTTAATCTTTCTGGATTTTTAAAACTTCTTCTTTCCATGATTTATTAGACACATTATGGAAAACCCATAAGTCATGAATGATGTGGTTGCAGTGGAAGATATTTTGGACTTTGGAATATATGAAAAGTACCTTATCTTGGTTTTAAGATCTTACAGAGTGTTGTTGCTGCTTATGATCAGTTTTCAGACATATTCAAGCTATAGAAGACTTTGTATTCCAACCTATAGGGAAAATTGGGACTACCTTTGAAAATGTAATATGTAAAATGATCATATTTCAGATCACCATTGTAGAATGGGGAGGCTGCTTAATGAAGTAGAAGGTAGGGAAAGAGAAAAGGACCAGAAGAATAACTTATACTTTCTTTGATAAATGATTTGTGACAGCTGGCTTCTGTGTAACTACATTTAATAGTGTAGGACTGGAGTTGATGTGCATATGGAGTTGGGTCCGTTAGAGAGTGGTGCCTTTGGGGTTACCATCATTTCACAGTGATCAGGGAGAGCTCTTTCAAGGGTGATACTAATAGGAATGTGCAAAGCAACTTATTGGTTATTTTGGGAACTAAAATTTGGCCATTTGCTAAGATACCTAATTTGCTGAAGATCAACTCTGCTGGTAATAAGGTTGTAAGAAGAATGAATAAGCATTAAAGGAGGCAATTCCTATGTGATGCTTCCCTTTTCTTTCTTTATGGATTTAAACACCATACAAGTAACACTTTCATTAGTGGGGTTTCAGAGAAATGAATATGGAGAGAGAACTTGTTTTGTAGTTTACACATGGCAAAGGGATCCTTTCTGAAATTTTTGCTTATACAATTGAAGACCCCAAAGTTATGCCATTTTTATGTAGCACAGGGCTAATTTATTTATTTTAGGTTAACTTGTGCTTTGGTACCTTAAATTGCTTAGCTCCCAATTTTGGAAAGGAAAATCACCCCATCTTTAATGACTTTGGGAGTCATCTCTCTTTACATCCTTTCTAATTTCAGCTTTTTAGGAAAGGCATAGGTGATTTCTGACAAGAGCTAGAAACTTGATCCAGAACAGAATCTGGGATGGATGGCCCCTGGGGACAAGAGGGTGAAACCCATTTAGGACATCTGGTCACCTTACACTAATGGGGTTACCCTCAAAAAGATACAGTTACAGCTGTCTTTTCTTAAAGTTGGTCAAGGAATCTTGGGCATAGCCTTACTTTAAAACAAAATAAAAAATGCTCCCATAATACTATTTAACCCATCTTGAGTTTTCAAGGTTTTGTGTAAACCTTATTGATAAAAATTAAAGTTTGATTTACTTCTGAATGTTAAATGGTAATCGTACATCAAATCATTTTACTATTCTAACAGGAATATCTGGTATTTGCCAAATCATTGACATAAAGAAAATCCTCCTTAAAGATCATTTACAAAGAGCTATTTTTCTAAACCAAAAGAGTTCTGAGAATTCAGTAAAAGAAAAGATATCTCATTTTTTTGTTCCTCCATTTTAGATGGTTACAATGAAATTTTATTTATTACTTTGAGGAATACTAAATAAAATTCTTTAAAATCAGTTACTTGCTAGGTTTTTTATACTTTAATTATAATTTTACCTACCAAAACCCCTGTAATTGAAATAATAATAAAATGAACATTAGATAAAGCTTGTTCCATTTGGTCTCACAATTAAACAAGGATAATGCTATAATGAACAGCTTCTATGATATTTGTGCTAAAATGAGGTACCTTGTTCCACAAAGCCCTGTACATGTTAATTCATCTTTGTATGGCTATAAATATCACGATGTTGAGACCTTGTTTCTTTTCTTATTTTAATACTAAATTAATAATTTTGCTCATAGGTAACATGAAATTTAAATTTTAAATATACTAATATAGGTAGTAGGAAGAGATAAAGTTCCTATGTTTATCTACTAAAGAAATTTTGTACTTTGTAGCCAAGATAGATAGAAATCAATGATTTAAGAGAAAAAAATTTTCCATTTAAATTGTTGGATTAGAGGATCAGAAGATCATAGATTTAGAGCTGGAAGGGACCTCAAAGGCCGTTTAGTCAGTTCCATGATTTTAAAAATGAAGAAACTGAGACCAAAGTCACACAGCATCAGAGATGGGGGTTTCAAAGTAGGTCCTCAAACTAGATCCAGTGCTCATTCCTTCATACACATACAAAGAAAGGATTTTAGTTTAAAAAAAAAACCACCACCATAAGAAGGTAATAAGTTATGATACTGGTCAAAGATCATAGAATAGGGATTGTAACTTCTTCAGCTATGACTCCATTCTAATGGTTCTAGTGCCCTGTATTTCTAACTGCCTTCTGGATGTGTTCCTTTTAATGTTCTATGATCATCTAAAATTAGTAATTTACCCTTCTAAACTGACTCCTCTTCCTATTTCTGTTAATGATATCACCATTCTTCTGGTCATTCACATTTAAAACATTTCTTATTTTTCTCCTTTGCTCCCACATAAAATCATTCATCTTGTCTACTCGATGTCACCTTCCCCCATCAGCTTCTTTTAAAATATTTCTGGTATCTCTTGATCATCTTACGCTTGGATTACTGTGACAGCATACTTTGTTTCTCCATTTCTTGTTTGTACCTCTCCATTTCATCCTAAAATTCACCACCAGTTTAATCTTTCTAGAATGCTTTTTTGTTTTTGGTCAATATTACTATCATCAGATGATCACTATCACAGAGTTAGAACTAGGCAAGGAAATAAGTATTTATGTAGTGCCTGAAACATGCCAAGTACTGTGCTGAGTGCTTTACAAGTACCTCATTTTTTGAGATAATAGCTAGAAGGGACCTTAGAATTAACATAACAAATTAGAATTAATATAACTAACTGCTTTTACACCCTAACCATGTACAGCAAGGCTTTAAAAGTAATACAGAGATAGACTCAACACAGATTCTAGTCTCAAGGAATTTTTAATCAAGTGGGGAAGGGAGAGTACACAAATCACTGTGATGTAAGAGATAATGAGTATGAACAAAGTAAAAGAGGCTCAAGAGTCTGTTTAATCTAACAGGTCTGCTACCTGGCCAAGAGTCCTAAAGTCATTAACACTGTGGTAGGTGGTATACGTAGAACACATGATGGCTTTCTTCAGTGAGTTTACAAGGTAAAAAATGATCTGTGTGATTATTACTTTCATCTTGCTCTTCCCCCTTCTAAACTGCAGAATGAAGACAGAGGCAAATTACTGGCATATGGTAACATAGAATTTATAGTTAGAAGGGACCTTAGAGATCAGTCCAGCCTCTTGATTTTATAGATGAGGTTAACTGAGGCCCATGGGGTTAAGTGACTTGGCCAGGATTATATATAGTTGTTAACATAGTGAACCTGGAATTCAAATATGGGCTCTCTAACTCCAAGAAATGTTATTTCTACTATACAGTAGCTCTTCTATGATAAGATTAAATATAGATTAAATCTATACTACCTGTATATGGTCTTTGACATTCTTTACTGTATTCCCCCACCCCCATCCAACTCAGGTTTATGAAAGAACCTCTAAAAACCAAAAAAAACTAATCAGAGCTAAAGTCAAATGGAGTCTAAATTTTTTGAAATCCCCCTTTCAGCATTATATCTTATTGAAGGACCATTTAGAGTGAAAGATAGCGTTTATTTAAGAAAGGCATATAAAAGATGATTTGAAGATGATTTAAAGGTTGCATATTTGGATTTCCTTTTTTTTTTTTTAATTTCCCATAATGTAGTGCCATCTTTTCCAATCTTATGCTGTATTGGTTCTCTGTGCTTTAGACACCTTAGGCTAGTTGTTTTTCACAGTACATGCCCTGACCATTGCTTCTTCTGTACTTTTGCTAGTGTAATTCCTGGAATTCTCTCCTCTTCCCTTTTTTGAATTCCAATCCATTAAATTCAACTCAGACAGTACCTTCTCCAGGAAGCTTCTCCTAATCTTCCCAATCAGTTTTCCCTTGAAACTTTACTTAGCACTTTGTGCCTCACTAATGCATTTACCATATATTATTTTTCATTATATTAGCTTATATCCTCCTAATTATAAGCTTCATGAGGCCAGGGACTATTTCTTATCTAAACATCTCTCTTTCTCAATACGTAATAGGTGTCTAATAAATATTTGTTGAATTCGATTTCAAGTTTGAATCTTACACAGCTTTTATTCTAGGGGAAAAAAGACCAGCCAGTTGTTGTAACTAGAGCTTCCTAGAGTTTTGATATGTGTTTCTGCTACTGGCCCAGAAAAGGTAGGTAGTGATAGGAAAGAGGAAAATGAGCCTTTGGTTAGAAAAATGCCTATATTCATCAACAGACATGAATGTTACCATATTAAATCAGTAAACATTTGTTAAGTACCTAGTATGTTTAAGACACTGTGCCAAGTGCTGGGGATACAGAAAGAGGCAAAAGAATAGTCTTTCCTTTCAGTGAGCTTGCAGTCTAATAGGGGGACAGCATGCAAACAAATACAAAGCAAGCTATACATACAAATGTAAAGTAATTAACAGAGAGAAAGCACTAGAATTAAGAGGTTGGGAAAGGCTTCCAGTAAAAGATGGAATTCTAGTTGAGATTTAAAGGAAACCAGGGAGGTTAGTAGTCAGAGTGGAAGAGGAAGAGTGTTTCAGGCTTTAGGAAACAGAAGATGTCTGGAGCTGAGAGATGGTGCGTCTTGTTCATGGAGCAAGCAGAAAGCCAGGGTCATTGGGTCTGAGAGAAGGTGTCAGGGATTGTGGCATAAGAATACTGGAAAGGTAAGAAGGGGCTAGGTTATAAAAGACTTTGAATGCCAAACAGAGCATTTTGTATTTGATTCTGGAGGCAATAAGAAGGCACTGGAGTTTATTATTATTATTATTATTTTTTAGGCAATTGGGGATAAGTGACTTGCCCAAGGTCACACAGCTAGTAAGTGTCAATGTTTAGTGTGAGGTCAAATTTGAACTCAGGTCCTCCGGACTTCAGGGCCGGTGCTCTATCCACTGCGCCACCTAGCTGCCCACCACTGGAGTTTGTTGAATTGTCAGGGGGAGGGTAAGGAAGGGGGTGGCGGCTTCTTAATTGGTCTCCATGCCTTAAATCTCTTACCATTCCAGTTGCCTATACACTCTGCTTCCAAAGTAATTTTCCTTAAACTCATATCTGACCATGTCATAGCCACTCAGTAAACTCCAGTTGTTTTCTGTTGCCTGTAGGACAAACTATAAAATTTTCTGCTTAGCTTTTAAACCCTTTCCAACTTGAACCCAACCTGTCTTTCCAGACTTATTAAACTATTACTTCCCTTCCTGAACTCTGTAATTCAGACAGACTGGCCTTCTATTTGTTCTTCCTGGATGATAATCCATCTCCTAACTTAATGCTTTTCATTGGTTGTCCCTCATGCCTGTAATGCACTCCTTCGCACTTCTGCCTTCTTCTCTTCCTTTACGATGCAGCTCAAGCACCATCTTCTGCATCTAACTCTCTCCTGATTCTCTCAACTGGTTATGTCTTTTGTTCCCAAACTACTTTGTATTTACTTTATTTTTAATCACTTCTTACTTGTGCTGTATGTACTTACATATGCCCTTGTTATCTCCTCATTAAAACTAAGCACCTTGTGAATAGAGATTGTTTAATTTTTTTATACTTGCATTCTCAGCGCCTAGCACATAGGTGATATTTTAAAAATGCTTGTTGATTGATTGAAATTTCTAAAAAGTGTAAAGCAACAATCCTTTATATGTTTTTTATCTATATGTCTACAGGTAGTTTGTCCTCAATAGAGTATAAGCTCCTTGAAGTTAAGAATTTTTTTGGTTGTATTCCTAGCTGTTGGCACAGAGAAGGCACTGTATACTTTTTGAGCAAATGAATGAATACTTTCTCTTTTGAGGCTAGATGACAGCCACTGACCATACATTCTGGACTACCTTTGTATGACAGAGTGTTTTCCAATTTGGAGCTGAGATCTGAAAGTCTTAAGTATATGGAGTCTTCAACTTATAAATTTATATTTGTTTATAAACAGATTTTGTTAATTTTGTTTATTAGAAACTCATTAATCCCACATTTGTTGAATGCCTACTATGTATATGGCAATGTGAAAGTGTTGAGGGATATACAAAGGTCTAGAAAGCCTGGTCCCTACCAACACAATAGCTTAAATTTAGGCAAGAAAGGTAAGACATGGATTTTTATTTGTATTGTTATTTGTGTAAATAATGATAATACAAAGTAGAATATTATAAATGCTACAAGGTTGATATAAGCGAAATGCCTTAGTTTAGTGGTTACTGCTTCATTTGTGAATCTTTCTGTGGATGGAATTTTTGGTAATTTTGCAATTCATTTTTTTCTTGTAGTTTGAACACTTACAGCCAAAAATAGACAAATTAGCTCAAGTAGTTGCAATATAGTGCCAGCAGGCCATAGGTTTTACTCTTTGCATTATCAACATGATTTTTAGGTCCTAGGTCAATTTAATACTATAATATGGGACCACTTAGTGAATATATTCTAGTGATATCAGTGCATTATATTTACAAATTACATTTCCTGTTACTCCAGTCTTTGCAATGGCCAGTTTCCATATTTGGAATGCATTTCCTTCTCGCCTCTGCCTTGTGGACCCTTGTGTCAAGATGCAAATCAAGCTCTGTTTTCTACATGAAAACCCTTTCTTGAACTCCTCCTTATTCCCAAATACTAATGTCCTCCCTCCTTAAACTACCTTGTGCTGATTTTGCATCTATTGTGTATATACATATATATCTGTGTACATGTGTATATGTGTGTATTTGTATCTTCTGATAGAATGTAAGCTTTTTGAGAGCAATGACTGTTTTTCTTTTTTGTCTTTGTAGCTCCAGCATCTGGGTTTAGTGCCTGGCATATCAAAGGCATTTAAAAAATCCTTGTTTGATAAAAAACATTGTTCTGTAGAAATACTGAGTATTAAAATGTTCTTTTAAAAAAAATTAACTCAAGTTTAGATTTTTCTGATTTTTAACCAGTACACATTTATAGTTTAAATCATAGTAAAGCAGAAAGTTTTAGATTGTTCATTTCTATAATTTTTATTGAGAACTGTTTTATATTTTATTTGTGATATATAGTACCTTGAATTATTTCAAAGAGCTTTCAGCTGTCATCTCTTAAATATGACAATTCAAGACTAGTCAGTAGTGAGGGAACAGAAGGTATGTCTTTACCGTGGCCTCTCTTTGATGCATAACCCTTTGATATTTTGGTAGATTATAGGAAAGGGATGATGGCAGCTTCCACGCTATATAGTTCATTATATCAGGCTTAATGATGAACTGACTAGACATCCCGGAAGTGATGTCATGCATATAAATGTGTAGATCAAGCACAAAATCCCCAGAGTAGTGTGACTCCTTCTGGGCCTCAACAGAAATATTTGCATTTTAACTTAAGCTACAAAAGAAATGGTGTCCATATCCTGCATTGAATACTGCTATCATCTCATGGCATTCACCAGGCCCAGCAACTGCTGCTGCTTTTAATTATAAAAGCATCATGGAGCTAAAGAAAACTACTTCTTTGGGCTTCCCTACTGGAGAGAAGGAAGGGCCTCACTTTCAAGCTTCTATATCCTTGTAGCTGCTAGGAGTTCCTTCCTTCTCCCTCCTGGAAGGGCTATTGGCAACAGTTTCAACCTGTTTGACCTCTCCTGTTTCCAGAAGCTATCTACTGAACTACAGAGGCACAGATTTCAGGGCATACCAAATCAGTCCCTTAGTATTGACCTCTGAAATTCTTCAGTACAGAACTGTCATCATCACCAACAAATCTTGTATTGATCACCTACAAGGCACTGATGATACCAGTCAATAGAAGATATCTGTTCCTGCCGTGGAAGAACCTGTAATCGGTTTGGAGAGACAGGATGTATATATGTATATATATGTATGTGTATATATATTATGTGTATATATATATATGTATGTATATTCCATGACTCACAGCCATACCGCATCGTTAGAAGAATGTTGATGTTTTTTAAAAAGATATTTCCTCTTATTACATTTTTGCATTATAGTTATTTGAGTTATTTGTATTTGATTCCTCCCCAATTTTACTGTAAACCCCCTTAGGCCAAGAATTTCATCTTATTTCATTTTTGTATCTCTAGAAATTATACAGTGTGCCACAGCTAATAATATGAGTACATAATGTTTGTTGAGTTGAAATATTAGTGCATGTTTTAAGTTGAATTCAATTCTGATGTATGTAGATTTCATTTTAGAAGGTTCCTGCTATTCATTTTTAGACCTTGATTAATTTTTGTGTTTTTCAGGTTAATTTTGTAGCTACTTCAGGAAACTGAATCATGATTTGTTTATCTTATTTTCTTTAGTTGGTTGAAGCAAATATTTGTGAAGTCATAGGAATGTAAACCATCTTCAGTTTAGTAAGTCATTTGTAACTATTTAGGGAATATGTTTGTTGTGCTGTGGTGACAATTATTATTAAAAGCAAAGAGTTTGTGTTCCCAATATTTTATTTAGTAACACTCATCTAAGACAAGTCCCTTTATCTCTTGGGACCTTAGTTTTCTCTTCTGTAAAATTGAAAAGGATGGACTAAATAGGACTATGTGGTCCCTTCAGAGTATAACAATCTGTGAATCTGTAATTACTTCAACAAGATAGTTTTTTCAAACAAAAAAGTGTTAATAAACTCTTGTGGAATTGAATTGAAAAAGACCTTTTTGGAAGAAATGATAAGAAAATGCACATCCTTTCCTTTTTTGAAAAGGTGGGAAACTATGGGTGTGGAATATTTCATATACTATCATATTTGTTTAATGAGTTGTTTAGCTTTGCTATAAACTGCATTTTCTTTTCTTGTTCTGAATGTCTTTACGGGTAAGAGAGGAGGAAAGAGATTTGGAAATGAAGGTGATATAAAAGATATTAAAAATGTAAAAAGAGAAAAGAACCCTGCTTACCTAAGGATCTAGAGAACTATTTATTCTGTCCATACATATATCTGTACTTGTCTTCTCTTCAGAATGTAAGCTCCTTGAGAAGAGGAATAGTTTCATTCTTTCTCTTTATATCCTCAGTGACTCATAGGGTAGACTTTAAAGAAATAATAATGATATTAAGGGTGGAGTTAGAAAAGAACCATTCCCATAAAGCTAGAAAAAACAAGGATAGCCTGGAATAGACTATTGGATGCTTTAAAAATATGTTGTTAATGATGGAAGGCTGCTTATTTAAAGCTTAAACCAAATTTCATCTTTATATAGTTTGTATTGTGAACGGGTTTCTCACTCTTGACAGTAGAAGAAAAGTAGGAACTTGAAGAACTAAGTTCTAGAAGTGCTAGTTAGCTACACAACCTTGACTAGTGTGGAATAATAGGGGCTTTCCCTTGAGGTACTGCCACTTGTGGGGTTATGTCACCTACTTGCTGTCACTGGTATTCCTACATTTCATCTTATAATCTGTGCTATCCGTTGCTGCAGTGCAGTGTGGTTGCTTCTAGGCCTTCATCCCCAGGCTTTGTTGCTATGGTGCAGTTCTAGTACCTGTCTTCCCACCACCCTCATTTGGACATGAATAAGACTTTATGGGAATAGGCCACCCCTTTCCAGATAGCTGCATTTGTTGTTAGGCTGACATCTGCATCCCACCTCCCATCTCCATTTTCAACTGAATTTGCCCCAGGTGAGAGAATTCCTAGATTTGGGTTTGCTTAGTGTATGATCTTGGGCAAATGACTTAAACTTTCTAGGCCTCACTTCCTTGAAGACCTTCATTGAGGGGGAACTCATTATTTCCTGGGGCAGCTCATTCTACTTTTGAAAAGTTTTCATTGCTAAGAAGTTTTCCCTTACATTGGTCTCAAATCTCTCTTTCTAACTTTTACCTTTGCTGTTATTTTGGCCCACTGGGACCAAGCAGAACAAGTCAAATATTTCTTCCACATGACAGCCTTTCACATACTCTTAGATAGCTGTCACATCTCAGCCTGTCAGAGCTCTTCCAGGATTCTAGTTTTTGTCATCCAATATGTTAAGTATCTCTTCCAGCTTTAGGTTATCTACATATTTGATTAGCATGCTATTTATAGCTTCGTCCAAGTCTTTCATAAAAAATGTTGAACAAAATAAAGCTAAGAGCAGATCTCTGGGACGCTGTACAAGGTACCACCTGTTAATGATTACTGCATACGGTCACTTCTGAATCCACCTGATTGTGTTGTCATCTAGTCCACATCTCTCCATCTTGTCCACCAGTTTAACATGAGAGACTTTTCAAATGCTTTGCCAAAAAGCATGCTGTTTCTGCAACATATTCATTAAACTAGCAGTTTAATAATCCTGTCAAAGATGAAATTAGTCTGGCATTACATGTTCTTGATGTAGCCATACTCAGTAGTCTGCCTGGACTACTGCAGTAGCCTCCTAATTTATCTGCTTGCCTAAAGTCTCTTGCCTTCTCCAAACCACATTCCACATAGCAGCCATAGCAGCTGGGTGGTGGTGGTGGATAGAGTGTGGGACTTGGAGTTAGGAAGACCTCAACTTGAATCCTTGACCCTGGGCAAGTCACTTAATCCTCCCATGTTAAAGTTTCCTCAACTGTGAAATGGGGATAATAATAACACTTACCTCATAAGGTTGTTTTTGTGAGTATCAAATGAATTTATATATACATATATATGTGTATATATCTATATCTATATATGTATATAGCTTTGCAAACTTTAAAGTGCTACATAAATGCTGTTATATTACTAAAGCATAATTTTGACCATGTCTACTCCCTGTTACTTCTAGAATTAAATAAAATCTCCTTTGTTCGGCATTTAAAATCCTTTATAATTTGGCTCCAACCTACTTTTTGTGACTCCTTTTTAGAAGTCAGTACATTTCCTCCTCACCTCTGGCTTAATCCCTGCTTTCCTTCACATTTTATCTCAGACAACATCTCTTCTATTGAGTTCTTACCTGAACTCCTCTGCAGCTAGAGCATCTCCCCCTCAAAAGTTACTATGTATATATTTTGTGTATACTTATGTGTACATAATAGATAAAATGTAAGCTTTGTGAGGGAAGAGACTTTCATTCGTCTTTATATCCGTAGTTTTAACAATTGCACTAAGACTTTTGGGACACCCAGTATAATGTAGCATTAGGGATTATTTGTATATTCATATCCTCATAGAGTAGCCATTTTTTTATGTTGTTGTTGAAGTCATTTTTTTTTGTTACTACAAGTTTGTTTCCTAATGTATCATTCCCTTACACAGAAAGCCATCCCTTGTACAAAGATTGAAGAAGTGGGGGGGGGGGGGAAGTTCAATAACACCAGCCAACACATTGATTTGTCACTTGCGGTAATATTTTACCTCCACAGTCCCTCAACTAATTCTTCTGTGGGACACAGCTTGGTTGTTATAATTAGATAATGTTAAATTTTGTTCAGCTGTTTCTGAACTTGGGTCTTATTGCCTCCAGATCCATCAATCTCCAGTCTGCCACTTACCTGCCTGTAAAAGCATTTGATTTGTAGAGCAATGTGTCATAAAGAGCCATTTTAAAGGTAGTTTTCCCCTAGCAAAGTATCCCTCATCCACATATCAGGGTTATTTAATATTCTTTGAAAGGCACAACAACAAAGATAATATTTTTAACAACCTTCTGTCCAGAAATATCAGATGAAATATAAATGGAGAAATATGCTTACCAGAGGTGCTTACCACTTTCTTGGAGGAGATCTACTGCAGAGTCCATGTTCATAAGGGATTTGGGGTGTGTGTGTGTGTGTGTGTGTGTGTGTGTGTGTGTGTGTGTTGAGTAGATACCATATGATTGGAAAATTGGGACCAGAATTAGACAGGAAGAGACAAGTAGAATGGATTGCCTTAGAAAATTGCAAAGCTTCTTTAATGATCATAGACAGCTCCCTGAAACAAAGTTCAATTTTTTTTAATACCACTATTCTACCAGTGTTTTATGGCCTCCGGTCCAGAACAGTTGTGGTCTCTAAGAAATTAAAATGAATATCACACAGAGGGCAATAGAGAGATGCATGGTGAGAGTGAGTTATAGCATATGACATACAAGGAACTTGAAAAACTACTGGTATAAAAGATACCAGGGAAATGTATGGGTGGAAAAAAGAGGAGCTAGTCATATACTGAATTAAAGCGTAGCAGGTAACAGCCTGAGTACTCTACTGGTACCCTTACAATATCAGGAGAAAATGAGGAAGATGTCTAGCACTTCAGGTGATTCCTCTGTGGTAAACATAGGTGAAGACTTAAATAAGAGTCACACAAGATGGAAAGGTATAGATGGGTTATGATCTGCGTTCCTAGAGGGAACAGCCAAATCAGTGAGATCACAGATTCATTCGAGCAAAAGTGAAATTGGTTACGTTTTAATAGCTAGGAGACAGATGATTTCTAGTGTAGGACTTATTTCCAAATCAACTTTCCATTGATACTCATTCTGGCAGCTTATTAGGGTAAAGGTCAAAATCAATATCAAATAAGAAGAAAGATTAAAAATGAGAGAAAGCTATGGCATTCAATTGAGGTAACTCCACTCAATGCTTTTAAAACTAGTTTTTGGCAACAAAAATAGGAAAAAAAGAAAAACACAACATTAACAACTTATCATTATTTCATGACTATTACCAGGCAATAGCCAGGGCCCAGTTGAAATTTGAGTTTTTAATGAACTAGTTCAACACAGTAATTCATTTCTCAAGTAATGTTCAGAAATCTTGCAGAATTAGAGAAAGTTAATAGTGAGAATCAATCAGTCAAGTTTATGGAATGAAGTAGCTGAAGATCTCAGAAAGGTGTTCGAGTCTGTTTTGGTAGAAACAAAAATTAGGTTGTCAGTTTTAAAAAGAGTATGGTGAGGAAATAGAGGTAGCAGATGTAGCCCACAGGCAATATTGAAATGGATAATTGTTGAGCTAGGTTAGATATGAAGTCCAAATATAGGTATATTTGGGCATGTAGCATTGCCATTGTTACCCGTACCTGTCTCAAGGAGCTCTACTTCACTGAAATTTTAGCAGTAGTAAAATTATTTCATTTTTATATTCAAACTACTGACAGATTCTGCATTAGGGTGAAATGTAGTATTGTTTTCATATACCTTTATTGAGTTTTTCTGTTTCTGAAATAATTTAAATTAGAAAACATACAATACTATGTGTACTAGCAAAGAAAAATGAATACCACAGAAGAATAAGCATAAGAAAATAAACAGGCTGGAGCAAGAATTGAAGCAAAGGAATAGAGATTAAAATGGCTATGAATTTTTCAGTGCAGAGTATAGATGACCACAGACTTTTTTCTCTGAAAAAAAATGTAGTCTTCCCTGGGGTCTTTGATTATTTAAATTAATATACCATGGAGATATGGTTGTAGAAATTTTGTAACTGTTTATATGCTAAAACAGTGGTTTTTAAAGTGTGGTCCTGGTCCTTGGACTCAAGGGGGTTCTCAACGTCAAAACAGTAGTCAAGGGGCAGCTAGGTGGCACAGTGGGTAGAGCACAGGCCCTGGAGTCAGAAGGACCTGAGTTCAAATCCGGTATGAGACCAAACACTTACTAGCTGTGTAACCCTGGACAAGTCATTTAACCCCAATTGCCTCTCCAAAAAAAGAAAAAAGAAACAAAAAGACTAGTAGTCATAATAATACTATGATATTATTGACCTATTAAAATATTCCTCCCTTTTCCAGCTGCTTGTAAATTAGGCTGGATTTTCCTTGTATACACTTTAAAGCAACATATCATAGCAGAGATGCAGAAACAGTGGCACATTTTTAATCTTTTCTCTTAGCATTTTATAAATTTGGACTTAATTTAAAATTTGTGGTAATTGGACAAGGGCTATTGTGATATTTGCCCTGTATTATACCTAGGAAGAAAGTAGGCTTGATTAAGCAAATATTTACTGACCTAAATGAACAAACTTTGTTTGAAGACTTCAAAATATTCCTTTGTAAGTAAAATATGGCATGATTATAAACAATACTTAAACTGTTGCTTTGATGTAATCAGCAGTTAGAGTTTATTATTATCTACTGAAGGCAAACCTAACAAAGCAGTACTTTGTAAGTAGTTAGAATTGTGGCAGAAACTTAACAGTAACATCACTTTAAAATTATGTGATCAGACTTTTCGCATAATAATCTCGCATTTGCTACAAATTACTGAGTTTTTAACGTGCTTACATTAGCCACCTGTTAAAATTAATTATTTTCACAAATGATTACCGTGGATCTTTTATGCTAATTGGAGGGGTGAGAAGGGAGAGCCAAAGGTATTGGATTCTGGAGAAAGAAATGAGGGTGGTAAGAAAACATAACATAAAGTGGGTGCAAAAGAACCTGAAAGAAAGATAAGAAGGACAAACTTGGAGCCCTAAAGAGGATGAGGGAGGACACTCCAAGCATTCTATACTTTTTGCTACAAATACTTCCTACGCATTGCTACATGGGGCATTGACTCTGAAATGGTTTGCAGTGCTGCCACTTTGCCATCCAAAAGTTCTCCTAATTATCATCTTTAAAATTTTAGTCCTAATGAATGTAGTAGAAGCTGAGATGGGATTGTGATCCAGGAAATTGAAATGTATAAGAAGTAGTATATGGGATAATCCCAAAGTAGATAAAGTCTTGTTATTCAGTTGTTTCATTGTGTCCAACTCTTTGTGATCCTATTTGGGGTTTTCTTGGCAAAAACACTGGAATGGTTTGCCGTTTCTCTATCTAGTTCATTTTACAGATGAGGAAACTGAGGCCAACAGGTTTAAGTGACTTTCCCAGGTCACATGGCTAGTAAGTGTCTGAGGCCAGATTTGAACTCAAGAAGATGAGTCTTACTGACTCTAGGCCTGGCTCTTTATCCCCTGTGCCACCTAGCCACCCAGCTGTGGATCACTGCACAATGATCTAAAATATTTAGGTAATGTACAGATGAGTTCTTTTCTTTAAAAATTCTATTTACACATTAACAATGTTTTCTATGACATTACATTTAGGTCTTTGCCTTTAACTACATTTTCTCTTGGGTGAATGGAGGGGAAGGTAAAAAAATGACCCAGTAAATTTAAATTAGAGTTATTTATATTTTGGGGGGGTAGATTGGGTGTGGTCTAAGAGAGCGTTTTATTGGCTCTTCTGAGATACGAGATTGCAGTAAAATGACAAATAGTTCTTTCTTGTCCTCAAGACAGTTGCAGGGACCTAGTTGAGACAGCTAGGTAGCACAAAGGATGGAACACTGGACCCGGAGTCAGGAAGACCTGGATTCCCATCCAGCTTCAGACACACAGTCTAGCTGTGTGACCCTGGACAAGTCACTTAGCCTCTCTCTCCTATATTTTCCTCATCCATAAAATGGGGATAATAATAGCACCTCCCAGGGTTGTTGTGAGAATAAAATGAGATATTTGTAAAAGGCTTTGCATACCCTTCAAGTGCCATATAAATACTGGCTGTGCTGGCTATTACTAGTAATAATGTTAGAATAAATGAATTAGATCACACATTTAAAACTCTAATAGATCCAAATAAAAGTTTATTGGTAATGGTGTGGATAATACCAAATTTTTATTGCCATAGGAACAATTATATTGATTATAGTCTTAGGGTAAATAAATTAGAATTCGAAAATACTATTTGACCTGGAATAGGTCTAAAAGAGAATTAATTATAAGTTTGTTTTTAAAGAATTTTACTGCATCTCTAAGAAGTAAGAGAAAACAAATTATTGCAAACAAATCTTAGAAGCACATATTGGTGCTTAAACTGTCGCAAAAGAGGTAGTAATATTTTAAGTACTGAAAACAATCCTGATTAGCATAATAAATCTAATTTTGAAGAAAGTCATAAAACAAAATCATATTCTTCCCTCTAGCATTAGACTGAATTGAATAAATTATGCTTTGAATATTTTATAAATTATTCCAAGGCAAATTGCCTTAACAAAGATGATTTTTACATATTAGACACTCAGTCCATGATAGTTGAAGAAATAATATCCACTTAACTTTCAATTCATTCTTCTTTGGAAAATCTTTGGACTTACTTGAGTTGTAATTCAGAAGATTCCAAACACTTTAAATAAAAATCAGTTTTGATCGTTCTAACTTAATATGTTGGCAAAATGCTATTCTAAAATGTGATATGAGACAGGCTTATTATAAATTAATGAAAGATTACATTAATTAGAATATACTGTTTTCCCACAAAGCATTCTAAACTCTTTAATAAATTCAGCGTCTTTGAGCTACTGCTTTAAAATGGAAGATTACTCTATGCTTTGCTGTTTTCCTATTTTTCGTAATATATTTAAGAAAGTGAAATACAGTACGTTGCAAAATAAAAGCCAACTTGTGAATTTTGTGAAAATTCAACTTTTGATCTGCACTAGTTATATAGAGATATGCTAGGTAGCATTGTAGATAGAGTGCCAGGCCTGGAGTCAGGAAGACTCATCTTTGTGAATTCAGATCTGGCCTTAGACACTCGCTAGCTATGTGACCTTGCTCAGATCACTTTACCCTGTTGGCCTCAGTTTCCTCATCTGTAAAATGAGCTGGAGAAGGAAATGGCAGGCAACTCCAGGATCTTTGCCACGAAAACCCCAAATGGGATCACAAAGAGTTGGACACAACTGAACAACAACAGACCTTGTCTCATTGATATCCTCAAAAACTTCTCCATCCTGCTATTTAAGCACCTCTTGGTGGGAAATAATTCCAAGCCTTAATCTTGCTCCCTCGTGTTGTTCATAGTAGCAGGTGAGGAGTGTTGGTTATCTGTCTCTGCTCTTGTTCCTGACCATGCCACTGCCTCCACTGCACCCTGGTTAGAATTTGGTGAGACAGTGACAACCACAACTCAGAACTCATGATAGAGAACAGATGTACTCAGATTGCAGATTGAAGCATATGTTCTTTACTTTGATTACATATTTTGGACTTGACTAATGTAGAAATGTGTTTTGCATGACTATACATATATGTAATGGGTGTTGTTCAGAGGGGGATACATGGGGCAATGTTGTATTACTACTTTGTTACACTTTTGTAAAATGTGTTACATAATAGCTATTCACAGTTTGATATGCATTGCTCTTTTTTTTTGTTCTTTGCATATTAAAATGTTTGTGTTTAAGTGATAATAAAAGAAAAAAAAATTGGTTCCAAAGACTTCCTAGTGTATCTGTTGATTGGATAGAATTGTAAATCTTTGACAGCAATGATGGGAGTTCATTATTAATGTATTAATGAAAGATCCAAAAAAGCAATGTTTAGTAGACTTACATAGATTCGGTTAAAAAACATGTAGAGGAAAATAGAGGAATTTTTAGCCCTTTTTCATATTCTATATTAAAACTTCAAAATAGTACATACATCCCTATTAAGTACATGTTAGTTAAGATTCAGTTATAGGAGGCAAAAGGTTGTTTTACCAGTTTAGATGCCTGAGGGGAAAAATATTCCATGTAGAAGACTATATTTTTTTCAAAAGTTCATAATTATTATACCCCTGCTTCCCGTGTACAATTAATCATTTCGCTCTGTACATTTCCTCTAAAGTTTGTTTCCAAAATTTAACATACCTCATTCTGTCATTTAACTTGCCGTAATACTTGGAATGTTTTAAATTTATCCAACATCTTTTTTTCACTAGAAGTGCCAGTTCCATAATACTTTGAATAGTGCCAACAAAGCGAGTAGAACAGTGAGTATCAAGTATGAATACTGACAGAGTTGAAATCAAGAAACAATTAAAACTTATAGTGGAGGCAGGAGGTTGACAAACTATGCAGCTCTAGTCTGCAGCCTGTTTTTGTACTGCGAGCTGAGTGTTTTTTACATTTTTAAAAAACAAAACTTTATTTTAAAGTATAAAAAGCATTCTTAACTCACAGTACAAAAGCAGACAGCCTGGCAGGTGGTAGTTGGCTGATCCCTGGTTTGGTGGAAAGATTGCCTGGGTTTATATCCTGCCTTTAATACTACTTGTTGTACCTTGGGCAAGAACCTATTTCCTTATCTATAAGATAATGAGATTGGATTATATTTTCTGAAGGCTTTCCCTGCCCTAGGTCTATGAACCACTAACTATAGATCTTGGCATATGGCACAGCTTTTTTTCAATATTTTGATGAACCCTTCACCTCACTGATGTAGATACCATAAAGCCATCCTTTGTGATTGGTTTTTCACAGTTTGCTGGGATTTTGCATGTTCTTCTGTAGAGCTTGTGCCTTTTTGGGAGGGGGCTAGGCAGTGGGGTTAAATGACTTGCCCAGGGTCATACAGCTAGTAAGTGCTATGTGTCCGAGGCCAGATTTGAACTCAGGTCCTCCTGAATCCAGGGCTGGTGCTCTATCCACTGCACCACCTAGCTGCTGCTAGAGCTTCTACTTTTGCATTGAAGGTTTAACTCTGGTTCTTTTAATATCAGTTGATTAAAAAAATTATTATCAGTTGGTATTATTATCTCACTTTTGGTGCATCTGTAATCCATAAGTCATTACAAGGCTGGCCTGCCTTCTCTCCTGAACATACATGTCTTAGATCAGGGGTCTTAAGCTTTTTGTATCATGGGCCACTTTGGCAATCTGAACCTGAAGCCTGTGGGCCCCTTATCAGAATGATGTTTTTAAATTTTTAAAAATTTAGCAAATAAAATTAATAGAATTACAAAGGATATAAATTATATGAAAACACAGTTATCAAATTTAAAACAGCAACAATAACAAAGTTCACAGTCCCCAGGTGAAGAAACTCTCTCCTAAATGATGAATCTTATGCCACTTTTTATATGTCATTGATAATATAGTACAGCCTCCTTACATTTACTGTGCATCATGGTATTGCTGTTTGTAATTTTTATTAGTCTGAGATTGTGATTTTCCATCATTCACAGCCATAAATAATCATTAGAATTTTTTTTTCCTTTGGAAGAGGAGTTCATTCCAAGTGGTCTTTTGAATTCATTAGTGTAAGGAGTTCCTAGTACAGAAATTCTCTCCACTAATGCTGGATCAGCAGCTACTATGTTAAGCAATTCATAGTCTTAGAATTTCCTGAGACACTGAGAGGCTGAAGGACTTGCCCTGGTCTACACAGTCAGCATTTGTTAGAAGTGAGAATTGAACTCAAGTTTTTCTGACTTCAAATCTGGTTCTGTCTACTGTGCCACAGTATCTCTCTGTTAGGAGTATATTTGTGTTTAGAAAATGAATTTTTGTGGTGGACTCAGGATCATTGAAAGTATTGCATAATTTTGCAGATGTGATACAGTCCACTCTCTTCCTCCTATTCATTTATGGGCCCAGTTTGTAATCTATCTGCAATGTCTATTCAAGATATAGGTACTGAAGTATTGACTCTTAAGGACCACTTGAATAGCATGTTGTGTGAATATGTTGTATGAATATACTTCATTTACTTGGTTTTTCTTATGTAGACCAATCTTTTTTTTTGAGTGGCTATGAAGCTCGTTGAGGCTCTATTCAGTCTAGTGTCATCTGGGAATTGGAGCATCTGTGAAATCTCACCATTAAAGAGAATCCTTCTTCCTTTCAGACTGATTGAAATTGGTGTAATACCATCACAAAATGAAGAATCTAGAGAAATTCAATATTGATAAGGAATTCCTCTTCCTTTTCTACTTCATGTGTGAAATCCTTCATGTTATTAATGTTTAAAACTCCCCAGAATGTGTTTGATTGTATGCCATGATTCTTTTCACTCTCACCACCATTATGCATCTTTAACCCGTCTCCTGCTCTGTATGTGTGCTCCTTGGTACTCAGGCCTCTAAACTACTCTCTGAGATTAGCTCTAAACTATTGTTATTATTTGTCAAAACATAAAGTTGTGTAGGTCAACCTGTACACCATTCGACTGGTAACATAATAATTTTCTGGGTAAGTATAAGTTTCAAGAATAAAAGCCATGAATTCCCAAATAGGTGACTGAATGAATTATAAAATCTACTGTATTACAGTGCTTGTTTTTAGGGTTTATCTTTACGTTAACATGGAACCAGCTGATATTCATACATAGGAAACAGAGACTGAAGCAAGAAGATTTAAACATATTGAACACCCTATTTGCAATTTGAAGGTGCTAACTCACTCAAAGTATGTGTATGAATTTACAAGGAACATGTTTACTGTCCGAAGGACCTGTATTGGAAACATAGATCTTCCCTCCTTATTCCCTGGACAGTTTTTTTCTGTTCTTCTTAAGGATCAAAAAAACACCATCTTATAATTAGAACATACTTCTCCAAGGCAGTCTTGCTGACATATCACTTATTTCTCATCTCCTCTCTGGACAGATATGGGATCTTTTACTTCTGTCTGGACAGATCCCTGGCCTCCTGTCCTTTCTCATCCCATTCTATCAATCAGTTCTCATAAGGGATCTTTCTGATGACCTATAGTCAACTTTCTTGATTAGCTTGGCTATTTGATTAATGACCACCTTATGTTTCATTTTAGTTGTGCAAAGACTGTAACTTCCCCTGTAACTTGACCAGTATTTCAAGAAAAGCTTACTTGGTTACATTGTTCTACTCTACTTAACATTATCACTCACATTGAACTTGCCCATTCTTAATAGCTTTACCTATCACCTATATGTACAAGATTCTCAAGGTTGGTAGAGAAGGGTCTTTACCTGTGAAAGATATTGAACATAACATGATAAATATCACCAGCCCCATAGATTGTAAGCAATACATCTTCTGTGCTATAGACACAGTGTATGCTTCAAATAAGGAAAAAATACAAAAATATAAGGAAAAATCTATTCTATTATTTTGAGTCAATTTTTATAGATTTGAATTTTAATTCCAAACTTATCTAGAGCCCCTCCTGCCATATTGAATCTGAGCACTGATGGAGTCTGGCATCTAAGAACAGAAATTAATAGTGCTCTGAACCTCTGCCAGATATGGTAGCTGAGCTTTTTACTAAGGAAAAAACGTGCTATATATAAGCACTGCCCAAATGTGCTAAAGATACAGATAGGGTGGGAACAGGTTGGAAGGAGGAAGGGGAAGAAGCATGAAATACTTTCAGGAACTCCCCTATATTTCTAAACCTTTACTCTCCTCTCCATCTAAGCAATGTCACTTGTGATCTCAGGTCTATCCGCATTTTTTGGCCACTCCTTTTGCTTGATAGGAAATAAGTAGGGAATCTTTAAGACAAATGTTAGTAAAGTATCAAGTTGCTTTTTACTGTTGATGTTGTGTACTTACTGATTCTTTTTTCTTTTCTAAACCTTTGTTGACTAATCTCTTTTCCTAGGTGTTTTACTCACATTGCCTAATCTTGCTGTATGTATCCCTGATTCATTGTTTTCCACTGTCTCTGCTTGTGTCCATAGCCATTAGTTTGAGTTCCTGTTCTCTATTGCCTAATTTCTATCCCTCCTCCCTCTTTTGTTTCTGTTCTGCCCCTCTTAGACTCATAGACTCCTGGTTCATAATTATTTGGTTACAAAGGAGTAGTGGAAATGGGTAAAAATAAGCCATTCATTTTCAGACATGGGCAATATGTTGATGGGTTTTGCTTGACTATGTTTATTTGGCATAAGAGAGTTCCATTAGGGGATGGGGAAATCATAGGATACTGGAAAGCAATAATTCTATTGGTGGATATAGGAGGGGGACATATAGAATGGTTTTATGAAAGAAGGTTTCTATTACTTGGGTAAAGTTTTTCATTTTCTGTTTTAAGCTGTTTATTCTAACATTTTTCTTAAGATCACTAATTCTTTATTATTTGTTTCAACTCAGTTTCTTCTATACTCTCTTAAGCGTTCTTGTGGACGATGAATTTTTTTTCTGGGGTTCTGCTAATTATTGCAAAATTATTCTGAAACTTTAGGGTGTTCTCAGCCCATAATATTTCTTTCATTGTATTAGTAGTTTTCTTCTCTACACTTGGAATAGTTGGTGAAGGACCCTCTCCATACCGTTTCTTGGATACTTCTGGTGTTTTTCAACTGCTGGAGTTACTGTTACTCCTGTGCTTCAATACAGAATCAGGAGTGGAGGCTTGCAAGCAGCCACTGTGAGCTCTCTATTCGGAGTAAGGTAACCAGTCACCCTGTTTGAGAATAGCTTTTTTTGGTCCTGTCTTCTCCAGTAGTTTTGGTCATATTCACAAAGGTATAGAGTCATATCCTTGACAGAGCTTGGAATCCTGGACATAGTTCTAATCTTTTCTTGCATTCTCAAGATGGGTTAGTGGAATTGAGATCATGTTCCTCACTTGCTTAAGATACCCTGTTGTAGTCTTGAAATTGGGGCATTAATCCAGGGCCAAGATCTCTCCTACCTCTTTAGCATTCTAGGCCTTGTTGAGGGTGTCAAGTTGGAGGTGTCATCCACTGATTGCTAGCTCTTCCTGTAGTCCTGATTCAAGTCCAGGCCCTTCATCCCTGCTGCATATTGTGGCAGGGCCAGGCTGAACTCCCTTCACAGTCCTTGATTGGTGTGGCAGGCCCCTACTTTCTTCCATAGACTTAGGTAAGTTAGAGGAGCTAGGGAATTGAAGTCTCATAAATGAGGTTGCTGAGACAAGAATCTTAAGCTTTGGATTCTGCTTTCTCATAGTTCTTCTGACTCCAAGCCCATCACTCCTTATACTGTATTACATATTTGCTATTTTGAAAGGTCCTTGAGATTAAGGACTTTTAAATTTATCTTTGTATCTCTCTGTATGTTTAGCATAGTAGCCTAAAAAGTAGTGTGCACTGAGTAAATCTTCAGTGAATTAATGCTGAATTTTTAATGAGAAAAAACCTCAAACATGATACTATGATTCATACATAGTATAATATATTCAGAACTACAAGGAACCTCAGAAGGTCATCAGGTATAACCCTTTTATTTAATAGGAAACTGAGGCACAGAGATTAGCTTATTTGCCCAAGTTCACACAGCTAGTGTCTGAGGTAGGATTTGAACCCAGTTCTTCCTATCTCCAAATCCTGCACTGTGTCCCCTTGTCCCATGATGCCTCTACAGTGTTACTTGAGATAAATTTGATTTATATAGATTTTCATTCAATAGCATAGTATGTTTTGGAGAAATGTTTTCCTTTAGTCATAAGAGATTCCATGCATAATTTCATATCATAAAAGTCCGAACCAAATCAGTTCTGTGATTAGACATACCATTTTTATTAGATGAAGCCACTTTATTTGAGTAGTTAATATCTGTAAATCTTAGATTGTGAATACTTGGGTTTATTATTACAAGCCATTTCACTAAGAGGTGATTGGTGTTTGATATGTAATCTAAGAATAGCTTATTCTCTTGTTCCTCATGGAAATTTTAACTACTATAAGTTAATATCACTTATTAGTTTATTGCCATTATTAGATATTAATAAATATGATTATGGTTTTCAGTATCTGATTATACCATGAAGTTATCAATGGATATGCCCAGTCAATTCTTTAGTAATAAATAGGAGTCTTTGGTTCCAAGGCCTCTAGAATCATCACCTTCCTAATTTCTCAGGCAAGTGGGGTTGCTTTATATATTGTAGCAGTCTTAGAGATTTGAAAATTATGAAGCAAAATAATATCATTGGTAATTGGACTCTCGTAACTCTGCATTATATTTCAGTGTGCTTGAAGGAAGGTAGCTGCATCTTTCAAGTATTCTGTACCCTGTTTCTTGTACTGTTGCCTGCATAAATGTACCAAAACATAGTTTTTATTTCAATTAAATCATTGGCATCTTATTATTTAATGAAAGGAACAGTGACTGGGGAGTCAAAGGATTAAAAGATGTGAATTCTAATCCAGACTTTGTCAATGATGATAATGTGACTGGGTGTACAACTTGGCCTTTCCAGTTCTGTTTTTTCTCCAGCTCCAATCTAAATTAGTAGAGTTAATCTTGCATTTTATTTGAAAGGGGAGAATAGAGTAAGGAAGTCCCTTTTTTTTTTGAGAGGATGATCCACAGATCAAGAGAACTTTTACCTGACCCTGCTTGCCCCTCTCTTCTTATTCTTCCCTGTTATAAGCCACATTTTTCCAATAAGCAATCTACTTCTTATCCTTTTTCCCTTATATGAACTGTACAGTGTTCATTTAAAATCACATTGTTTTATAAATGTTCTTTCTTAAAATGTTTTCTATGCATACATGTTCTATACCTTTAGATTTTCAGATCTTTAAGGGTAAGAATTTAGTTTTCCATTTCTTTTGTATGTTCCTACCTCTCAGTTCCCAGTACAGTTCTCTTCACACAATAAGAGCGAAATAAATGTGTAATGACTTAAAGAATTTTAGAACACTGATACATATATTGTATATCACCTGTACCCTATAGGACTAATAACAATGCAGTGCTTATCTTGGTTATATTTCATAATCAAAGTGTTTTGAGGAACCATGGTAGTCATAACAGTTTCATAACATTTCTTGGTGCTTATCCTTATTTTATAGTAAGTGATATTTGATGGATTGTTCCATTTCTTTACATCTTCCCTTGTCCTAAATCCTCTTCTTTCCATCCTACTCCTGAAGCTAAATCAATTTGAAAAAAGAAAAAAAAAGTTTTCCCTTGGCAGGCTGCTGTGGTTGTCAACATTAGTAGGCACTGATCTGAGTTCTTAAGAACTGCTGAAGAGAAATAAATAAGTTTAATCAATAAACGATAAAGGAGTCCTTAAAGCCTGGAGTGAGGCATGTTGTGTGAAGGCTCACTTCATCATGAAGGAATCTCATGTGTTGTGTATAAATCTTTTGAAGAGTAAATTAAAATAGATTATGCCAGCAATGACGTGAAGCTGATTAATACTGTATTAATTATCTGAGAAGAATTCTGTAATCCTCAGGGGGACTTTGAGTTTTAGGTTCCCGTGTGTGGTTTTGTACTACACTATGTGTCTATCAAGAGCCCGTTAATCAGTTTTGACACGAAATGCACTTTTACCCCAGAGCTTTAGAGTCGTATGATAAATGCAGCCGCCCGAGAAAAGTTAGGAACCTAGGAGGTTGGAACACCTGAAGGTGAAATGGTTGAGTATCTTCTCTTAATGGGGTTTTTGAAGGGCTAAATTATTTTTAAAGCATTATGATTTTTTACTTGTTTTGATGAAATGTTTGATTAGAAACTTAACATTGAGCACAACCAAAATTGCTTAACTGTTTATATTTAAATTAACTTTAATGCATAAACTATCACATTGTAATCACTTCCTCAATTTTTCCATCAAAATTCTTTACCCTTTCATTCTCATGTACTTTTTCTCCTGTGAACTTAGTGTATATTCCATTCCCCTAGTTCTGCTTTTTTGGTTTTCATTATTTCCAGAATTCTTTGTATTCCTCATACTTGTTAGTCTTAACTGCATTATCATATCCCATTAATAGACTACAATTTATTTAATTATTTCCTAATCGTTGGATATTTAGTTTGCTTCCAGTTTTTTGCAATTATTTATAATGCTGCTATGACAGTCTGAACAGATATCTCTTTTTGTTTTTGTTTTTGATAACACTTTCAGGGTATTTTACCAACAATGGAATTATTGGGTCAAAGGGTGTATGATTATTTTTATAACTTTTACTGCGTACTGCCAGATTCCTCTCCAAAAAGATTCTACAAGTTTGCAAATTCCACCAGCAATGAATGAATGTACCTGTTTCTCCACAATCCCGCCGCAGTGAGTTTCATTGCTTTTACTTATTTATGCTGGTTTGATGGGTGTGAGGTGGTACCTGTTTTAAATTTGAATCTCTTGGCTTATCAGTGAGGTTGAGCATTTTAAAAAAGTAATTATTGACAGTTTGTATCTCCTTTTTTGAAGATTACTTACACTGTTCTCTGACCATTTATCTTTTAATAACTGTGAATTATTATTGTGACTTTTAAATAGTTCTTTATCCATTTTATAGGTCAAATTCATATCTGCCATATGTACTCAAATATTTTTCCAGCCTGTTATTTTAATTTTAATTATTTTTCTCTAGAACATTTTATTGTAACATAGTCCAGATAGCCATCTTTCTACCCCAAATTCCTTCCAATTGTTGAATTAAAAAATTCTTTCCCCCCTATGTAATTGAGACATACTTCATTCCATTTTCTTCCCCTTTTTTCTGGAATTCTTTCTATGATAGATGGTTTCAATCCAGCTGGAATTTACTGGGGTATCCGGATCCGGTATAAATTGTGATGAAGGCCAAATTCTTGGAGGTTGTACAGAGAAATGATTTTGTTTTACAAATTAGATACAATTCCATGTCCCTCCAGAATGTAGGATAAATCACTGGACGTAGTAGGTGCTTTAAAAGTGTTTGCTGAATTGAATTAAAGCATCCTACCTAATAGATTACTTCTTTGTAATTAAGAGACCTACCTATCTGTACATTCTGAACAAAGTTTGCATTTCTGCCCCTTCAATCACATAGCTAATATGACCCAGGTCTAAGAGGGCAAAAGAATTGATTTGACCAGTTTGGAGTCTGGATATAGAACTTGGTTCTTGTACTGTTAGTATTACTATAGTGATTACATTATTGGTCATTTTCTTGATTTATGTTGAATTCTTTCTTTCCCTATTCTGGTTTCTTCAGTGTGTCATTTTGTGGAACAATTCCAAATTTATATGGCTATATCGAGGTTGTGTTGTAAAACACTCTTTTTAGGTCCAGCCAACCTAGTAAGTGGGAGGATAGAGGATGGATATAACAACCAAAAGTGTCCAAGAAAACATTTGGTATAGAGCAAGCTGTTCGCTACATGTATGTAGGAGAATCTTATCAAAATTTCTACTTCCATCTTAGTGCCCATAATTCAGGGTATGTCTCTTGAATCTATAGAATGTCATTTAAAAGTAATTTACTGTCTTTGTTTTGCCAGTTTTCCAACATTATGTCATTATCTCCTAAAGTTAAAATTTTTCATGACATATCATACAGAGAGAACAGGGTTTTTGGTATGTGAAAAATAGATGCTTGATTTCAATAATAAAGATGGAGAGAAGAAGGGGAGGAGGATTAGAAAATAAGAGAAAGCTATTAAGCAGAGCATAGAAAAAAAGATAGGTGGTAGTAAAAGGTAATGAAGAGAATAAAAAAAGATAAAAATTAACATGAGGAAAAAAGTGAAAGAAGAGGGAAAATCAATTAGGATATTAATCTTTTTGCTATGGAGGAGAAATTGCTAGCTTCATCTTTATTGTCCTCATGTGATTTAGCCCCTTGGCTCCTTCTACATGCTGTTTCAGCGTCAGAGGATACAAGGAAAACACTGCTCAGATAGCCATCCACGTTGCTTGCCTTGGTTTTCTGTTACAGTGGAGCAGGAAGGAGAGAGATCAGACAATCAACTAAAGGTACTTATTGTAGGACTACAGTATACTCAGTACTATGTTAATCATCATGAGAGTTATAGAAAAAAATGTTAAGATTTTAGTTGTTTTTAAGAAACCTAATCAGTTGGGGTAAACTGTGCTCCATAATTACTTGTTAATTGATGTTCAACATAGGGTACACAGGTTTGGGCTTATTCTATACATCACAGCTGATTGGCTTCCAAGTAAAGGTTATTTATTTATTAAAAATTTTTTTTTTCACATGAAATTGCAAATCTGTTGTATGTGGTGATGTGCAAATCACCCGGATGATACAACTTACTTTTCGTTTTAAATATATAATGAAGTTAGGGGAAGCTAGGTGGCACAGTGGATAGAGCACTGGCCCTGAAGTCAGGAGGACCTGAGTTCAAATGTGGTCTCAGACCAGACACTTGACACTTACTAGCTGTGTGACCCTCAGCAAGTCACTTAACTCCAATTGCCTTGGAAAAATACATACATATATACATACATACTACACATATACATATACATACACACATATGTATAAAATGAAGTTATCATATAACTTTCTTCCCCTCCACCCCCCCCTCACCCTGGAGAAGGCTACCATTAGACAAAAATGTGTGTATTTGTTTATATGTGTGTGTGTGTGTATGTGTATACACTACACTATACAGACTTCTATTTGTCATTTCTTCCTCTAGATGCAGATAGCATCTTCCTTTGTAGTTAATTTGGGTATTTATTTTAAAACTTATAATCAACAGAAGTCACATTTGTTCTTTAAATTTCCTTTCTTTTCACAAATCTTGAGATTTAATATATATTATGAGCTCAAGGCCAGGCAAGTATATATAACTGGTAAAGCAAGTAAATTTGTTCTTAGGTATATTTTGTTATCTTAATTCATTATTCTATTCACTTGCTCATCCAGTATTTACTATAAACTATGTGTCAGGACCCACAGGGTTCTAGAAGGGATATAAAGATAAATAAGGCCAAAGATAGCCATTTGGAGGAACATCTAAAGCCCTCCCATTACCAATTATGAAACTATAATTTAACCATCCCTTTATTTTTTGTTTCTTTGAAGAGGGTTTTTAGCCAAGATTTAATAACATTTGTGCTTATGTTTGTGAATTAATTTACAATCTAATAAAAAAAACCACCTTATTATTGCCAACAAAGAATGATTCCTTAATAAAATTTCCACTTTTACTTTTTACTAGCATTGCATTTCACCTCTGATCATTTGATGTTACCTAAAATGAAGACCTGTACTTTTATCAACTCTACGATCTTTACCTCCTCATTTCAGTTTTGTCAGTGGGGGTTCTTACCCTACTGTGGTTTGATTTAAGGCATTGAATCTAGAAATGGAGTCAACCTGTAACCCCAAAGAGTATATTTCTAATGATGCAATTTCAGGCATTGTGGGTAGGCCAGTGAAAGAGACTTTCTGGTGGGAATGAGCCCTAGCAATCTTCTAATCTTAACAGGTAGGTGGCTGCTTATTCTACCTGTATGTAAAATGGTCCTGAACTTTTCTAAAGCAATATTAGGAGAATTCCTTAAGCATATTTGCTGTTACACAGTTAAAAATTTCAGAGTTACCTGAGGCATTAAGAGGTAAAGTAACTTGCATAGGGTCACACACTGTGGACGTGCATATTTGTGTGTGTGTGCGCACATGTGCATGTCTTTTATTATTGCTGGGGGAAGGATCGCAAGGAATGGAGAAACTTGAACCCAGTCCTTGACCTCAAGACTGACTACAGTACCAGATGCATCTCAGTATATATGTAGTTTTAGTGCTGCATTGATATACAAACTGTGTGATGTTATGAGCTAATATATAGTGGTGTGTGTGTATCTATACATGTAAGCTAAGCTGCTAAAATGATGAAGTCACAAAGTAATTTATTGGATTTTATTGATGCTTTATCGGATGGCTTAGAAACTAGGATCCTTTTCGTGGCACAGAGCTAATCTGGCAAAAGGTACAGTTTAGCTCTTTCTAGAAGGGAAAATATTTGATCCTCTGGGTGGAATTCCTTGGAATCATGTTAATTGATACAAGCTAAAAGAAACTAAGGTAACTGAAGCTCAACTGGAAAGTCTAGTGATATTAAAATGCCTTGGCTTTCTGCCCTGACTTTGTACCCCTTTCCTCCAAACAGTGATTCACAGTATGATAATTGATATTCACATATCACTGTAAATTTTGTACAACCCTTTAAATGTATTATCTCAGTTGATCACATGAAGATCACTGGATTTGGAGTCAGAGGACCTGGGCTGAAATTCCACCTTTGCTACTTCACAATTGTGTGACCTTGAGAAAGTCACACTCTCTTTTGGGCCTCAGTATGATCAGATGTAAATTGAGAGGATTGGAGTGGATTAATCATTAAAAGCACCTCGCTTTTTAAAAATTTTTATTAAGCATGTACTATGTGTTGGTCATTGTGCTAAGCCATAAAAGATACAAAGACAAAAGCAAGCTAGTCCCTGCCCTCAAGGAGCTTATACTCTGATGGGGGAGAGATTGTGTGTGTGTGTGTGTGTGTGTGTGTGTGTGTGTGTGTGTGTGTGTGTAATTTCTACAGAATATATTTAAAAAATACAAGATAGTTTTAGGAGGGAGGCCACTGGCTTCTTATAGAGGCATTTGAGCTGAGTTTTAAAGGAAACCATACATTCTAAGAAGCAGAGGTGAAGTGTTTTGGGCATGGATGACAGCCAGTGCAAAAGCACAGAGATATATTGTCACATGGGAGGGACAGCAAGTAAGCCAGGATGGCAGGACCATAGAGTACATGGAAAGAAGGAATGCATAAGAAGACTCGAAAAGTAGGAAGTAGATAATCCTTAAGATGGCTTTTCCAATTCTGAAGTCTTTTGAAACTAAGTATGATCATTAGCTGAATAGGATTTTAGAGACCACCAATCCAGACTCTTCATTTGACAGCTGATGAAACTGAAACTTAGAGAGGCTGAGTGATACCCACCCATATGCACACAACTAGTAAGTGTCAGAGCCAAGATCTTCCTGGCTTCAAGTCCTATTCTCTCTACTATACCACATTCTCCAGTATGTTACAATAGCTTTGGCAATTGAAAGGAAATATGCTTTATAAAATCAAAGATAATTATTTCGAAATAGAAAAATAAGTCACCAATACAGTATTTGGGGAGATTGTGGAGTTTTATTAACAATATTTAATACTGTACAAGTTTTCAAAGTTTGTGTATGCATTGCATAATGAGATTAATTTTAATGAAGCCATTTTGAAGTATATTCTGTATGACAGAACTTGTCAGCCCTTATACTATATTGACTAAGAACTCTAATGTCTTGTCACCTGCATATGCCATGAGGACCATCAAAGTACATCATTTGTGGAGGATAGTATAATAGAAGATCAGGTTTTGTTTTGTTTTTTAACTGGACCTGAGATTTCATATGTCTGTCTCCCTCCTTCTCCCCCTCCCCCCTTTTCCCTCTTCTTTCTTTGCTTCCTTTCAGTAATGTGGATTGCTACGTGCTCTGCACCTTAAAGTCATAGAGAGTTCTCTAGGGACAGGACTTAAACCCAGGTCATCCAGACAGAGGTCAGCTCTCTACCCCTTCTTCTCATGCTAACTTTCACCTCAGTAATAGCATGCTTATAACAAAAATTCAGCAAACATTGATTAAGTAATTACTACGTGCAGTACACTGTGCTAAACACTGGAGGTACAACAGCCTTTTTTGTCAAGGACTTCACATTTCATTGGCAGAATGGTGGGATACATCATGTAGAAAAGTAAACACAAGGTAATTTCAAATAGCAGAGTGTGGTAATAGATGGAAAAATCAGGAAAAGCCTTTGTGTAGCTGGTCACATTGGAAGGTTTTGACATCCTTTTGTGCATCAATTCAATTCAACAAGTGTTTATTATGCACCTACTATGTTCTAGTCAATGTGAGAGAATGTGGTATGCTGGATATAGAGTTGATTTAGGAGTTACAAAGACCTGAGTTCAAGTTCTCTCTGACACACACTGGCTCAGTGATTCTGGGCAAGTCACTCCTGGATCTTTTGCAGCTCTAAGGCAGCTAACTCTAAGACTCTGAGTAGCCGCAGAACAGCTGCTGATATGAATTAACTGGGAGTTTTCTCAGAAATCATAGGTCATAACAAAACAAATAAACAAAGTTACCATGTGCTATGCCATGCCCTGGGGATACATGTTGATTGTTTCTGATTCTCATTTATCTAGTCTGTTTCATTAATCTACTTCTGTTTTTTTTTTAAATCAGCACCGGTTTTTAATGATTATTTTTCAATAATATAATTTGACATGTAGAAATGTTATTTACCCTTTATTTGAGATTTTTTACCTAAGATTTCAGACCTCTTGTTTCCCCAAATGAATTTTCTGGTTATTCTGTCAAATGCTAATAAATATCTCCTTTGTAATTTGATGGGTAGTACCTTCAGTGCTTCTTAAACAATGAGTCACAACCCCATAAGGGGTTGTGAAAAATTTGGCAACAGTAAAAGGTTCCTGAATGTGCAGCGACCAAAAATTAATTAAAAATCAAATGCTTAAGGAATCCGAGGTGTTTCTGGCAGCGCTTTTGCCCATGTTGTATTGCGCAGCTTCACTGCAGGCTTGGTTTTGAACACACGGCATGTGTACTTTGCACTGCACATGGTGTCATGTTCAAGCAGTGCCAGCGAATGCTATGAAACACAAAAAGGGGTTGCTTGTGAGTGGAAAGTTTAAGAAGCCCTACTCTAACTCTGACATGGCCCAGCCACGACAGTGAATATCTCTCCAGTTACTTATTTCATTCTTCATTTTTACTTTGTACTTTTATTTACTTCATTCTTCATTTTTAAAAGCATGTTTTGTAATTGTAACTTGCTAAGTCTTGAGTATGTCTCGGTAGTTGGACTAGCAGGTATTTTATGCATTTTATAGGTATTTTAAATATGATTTCCCTTTCTATTATGATTGACGTTTAGAATGCTGATGATTTTTGTAGATTTATTTTGTATCCTGCTTCTTTTATCGAAACTTATCTCAATTTCTTTGCTTATTCTTTGGAGTTTTCTAAGTAAACTTTATTGTCTTCAAACAGAGATAATCTTGTCTCTTCTTTACCAATGTTTATGCCTTTAATTTCTTGTTGTTATTGCTGGATGAAAGTAAAATAAGAAGGGGGAGAAAGAGCTTCATCCCTGTGATTATTGGAAAAATTTCTAGTTTCCCCATTGCATGTAGTGTAGGCTTTTGTTTTTAGATATATATTTTTTTATTATATTAAATTATAGCCCTTCCGTGTAGTTTTTTTTTTTTAGCATAAGTGAAAGTTGTATTTTTTCCTACAACTATCAATATATTGGCTTGGTTATTTTTGTTTTTACTGTTAGTTAATAGTTTTCCTGATGTTGAACCATCATTGTATCTGTAGTATAGGCACAACTTAATCATAGTCAATGATTTTTTAAATATGTGGCTATCGTATTTTTGCTGGGATTTTATTCAGATTTTTTGCATCAGAATTCATTAGTGGTAATATTTTCTCTACTTTTTCCTTTCCTGTTACTTTTTATGAATAGAGTGTTTTCTTAATTTTTGAGAATAATTTATGTAGCATAAGTATTCATTACTCTTTAAACACTTGATAGAATTCACCAATAAGTTCTTCTAAACTGGGAATTTTTTCTTAGTGACTTGTTCAGATTTTTTTTCTGAGGTTGCTTATGTAAATATGTTAATATATCCATGTTCTGTTAATTTCAGTGTTTTATATTTTTGTAGGTAATAATTCATTTACTCTGTATTACCAGCTTTGTTAGCATGTAATTCCTCTGAGGTTATGATAATTATTTTTATTCTATATCTGTCCTGTTGCCATCTTATTCATCTTTTATTTTGTTAATTTGATTTTCCTCCTTTTGATCAGGGTAGCTAATGATGTATTGATTTTTGTGTTATTCTTTTCAGAGAGCCAGCTTTTAATTTTCCTAGTAATTTCTGCCCTTCTTTTGAGTCAGTCCTTTGTTGTCTTTGTTTGTGTTTAGTTCGTTAATGCTTTCTTTTTACTTTGTTAATCTGTGGTTTCAGATATATTTTTCCTCCGAGGACTGCTCTATTGGCATCCCCCAAATTTTGCTGTTTTTGTCATTATTTTCATAGTTATTAATTTGTTTCTTTGATTTGTACCTTGGATCATTCATTACACAGATTGTCATTAAGTCTTTCTATACATCTTCATCTTTTGCTGCTGTTCTTTTCTGTCAAGAACTATCTTAATCATATATGCTTAGTGTTTCTTCTTTTTTTTAATTTTGATTTTTATTGCTCTATATCCTGTCACATGATGTTTGGGCTTTTTTTTTTGGTAAATATATAATGTGGTACTGAGAAATATGTATATTCTTTAATGTTCTTTTGTAGAAAATACCATAAACCTTTCACATGTAACTTCTGTTGTTTATTCTGGTTTCTAATATTCTTTTTGTTTAGCTTTCTTTAGATTTATCCACTTTTGAGAGAGGAACACTAAAGTCAGCTACAGTTGACTTTTAAAATTCAGTTGATTCTTACTTTATTAATTTACATGTAATACCATTTGTTGCGTATGCATTTGGTATTGATATTGCATGTCGCCTGTGGTTTCTTTGAGCTTAATGGAATTTCTCTGTTTTGTTGTGATTTTTTTTGTTGTTTGGCTAATAAAGCAGTTGGAAGTCTGCTTTTTTGAAATCACCTCATGCGCAATAAATTTCATTCCAGCCTTTCATTTTCATTTTGTAAGTGTCTATTTTTTGATAATAGAATCATGAATTTAGAACTAGAATGAGCTAGAATTCAATCCTATTTCTTCCAGATAAGGAATCTGAAGCCCAGGGTATTGATCGCTTTTCCTAAGGTCACACAGGTATTTAGTGTCATGTTTCTTGTGAACAGCAAACCATTGGTTTTTATTTTCTTATCCATTCTGTCACTTTTGTTTTATTGGATTGTTTAGTCTCTTCACAGTTACATTTCTGTTTATTAGGCTTGCATTTTCCTTTCTTGTATGTGGGTTTTTAATCCCTATCCTCTTTTAAATCAGAACCTTGCCCCTGTGATTAGTTTGCTCAGAGTACTTTGGTGTAAGAACTAATCCCCACTGCTCATTCCCATAGGCGTGTCCTTCCCCTCCTTTTGACCTATGTTAAGTTCCTTAAATTTATTAAAATTTTTAAATGTATCTTTTAGTTATCTGTCCTTCTTCTCTTTTGGTGCAGGGTAGTGCCACTACCTTCTCTCTGTTGGTTACATTCCAAGACATTTTAGTTTACTTGGTTCTATTCATCCATAAGGATTCATTACTAAACACCTATTATGTGCCAGACTGTATCCTTTGTGGAGCTTGTGTTCTCCTGGAGTAAGGTTGAGGGAGAAGCAGCAGAGGGGCAGGAACAACATGTGCATAGAAAACAACATGCAAAGCAGTTTTCGAAGTGAGATCACTAGCAGTTGGTGGGGATCAGGACAGATTTCCTGTAGGAGTAAGGTGGCACTTGAGCTGAGTTTTGAAAGGAGCAAGGGGATTCTATGAAATGGAGGTAGAGAGGGGGATGCTCCCCAGCAGAGGAGCAGCCTCTACAAAGGAACAGAGATAGGAAATACGATGTTCCTATATGTGGGGTGAACAGGTAATTTGCACTAGAAGATAGAGCATGTGTGAAAGAGAGTAACATAAAATAAGCCTGGTGATGTAAGATAAAGCCAAATTGTGAAGGATTTATTTCCCTCTTCTAGTCTGTTCCAAATTTTGTTCTCCAATTCATTAGCTAGACCCTTATTTGTTACTTTTTTATTCTCTTTATACCTCTCATGAGAGTAGAACTTTTGGGATAACAAATTGGAACACCCTTCTCTATTAATTTCTATAATGTTAAATTTGTAGAGCCAAGCCCATTTCCCCTTTTCTCTTCTGTGTTTCATTCAGGAAGTAGGCAGCATCAAATAGAAGCGATGTTGTATGGTGGGTATTACCATGTGTCCCATATGACCTTACCATGATCATTCACCACTCTAGGGATCAGGTTGTCTGATCTTTAATTTTGTGTACTCCCTTCTTCTCTGGATACATAATGCTCTTGAGGACTCATACATCATACTTACCCAAGTTCAACTATGTCACTTCCCCACTCATTAAACTCCCAGTATCTCCCTGTTGCCTCTAGGAACAAATACAACCTGCTCTGTTTCGAATTCAAAGCCCTTTATAAGCTAGCCCTGTGCTGCCTGTCCAGTCTTCTTACTCCTCACCAGATCAGGCACTGATCTCCTGCCTTGTTCTATGAACAAGATGTTTCATCTCTCAGCTCCGGGCTAGCTGTCTCCCATGCCGGGAACTCCACCCACTGTCTTTCCTGGCTTAAGTCCAAATCAAAATCTTTTACTGGAAACCTTTCCCAACCCCTCTTAAATCTAGTGCCTTCCCTCTGTTAATTATTTCCCACTTATCCTATATATAGCTTGCTTTTGTATATATTTGTTTACATGTTGTCTCCCACTAGGTTGTAAGCTCCTTGAGAGCAGGAACTGTCATTTACCTTTTTCTGTATCCCTAGCACTTAGCACATTGCTTGGAACATAGTAGGCACTTAATAAATGTTTATTGATTGATTGATTGATCCCTTTTTCTGGAGTAGAATGCAGTTCTCAGAGGGAACAACCTTTTTTTCAGAGAAAGTGGTTTCCTAGTGTTCAAAAATTCCTTAGACAAAATTCATTAACAGGCCCCATTTCCTTAATAGACATAAACCTTCTCTTCCCCAGTATTATTAGTAGGTTCCCTTTCTTTTCCTCTTCAAGGGCAAAAGCAACCTTCTATTCACCTTACCCCAGTACTCCATTGTTTTATCTTACTCACCTACAGCCATCACTCTTGTTGAAAATTGCTATGCCTGTGGACTGGTTGGAAGTCTGTTCCCAATGCCCCCCTTTCTCATACCTTCCTTCTCCCTGTTTGTGACATTTCCTGCTGTGTTAACGCTTCTGCAAAATATACTGATTTTCTTATACAGGGGTATGAGATTTAATACAAAGTATACAAATCAGTTCTTCTTCCTTTCTTTTGATTCTATAAATTCCCCTTAAATCTGTATCTGGTCCTTTTTCTCCCCAGTGATCTTTATGTGTGTTCTTTCCTTCCTCCTCGTTCAGCTTCTCTCTTTTTTAAATTGTCTGTAAACACAAGAGAACTGTTTATACTACTTAGTTTTTTTCCTTGATAATTGTATTTTGTTTTCTTTTGTTTCTCTGGCCAGTAAGTCAAAATATTCTCCTCACCTCTGAGTTTTTTCACAGGACTGCCTCAAATTCCTCTTTTGTTGAAGGGCCTACTATTTTTCATTAATAGTTAGATTCACCTTTGTAGAATACATTATTTTTGGATTGCAGCTTGAGTCCCTTAGCTTTATTCCTCCATTCTATTCTTCAGTGTTTTGAATGATCCTCTAATTGTCTTTCCTATATGGTGTTTTCAGTAATGAACTTCTCTTGGAGGTCCCATGTGACAGCCTTCCTTTCCCTCCTGGCTTTGGGCTTCAAAACCAAGCCTCTGCCACTTTTTCATCCTGGCTTTTCCCTTGGTCTGGGACCCTGGAAAATCCAACTATCCTTTAGTTTTCTCGCCTTGAATAGTCCTCTGTAAGGCCCAACCCCTTCTTCCAATGGTTATTTCTTCCAGGAGCTTACCTTTTGTTGGAGAGGCACAGGCGGGTTTCCTCCTCTACTCCCAAGGACTCTGCTTTTCAAATTCCTTTTGTGTCTTGTCTTTCCCCATTAGAATGTAGGTTCCTTGAGTACAGACTCTTTTTTGCTTATGTTTGTTTCTCCAGTGCTTATCACAATTCCTGGCACTTATTTAGTGCTTAATATTGTTTGTTTCCTCCTTCTTCCTGCCTTACTTAATAGCTAAATATTTTTCTTTTGACTGCTTGCAAAATGTTATGTTACAGAAATTGTGAAATTTAGTAAAGTAGTTCATTGGATTCTTAAGCATGGGATTTTCTTAAATGTCGATCTGTGGATTCTATCCATATTTTGTTGTCTATTCAAAAGTTCTGGGCAATTTTCTTACATTAATTCCAATTGTAGATATTCAAGTTTGGGGATTTATCATGTTCTTCTGGAAGACCTATGATCATTGTAATCTTTGCACATCCTGTCATCAATTGCTTTAGCTAAGTTGTTGCTTTTTGCACTTCTGCCAAATTTCCTTCTACTTTTGATTTTGTTTTTGTTCCAGATGTCATTTGCTCCGCATAGTGTTTTCTCATTTTTTCTAACTTCTTTGACTTCTTTAATTCTGCACTGAGAGCTCTGATTTAAAATGTTTTTCCTCTTCTGAACTCTTCTGAAGTTTCTGTTGTTTTATGATCTCTGGAGAGTCCGTGGAGCTTTATTTTCATCAGGAATTTTTTGTTTCTTTTCCTTTATAGCATAGTAGTTGTTTGTTATGTTCTGGCCTCTCTTAGATTTTTTATTCATTTTTCCTTCTTTTTGTTTTATCTAATTGAGAGTTGGTTTATATCCAGCCTTTATCTCTTGGTTTTCTGATTTTTCTTCCTTTCTGTTATATCTCTAGTAGCTTAATTCTGATTTCCTTCTTCGTACAGACTCCAAAAACTAAGCATCCTCAGTCTCCTAGCATAGTGTGAGGGCCCCTTTGGGTTTCTGATTGCCTTTCCCTCATTCACAAAAGTTATTTCCCCTCTAGCCCCCTCTGCAACTTCCCATCTTTTTGTCCCAACCCCTCTCCCCTTACCTTCCCATGGCTGAGCAGAATCAGTGTTTGCCATCTCTTTTTGAAGAGGTTGGAGGAGAGGGGGCCAATGTTAAAGTAAGCAGAACTAGGAAACACATATGAAGAGTGACTGCAATAATGTAAATCATGAGACAATATAAAATGAAACCTAATTCTTTATAATTATAATGAGCCAGTGTGGCCCCAAAAAAAGAGGGAAGGAGATGCAGCTCCCTCTCATTGAAAGTGTAAGGGCCAATGGTGCAGAATGAGAGTATGTTATTAGATATGATAGTAGGTTTTGCTTAGCTGTTTTTTTTTATTCCTTTGTTAGAAGGAAGATTGAAATGGAAGTGTTAGGTGGCAGGTTATATTTGGAAGTGGCATCATTGATAGTTTTTTAAAAAAAGATAGTATGTATGACTCATGGGTGAAGTGTTCCTTTGTCCTCTGATGTAGGAAAAAAACCAAAAATGTAATGTGGCCAACTATTCAAACGTATACAGATACAATTTTTTTCTGAATAATTACCTGTGTTACCAATGTGAAAGTTGTTCATTACAAGTAAAGCAAAGCAACAGAATGAGGTCTTGGGAAACAGTTATTGATATTGCCTTATTTCAAATCTGCCTTTCTTGATTTTGCTTCTAAAAATAGACTTCTGCGTTTTCCATAGGGTTACCTGCAATTGTATAATGTCTAGGAAACATTTCCAGTGCCTGGGAGGGTTCTCGTGCTTTAACTAGGCAGGTATTTTGTGGAGTAATTGTAGACCGTACTACTAGTATAGGAATAATTTAGAAATAATGCTAAGGAAAATCCTTTTCTTAACATAGAGGTCAAACTTCTGTCTGCCTTTTACTGCATGGGCATTTCATCTTAAAATTTTAAATTAAAACTAACCATGTGCAAACAGAAAACACTTATTATACATGACAAGGTAAATCCATTTTAAATTAGATTTGAGTAGGTTTTTTTTAGTAGTTTTCTAATATATTACTAAAAAATTCCTCCCTAATTAGCATTAGTTTAGATAGAAAAGTTTAAATATTGTGCTTTTGACATTAAAATGTTATTCATGTGTATTTGATCTAAATTATATTAAAACAAATTGAAATCACTTGTCTGGAAGATATGATTTGGTTTTTTTTCCCCTAATGAAATAGTCTTGATTGATTAATTTGAGAGAATGTATTTTACAAAGTCTTATACTATGCATAAGAATTGGGTGGCCTGCATTGGAAGCAGGTGTTGTTCTATCTCAGAAAGTAAAAGCTGCTGTGTTCCCTTCTTACACAGTGATGAAAGGAAAGGAATGAACACTTGTTTCACCAAGCCACAAAGTATCACAGAATATATTTCCCCTTAAAACAATGCAATTTATTATTTTTTAAAGTTCCCAGACTAGCTTATTAAAAAAAAACCTCACAATAGAGCCTGTCAATATTATGAGGAAAGGAAATAGAGGAAGAAAGTGGGAGAAAAAGTGCCTTGCCTTGTAACGCAAATATGACTCTGCATATTAGTTCTTTCGTTCACTCAGCTTGTGAATTTATTGACTTGGATAAACAAAAGGGCATTCAGAGGAACAGTAGAAAGAATACTAAATACAGTGAGAATTGGATTATAATCCCAGCTTTGCCACCATCAGTTATGTGGTTTAGGAAAATTGATTCACAGTTTGAGGCCTCAATCCTCATTTGTAAAATGAGGATTGCATGATCTTTCAGCTCATTTCTAGCTCTGACATTCAGTGATTGTAAAGAACAAGAGGAAGAAAATTCCATGCAAGGTGATAATATTAGGTAATTGAGCTGAAAAGGGAAAATTGCCTTGCGAATGCTAAATAATTATCATAGTTTCTTTGGTGGCAGAGAATAAAGGGAAAACTTAACTTATTTATATTGGTAGAGTCTAAAATCTTTAATATTGGCAAAAAATTTTATGTCTTGTAGGGAACGTGGTCCCTTTCTGTACCTGGAGATAGCATTGCCGCAAGAAGGAAACCCTAGCTTCTGTAATTTCACAGCATAGGATGTGCAACTAACTACACTATCTCCAGGGTATAAGGACAAAATATTGCTTCCTATTTACAAATATTGAATCCCTATTTTCCCCCCCAAAAGCCTAAGGGAACCTACTGTTGTCGTACAGTTCTGGGGTAGAAATTGGGATTCCCTGCCTCAGAGAGGGTTGGCAAGTCATTGCAATTATTTGTTAAACACCTATTATATATTTAGCACTACATTAAGTGTCTTAGGGTGGTACCAAAGTAGTAAATGGCATGGTCCCTCTCCTCAAGCAGTTGCAATTTAGTTGAGCAGACAAGCATGTGTACAGGGTTGAAGGATCTGGATTTGGTAAGGGCACATGACTTCTGTTTTCAAAAAACATCTGTTTCACTTTTACTTAACAAATGATTGTTATATTAGTATTTTATTAAAAGTCCACCATGGAAAGCAGTATGTTAGACTTGCTATTATCCTTTATTATTTTGTTTTAGAGATGTTTATTATTATTTTGGAAAATGTAAAGGAGAGATTGAGTGGAATTTGGAATGCATTTGTTTTGTTGAAAGAGTCTTAAAAAGACATTGTGTCTCTGATTTTTGCAGTATATTTAAGATTTCATTTTAGTTGAAATAGAACTAAAAACACATTTTCACCATGTTTCTGTTTATCATAAACTTCATTGTTGCTTAAAATGAATTTTAAAGTCATTTATTAAGTGCTTATTAAGCACTGTGCTAATTGCTAGAGATAGTAATGAAAAGGGCAAGAGGCAGACAGCATACGGAGGTAATGGTGGCTAGAGAGAGACACTTTGATCCAGAAAGTGATAGGAACGATGAGTGTGGCTGTAGACGGGTAGATTGACTCTCCTTTTCTAGGAAGAGGGGCAAAGCTGATTTAAAAATAACTTTCGGAACTGGAAAAGTGGTGGGTTAGTTCCAGCAGATGGCCAGGGAATAGGTAAACGCAGTCTTGTGAATTGATCTTGTGAATTTGATGCAATTTGTGGGCATAAGTGGTTATGTCTGTGAATTTGATGGATGGGGGGTAGGGTGTTTTGTTCTTCTTACCATTAACTTAAACTTTAAAAAAAAAATTTCAGGTATGGTGTAAGTCCAGAGAACATTATCCTGTATGGTCAAAGTATTGGAACTGTCCCTACAGTAGATTTGGCATCTCGATATGAATGTGCAGCTGTAATCCTCCATTCCCCTTTGATGTCTGGTCTACGAGTGGCTTTTCCTGACACTAGGAAAACATACTGCTTTGATGCTTTTCCAAGGTAGGTATGGATTAATAAATCAGATAATAATAATACTAATCAACAAATATTTGGCACTTGATATGTATGAGGCTCTGCACAGGATACAAAAAAGTAGAAGATACTGTCCTTGCCTTGAGAATCTTACATTTTAGTTGGAAAGACAGAAACTCAAGAAAACTTAAAAAGAAATTATGTGACAGGGTGTTAGTATATGATTACTTGCCAAGTGAATGGTACAAATTTTAAAACTCAACACGCTACTCATCATACCTGTTTTAGTACGTGTGCACCAGTAGTTATGAAATGCCAATTTGTTTATACATTCAGTATAATATAGACAAAAGAAAATGCATCATCCTTATTTATGCCAGTGAAGAGCCAAAATGTTAAATGAAATAATGACCACATTGATAATAGATAGGAATAATTGTCAGAAGGCCTAATTTTGAATTCCATTTTTGCCACGTACTGTTTGACCTGAAGCAAGCAACTTTATTTCTTCAAGACTCAGTTTCCTTATCTGAAAATTGGTATAATAAACATGCTAATGCTTACTTTGGAGGATTGGTTGCTTGATAAACAGCTGCATGTTATTTAATCAAAATTTGATAATATAATTAATATTTATGCAGACTTCTTTTTAACTATTAGTTTCAGCTTCTAGAGTTTTTATCAGAATTGCTGACTAGTAGATTTTTCACCTCCCATTTCATCCAAAATCCCTTACCCGATGAAGAACTTGATTATCCAGAGAAATTCCAGATGCCAGGGTGATCCCAGGCCAGGTTAAATTTCAGAGAGCTCCTGACTCTCACAGTTCGTATTGTCCCACCCATGGACTTTACTAGAATAGAGCTAAAACCACAGGGCTGCTGCAGACCTGTATCCAGTACCAAGGGAAATAAATGCCTTACTGTCTTCTCATTGTCATCTAATAGGAGCAAAAAGAAGTGAATAAATTGATCTTAAAACTTAAGGTATCAAATAATTTTCTTGAATTGTTGAGTAGTTTTCATATAGTTCAAAACTATGGTATGGTCTCTGTCTAGATTAAGAGATGTATTTTAACACTTTTAAAGTTTTCTCCCTGGAAATTTTCAACGTTAAAGCATCATTATTCCAGGATTATGTAATAATTGAGCTAGGTATGTCAAGGTACCATGTTTAAAAACAAACAAAAATCCCTAGACTCTTACAGTACTCTATAGCTCTTTTTTTTAAAAAAATTGATTCATTAATTACTATAATTATGAGATTAATTAATAGAACATTGGAAGACCATTTATTTAGTTACATGAATATATAGGCCTTAGGCTTCTTTAATTATACAATAGCGATACTTCTGGATTCAACTTTGATGGATTTCAGTTATGTATAGTTTCAGTTATGTATGTATGTATAGTTTACACTAGGATTGAATGAAAATTTAATGACAATCTTGTCTGTAGATTTCTAATTCCAGGGTGGTGTGGCTGGGAATGCTTATAACACTGATGTTCATTTTATACATTGTCTTACATGCTGTTAAGTTGACAATTAGAAGCTATTGTTTAAAAAAAAAACCAAAATATTATCCAGTATATGTCTTATGAAGAAATGTCATTAGCTACACATATGTAAAATGACCAGTTTTTTTCTGCCTTCAAAAATTTAACTTAAAAATGTCACTATAATGAATAAAAGTAGTGTTTTGTTTTTGTAATGACTCATAAGAGCCTTATTCCTTTAAATTTAAACAATTAACTTTTTAAGGGTTTTTTCTCTGTTCATACTGAAGCTTCTGCTTCTTTCAGTAATATTAGGTAAAAATAGGCCAATTCCTTATTAATAGTGCCATAAATTTTCAAAACTAGAAAACTTCAAACCACTTGAAATTACATTTAATTTCCCTATTTTCTGTATTTACTTTTGACATTTTACTCAGTGTTCCCTGCTTGCCAACATGTTTAGTTCCAAATTCTTTCCTTATGTCAGTTTTTTGTATATGTGCACACATGTGTACACACATGCATACATGTGTCTGAATGTTCAGCTGTTAGAAAGATAATTTAAATTTTATTTTTATTAAAATAACTTATTTTTTAGTTGTCTTTTAATTAATTTTTGTCTTTTTCTTAGGTTTAGAATCATGTAGCAGTTAAATCAATTTTGTATCAGTTATTTGACCCAGGACCTCTAGACAGTTTATTCCTTATTCCATGTAACTAAGCAGTCCTCAATCAGTACTTTTTGAAATGAATAGAATTGATATCTCTAGTACTTAAAATTTCCAGAACTTCTAGAAATGAATGGAGAATTCTAGAAATAGAAGTAAATTTCACAAACCTGTTTTCTAAGTGTAAATATGAGTCTAAGGTCAAGTCTGATTTTTATATGGCAATATAGCTGTTGGAGATTAGTGAACTGTGGCAACTTCTTATCATTTCTCAAAGTACTACATAAAAAAGTGACCAGTTTTTTGTGATTAGCTACTAAAGGATACTTGATAAGTTTTTTGTATGTCTTTAGAGCATGTGGCTCATCTTAAACCACTTCTGGTAAATACTTTCAGAGTAAGTACTATCCACATAGCTAATTCCCTTTTTGGTAACTTTGGAGAGGCCAAAGGTGAAAAACGTAGATTGTAATAGATTTGCTCTCTCCACCTGAAGCAAAAGAAGGACCTATTGAGGAGTCATTCTCTGTTTTTGATTTATACAAAGTGTGATTTAGTTAATGAGACTAATTTTGTAAAGAGTATAATCCCCTATGAGGTAAATGAATTAAAATAATCCCATTGGGAAGCTATACACCTAATTCAAGTCGCTACCATTCCTCACATCATTTTTGGAACACCTCTTTTGAGAATGTCTTTAATTCATGTGGCATATTCTTTTGAATTGTCTCAGCAGAGGCAAATTTGCACCTTTTGAAGTTGGATTTTACTTTTGGAAACAGCCAAAAATCATTTGGATCCAAGTCTGATAAATCAGGTACATCGAATTGTTAATACACTTAGGGATCTGAAATGAGGCCTGACTATAATCAGCAATAATTTTCTTCTATGGTTATAAACTATCTTTGAAGGCAGTTCCAAAGAAGGAAGTCTAAAATTGTCTTTGTTTTTTGGTGGGTTTTGGGGGCAGTATTGTCGAAATAATTGGAGGGACCCAACATTCATTTGAATGTACAAGTTATATGTATGTTAATATAAAAGGCAATCTTATTGCTTTGTAGTTACGTTGCGTAAATGCAGGTATCAATAAACCCAAGATGTAACTTTACAACTCTATTTTTCTAATAACCTTTAGAAGCTTTCAGAAGAGAAAATTAAATTTGTTTTGTGTATATGTTCATTTGCCAACAAAAAATAAAATATTTTCTATATATGCATAACTAATTTCTTTTTTCCTCTCTTTTACAGCATTGACAAGATATCTAAAGTAACCTCTCCTGTTTTGGTGATTCATGGTACAGAGGATGAGGTAATAGATTTTTCTCATGGTCTAGCCATGTATGAACGATGCCCACGAGCAGTAGAACCCCTCTGGGTAGAAGGGGCAGGGCATAATGACATAGAGCTTTATGCACAATATCTGGAAAGACTAAAACAGTTCATCTCTCATGAACTTCCCAATTCCTGAAGAAGGATACTTGATTTTACCTCGTTTACTGTGAATGGAAGAATTATCTTTTTGCACACGCTTTAAACTGGATAGCTGTAATGGCTTTAAAACTATGAAGAAATGCCCAGTCTTTAGGGTATTCTAATCAAATATCTGATGAAATTTCAGTCTTTTGTATATGGAAATCAGTCTATGATGCACATAATGTGATAAATAGCTGTAACTTTTCAGCTTCATTACCTTGGAGGAAGTGGAAATGATAGCTGAACATGGGGACACTTTTCTAGTGCTTTATGAAATTATCCCACAATCAGTTTTCTCTTATGTCTGGTCATTTATGATTCTTTCATGCAAGACTTTTTTTTTTAATCCAGTGTTCTCAGTATTTGGAATACTGCTTTTGTCTAACTACAGCTTCTACTAAATGGATTCTTGGCTTTGATCTAAGGGAGTAGTGTTTAATTTGTGAATTTTTTAACTGTGGTATTGTAACTGGAAAGCTTATCAGGATGAAATTTTGTCTCTCAATAGTTCTTGTTAATGTATTGATTTTTTCCCCAAGCAAACCACTTAAAAGATTACTTTTAAAGATTACTTTTTTTCCCTGAATTGTAAGAAATATATGATGGAGTTATCACCAACATATTTTATCAACTGTAACTATATAAATATAACTGGAATATTCTTAAAGAAAAAAATAATGAAACTAAATGTTTTTTTAAAGTGTAAATTTATTACTAGCAAACAGTTTTAATATTCAAATTGTCTGATTGGTCTGACAAAGAGCCATAGCAGACTTTCCTTCTGTAAAGCATTCCTTGTAGACTTTTTAAAAGGATTGTACATATTTGAATTTACATTGTGCATAGATTCTTAATTGGTAATTTTCATTTAAGTCTAGTTACAACAACAAACTGCAAAATTCTTGTTTATAAATGATTGAATACATTTTGTTAATATGTTTTTATCCCTGTTATTTTGCTATTAAAATTTTTATAATGTTTCCAAGACAAAAAATAAATTATACATTTATGTTTTGATGAATTTATGTAATTAATTAAAAGTTTCACTAAACTAATCTTAGTTTAGAAGTCATTTGGTTTTTGACACTGGAATGGCACAGAATATGCATCAGAAATGCAAGACATTTAAAATTGTTAACACTACTCATAGGTTGGGGGTTGGGATTTTTTTTTTGGTTGTATGTGTTTTTTTCCCCAGATTTAAAGGCCTTAAACGTACTGTAAGCAAGCCTCAGAATGTTGTAAAATTTGATTGGGGTTGGTTGCCACTTTGTGTACTGTTGCTTAATGCAACACAGTGGTTGTAATGGAATAAAGGATGCATGGATTAGAGCATATTGGCTTGTGTGATTTTCCTTTGTTTTTGTTTAAAAAACTAAACAGTGGGCAAGGTAAGAATACATTTTGTTGGACTTGGAAAAAAAATGCATCAAACTTTATTTTGTTTCTGTTTCTTCTCAAGAAAGTCCTTTGAAGCTTTCAGACTTCACTATCAAAGATAGTCTACGATGGACCTCTGGCCAAAAACAGTGAAGTTCCGACCTGAAGGGACCTAACAGATAATACAGTATAAATTTAAATACTTACTTTCTCTGTGCTCTTGTAACTCTGTGCATCCAACACTGCGTTTGCACAAGGTGGAGGTGTATCTCTTCTCCCCAATGTGGGGGTAGGTCTAGAATGCCAGTTTTCAGGACATAGATATTAATTTTCTCAGGGGAACTGTGCTAGAAGGGAAATAGAGGGAAATTCTTGTTCCTGTAAGGTCATGTTTATGACATACCTGGTTAAAAAAAATGCTTAAAGTATTAGGTTAATAGTCTTCAAAGATCTTGGGATTTCTAATTATTACAATTCTAATTGTTAAAGTTCTAATTAATAATAATGAATTAAGAGTAGCATTCATTACAAGATCTGATGACAATATTACCATAATAATGATAATTCTTATCATGATTGTGTTTTGTGATCCCAGATATTGAGAAGTATGGACTATAATTAAAACCAATTCATATTAATTGCTATAATTACTGGGGAAATTTAAGCCACTCCCTTCTAGTTAAAGAAGGTAATAGTATAATTAGACAACTAGATCTCAGAAAATCATTTTTATATCAAAGTAGAAAGGACAAAACAAATGATGAATTCCTTTTTATTTCTTTATAAACCCAACCAAGTTAAGACTAACTTTTGGTAAACGTACTGATGCTTGTCAGGACTAATAGAAAAACCCAAAATATTTCTTTTTCAAAACATTTCACCTACTTTCTGGCTTGTGAAAAAAAAAATTTAGAGTCTCTAAGCCTCTAAAATACTGGCAGAGGATGAGGAGTTTATTTTAAGTTTGGGATAAAAAGAATTGAAGTACTGTTATTGAAATGCTATTGTATTACTGTAATTTGTATTCATATACCATACTCTTTGTCATTTCCCTTTTTTAGCTACCTACTGGCGCCCTGTATATAAATTTCTAAAGATGGGCAAAGTAAAATATGATATAGCAATACCTTTTCTCTAGCATTTTTCAGATGAGAAGTTCAGGTCAGACCATAGTTAAATGCATTTCCATTTTTCCAGATTTTTATTCTCCATGGTTGTTAGCTCTGGTTAAGTTGTCTCTACACTGAGCTCCAGTCCCATGTCATGAACTGCCTATTAGACATTGAAAACTGGCTGTCCCTTAGACCTCTCACACTCAGTGTCTGAGACAAAACTCATTATCTTCACCCGCCCCACAGCCCACCTTTCTGAACTTCCTTATTACTGGTGAGGGCACCACTGTCTTGGCAGTCACTTAGGTTCATAACCTCAGCATCATCCTCAACTTCCTACAGTTATATCACATATCCATTCAGTTGTCAAATCTTGTCATTTCTACCTCTAGAACATCTCTTATAACTCCTTTCTTCATTCACGTAGCCATTACCTTGATTCTGGCTTTTGTCACCTTTTGTCCAGACTGTTGCAGTAGCCTCCTTATCGATCTCCTCCTTTTAGTGTCTCCCCACACCAGTCTATTCCTCTGCACTTGTACCAACATGATTTTTCTAAAGCACGAATCTGACCAGTTGATTCCTGTTAACTGATCAAATAGAAATTTCTTTGGCATGTAAAACCTTTCTAGCCTACCTTACCCTTTACTAATTTTCAGATCTTCTAAAATGCTGTTGCATTTCGTGGTCAAATCACACTGGCCTGTTTGTTCCTCACACAAATTGTTCGATATTCCACCTCAATACGGGCTGCTCCCCATGCCTGCAGTGTGCTTGTTCATCATCTCTTCCTTTTAACTTCCATGGTTTCTATGGAGATTCAGCCACTTCCTAGATAGTAAGCCTTTGCTGATCTCCTCAACAAGTATCATGCTTCCTCCCAAAACTACCTTGTATTTTATGTACACACACATTCATATATGTGGATATATATACATTCACACATACACACATAGTTGTTGAGTCATTTCCAGATGTGTCCAACTCTTTGTGACCCCATTTGGGTTTTTCTTGGGAAGGATCCTGGATTGATTTACTTTTTTCTTCCCTAGCTCATTTTACAGATGAGAAAATGGAGACAAATAGGGTTAAGTGCCTTGCCCAGGGTCATGTAGCTAGTAAGTATCTAAGACCAGATTTGAACTCAGATCTTCCTGGCTCCAGGCCCAGCACTCTCTTCACTGCTATACCACCTAGCCGTGTGTGTGTGTGTGTGTGTGTGTGTGTGTGTGAATCTCTGTTAAACTGATCATCTACTATGTGCCAGGTGCTATACTAAGTACAGAGGATACAAAGTCAAAAGTGAAATAATATGGGGTATGTCTCCCCCTTTAAGAATACAAAGATCTCTGAGTTCTGGTTATATTAGTCATTTACATGTTATTGTACTCTAATCAGACTTATTTTCCCCTAATTTCCATCTAAGATCTGTGTCACGAAAGAGTGAAAGTTGGAAGGTAAGAGAGTGTTAGAGGAAATAAGTAATTGGGTGAATTGCTATAATGGGGCATTAAGAAAATAGGAGGGTACTGGAAATCATAGGAGGAAGAAAGGTACCAAAAACAGATCTTTCCAGTATTTAAAGGTGTTGTCTAGGGCTGGCTATCTGCCCGTGAAAGGGGATGAAATTATTTCCTACTTTACCATATATGGCAGTCCTCAGTTCCTGAAATCTGAAACTCAGGTTACTATTATTGATCTTGTAGAATAATAGATTATTAGAGCTGCACAGGACCAAAGAGACCATCTAGTGTAATCTCCTCATTTTAATATGAAGAAACAGGTCCAGAAGGATGTGATTTGTCCAATTCATGATTGTTTAGCAGTATCATGATTTAAACTGGTTTTTGGGGACTAAGGTGGGAGACAATTTTAATGGGAAAATAAAGTCTCAAAGGCTTATAAATTGGCTTTTAGCATGTAGCCCTTTTTTTTTTTAGGCAATTGGGGTTAAGTGACTTGCCCAAGGTCACACAGCTAGTGTCGCGTGTTTGGTCTGAGGCTGGATTTGAACTCAGGTCCTCCTGACTTCAGGGCCGGTGCTCTGTCCACTGCACCACCTAGCTGCTCCTCACACCCAAGATGGGTTATGTCTGAATGATGTTTCAAGTTCTTTAGTATAAGATTAAGATTTAGAGGTGGAAGGTTAGTGCAGCTACATTTTACAAATGAGGAAATGGGCCCCCCTAAAAGTTAGGTGATTTGATCAAGGGATGGTGATTAAGATTGTGAGCAGCAGAGCCAGGATTTGAACATTTAAATCCAATATATTTTCCACTGTACCATATTCTCTCCCTTTTCTTGTTTGTCCATAAGGGAGAACTGCAAAATTCATTCAGAAGTAAGGGAAAGCGATGCTTATCTGTTAAAAAAAATACTTTTTTATATCAAAAGAAGAGAATGGGGTGGCCATCATTGTCCTCTGAGGAGTTCAGGCCTCAAGCTCCTAGCTAAAAGTCTGAAAATTATCTCTATGTAATAGCCTTATGCTTGTAGGCACCCACAGCCCAAGTAAATAAATAAGAATGATTTTTAAACTGTCTATAAATACAAGCTATTAAAGTTTAGGTAGGCACACATGTCTGAGGATAGCTCTGAAACCATTGTTAATGAGCCAAAGGCCACCTGAACAGACCTGCCTAACACCAATACATCTTCTCTCTCTCCCATCTTGGAATAGTAGTTATGCAGTAATGACACCCCTGGGCATTGATTATTAACATTTGGTCTCTCCCCATCACTGCACACTGATGTGTCTGGGTAGGATAAGGAGAGAAGGCTGGAAATACTAGTAAAGCTTAAATCAGACCTGTTCTCTGGAACTTAAGCCCTCCTAGGGACCAGTGGCCATGCCTCATCTTCCTGTTGTTTGTGTAGTGATTTTCTGCTTGCACATTCAGTTATAGCACATTCTCTCACAATTGAGTTAAATGGCAACTGTTAAGACTGTTAAGTTGCCAAAAAAGTGCTGACCAGGATTGGTAGAGAATTTCCTTACCCAGACCTGGGGCATAGGGAAGTCCTGCAGCCAGGTGCCAAATGATTCGCCGTCTGCTCTGAGTCCCTCTCTAGTCAGAGAGAGGGAGGGGCCTAAAGGAGTACTGAGGAGGTGTGAGTTTCTGAGTTGATTTGATCTTGCAGGAAGATAAGTTTTTGGGGTGAAGTCCAGGTGAGCAGCCAGGTTGGAAGAGCTAGCATTTGAACCAAGCTCTGTGATTCCAGCTCAGTACTCATACTGCTATTACCTACTGTATCTGACTGTAGTGAATCTTAGAGTTTACGGAATGTAGAATGTTGGAATGTACCCTTGGCAGGAGATAATAGAGCAAAGTAGGTACCTCTTTTTTTGGGTTCCCCTAAGTCCTCCCTATTAAAGTTAGGTTCTAGGTCATGGTCTTCCTCTAGTAACTAAGTGAAGAATCACTTACCGAGCTCATATCTCATTGACTTCAGATAAAACGTCTTCTTCCCATCATCTACCTTGGTCATCTTGCTGTCTGCCTTCCTTGTCCATGTGTGCCCTTGCCCCACCTCTTGCTCTGGCTTTAGTAATCAAATCAGTAGTACCATTATTTTCAGAAAAGTCATATCAAGTGGTTTGCCATTTCCTTCTCGTTTTACAGATAAAGAAACTGAGGCAAACAGGATTAAGTGATTTGCCCAGGGTCACACAGCTAGTGAGTGTCTGAGGCTGGATTTGAACTTAGAGAAGATGAGTCTTTCTGATTCCTAGACTGGCTCTCTATCCACCTAGCTGCTATCATGGCAGTTGCTTTTCTTGTAGATCAGTTCACCATTTCTGTGACTCATTAGACTAAAATTCCCTTCCCTGACTGCCACTCCCCTATATATGTTGGCTTTCCCTATACAAGTTCCTTGAGAATAGGAACTGTGTCTCTGTTTATACTTGTATCCTGAAAGCTTAGCACATCATAAGTGCTTAATAAATACTTTTTCACTCCCATTATTCAGTTTCCACTTTTGTGACCTTGGACAAGTCATTTAACCCCTGTGGGTTTTAGTTTCAGCTATAACATAAGAAGGTGGAATGTCATCTCTTGTTCCAAATCCTGTGATCCTCCAGGAACCATGACTATATTTACCCTGCTGCTAAATTATTCCCCAGTTAGTGGGCCATACCTCATACGTTCATGTGTTAAAGTGAAAAGGTCACTAGACTTGGAATCAGATGACTTGGGTTCAAAATCTACCTCTGACACAACCTGTATGACCTTGGGAAAGTCATTTACCTTACCTAGGTCTTGGTTTCCTCATCTGTTAGCCTCTGAGGTCCCTTCTACTTCTTAGCTTCTCCACACCATGATTTGTTCATCTGTAAAGTAAGGATAATAGTACTAGCACATTGTACCTCACAGGATTGTCAAGAGTAATTCACTTTACAGAAAGTTATAAGCACTATCTATGCATGACTATTATCATCAAACCCTTTCCTCCATATATTGAAATGGCCAGGAAGCTGGTCAGCAGTACCTTTGTGTCTGTTAGCCTGATGCTATCCCATGCAAACCTTTGGATAAACCCAAGCTCTTTAGCACTTGGTTCACAGAGCAAGTAACCAACCCTTTTACTCCTGCTCATATGTCCTTAGAGACAGGGTCCTAGGGTTGGGCTAGGGCTTCAAAGTCTCGAATAGCTACATATTGAATCATGCATCTAAGATAGGAGCTGCGGAGTTTAGTAACAGAGCTTGAATTAGAACTCAGGTTTTCTCCTAATGTTCTTTTTGCTATGAGGCTGTGCTTCTTATTTGAAGATTAATCCACCATCATTATCAGTAGGTCATGTACTTTGAATTGTTTGTCCCGGACTGTTGAATATACATCTATGCTCTCTTGCCCAATCAACCCTGTGACCAGTTTTGCACTTGCAAAACTGTTAGTCAATGTGCAAGGGAAAGTACTTGTGACTGTGGAGCAGAGCCAATGTAAGAGATGTCTGTGTCCCCAAATGGGGACAATGGAATGCGCTCTTTGGAAATTATCATGCTCTGAATTCTGTAAAAGTTTCTGGTGTTGCTATTGATAAGGTTCCTCTAGTAAGTCAGGCAGGAAGCAAGCTGAAAAGAAACTGAAAGCTTGAAGGGCCGATATGAGAAGGGAAAAGGAACCACCGTCATGAAAGAGTTGGTCCCATGAGTGACTGGTTTTTCCTTCTCCATGTGATAGGGAGACCAAAGGGTTAATTTAGGAAGCAGTAGAACTGCCTATATTGCTTCTCCATTGTGCTGTAAATACAAGGAGAGTGAGGGGGCTGGGGAAAGAGCTCTGCAACCTGGAGATTGAAGGAAGGGTTTTTGTACTTTGAAAGTTTTCGCTATTTATGTTGCCTATCTGTTAATTAACTTCATTTCTATTTTAAGTAAATTGTACTCCCTCTCCCTTTTTTTTTGCATCATGTTCACCTTTTTATATGCATAACTCTAGTGAGATTGGGGAGGGGGGGAATGGGGGCTTAATAAAATTAGGGATCCAAAAACAGACTCTGGCAACCCATATGTCACATTTAGGCATGTTACATGTGGCATCGTATTCAGGAATTTGAAAAATTGTTTTGAATTTTTTCATATTTTAAAGACCATTTGGGGTATTCAAGTTGAAATTGTTTTCCTTTATCAAAGCAAATATCTAAATTTTTTTCTTATATATTTTCTTTGTTTTAATGGAAATTATAAAGGTCTTTTCCCCATTGGAACTATTCTTGACCACACCAGTTTTTTGGGTTGGTTTTTTTTCTTTGTTTTTTGTTGTTGGGTTTTTTTTTTTACTATAAATGATTATTGTGTGTTAAGATCAGTCAGACAATCAACAAACATGTATTTAGTGTCAGGCACTGTGAAGATACAGGGGCAAAAGACAATCCCTACTCCCAAGAAGCTCACAGTTTGATGGAGGAAACAACATACAAATAGTTATGTACAAACACGCTATATACAACAAATACAGTCCACAGACTAGCATTAAGGGGATCAGAAAAGGCTTCTTGTGGAAGGTGGAATTTTAATTGGGACTCGAAGGAAGTCAGGGAAGCCAGGGGAGGCAGAGGTGAAGGAGAAAATTCCAGACATCCAAAGGATAGCCAATGAAAATGCCCAGAGTCTGAAAATGGATTGTCTTGAGGGAGGAACAGCATGGAGTCCAGTGTCATTGTATTCCAGAGTAGGTGGCTGAATGGGAAGTACAAGAAGACTGGAGAGATAAGAGAAAGGTTATGAAAGGCTTTGAATGACAAGCAGCATTTTATATATTTGATCTTAAATGTGATAGGAGCCACTGGAGTTTACTGAGTAGGAGCGATAACATGAGCAGATCTGTGTTTCAGGAAAATTAATAGAACTTAGCTGCTTTGGTAGTTGAGTGGTGATGGCCTAGAATGGAAAGAGACTTATGCAAACCAGCAGGCTATTGAAATTGTTCAGCCGTGAGGTGCAGAGGGCCTGCACCAGTGTAGTGGCAGTGTCAGAGAAGAGAAGGGGCCATATAAAAGAGATGTTGTAGATGTAACATCTACAAGTCTTGGCAATAGATTAGATATGGGAGGTGAAAAAGTGAAGTATTGAGGATGACACTTAGGTGGTGAGTCCAGGTGACTGGGAAGATGATGGTATCCTTCACAGAGGATAATGATAAAGATAATGAGTTCAGTTTTGGACATATTGAGTTTAAGATGTCTTTGGGACAGCCAGTCCAAGATATCCAGTAGGCAGTTGGGAGATATGAGATTAGAGGACAGGAGAGAGATTAGGGGTGGACAGATAAATCTGAGAAGACAGCATATAGTTCAATTAGTTCACTAAAGTGTTAAGATAGGGAGGAGAGTGTAGCCAGTGCAGAGGCAATGTCCTCTGAAAGAATTAAGGGGTTGATATTAGAAGTCACATTGAGAATGAAGTACAGGGTTTGGGGTTGCAAGGCAGAGGAAGAGCTGGAAGGACAACAGATTATGAACAGATAAGGAATTTCAGAGTTCTGAAGTGGAGCTTTTGTGGGTGATGTCAGGATCAAGGATATGAACATCTCTATGTACAGCTGAGGTCAGGTGGGTAGGTCATGGGAAATAAACAAATTGAGGAACTGGGAGGTAGAGGAGTATTGATATGTTTGAGGGAGTATCAGTATATGTATGGAAGTCCCCTACTCTCAGGGCAGGAATAGGAGAGGAGAGAAATAATATGAGCCAAGCACTGAACTCATTGAGGATAAAAGGGAAGTGTCCTGGAAGTTGATAGACAATGCCTATTAGGATTTTGATTGGGTGGTAGATGTGGATCAAGTGAACCTCAGAGAAATAGAGGCTACTCAGTGATGTACGTAGAGGGAGAACCTAGAAGTGCCCATGGGGAGCAAGGAATGTTCCAACTATCCCACCTTGAGTTGGTGGAATGAGTGAAAATTCAATCAGTGCTGGAAATGTGGCCATGGGGACTGTGTCATCAGGATGTCAGATCTCAGAGAATATGAAAGGAGTGGGAAAGGAAGAGATTTAAGATGAAAGCAAATTTGTTTTCTCCTGAGCAAGTATTTTGGAGAGTGAAGTGGAATGGGTAATTTGCTTTAAAGTAGGACATTGGGGGCAGGGTGGGTTGAGGGGGATAGGAATAAGGCAGCTGGCAGTTGTCAATGGAGAATGGGATTTGGATAATTGTGTCGTTGAAGTTTTGCTTGTTACTGACACCGTTGAATTATTTCGGTATACTATGATTAGGTGTTGGATTAAATAACACCTTCTCTCCTTAGTTACTAGAGAACTAATGCTCCATATTGGGATTTGACCCTCATCAAGGATTGTTGGTTGAAGGAACACCGATGGACATTAGGGATGGTGATATTGTAAAGGCTATTCTATACCATTATATTAATTCTTTGGGGAATGTAGGCTGCAGGCTAAGATATTCAGGGAAGAAAAAAAGCGGTAACTGTGTTATGTAAAATGTCTGAAACAGCAGTATAATCCCACCACTCACAGAAAGATAACAGTTAATAAAGCTGTTTAGAAACTTTAACCTTCCCTCTCCATCAAGAGATGGCGTAAGGGTTAAAATAGTGTCCTGGTGAGAGAAAGATGGACTGAGGACCCTGTGATGAGCATGCTGTTAGAGAGAACGCTATCTTAAGCAGCATGTATTAAAGGTAGAGAAGAACAGAGTGCTTATTATCAACCTGCCAGACTCATTATGGGAAACTATGATCCTTTTCAAGTGGGCACTGTAACCCACCAAATGAGTAACCTTTTGATCCTGGCTAGAACATGGCACAGTTATGAAAAGGCATGGAACTGATATGGAAAAAAGAGGGTATTATTTTTCTTCAGGGAATCTGCTTTTGAATGGCATGTCTATTGAAAATGTAATGCCCAGAGGATATAGTATAGGAATATCTGCGGATACCTGAGAGTCAATTTCCTAATCCAGAGAGTGCTGAGGACACATAGGTGAAGTACCTTTCAACAGGAGGAAGAGAACTCTGCTTTTGTGCAGAGATTGGAGAAGATGATACAAAGAGCAGTGATTTGGGATGTGCTACCTGTTCAGCACATGGACCACACCAGACTGGTTCAGTTGTTCAGGGACGTTGTCCAGGATGTCCTTTTAATGCATTGGTGAACTGAGCACAGGGAGCAGCCTCCTGGCTGTTCAGAACTAATGCAGTCAAACTAGCAGATAAAGCGTGTGACCAGGGAGGTATGTGTGCTGAAGTAACAAAAAGCAACCTCTCTGGACTCCAAGACACCTTCGATGACACTATGGGCCACTGGGTTCAAAAGGGACCAATTCAGATCTATCAGATAATTTGGAAGAATCTATGAGCAACTGGAATAGAAGTTTCTCTATGAACTTGTTGGTAACTTTAGAGCCATTACACAAGGTAACTAGACCACACAAGGTTCAAATCGATGGATTTGGTCTTAGTAGCAGTGTGTAGTCAGTCAGTCAACAAGCTTTTATTAAGTGCTTACTGTGTGCCTGACACTGTGCTTAATGTTAAGGATACAAAGAAATGAGGTAATTGGTCCTACACACTGCATCTCAAGACTCCCAGCAAATGTCATCTCATTAGAAACACATGCATTCAGTCCATTCTCTTTTGCAATAAATTGAGCAATCCCAAACTTTGAATGATGAAGGTCCTATTTTTAAACAAAATTTTCATATTTATACTCTTCATTCAAATTTGTCATCATTAGTACTTACCACAATGTGTGGCACATAGTAGGCACTTGAGCAATACTTACTGACTAAATGAATAATCATCTTTGACCTCAGTGTATACAATATCGAGGTTTTGAACTGGGAAGCGTGTGCATAAAGTCTGAGTAGGGCATGAGAATGGCAGGTTAGTAGAGTATTTAGGCTCCAAAAATTCCTGCTGGACCTACTGTTAAATATATTTATGAACATGTGGTCCTGATCTGATCGTGTCACTACATTGTTCAAAACCCTTCAGTGGTGCCTCAGTGTCTCTTGAACAATATTCAGACACATTTTCCTGACAGTTAAGGCTCTCCACAATCTGGCTTCATTCATCTTTCCAGTGAACTGCTGGTCATCTCCCATAAGTGTCCTTTACTTTCCTGCATCTGTGCTTTGTTAAATGTTTCCCCAGTGCCAAAACTATCTTACTTCTCCTTTAAGTTCCAATGGCAGTGCCATCTTCCCTATGAATCCTTCCTCTAATCACTTCCTCCTACCCCCTCATCACTAGTAATGGTCTCCCCATCTCAGCGTTCATATAGCACTTTGATTATATCTCTCAATAACAACTCACATTTATGTAGCCCTTTGAAGGGTATAAAGCATTTTCCTGACAACAGATAGGTGAGGCAGATAGTACAAGCATTATCATCATCCCCATTTTATGAGTGAAACTGAGGCCTAAAGAGGTAAAAATGACTTGCTTAAAATCACAGAGTAAATGACAGAGCTAGGATTTGAATCCAGGGCTTCTGACTTCCATTTCAGTGCTTGTTCTGCTCCACCATGCTAATTCATGCACAAAACATACCATTTTCTATTGAATTATGTTCATATAATATGCCCCTTCATAGAATGTAAGCACCATGTGCTTTGGCTCTTATTTCATGCCAGTATCATCTGTAGTGCCTTGCATAATAACCTAAACACAGTAGGTATTTCTTTAATCTAAGAAGTATTGAGTAAGGGGATTTAGAAGGTTTGGCATTAGTAATGGGTAATGTTTGAAAGGAAATGAAAGTAGGCAAAAAAGAAAATGATGTGGGAAGGCAGTTAAAAAGTAAAATAAGTAAAATGGAAGTAAGTTTGGCAGGAAAGGTAGGAGACTTAGAAATAAAAAATAGATAAGCCAGAAAAGGATAAAGTGAGTAGAAAAAAAAGTTACTATTGTCCAACTATTGCAACTACGATTTATTGTTATTTAGTTGTGTTTGACTCTTTGTGACCCCATTTGGGGATGTCTTGGCAAAGATACTGAAGTGGTTTGCCATTTCCGTCTCCAGCTCATTTTACAGTTAAGGAAACTGAGGCAAGCAGGGTGAAGTGACTTGCCCAGGGTCACACAGCTAGTAAGGTAAGATTTAAACTGAAATCTTTCTGACTTCCAGGCCCAGCGCTCTATCCACTGTGCCATCTAGCTTCTCAGCACAATAATAGCTATTTCTTTATCTTGGGTTACCTTTCAGGTGCAGAATGGTTATCATTATTTTCTGTGTGGATTAGCAAGTAAAATTTTAAAAATTTATTTTGTTAGTTTTAGTTTTCTAACATTCACTTTTATAAGATTTTGAGTTTTAAATTTTCTTCTCCTCCTTCCGCTTACTCTCCTTCCCCTCCCCCCAACATGGCATGCAATCTGTTATAGCATGTACAATCATATGACACATATTTCCACATTAGTCATGTTGTAAAGAAGAATTAGAACCAAAGGGGAAAACCATGAGAAAGAAAACAAAACAGAAAAAAAGAGAAAATGATACGCTTGGATCTGCATTTTAGACTCCATAGTTCTTTATCTGGATGTAGATAGCATTATCCATCATGAGTTTTTTGGAACTGTCTTAGTTCACTGCATATTAGAAATAAATATTACAAATGCATCAATAAATGTCTTTATGGATATGTTTCAGTAATTCAAAGGATCTATGAGTTCATTGAAATTAAAGGGCTAAAGTATATCCAGAGAACATGCAATTAAAAAAAAAACACTAGAAAGTCAACAAATTAACAACCTCAAAACAAGCATAAAAGAAGAAATTTTAAAATCAAGAGAGAAATAGATAAAATTAAAAATAAAAAGAATCAGCCCATAAACAAAGACCTGTGTAAAGAATACTAACAAAATCAGTAAACCATTAGTTAACTTGATAGGAAAAAGAAGAAAAATCAAATTGTTAAAATAAAACTTGAATAAGATTAATGTAGTGGAAATAAGATTATCATAAAACTATGTACTATATATACAACTAGGTGAACACATGAAAATCTCTGATTTTGTAGACTTCCTCCACCAACGTAGATTACAACCCATCTGTAACTTAGTAGGTAAGTCCTAGAGAGAATCTGAGTCACATTAGGTCTGGGTCCAGCATTGTGTAGAAAGTGAAAGAGTTGGGATTTGAACCCTGTCCTTCATGACTCTAATTTCTTTTTTTTTTTTTTGGCAATTGGGATTAAGTGACTTGCCCATGGTCACACAGCTAGTAAGTGCCAAGTGTTTGGTCTGAGGCTGGATTTGAACTCAGGTCCTCCTGACTTCAGGGCCGGTGCTCTATCCACTGTGCCACCTACCTGCCCCCAAGTGTCATTGTTTTATATGGCCTAAAGCATACATCAAAAATAAAAAGCTAACATTATTTATAATGAAAAAAACATGGGAAGCTTTCTTAGTAAGTATAGAGGTGAGGAAGGATGTCCCATTTCTCCACTATTCTATGGCATAATATTAGAAATACTAACTATAGCAATGATATAAGAGAAAGAACTTCAAGGCTAAAAGTCTGATATTTAAGATATATAGCAAATTAATATAAATATACAAGGCTAAGTATAATTCCTCAGAAAATGTGTTCAAAAGATACAAATCAATAATGTTTGAGTTATAAATCATCAACAACCATACAAAACAATGCTCCAAATCTCTATTAATAAAAATATAAATTTAAACATCTCTCAGGTTTCACTTATTACCACTCAAATAGGCAAAGATGATAAAAGTTAACATTTGTCAATGATGAGGGAAAGATAGAAAAGACAGGCACAGTGTTGATGGTGTTGATAGAGTGTTGGTAGAGTGCTGACAGAGCTGTGAATTGGTCTCTCTAGGAAAACAATTTGGAATTATCCAAATTCATACTCTTTGTATATGTACCTCAAGAATGAGTGAATGAAAAAGTGTGTATTAAATGCTTGCTATATGCCAAGCACTATGTTAAGCACAAGAAATACAAATTTAGAAATGACAGTACCTGTTTTCAAGGAAATAGCACTCTAATTGGGGGAGACACATAAGAGAGGTCACCTACAGGGTGAATGAAAATACCTGAAAATCTAAAGGCCCAGCAGCGGCATAGACAGATAATATAGGGGCTCTTGGGGTGCACCAGCAGGGTAAGCACACAAAGCCTAGAGTTCTGGAGGGTGTAAAATAGTAATGCCCAGAAGACATTTGCATGCAGTGGCTGGGCAAATGGTAAGGATTGTAATTAATGCTTTTTTGCTCATCCAAGTTATGTGAGCAACCATGTCTGCTATACAACTAGGGAGACTGAAGGAGCCTACCGCCATTGGGAAGGAGGAAGTGGACTTGATGATTTGAGGAGAAAGGAGATTCAAAAAGGCCAAAGAGAGAAAGGAAAAGTCTCATATCTACCAAAATATTAATATTGACAATTTCTGAGTTAGTAAAAGCCTAGAAACAAAAAGAGTGCCCTTTGATTAGGTAATGGCAGAACAAATAATGATATATGAATGTAATGTAATATTGTTATGCTTTAAGAAAAGATAAATAGTGAAGGATTCAGAGAAGCATGGGAAGATTTGCATGAAGTGATACAGAGCAAAGGGAAAATAACTAGGAAAGAAATAACACAGTAATGCAGATAAAAATAACACCCAGAGGTAGGTGAACTTAGATTAAATACAGTATAATGACCAAGAGCAGTAAAGAATTAGGAGACTATGAGTACCAAATGTTGCACATGCTGTTAGATGCGGAATTAGTTTTGCTTAATAATCTCTCTTTGTTTCAAAGGAGAGTTTATAGGAGGTGGGATGCGAGGGAGGAGGGAAGTGGTAAGGTAGAGGGCAAGTATAGCAAGTACTTGGCATAAAAATATATACATTTTATAAAATATAAATAAAAGGTATAAAAAATAAAAGGAATCAATAAAATGATTTCCAAAGATCTATTTATTAAGCTATCTAGTATGATACATTTGAATTTGTTCAGTTCTTCAACTCTTTGTGCTCCAATTTGGGGTTTTCTTGGGAGAGATACTGTTTTGCCATTTCCTTCTCCAGCTCATTTAATAGAGGCAAACAGGGTTGAGTGACTTGCCCAGCGTCACACAGCTAGAACACTCAGACCCATGAGTCTTCCTGACTCCAGGCCTGGCACTCTATCTACTGTGCACCTAGCTCCAGTTCTTTCTATGGTTCTATACTTTTATAATTTTTCCCCCCTCACAAGACATGTATCATTAATAACAATTTAGGAAAGAGAGTATGGAGTAGTGGAAAACTTTCAGGACTGGTAGTCAGGGCATCTGGGTTCTAATCCTTTCTTTCTCTCTAATAAACTATGACATTGGACAAAGCCATTCTCCTTTGTGGGCCTCCCTATTTGCAAAAAGGAGGGTGCTAGACAAGATGATCCCCTCTGAGACTCTGATGCTTCTGTAGCACTTTCACAAAAATGATCTCACTTGATTCTTATAATAGCTGTGTATGGCAGGTCACTATATTTCAATGGATCTATTATTTCTTGGTTGTGAGTAGTCCCATATGAGATTCAGCATGATGCAGAAGAAAGGATGATCAGCAACGTGGAGTACAGGGTCTGAATTGAAATCCTGAGTGCTATGCATTGCCTGTGTGATCTTTGGATGTATCACTTAACATCTCTGGGCATCAGTTTCCTCATCTCTGTAATGGACCAGTTGACTGCTAAGGTCCTTCCCAGTTCCAATTCTCTTCCTTCTATTGTCTCCTCACTGGAGTAGATCACAACACATCCACACTGTCTTCTTGTGTCCTTATCTAAATCTGTCCAAACTTCTTAAATACAGGATCTACCCAATGCTGTAGCTCTTTCTCTAGTTCTTTCAATATTTTATGGATACTAACTTGGACTGTCCATTTCTTATTGCTTACTTTTGTTACGACAGGCCCACATTCCTTTTTCTGGTCATACATGTCCTTGATGATGTCTTTTACAAAGATTCTCACATATGAGGTGCTGATGAAAAAAAAAAAAGAGATTAGGCAAAGGTCACTTGGCTGGTAATTGGCAGAGATTGAAAGAAAATTTCGGTTGACTGACTCTTAGGCCAATACATTTCCAAATAACAAATACTACTTCTCATGAAATTGTTAGTAACAACAGATCTTTGAATAAAGACTTTGATACAGGCTAGTTAGACTAAAAATCATGTCAACAGAAAGAGTTAGAATGACTGATGAACTCAGTCCTATTGCTTCCCAAACCAAAAGAATTCTTTGTTGTCATTCAGATTCTTTGTGACCCTTTTGGGGTTTTCTTGGCAAAGATACTGGAGTGGTTTGCCATTTTCTTTTTCAGATGGTTTTACAGATCAGAAAACTGAGGCAAACAGGGTTAAGTGACTTGCCCCGGATCACATAGGTTGTAACTGTCTGAGGTCAGATTTGGACTCAGAAGATAAGTCTTTCAGAATCCAGGCCTGGCACTCTATCCACAATGACACCTACCTGGCCCTTTATCGAGGCTTCAAATAATTAGCGTATTCAAAGGTGTCTGGGATTTACTCATCTTAGATTAGCATTGTTGTAAAAGGCTTCATTTCCCTTTGCCCCCCCCCCCCCAAACAGTCCTAGCTATGGCCTCAGGCCATCCTCACCCAGCCTGAAGTTCTCAGCAGGGCTGAATTCTGGGGTTACAGCTTTATTTTTCAGTGCCAGAATAAGATTGTGACCCAGGTAGGCACCACCAGTAGTTTGGATACTATTAATAGACCCATAGATTAGAAGAGGTGGGATGATGGCTATTTCTTGAGATTTTGTATCAAACTGACACAATCTTAAAGGACTCTAATTATGTACATTTATAAAAGTATTTTTTTACATAATTGTATATTTGATTCTTTTGGTACAAGTTATTTTTGCAGTATAATTACTGACAAAAAAAATGTTTTCACTCTTATTGCCTACATTTGGGGAGGGAAAAAATCTCAAAAATCCTAAGAATTAATTTTGAATTAATGTAGTTGTGCTCTTAGTCAACTAATGCTTTTTCCTAAATGCAACATGCCTTTGCATAGGCTGTCACCCCTAGAATACATACCTTCTTCAACTCAGCCTTTCAGAATCTTCTTTCAAAGCTGAACTCGGGTTCAGATTCCTCTAAGAAGCCTTCTTTAATCCCTGCAGCTATTATTAATGCTTCTTCATTCCTGGAATATTACTAGAGCACTTTATCTGATCTTTCCTTTGCCCCACCTCTCTCCCCTGTGTTTATACATTTATATGTTATAGTCCTGGAAAATCCTTGGGGACAAAGACTATTTGTTTTCTTTTCTTTCAATCTCCACTGCCTAGAATATTGCAGGTGCTTAATAAATGTTTGCTGAATTGAATTCAATTGGATAATGAAGAGTGCAAGTCATTACAGCAATTTCATTTAAAAGAACTGGAAAAGTTAATTATCCTTTTAGTAGACAAATTAATCTGATTTTAAATATTATTTTCTATAGTATATAAATCATGTATGGGAGTAATGATTGTGAATACAAAGTGTTGTTGAATGTTAGGCTAAAAACAGGGTTGAAGGATGCATTTAGATATTCTACCCTTGGCCCTCGTGTTGCACTATTAACAGAGTATTTAAAGAATGGATTCTACTCTTTTGTAAAATTCAGTAGTTGAAATTTTTTTAATTTCACAGAATTGTAGTTTTAAAGTTGAAAGGGATCTTAGAGATCATCTCCAAACCATTTTGCTCACTTTGGAGATGAAACAGTTGTGTGAGGAAGGTCTCACGGCTCATTGGTAACTAGAGTCCAAGTCTTCTGACTCCACCTCTAGGGCTCTTTCCATTCTGCCATGCTATAGTCTTGAGTAATAATAATTACTATTAAAATTATGATAACTTAACTTTATATATAACTTTAAGGCTTACAAAGCACTTTGTGTATGTTAATTCATTTGATCTTCGTAAACCCTGGAGGGTAGGTTTTACATTTGATAGATAAACTAAGATACAGAAAGTTAAGAGACATTCACACAGCTATTAAAGATCTAAGACAAGATTCAAATGTAGGTCTTCCTAACTCCAAATCCAAGATTCTAGCCATTGTGCCACCCTAGTTTCCTTTAAAAAAAAAAGCAAAGGAAAATGTGAAGGAGTAATGGTATTTTAAATTGTACTTAATATATTGCCATTGGAATCATAAGATAGGTGTGCATTACAGCTGATGTCATTAGTAGATGTTGTGCTATTGTTTCCTGGGAATTCCACTGAGTATTAAGAATTGCAAGTCTTTTCCCAAATTCCAGCTGATTTTAATAGCTCTAGCACTAAAAAGTTACTCCTCTGGAGCTGGGGCAATTAGAAGCAATCAGCTAAAAGGAGGCTTCAGGTGAACCAATCATTCCTGATTGGTAGGAGAACACTGATTTCATTGGTCAGAAGCTTCAATGATAGCTTTTGCCTGATAAAGGCTTATTGCTTTCTGCAGCCACCTCTGGCTCCACAAGGAAAAGCAGAGAAAGGTTTGCAATTGTGGGTATCCTGGCAAACTGGTTTAAAGAGTGAACCTGAACTATGTTCTGTGAGCTCAATTCTCATTGGACAGCCCGGAATTCAAGTGAGTGGATAGCTGGTTGAGTTGATCTATATGATTCAGAGATAGCCACTTTGAGAGATTGGCAGTTGTCTGGCTTAAAGAAAACTGCTGTTCACATTAAGAGCTAATACTTTCTAAATGTCCTTTAAAGGGTGATAGTTATTTGAAAGAGCTTATAAAGGCTATGTTTGAGTAGACAAGAGAAGAGGATTTCCCCAGATGAAGAATGGTGAGGATCAATAGTCAAGCAGTGAGGAGAAAAGCTGTTTTGTTCCTGAATAGACCAATAACATTGAAGTCTGAAATATAGACTTGTTAATTTTTCTCATTCATGTATTTTCATGCAATTTCCTATAAATATATGCCCATTTTTTACCATACCATTGAGTGCCATTGATGGAAGAGTGTGATTGGAGTTTATATGTGTACTGTGATGTATTTTATTATGTATTTGATATAACATATCGGTATCTATAGCATTTTTTCTGCCTTATTGTTAAGTAAATGATTATTCTTAAGATCCCAAAGTATCATTATTGTGAGTGGCTAATTAAGTATATAGAATATACATTTTCTGAGGTTCAAGGTCTAAAGTAGTAAGGAGGGGGGTCAGCTAAATGGTGCAATGGATAGGTCACTGGCCCTGGAGTCAGAAGGACCTGAATTCAAAACTGGTCCCAAGACACTTGGCACTTGCTACTAGCTATGAGACCCTGGGCAAGTCACTTAACCCCAATTGCTTCACGAAAATATATATATATGAAGTAGTAAGTAGGGGGACGTGTATGTCCACTCAATAGCGTTATTCCTAGGACCCTGTGAGTTTCAGTGTAACTATGTGATGGTATTCTACCTCTGGAAACTTAAAGCTGTTAGTATGAAAGCCAGTTGGAGGAGCAAGCCCAACCCAGAGACCACTAAGATGTCTCACAGAAGACATGAGGCTCCAAGTCCTATTCAATATAGATGTTGACTATACCTCTCTTTGTGACTAGATCCCATAAGTGCACCACATATAGGTTAAGTTACAGTGGAATAATGACAGTGAGTAATTATATCCAGACGATGATTTATTTAGCAGTACATGAAGTTACAGAAACAAATAGAGTCCCAGACTCAGTAGCACAAGGGATGCTGACCATGGTTTTCTACAGCTATTATATAATTGAAGGGAGTAGAAAAACAAGATTGTAGGGATCGAGCCACCTTGTTTTTTTTATTTGTGGAAAGAATCAGGAAACACAGATGAAGGGAGAGGTAATCTTGTGACTTTCCCATGATCAGGCGACTTGCAAGAGGTTGGAATTTAACTTTCCAAAATGGTGGATAAAGGCAAAGTGGAGTTACTAACACTATTTTAATGTAACATTTCCCCCTCCCCCTTTGATTCTGAGGTTCTCAACCCCCAGGATCACTTATTTAAATGCTTTATCTATTAGGGATTTTTGGACAGAATGATAGTCTAACTTAAGGGGCATCAAAGGGGTGGGGTAGGAGACACAAGGTGTACAAGCAGAGTCATAATTTCATATATCCCCAAAAGAGACAATTCTTGTTTTTTTTTAACATTTTAAAATAATCTTACATTTTTATTGATAATATTTGTTTTTGTATCATATTTTTCTTTCTTTAAATTTATTGTATTTTCAATTCATGGAATAAAACAAGCATTTTCATAACACAGTTCAATAAAAAAAGATGATTGCTTATGAAACTGCAGCTCTACCATGTAAAACTTACTATTCTTTCCAAATATACAACAGTTATTATGTAAATTTCTTTTTTTTTCCTTTTTTTCTTCCCGCCACCTGACAGATGCCTACCATTACTTTCTCTCTCTCTCTCTCTCTCTCTCTCTCTCTCTGTACACACACACACACACACACACACACACACACACACACACACACACACATGCATGTGTGTATGTGTAAAATTATTCCATGTACATACTATTCTACATTCATCAATTTGTTCTTTGGATGCAGATAGTGTCTTTCTTCATATATCCTTTATTTTTAATTTGTGTATTTATAATAGTCAAAATGGCTTAGTCACTCAAAGTTATTCTTAAAACAATATTGCTATTACTGTATACAATGTTCTCTTGATCCTGCTCACTTCACTCTTCATCATTTTGCTTACATCTTTCCATGCCTTTCTAATATCATTGAGCTCATCATTTAAAACTGTCATCATTTCTAAGCCAATTTGAAAGAAAGGGTGGGACTGAGTTGTATATGATGGGGTGATTCTCAAAAAATAAAATTGGGTAGGAAAAAGTAAAAGGGCATAATTATATTATAAAAATGGGGCATGAAAGGAAGAACTAATACAGAGGAAGCAGGTGGAGGTAGAAGGTTGGTAATGTTGGAACCTTACTCTCATCTGGGTTGAAGAGGAAACATGTACATCTGGTGGGGTGTAGAAGTCTTTTGAACGTGTAGAGAGGTGAGAAAACTGGGGGACAAGGTCAAGGAGGGACTTTTTGAGGCATGTGTAGATTGGGATTTTGGGAGGGTTGGGGGAGAGGATTGGAAGACTCTTGGAGAGGTGGGTGAAGGAAGTGTCGGGGGAGAAGATAAGAATAAAAAGACAGAAAGAAAATAATGAGTAAAAATAAGATGGAGGGAAATTCACAAATAGTAATTATAACTTTGAATGTGAATGGGTTATTTATAATGGCTCTTTTGTGGTGGCAAAGAACTGGAAATTGCAAGGATCCCCATCATTTGGGGAATGGCTGAACAAGTTGTAGTGTATGGTTGTGATGGAATTGACATGATTTTCCTGCACAAAGTGATTTTTTTAAGAGTGCCATGGTCATCATTGTCATCATCATCACCATCCTCTTCTTCTCCTCCTCCTCCTCCTTCTCTTTTTCCCTCTCTTCCTCCTTCTTCTTTATATTATACTTCTGTTGAGGCCTCCTCAGAGCCCTATCCTTAGTCATCCTCTTCTGAATGGGAAGCTTCCCCTGTTTCCAAGCCAATAAGAACTTTTCTAAGGGGGCAGTACCCATTGGCTTACTAGAGCTGGTACCTATGGTGCCCTTGTTAGGTGCCTGTTAGGAGATACTGTCTGAACATAGTTTGAAAGGACATGGAGGTCTGGGAACAGGCAGTCATTTACTAAGAAGTCCATTGTTAGAAATATTATAAGATCACCTTAGGGTTCCTTTGGTGAGAGTTTGGTCATCATACAGAGACTCACAATTTCAGTCCTTTTTTGGTTGTTGTAACTATTACAATGGAATAAAGGTACTAAGTAGTTACATCCAGAAAAGGATTTATTTATCAGTGCATGCAGTTGCAGACACAAATTGGCTTTCAGGCTCTTGGTAACATAAGGGATGCTGAGAATTGATTTCTGTAGTTATTATATAATTGAAGGGAGTGGAAAAACAGGATTATAAGGATTGAACCACCTCGTTGATAGAGTGGAGAGGATCAGGAGACACTGAGATGGGGTAGGGGGAATCTCGTGACTTTCCTAAATTGGGTGACAATCTTGTGACTTTCCTGTGATCAGGTGACTTACAAGAAGTTGGAACTTAACTTCACAAAATAATTGATAAAGATAAAATGGTGGAGTCACTAATACTATTTTAATGTAACATTTGTTACGTTTTGGGAGCATTGATGGAAGAGACTAGCACACCTGCATGTGCATACACACACACACACACACACACACACATACACACACACACACACACATCTTGTTACGTATTGCTCAATAACATCCTTCTGATCTAATTATCTAAAAAGAAAATGAGATCATTCTGAAACAGACCATTCTTGAAGAGGTGATGTTGGATCTTAGTGATTGATGTTTCTTTTTTCCCCCCCCCAAATGCTTAAAAACTATATAATGTGTTCTAGAATTTTGCCTAGAATCAAACACACTGCCTTTGTAGTTTATAAACTTCATGTTCTTCCCTTTTATTTATTTATTCTTGAAAATCATCACATTTGCCATCCTCTGGCCTGTAGCCATTCTCCCAACCCTCTATGATCTGTTTGTCTGTCTGTCTCTCTCTCTCCCCCTCCTTCCCTCACTCCTTCCCTTCCTCCCTCCCTTCCTCCATCCATCCATCCATGGAGAACCTGGGACTTTTTATCTTGCCAAGGCTGGAAATGAACTGCCAATACTTAAGGGTCAGATTCCTCTATTGATCAGCATAGAAACTGTTATCTACTCCATTTTGAACCTAGGTCTGTTTACTCTACCTTAGGCGTCCTGGTGGTCCCCTTCCCTGTCTTTGGGTCTGATTAGGTTGGTTTCAGACTTAGTACAGACATCTAATTGGCTTTTGTCCTACTGAATCTTGAAATTCCTGAGCTCAAGTGATCCACCACCCTTAGCTTCCCCAAAACAGGTCTTACAAATGTGCACCACTATGCCTGGCTTTCCATGATCTTTAAATGATCATTGATGGGGATCTATAAGCACATTTTCCAGGGCTTTTCAGTAACTTAGGATATACTTCATCTAAGCTCAGTGATATGAACTCACTTAAGGCAAGTAGGTACTCTCTTACCATCCCCTCAGTTATCTTCAACTCCTTGGCAATTTTTATTCTATCTCTCCCTGTACAATGATCTTTTTCCTTAGACAAGAAAGGAGAAAATAAATAAGTTCTAAGTAGTTCCATTTTCTCACTATTGTTCATTATTGTTCAAACAACAGTCCTATCTCCTATGCCAACATAGCTAACATACCTCTTTTTGTTGTTCTTGTCATTCATTTTGTCTGAGCCTTTCGTTATTCAGAACTCTAGAATTATTGACACTGTTTGAATAGATATTCTTTTGTAACTTTACAAAAAGAGGTTAAAATCTTTGGTGTTACTGACACTATTTGCATTGGTAGTTTTTTGGTACCTTTATAAAAAAGGCACAAAACTTTAACATTACTGACAATATTTGTATTGGTGCTCCTTTGTACCTTATGTTCTCATTTACCTTTCTTTATATCCATGTCTTCTAAAAGTGTAAGTTGGTCATGAATGTTGATGTCTTTAGGTAGCTCTTACCTTCTTCTTTGTTCGAATTATTTCTGCATGACTCCAGAATTTTGCTCATGAGATGTTCCTGTGCCTCTTGGGATATATGTAGAGGAGGGATGAGGGTGGGAGGGGGTTCCCCCTTTTGGATTATTGTATCATTGGGTAACAGCTTCACTTCTGTTTCTTCCTCAAATGATCCTCATTCAAATTCTCTCTACCATATTTATCATTGTGGATTTCTAAATTTCTTTGTCTCAATACATTTTGAGGCTATTACAGTGGATAGAGTCTTAGACTTGGGAGTCAGGCAGACCTGAATTTGAATCCTGTCTCAGACAATAGTCAGGGGACCCCTGACAGGTCACTTAACCTTCTTGAGACTCAGTCCCCTCATCTATAAAACAAGATTATACCATTTATTTCACAAAGTTGTTGCATGGATCAAATGAGATAACATATAAAGTACTTTGCAAACCTCAAAGCACCATAAAAAGCTTGGTTTATTATTATTATTATTATTATTATTATTATCACTAATAGTAATATACAGTACTGCTCTCTCATTTTGCTTTTTATCTATTCTGTTCTTTTCAAATAAGTTTTGTCCTTCCAAAGCATGTTCCATTAGTGATTCCTATTCCATTAAATCTCAATTGTAGCTCAAATTTGTTCTCTTGTCTTATAGTCAACCAGGTTCACCCTGGTTATCACCCATAATATCTGTATTTGTATAGTGATACAAGATAATATGTTTTATTGCTGTTTCTATTTGGGGACATTGTCTCCTATGAATCACTGGTCCTCTTTTCTACCACTGTATTTCCTATATTATAGCCACTACTCTTTATGGTGCTAAGCTTGGCAGTTCATTGTGGACAGTTTTCTTCCTTCTCTTCAAAACCATTTAGTGACTCCCTATGGACTACTGAATATAGTCCAAACCTTGATTCAGTCTATAATCACTATTGATTATGCCTGGAATACCTGTCTTCCATCCACCTCAAAACTGTTCTTCTATTATTTAAGACAAAGCTCAAATGCTACATTCCCTGTGAAGCCTCTTCTGATCCCTCCAGTAAAAAAGGAACCTTCCTTTATTGGTTGGCACTGTTTGCCTATTTTATTCACTAATCATATTTTGTATTGTGGTTATTTGTGTATGGGTCATACCCCACCCCCCATCCAATGGATTATAAGCTCTATGAGCGTAGGTACTCTCTTATTGGTATTTTTTCCCTTCTATTCCACCAGCCTCTAATGCTTTTTAAGGTACAAAGTAAATGTCTTTGTGAGTATCTGAATTGGATTGAATAGAATTGAAGCCTCCTCTGGCTTTGGCTAGCTGCCAAATCTGTAAATAAAGACTATTCTACATGCAAGTGAATAGGAGTAGTGTAATCAGAATATACTGGAAAATGTAATGTGTTAGCTCTCTGGGGGAAAAAACCATACATATGACAGCCTTTTTAAGTTTAGTCAGCACCATTAACATTTTCTCCATCACTTTCTTAAATAATCAACAAAATAATTAAATTAAGCCCTAATTTGTAGCTTTGCTGAGGTGTAAATCTGACATTAGATTCAGCAGCCAGTTTGACCTGGCTCCAGCATCTAACCCAGATGTATATAAGCCACAATTAGGCTTTGAGATCCAAGCAAGAGGGCTTTTTTCTGTGATGTCCTCTTTACATTATTCAGATACGTTATAACATATTGCTTTGGATGTAGCCTGGCCTGGAATGTATTTCCATTTCATAACTGTGACCAGGGAGTCAACCTAACCCTCGTACTTGCATGGCTCCATTCCAGTTCATGCAAATCGCTGTGAATCCCTTTTTATGGTACCAGATGCTTAAGCTCCTCGGGGACTTGGAGACCTTGGCAGAAGCCCAACAATCTAAAGTATTTGCCTTACTAAAGAAATAAATACTTACTGTATTGGTTCAGATATAGACCACCCTGGATAGAAGCCATTGTCCTAAAATCTCTTTCAAAGGGGAAAATATACATGCGCACGTGCGCGCACACACACAGACGCAGACACAGAAGTATACCCTGAAAAGTAACTCTGATCGTGAGCCATGTTCAAGTTTTATAAAAACCAGGTTTGGGTATTGGGGGTGCGCAATATGGCTTGTATTCATACCAAAATAGTAATATGAAGGGAATGTTGCCAAGGTCTGGTGTGAAACAGAATAGTAGGTGGCATTACAAATAAATCAGTCGCTTTTTTGCCCTGGTTGTATTCTGATCCTTGGGGCTGGATTTGATGATGATGATGATGATGATTGACCTTGTAAATGAGAACAATCTTATTTGCTTATGATCTAGCTCTTCTTTAGGAAATAAAGGGCAGTCAGGATGACTTTGTTATATTTGAATTGGGAACAGAGAAAGATGAAATTAAGTAGGTTAGGAAATAGGTCAGGTTCGTCCTGGGTATCCTATTCACTGGTCATCCATGGTCTCCTCTCCTAATGATCTTTCATTCTTGTGCCTTCCCTCTTTGATTATTTCCAATTTATCTTGTTATTAGTTTGTTTGTGCAATGCCGTTAGCACATTGTTCCCCACCACCACCACCTCCACTTAGACTGTCTTTTGCCTTTCTTTGTATTCACAGTGTTAAGCACACACACAGTGGCTGCTTGATAAATGTTTATTGACTGACTGGCCAATGGAAAGTGTTTCCTTACATTAAATAGAGCCCCCATATTAAGCATTCTTCTCTGTGGGAGGTAGAGAAGGAAGTACCTTTTCTTACCCTATGCCTTCAACCTTAAAGTAATCCAAATATTTGGAAATATAGATATCAAGCTATGCCATTCATCCTCAAGCTACTCCTGGATAAAACTGTATAAACATAGAAAAGAAAAGGGAATGAAAAAGGTAATGGAATAGTTAGAGTTCCATACTGGGACTCCCATAATGGGACCCCAGGAATAGTTATGAGTAACAGAAAAAAAGCATGGTTTTTCTTTATTGCCATTGGCTGACTGAGTGGATTATCAACATCATAGTAGGCAGTAATGATTTAAGTTGGTTGTGAAGCTGTAGCTCTCTGACCTGATATTGATGGATAGCTGAACTTATTAGTGAAAAAAGGTATAGAAATCTCAGAGGTTCCCCATAAATACATTATTCCCTCTACCCTAAGCCCCCCAACCTTATCCCTTCGATTGATTCAGCAATAAGAAAGTCCCAGGCTACCAACTGAGGATGCAAAATATGCATTGTTATTTCAAAAGTGCTGAAGCAAAAGGATGCCAGGAAATCCACAGCTTGCAGCTTTGTACCTCTTCTGCTGTCCTATAAGTCAAAGGTGTCAAACTCACCAGCAGCCTGAGCTTGAACTAGATTGAGGTGTAATTGGGAAATGCTTGACAAAATGAATAAAAATAAAAATACATTTGTTGTTGAGTTGTTTTTCACTTGTGTCTGGTTCTTCTTGACCCCATTTGTTTTTTTTTCTTCTCAGAGATACTGAAGTGATTTGCCATTTCCTTTTCCAGCTCATTTTACAGATGAAGAAACTGAGGCAAACGGGCTAAGTGACTTGCCTAGGCTCACACAGCTGTAAGTGTCTGAGGCCGGGTCTGAACTCAGGAAAATGAGTTTTTCTGACTCCAGGCCTGGCACTCCATCCACTGTGCCACCTAGCTGCCCGCCATACAACATAGGTTATGTTAATTTATGGTTTTCAAAGTTGATATGTGGCCAACAAGGGCCTGTTTCTGTTTGAGTTTGGCACCATTGCCATAAGTAACTGAGTTAGAAGGTTTGGGACAGAACTAGTTATCTCTCAAAGGAGAAATGTCCCTCCAAACCCCAGTACAATTGTGGAGTAAAGCCAATGTATTATCTGTGTTTTTTTTAATCTTTACTGATTTTTTTTACATTTATTTATTTTTAATTTATAAAATAAGCATTTCCATAACATAGTATGATAAAAGATATGATTACACATGAAACTGCAAATCTTATTATGTACAATTTGCTAGTCCTTTTAAATATTTAATGAAGTTATTAGGTAGATTTCTTTTTTTTTTCTTTTTTTAAAATAGGACAATGGAATTCTAGATTTAGAGCTGGAAGAAAGGCAGTGGGATAGTGAACACTGGACTTAGACTGAAAAGGGCTGAGTTTGAATCTTTGCTCTTTTACTCATCAGTTGTGTAACTGGTCAGCAAGTCACTTAACTTTTTGAGCCTTGGTATCCTTATTGTAAAATAGAGAAAATAACCTACAACTCAGGGTTGTTGTGAGCGTTATATAGATGTGAGTTATTATTTCATCTAGGCCAACCTTCTCCTTCAAAAGGTCCCGTAGGCAGAAAGTATGGGCAACTAGTTGGCACAGTGGATAGACTACCAGGCCTGGAGTGATGAAGACTCATCACCTTTCTGACTCTAAGTTGTTGACTCTTTTCATGATTTTCTTGCGTTACTCTCATTTCTTTTCCCAATTTTCCCCCTATCTCTCTGATTCGATTTTTTAAAACTCCTTTTTGAGCTCTTCCAAGGCCTGTCACCAATTCACATTTCTCTTTGAGGCTTTGGATGCAACAATGTTGATTTTGTTTTCTTCTGAGTTTGTGTTTTGATCTTCCCTATCACCACAGTAACTTTCTATAGTCAGGATCTTTTTTTGTTGTTTGCTCATTTTTATAGCCTATTTTTTTACTTTTAACTCTGTGTTAGAGTGGAGCTTTGCTTCTGGGGTGGAGGGAGTACTGTTCCAAGCTTCAGGTTTTTTGTGCAGCTGTTTCAGAGCTAATTCTGGGGATCTGTAAGTTTTTGATTATTCCAAGGTGGTATGATCTAAGGAGAGGTGTGTTTACTATTCTCATGGCCTGCGAGTGACCACAAGCACTCTTTTTAGCCCTGGAACTGTGACCATCCCCACTCCCCCTACAGTTGTAAGCTCTAGTGTGCTAATATTCCTCCTCACCTTTGGACTGAGACCCAGTATTATGACCCAGATTTGGGTATGGGTAATGAAACACAGTCTGGCCCCCAATGCCAGCGAATGAAGCCCATAAACTTCTTCTGTCTAGTTGTCTGACCCCCTTACCATGTTTGAGTTGAGAGCTCTGGAAGCCACCTCTGCTCCCATTGATTCAATCCCCAAAGCCCGCTGATGATTTCTTGGGGCTGGGTCTAAGCTGGAGTGGCCTGAAATGGACTATACTCCACTCTCACCCTGGTGTGACAGATCTTTTCTGCCAACCTTCAAAGTTGTCTTGGACCAGAAAATGATTCATCCTGTTCTTTTTTGGGTTCTGCCACTTCAGAATTTGTTTTGAGGCATTATTTAAAGTTGTTTGGAAGAAAACCTAGGAGAGCCCAGGTGAGTCCCTACCTTTTTTCTGCCATCTTAGCTCTGACTTTTTTTTTTTCCTATGTAACCTTTAAGATATCTTCCTATTCTAAATCTTATGACTACTCTCCCTTTGGTTCCTATAAGCAGGTTCTTCTGAAGTTGTGTATGTTCTCAAATACTCTAACCTAGAGATTCCTGAAGACATACAGGAATATAGTACATTAGTCAGTTTTGCTGGTCAGTCAATAAGCATTTATTAAATATCTATTATGTTCCAGGCACTGTGCTAAGCTCTGGGGATGCAAAGCGGAAACAACTTCTGCCCTCAAGGCATATGTGTTCTGATAGGAAAGACAACATATAAATAACTAGGGACATATAAGATAGCTACAAAGGAGGTAGAAGGTAATCTGAGAAGAGAAGGCACCGGTAGGTGGAGATGGAGTCTTGTGTTCATAATTGCAAGGTTAGTGCAGCTGTATTAGCAAGGGCGTAGAGGGGTGTCCAGTGTAGGAAGATTGAAAAGGTAGGAAGGGACCAGTATTAAATGCAAAACCAAAGAATGTATCACTAATGACAGAATTTCAGATGCCATGACAGGTTGTGGAAGAGATCATATTGGGCAAGGGGGCCTTTTTTGCATGTACATAAATAACTAGCCCTTTGATGTTTATAAAAACAGTTTTTCTATCTGAGATGGTCATTTGACTCTTCAGATTATCCCAGGGGTGAAAAGCTGATCGTTTATCTCTGTCCTGGGAAGAGTAACCCATTATGGGTGAGTACTTCCTGGGGATTAGGTGACAGCTAGGTAAGAGCCTTGGGCTTTGTAGTGATGCTGGTGGTAGGAGCCAATGCTAAAATGGGGGAGGATGCAATGGGAAAAACACTGTTCTGGGATTCAGAAATCTGGGTTGTAGTCCCAAGTCTGCTACTGATTGGCTGTGTGACCCTAGACATGTGGATTTCTATCTCTGAACTTCAGTTTCTTCATCTGAAAAAAATGTGCGAGTTGGATGCTAGTCCAGCTCTGATACTGTTATTGACCGTTTCTTTTGGGAGAGGTCTTGCACTGTGGCTTGTGCTAGCAGTGGCTGCTTCATATCCCTCAAGCCAAAATTATTTGTTGTTCAGTCACCTATTCTCTGTGACCGCATTTTTTTTTTTTGCGAAGATACTGGAGTGATTTGCCATTTCCTTCTCCAGCTCATTTTACAGACGAGAAAACTGAGGCAAACAGGGTTAAGTGACTTGCCCAGGGTCGCACAGCTAATAAAAGTCTATGACCAGATTTGAAAATGAGTGTTCCTGACTCCAAGCCCAGTGCTATATCCACTGTGCTACTGAGCTGCCCTTAAGCCCTTTTGGTATTCCTGGGCAATCAGTTATCCTAGAGTTCTAGTGTTTGCCTCCATGCAGCATATTACAATACAAATGATTTTCTCCTTGTCTTTTCTCCTTCTCCAGACATCTGGTACAGTGCAGCGTGTACTGGCTGTGGATTCAAAGGAGCTAGGTTCCAGTCCTCCCTCTAATTCTTATTACCTCGGTGACTGTGGGCAAGTTGCTTAACCTCTTTAGGACTCAGCTTCCTCATTTGTAAAACAAAAGGGTTAGACTAGGTAGTCTCTGAGTTCCCTTACAGCTGTAGATTCTATAATATCCAAAACTTTTCTTTTCGGTGAACATCTGTAGTTCTAGAGAAGGGGAAAGGCAACAAGCATGTATTAAGTGCCTAGTGTGTGCCATGCACCATGCTAAGCACTTTTACAAATATTGTCTCATTTGAACAAAAGAGACACAAGATAGCTTCAGTCCTAAAAAGCTAAATAAGTTAAAAACATGTCCTGTTGGAGAATTTCCAAGTTTGGGTTGGGAATTATGTGGTCCGTGTCCAAGGGCGACCCCTGTTGATGGAATTATGAGTTAACGTCTATTGCAGTCCTGATGTGTTAGCTTTCAGTGCTGTTGAATTTGAACCAAAAGGACAGGAATATAGGGCTGCTGGCAGATTCGAACGGAAAGTAAGGGGATGAGGGTGGACTCAGATGGTCTCAATACAGAAGCTGATCCAGATGAGACTGCATTATTGTAGATCCCCCTGGGGTGGTGCACACAGAGATGATACCCAGTGGAGTTTTTGTAATTGGCATCTGCCTGAAGCATCTATTCCAACTGAGCAAGCAGTGGCAACAGTCAGTCTGCTTCCCATCATTGCTCAGAACGGAGGAAACACACTGTGCCTGCAGGGCAAGGAGAGGCAGGAGGTCTCAGCGATTTGGCCATCAGTCAGTGAATCAGCCCCCCAGCAGGGGAGAAGCTGGACTTGAACGCGAGCAGACTCATGCTTGTTGGGACAGGCCAGGATTTGGTCATGTCCAGCAGTACATTAGGAAAGAGTGGGATCATGCAGACTTTGGAAATGTACCAACAGGCTACAAATAACATAACTCATCTCTCAGTGGCTCTGGGGGACGTAGAATATTAAGGTGCAAGGAGGTATGTGTAGAGACAATCTCTCTGGGGAGCTGCTATCAGGGAGCATTGAAAGACCTGGAGCAAAGAGCTGTATGTAGGTTGTTGTTGCTAGGGTTTTTTTTTTTTTTTAAGATTCCAGTACCAGGACAGCATATTTGGCTTTAAAAAAATCATCTAGGAGCAGCTAGGTGGCACAGTGGATAGAGCACTGGCCCTGAAGTCAGGAGGACCTGAGTTCAAATTTGGCCTCAGACCAAATGCTTGACACTTACTAGATGTATAACCCTGGGCGAGTCACTTAACCCCAACTGCCTAAAAAAGAAAAAAAATCATTAAATCAAGCCATACTTATTGAAAGTCTGTTCTGTGTGAAACAGTGTTAGCTACTGGGTTGTGAAACAAAATTAAAATAAAACATACTTCCTGCTGTCCAAAGAGCTCATACCTTCACAATTTCTAGTCTAGTAGATTTTTACCCTATAAGGGTTCCTTATAAGTTATATAACTTTGGGCAGGGTACTGAACCCTGATACGCCTCAATTTTCTCAGCTGTAAAATGGGACTAATAGTTCTTATCATTCAGTTGTGTCCATAACCCCATGGACCATACTTAGGATTTTCTTATATGCTAGAGTGGCTTGCCGTTTCCTTCTCCTGTGGATTAAGGCAAATAAGTTAAGTGACTTGCCCAGGGTCACACAGCTAATAAGTGCATGAGACTAGGTTTGTTTGAACTCAGATCTTTCTGATTCCAGGCCCAGCGCTCTATCCACTGTGCCATCTAGCTACCTCAGTAATTTTTGTACCACCTTACAGAGGAGTGGTGAGTAAAATTCAATGTAAATAAATGGTTATTGTTACTGTTCCCGAAGGAATGCCATAAACAGAGAAAGTTTGTTTCAGACCTTATTCCTATGGCACAATGAAAAAGAATGCTAGATTTGGAAGCGCAGAGTCTGGGTTTAAATACTAGCTCTTCAGTTACTACTTATCTGGTTGTCACTTAGCCACGCTGGGAGTTTATAGCTTTGTCATCTTTAAATAGGTGTGTGTGTGTGTGTGTGTGTGTGTGTGTGTGTGTGTGTGGAGGTGGACGGGATGACCAATGAGGTCTCCTGCAAATCTCTGATCCTTTTCTAACCTTTCCACTTGTATTGTAAAGTTGATCCTTGTAGGAGCTATATTCAAGAAATATAAAGGTAGCATGATTTGGGAAAAGAGCTGTGCTCAGAACCAGAAGAACCTGGGTTTAGGTTCCCACTTCTGACATATGCTCATTATCTGACCCTAGGGAAGACATTTAACCTCTTTTTATGGGCAACTTTCTTGTACAAGAAGTTGCTGAGAGGGTACTAATCTGCGTTAATAGAGAGAATTATTCAAATGCCGATGCAATCACAGGTTGGCTTAACTTGACTAAAGGAAATAATGTCTCCATTAATGCCTACACACACACACACACACACACACACACACACACACACACACACACACACACTATGCTTGAGGGAGATTAAGTAATAGTAGTATATATATATATATATATATATATAATATATGTGGGTATATATATACATGTATATGCATATGTGTATATATATACACACATATGCATATACATATGTGTGTATGTATATACACACACATATACGTGTATATATGCATATATATATACACATATATATACTCTGTGTGTGTGTGTGTGTGTGTGTGTGTATGCAGAGACAGAGAGAGAAAGTTTGATCAATACTTCTGAATAAGGATCAGGTTCATTTGGTCTCTTTACTTCATAAAGTGGTTCTGTTACTTCATTTGTGGGGTCTTCCCTTTATCAGTGCAGATGCAAACCCTTCATACCTTCTTACCTTTTTTGATTCTTTTCCATACCTTTCCATTAATACTCCAAACCAGGTTCACTACCTGGTTGTTTTAGAATCTTTTCTTGTTGTTTTAGAATCTCGTTATAGTATTTGGGCTCTCCCTCTAATTGTCTCTTGATATATAACCAGACTTTCTCTTTTCTCCATCATAATCAAATGCTTTACTGTAGGTCAGAATAGACTAGTTTATAGTCTGGCTGTTATGACCCACTATTGAAAGGGAGGCAGGGATAAAGGGAAGTTATAGGACCTGGAGGAATTTTCTCCACCAACATACATTTGAGAGAGTTACCTCAGGCCCACAGAGATGGTATCCAGGGCTGTGCAGCTAGAAAGTAATAGATATGTGATTTAAACCCAGGTCTTCCTGACTCCAAGCCTAAAAGGACACCCTTTACTCCAGTGTTATCAAATTCAAATTGAAACAGAGGCTGCTGACCTGTACATAAGGATCCCTGGGGGAGTGTTGCAGGCTGCATGCAGCCTGTAAGCCTGAGTTTGACACCTCTGCACATGACATCTTGCCTTTACATTGGCCATTAATTGATAAAGTTAACCTGAAAGCTGCCAAATTCACTTTGTGCTCGGTTGGCATCAATTTTTTTTTAATGCTAATAAACAAACGACATCAGGAATTTAGGAAGTGCTTTACTTGGGTTCTAGGTGTCGAACTACATCCTAAAGAACAAAGAAGTTCACTTTAGGAGATTAAAATTTAATGAAGGAAATCAGAGAAAGGCAACCAAAATCTCTGTAATTATACCTAATGAAGTACATTAATGGAAAAGGCTGGGTCAAAGAGCCAGTCTGGAGAATGGCATATTTAGAGAAAGTTTCTTAGAGCAAGTGAGCTTCATCCCCATCAAGGCATCCTGGAAGTGAATTAATGGACCCAAAGTGGACTCATTATAAGAGGTGAGCCAGTTCTGGTGTCAGTCCACAGTGTGAATTGTCATGGTTTTGAGTGTTAGAGGATTATACAGTTTCCTAGTTTTACATGCCTGTTTTTCAACCTGTATATTAATTCAATCAATAAATATTTATTGGATATGCAAAGCACGTATGGGAGATCACAAGAATAGTTTTAGAGGAGAATTCAAAGCCGTAAATAAAAACTCACATTTATGTGGTGTAACTTCAGGTTTACAAATGTTTTTTTCTCACAATAGTGCTCTGAGCTAAGAATTATTCCCATTTTACAGATGACAAAGCTTAGACTCAGAGAGGTTAAGTGACTTGCCGTCAGTCACAAAACTAACAAATGTTAGGATAAGGTTTCCAGTCCAAGTCTTTTGATGCTAGAGTTCCACTCTGTTATTCTGAGTAACTGAGTCATGGAATATAGAGTTGTAAAGGTAATTTAAGTCAGATCACAGGGATCAAGCTAAGGATTTTGAACTCTGCAATGATAATGATTGGGTGGGGGGGGGTCGTCCAGAACAATGATTTCATCAGTGCAGAGACCTGGTTTGGAAACTCCTTTGATCTTTGCAAGCCAATAGTTCCTCTCAAATTGTGGCACTTAGAAGCCGAGACTTCCCAAGAGTCACACAGCCATTTTTTGTTAGAGACAGGATTTGAATCCAGGTTTCCTTGACTCTGGAGGCTGGCCCTATATCCATGCTGCCTTTCAGTAATCAATTAATAAGCATTTATTAAGCATCTACTATTTGCCAGATCCTGTGCTAAGCACTGGGGCTTCAAAGAAGGAAATAAGTCCTACTATCAAGGGGAATTTGAAAAGGGGGAGGGAATATACATATTTGTGTGTATATACCTACATATGATACACACTCATAAATATACTTTATATATATATCAATTGCAGAATAAATATAAAGAAAATAAATATAATCATAGTTAAAAACTACTTTTGTTGTTTAGATATGTCCAACTCTTTCATAACCCCATTTGGGGTTTTCTTGGCAAAGATACTGGAGTGGTTTGCCATTTCCTTTTCCATCTCATTTTATAGATGAGGAAACTGATACAAACTGGGTTAAGTGACTTGGCCAGTATTGTACAACTAGTCAGTGTCTGAGGCCAGATTTGCATTTAGGAAGATGAGTCTTCCTGACTCCAGAGCCAGCACTGTAGCCACTGCCTTCCTCCACATAACTGCCTCAAATACTACTACTCATTAACAAGAGTGCTAGCCTACATTTATGTATTATTTCTCATATATTATTTCCTTTTTAATTTTTTTTTGCCTATTCCATGTAGTAAGTACTGAAAATATTATTATCCTCATCTTTAAAGGGGACACTTTAAAGCCTGGGGCTAAGTGGTGTTTTAGGAAAACTGGGCCGTTATTATGTAGGATGATGAGATAATATTTATAAAGCATTTACCAGAATGTCTGGCACCTAGTGAATACTATATAAATGCTTATTCCTTTCCTTCCCCCAATAGAAGTGGAGAGTCTGGAATCAATAGGATTTGGTGGTGGATTGCATGTGAATAGTAGGAGAAAGAGAAAAGTCAAAGATGACTTCCAGGGTTTGAGCCTGATGACTAGAACAATGGTGCTATCATTGACTGATATAAGGAAGTTGGTAGCTGCGGTGGGGGGGGGCAGGGGGAGGGCTTTGGGGAAAGAGGAGGATGAGTTAGATTTTAGATGGCTCAGCTATTGTCTGTAATTAGCCAGACTCATGCATTTTCCCTTAGGTTGTTGGAGTACATCTTTGTTTGAGGTGAACTGACTTGGAATTTGCAGTAACATTTTTATCTTCTGAATATTTCTGTGGGTTGTGAAAGCATTTTCCTGTGTGCATAATGCCAGGTCCACCATCAAAGCCAGATTCCTTTTTTCCCCCTTCTGCTTTATTTTGAAAGTACAGCTATCTGCAGAGCTCTTTGATGAAACTCCCACCTTATAGTGCTCAAAAACACTCACTTCTGATGAGAGAAAAAATAAAAACAAAACCTCTTTTACAACAGAGAAGCAACATGGTCCAGGGAAAAGTGCAGGGACTGGGGGAGTCAGGAGTCTTCAGGAGCCTAGCCCAGTTACCAACTAGTTAAGTGACCTTGGGTAAAATGACTTAACCACTTTGGGCCTCATTTTCCTTATCGGTGAAATGGAGAAAGAGAGGTCTAGGCCATCTTTAGGATCCCTTCCAGGACTTAGATACTGTGTTAAAAAGGAAAACTAATCTTGATTGTAAAGATCTAAATTTGGAACTTGAAAATTACAAGGCAACTCTCCCCACAAATAAATTTTTTTTCTCCTGTTCCTAAGACTCTATTGAGTTGGGAGGGTGGGGGGAGTGGAGAGGGAGGGGAAGCAAGGCAAAGAAACAAGGATCAAAGAAAAGGTCCAGAGTGGTTAGGTTCTCCCATTTATTTTGCCTCAAAGGATAAAGGGAGAAAGAGGAGGGTGCTGCCCTGGTGCTGGATTCCTTCCAGCTGAGTCTTTCTCTTTCATCTCCCAGAAGTTCAGAAAAATAAGCAGACAATGCTGCCAAAGGACTGGGGAGGAAACCCCTCCCTGGGCGCTAGAGGCAGAGAAGCGTAACCTTGGGAGAAAGGTCTCTACCGGCCCAGGCCCGGAGGTCTTGCTCACCCTTATGGGGAAGAAGACGTTATTAATTGATTGCGGATCTGCTCATCTTTTAAAAAGCACTAGAAACTGCAAGGACACCTGCAGCTTCTATTTTCAGCTGGGTCCCACACCTACCTAGCAGGTACCACTTAGCACAGGCACCACCCTCTGCCAATGAGAGGGATAGCATCCTGCGATTGAATTTGCTTTTGGTGTTTAAGTACCAGGGAAAGAATCGAGAGATTTGCTGCTTATCATCTTTGTAACCTTAGGCAAGCAATTGATTTCTTTGAGCCTCAGTTTTTTCCCCTCTGTAAAATGGGGAGGGGGTGTTTGAGTGCTGTTGATTAGATTCTTCCGGTCCTAATATTGCGACAATTTTCATTCCGTGAATTAGAGTTCCCTTAATCAAACTGATAGACTTCCCAGTCTGGGGGCAGCTCTGGGACAGAACACTCTTGAACCCTGGAAAATAACATAGTAGGTAGGTTCCATCTCAAGACTACAAAGGAAACATGACATATTCAAGCACTCCATGCTCTGAGGATGAGTTGAATTAGCCTACTTCCTTACATTGGTTAGGGGTTCTAGATTGGAGTCCCAGCTTTGATATTCGTCGTGTTCCTGGGCAAGCAACTTCGAATCTTTGGACCTCGGTTTCCTACTCTGCAAAAAGAGGGAGTTGGACTAAAGTCCCTTCCAACTCTAAATCCTATCTTCTGAGAGTTGTGTTCCTGCTCAGTTCGGGGCACTTAGTGATCCTCACTCATTCCGGTGCATTTCTCCTCAGCAGCAGCTTTGCTGAGGACACCGCTCCCTACCTCAAGTCCAGGGTTCTAGAGCTATGGTAACGCTACTCTGAGTAGCTGGTGAGGGGACAATCCTTGAATGAGTTTAAGCCCTGCGCCTCCCAGAGCTGCCGCCAGAGCTCGCCCGGGTCCCAACCCTGGCCCTCCCCCTCCTCAGGGCACGAAAGATGCCAAGTGGGCGGGGACGGAGGCGGAGAAGGGATGGGAGGATGGAGGTGGAGATAGGAGGAGTCTCTGGATACCAGGCTAAGGGCAGCCCGCGGGAGGGATGGCGTCACGGGAGAAAGGGAGGAGCTAGTCCCGATGGGGCAAGCCGCACGGTATCTCCAAGAACTGGGAACAGAGGAGCGAGAGAAAGTATAAATAGGTGAGCCCCAGATGCAGAGGGACAGGCCGGTTGTGCAGGAGTGGAGAAGGGCACTTTCGCACTCAAAGCAGACCAGGCGCAGGGCACAGCAGAGAAAAAGGAGACGAAAAGATAGGACGGAGACGCAGAGAGAGGTAGTGTGTGCGCTTGCCGGTCCGATCCAGTGTGGAGCTGTGGAGCTGAAGCGCAGCGCTTAGCGACGCTGCCACCAAGCCGGCTCCCACTGCCCAGCTCCCTCGCTGCCCATTCTGGGGTAGTGAGAGCTCCCAGAGCCCCGTTTGCCTCGGAATCAAGCTTGAGGTTTGGCCACTGCCAGGGAGGTGAGACCTCGAGTCCTGGGAAATGTCCTGGAAAGCTGAGATGCTTGGGATGTGGGGGTGGTGGGCGAGGTGAAAGGGGTAAGAGGGTATTTGGTTTGACTACAAAACTTTGGTTGAGTAAGGGAGGCTTACAGTTTTCTGCAGAAATTTAGAGAGGGGAGTGGGGTTTAGGGTTACAGGTGTCTCCCTCCTCGAGGACTACTGAGGAGTCTGCACATCCTGCTGGTTTTGGTCATAGAAAGATGAGTGGACTTGTGTGTGTACATATGTGTGTGTATTATAGATAGATAACACACACATATGTATATACATATCTCTCCATGGAGAGAGAGAGAGAGAGAGAGAGAGAGAGAGAGAGAGAGAGAGAGAGAGAGAGAGAGAGAGAGTCTGTGTGTAGGTGGAAGGGAATTGCAGGGTCTGGTTTCTTTCTCCCTGTCCTTGCCTAGACTATGCTGTGTCCCATCTGTCTTTTTTTCCGTCTGCCTTTCTGTCAGCACAGTACACTGTATTCAGATGTTATCTTTTGCCTCTGTTTGGGTTGTGTGTGCTATGTGAAACTTCTATACTTGAGGCAGGTGCTGCCCGGATGCTACAAGGGGTAGGAAAGAATGAGAGGTGGACTTTGGTGGTGGGGACACATTCTTAATGGGGTTTGTATACGGGGATTCGGGAGTGTGTATATATACTGTGTATGTGTATGAGTGTGAATACGTGTGAGAAGGAGCCTGGAGAGGGTCTTCTCTGGAATGCTTACTCCCACAAACACAGAAATGGTCAGCCAAATGACCAGGAGCATCTTGCAGAGTCTATTTGGATTCCCCAAAGATAATTTTTTTTTCTGCCTTCGAAGGCAGGGTCAGTGTGTGCTCTGTAAAATTTGTCCAGATTAGCCTTTGCCTTGAGGGCAGGGGGCAGCCTTACTTCCACAGCTTCTACCTCACCTTGACCCCTCGGAGTTTTGCAGGCAGGTGGGTGCAGACAGAACATGACACATTTAGCCGTTTGGAAAGCAACAGGTGGGTGTTTCTGCTTTCCCTCTCCAGTCCCTCCTTTCTTTCTCTGTCTGGTACCCAACCCCATCCCTTGTTCATTGTCCCTTCTCTCCCCTACTCCCTTTCTCCTCTCTATTCTTGTCCAGCACTCAGGCTACTAGGCTATATTGCAGATTGATGCCTGGGCAGCACCTGACTCCCTGGCACTGGAGTTAGGACAATTTTCTCTCTATGATGATTAGCCAACAGGATGGCACTTGGCCTTGAAACTTGGTCTTCTGCTGGCTCCTTGATCATACAGCATAGAGGCAAGGACCCTCATTTGTTTATTGGCTACTGTTTGGATGTACATCCTTGCCCCTCTCCTAGGTGGTATTGTAAGATTTGCCCCAAAGGCTAGGCTGGGTAAGTTTTGAGACCAAATGGGAGTTAGGTGGTAACTTGTGGTGGGTAACTTGAACTTTTTCCTCAGGTTTGGCACAAGGGTGGATAGAGACAGAAGCAGCTTATTGTATTTTGCTTTGCTTTCTGGAAATCATCCTGCCCTTGTTTGACCATAGTTCTGATCAAGTCCTGAGTGGGTGCTGGGATAAAATAGAGATTTCTCAGAGTCCTTGAAGAGTGTTGTCTTGTAAGCAGAAGAAGGAACAGCGGTGACCTGTTGTGTTGGGATTATAGGTTGAGAAAGAAAATACAGAGCCTGGATGCACCTCAGTCTGATAGGGCTCCTGATATTTGCAGACCTTTCTTACCCCAGAGATTCCTGCTGCTCCTCGACTGTTGGGCCCGGAGTTGTTGCTCTGGCTCTAAGGCCACATTCCTTCTGTGTTCTGAATCCGCTGAGGTTTGCCGCGAGCAGGGCTTCTGGAGAAAGTTTGTGGGCGTAGACCGCAGCTCAAGCTGCACATCCTCCCACTCTCCGGAAGGTGCTGTACAGGAATCCCCCTGCCCCTTTTTGCTTCTCTCCCAGCCCTATGGGGGATCCAAGGAGCCTCAAACTGCCACACTTGAGCACTTTAGCTCAGAAAATACGCACCTGTTGGCCCTGGAAGACCAAGATTGAGACCTTTCGTGGCACATCAGGTCTGAGGCAGGGTGTGAGCTGCTGCTATATGAGACTCCACAGACCAAAGTCTGAACCTCAGGGACTTGGATCCAGCTGCAGGAACTACTGCTCAGCCTGAACCCCGTGCACTCGAGCTACAGGTGAGACTCCCCCATTTCTCTGTTCTTTTGACCCTTTCTAGGCTTCCTCATCAGAGCACATTCTAGTATTTTTGCCTTCCTTTTCATCCCCTCCCCCGTGTACACCCCCTGCACTGGGCAGATGTTTCTCTATCTCAAAGTTTCTAATTCTACATAGGTTTCATCGCTCTCCCCTTTATTTCGCATTCTGAAGAACTCTGGTCCCACAGCCCAGGGTTCCAGTAAGTCCCTAAAGGAATCATAGACCGACCCCCCGGGGAACTGAGGCTTCACTAGAGGGCGGGGTCCATTGCCTCTCCACCATGGACAGCTCCCAGCAGCTTCCCGAGCCTGTGGCCAAATTAACCCTGGGTCTCAAGGAGAGTCCTATTGCTTTCACCTCTATTTCGGTGTGTTTGAGTGTCTTGTGTGTATGTGCGTGCGTGCGTGAGCGTTATGGGGTTGAGGTGGGGAGTGTAAGTGTGACTGAGGCTGCTAAAAGCAAGAGACTCTTGGGTGCCTCCGGACAGATGCTGCATAAATTCTTAAAGAAGTTTGGAGCATTTATTTTGTGGAGGAAACTTCAGTAATATGTGATCAAATTCAAGATCTGCTTGCATCAACTTGTCTTTATGTCAGAGTCTGGAGAAAATTTCGGAAAATAGAAGAACAGTGTGCTTTCCTGATTTGTCAGTATCCTAGACGGCTCCTTGTTTTTTCTTTATTTTCCCCCCGAGGTTCTAGTACAAATTCTAGGTAGCAATCAATATCACCTCTCTGAAGAGGGAGGGAAAAGTGTCAGAAAAATGAAATAATAGATTGGCCAAGAGTGGAGAGAAAATTTAAAAATTGAAAAGGTTTCCAATATAGAAACACTGCTTTCAAAAATAGGAAAAAGGTTTAGTTTTTTCTATCTTTTAGATGTTTACACGTTTTACTTGTGCCCTTATTTAACACCAAAGTATAAAGAATTTTTAAAGACATCAATGTGCATGACCATCAATTTAAAAAGACATTATAGGAGATGGTTATAAAATGTATGTGTATACAGAAAAAGATATGATACCTATTATGGTTTAGGTCAAATAAAATGTTATTTAAAATGTAGGAGGGGAAGCACCCTATCTTATTTAATCTTTATAATTTTCCTAATGCACTGCAAGCAAAGTACACTGTAGGTGCTTGGAAAATGTTTGCTTAGTGACAAATGAATTAATTTATATATCCAAATAAAGTATTAAGGCATATCACAGATATTTTTCAGGCAACCAACCTAATGACTTGAAAATAAAAGTTCTCAAGTCATCCTTAACTTTAGTGGATATCCTCAAAACAGGATAGTGATAATCAGTCCTAATTATCCATGTACTACACAATGAGCTGAAGATTTTAATCTTCTTTGACCTGAATATGAAAGCAATCAAATTCTTTTTTAATTGTAAAGGACTCTTCTCCCTCCCCCTTCCATATATATATATAATGAGTAATGCACATACTTATATACATACATATATACATATTTGAACTATTAGTAAGTGAAATTTCATGGTATACAAATCATTTTAAGTATCTGTACTTGTGCAGAAGGAAGCACACAACTGGTTAAATAAACAAAGCAAACAAACAAAACCCCTAAAACCCCAGATTCATATTTAGATACAGTGTGGTATAGTGGACAGAGAACTAGCTTTGGGGTTAGAAAGAAATAGGCTCAAGACCTACCTCTGACACATATTAGCCATGTGGGCAAAGGCAAGTCACTTAAGCTCTCAGTGGCCCAGGCAACTATCTTAAGATGTTAAATTACAGACAAATTGTTAACTTGCATTAGGGAATGCATATTTTTTCCTACTGAGTTTCCTCCATGAATGAAGTCACAGATCTGGATCCCCAAAACAAATCCCAAACTCATGATCATTGGATGGTGTTTATTAGCTATCTACATATAGAACCACAAAACTGAGGCCTGGAAAGGGGGAGTGAGTTTTTCCAGGTCACTTGGGCCAAGTCTGGACAAGTTATTGGTAGTGTTGCTACTAGAATACACATCTCTTTGATCCTGTCCCACCCATTTTCAGTGCTCCACACTGCCTTCTAGTGGATGGAATAACATGCACATGTGTACCCATATACAACTTAAATAAGGTGTTTTTTGTTTTTTTTTATTCTTTACCCCTTGGGTTCTTATTTGAAATTAGCTGAGCATTCATTCTGAATCATAGAGAATTGTATCTCTACTAATATAATAATTGTGTTTGACTGGCAGGCCACTTTATCTTCATATTGGAAAAATTACTGATCGAATTAGCATGTAAGCAGATGTACTTCTTACCAGAAATATACATAATCAAGGATAAACGGAAGAATTTTGTCATGGACAAAACCGGCGCCAGGTTTTCCCCACATGAAACATTTGGACAACAGATTAAAGTAAGTATTTTATTATTCACATAGCTCAATGTATTCAGCAAAAAAGAACTTCAATTTTCTTTTTTCAGGAGAATTTTATGACTTTTACTGGACCTAATTCTCCCCTTGGTGGGTGGAATTTTCTTTCCCTCTTCTGCTCCTATACAGTTTCTGCCTCTTTTATGTACTTATGTTAATTTCATATCATAAATATTTGTGTATATCTTACCTCACTAAGCTGTAAGCTCTCGTGGGAAGGGATATTTTCTTCTTTATCTTTGCAGTCCTCTCCCCAGCACCCAGGACTGATTAGAGTAGCAACTTTCTAAAAGCTGATAGACAGTTGAATTCCCAGGTGTAGTGGTAGAGATAGGAGTTTCCCTCATCCGTATTCCTGGCTTTCAGTCATTAGTCCAGTCTAGTACCTGGGGCAGGGAAGAAATTAACTCCTGGAAGTTAACTCCAGTTAACTCCTAGAATGGTGCATTATTGCAGAAAGTGGCTCTCAAAATGTATGACACTTGTGCTGTCTTTAGTTTGTTTTACCTAAGATGAACACCTTATTTTCAAGCTTTTAATACAAAAATTGCTGTATCTCATTTGTGAATATATGGTATTGTGAATATAAGGTACAGTATGTGGCAAGAAGTTTGAGGAACCTACAAATTGACATCTTTCTCATAGAACATTTTTTTGAGACCAGTGTTTCTCATTTTGTTATTTCCAGCCTTTTCCTATTTTCCCCTGTTTATTTTAATAGATTCTAAGGAATTTTAACAAAGTTCATCTAGCAGGCAGGAAGTTTAAAAAAAAACCCAACATGGTTCAGGAGATTCTGAGATGTTACCCAGTAAATTTCAGCTTGTCTAGAAATGTGGTGAAAAGGAAGGATATGAACCCCTAAGTTGTTTTTACTACCTACTAATTGACTATTTCATTTCTTCATGTGTTGTGATTCATGGCCGTCTGGTAGGAGAAATATTTAAATGTAGTTAATTCTGGACTATTTGTATGAATGGAAAAAAGAATTAGCATGGCTAGTAGAAGAAGGTGTTTAGTTATGTCCACTGTTTCTTCCCTGCCACAGTCCTAGAATAAGATCAAATAGCAAGAAAGGAATTGAGCAGAGGAATCTAGGATGAGAGCAAATCCATGAGTGGAATTAGTGAATTCTGATACTTTCTTCTTCCTCTTTTGATTCTAAATAACCAACTTTATTTATTTTACTATTTTATTATCTATTTTTTTTACTATTATTTACTAAATAACCACCTTTATTTAACCAACAGGCAGCATAATCTGTTTGATTGACAAAGTATTTGTTTTTGTATAATAGGAGCAAAGAGAGGAGTTTAATTATACTCTTAATAACTGAAAAAAATACATGCAATTGTGTTAGGATCTTAAAATAAGAAACAAAAAAAAAAGACTAATCTTTTGCTCCTTTCAAGGTAAAAAGCTGTGTTAAAATGCTGACCTTGTTGCTGAATTATGATGAAAAGCTCAGTCTATCATCTGAATTATTTTTAAACACAATTCCAGATTTGTTTAAAACATCAGGATAATGGATTATATTGGATTGTCGTCTGCCTTTTTGGTGTTATCTCAGACACAGCCTTTAATGTCATTTGTGCATTGAAGTGGAAGGGCAATCCCTTCTGTTTCTTATATCTGTTTTCTTGGTAATAACATGCCATTCTTTAGAAAGAATGAATGTCTCTACTGCCGTGTATCCAATGTTACTGAAAGTAGATCTGTTTAGAAACTATTCAAGGCAGATCATTTTAAGAAGGATTGTTGGTCTTCAGCTCAATGCTCTCCTTTTACTTCTTTTTCCTCTTTCCCCTCCTCATGACCATGATCTTTTGGATTTTCCCCCTGTAGCCTGGAGCCCAGATGCAGCCGTGTGATGGTAAATATTTAACAACTGGCTCTCTAATAGGACACACTTTTAAGTTTAATCTTATTATTATTAACATTTTCTTGGGGCAGCTAGGTAGCACAGTGGATAGAGTGCTGGGCCTAGAGTCAGGAAGACCTAAGTTCAAATCTAGCCTCAGACATTTACTAGCTGTGTGACCCTGGGCAAGTCATGTCAGCCTGTTTGCCTCAGTTTCCTCATCTGTAAAATAAACTGGAGAAGGAAATGGCAAACCACTCTAGTATCATTGCCAAGAAAACCCCAAATGGGGTCATGAAGAATCAGACATGACTGAAATGATTGAACAATACCATCATTAGAGATAATCAACAAAACAGTAAATCAAATCCTGATTTGGAGCATTTGCTAATTTCTGAGATATAAATGTTCACAGTGAAAATTTGACAAATGGCTCTCTGAGTCTATACTGCCTACCTCCAAGATATCCTACCTCAGTGGCTGTCCTTCTCCTGCCCTTATGCCTTAGGAATGGCACTAACAGAAAAAAAATTGCAATATATTATCTCCAAAGGAAGTTAATTTGGTTATACACAATAGAGATTAAGTGTATTCTAGGTTTTTAGCTGACTCCAAAATTGAAGCTATAGGGGCAAACCAGGATAGTAATCGTCACTGTCAATGTCAAATAGTTTTTAGAGTTTGATTGAACATTAATCCACATAATAATTTGCATAGTAATAAGACTAACTTCCTCTGCAAGAAGATGTGCTGAGTTGATCCTATGGCATTTGAACCTGTGATATTATGGGGCTTTAGGATACTTCCTAATTATTCAATCGAGTAGCCTTTTCTCAGCACTCTTCCTCTTTTTTTTGCAGCATCTGACATGTTCGATACCACCTCCTGACTAAAATTTTCTCCTCCTTTATCTGTGTTTTATTATATGAGTCTGGTTCTTCTCTTACCTGTCTGACTACTGCTCTATCTCTTTTACTGGTGCCTTTTAAAAATTCTCTTTTAAAAATGTAGGCTCTCCCTCAAAGTTCTTTACTTGACTAGCTTTTCTCTCTATTCTTGGGAAGTCATCCAACTTCACAGCTATGTATATGACTTTAAAATCTTGATTTTTAGCTGGAAGCTTCTGATCCTAATCTGGATGTTCCCTTGACACCTCAAGCTCAGAGAGTCTGAAACTAATGTCAGAATCTTAGAACTCATTATGCTTCCCCATTCCAACCTAATCTTCAACCTCAGAATCATTCTTCTCTTTCATCTTCCACATCTTGTCAATTTCCAGTACTGTGAATTCTACCTTTTCAGTTTCTCCTTACATCCACATCCACCTTTACCCCTACTTTGTATTCTTATTACCTATTTAGGCGAGTTCATTGCCCTTTGCTTAGACCCTGAGGAGGCAAACTATGGCCAGTGGGCTAAATCCTGCCCACTGCCTGTTTTTGTATGTCCTAGAGCTAAGAGTAGTTTTTACTTTTTAAAAATACAATAAAAATTTATTTAAAAATATAAAAACATTCTTAGATTCTAGCAGTACAAAAACAGACTGCTGGTGAGATTTGGCCGACCACTGGTGTAGACTATTGAAACAACATTCATACTAATTCCTCTCCCTCCAGTCTCCATTCCTCTCTCTAATTCCTCATATATGTTGCTGTCAGATTAAGCTTCCTAATGCATTGCATCATTTCACACCCACACTCAAATGCCTTTATAGTCTACACATCTCAACTACCTATTGGAGTCAAACTGAATGTCCTGTAGCTATCTCAAACTCAACATGTCTAAAGCAGAACTTAATATCTTTTTCCCCAAACCCGCCCCTTTTTCAAGCTTTCTTATTTCTTTTGAGGCCACTATCATCCTTCCAGTCATCCAAGTTTGCAACCGTAACAGCATCTTTGTCTACTCCCTTTCCCTCTTCTCACATTTCCTATCAGTTGCCAAATCTTGACAATTCTTCCTTCACAATATCTCAGGTTTGATCCCTTTTTCTACTCACATAGCCACCATTCCAATTTGGGCTTTTATCACCTCTTGCCTAAACTATTCTAATAGCCTTCTATTTGGTCTTCCTGACTTTAGATTCTCATCTCTCCAATTTTTCTCCACACCTTTGCCAAGGTGATTTTCCTGAAGTGCAAATCTGACTCTACTTTTCCTCTATTTAATAAACTTCAAAGGCTCCCTGTTACTTACTATGTCCCAGTCACCATCTTAAGTGCTGGTCAGCCTTAGGTGCTCCCTGAGAGTATCTCAGTTGCTCTCATCGCCTTGGTCACTTTTCCCACTACATACCATTTTCTGAAATTTATTTCCCTAGGCAAACTAAAGGGAGCTGGGCATCATATAAAACCATCTGTAAGCATTGCCCTCCTCCACAAGCACAGAGAATCAACAACTGACTTAGAGATAATACAGCCAACAGCATCTAAAACCTGTCATGTCATTTAAAAGAGATTGGTAGCAGGTGTCTCCTTAGGAGCTCTTAGTTTTTCAGAGGGCAGTCCACTGGCCCACAAAAGGGCATTAAGTTTTCAAATACATATTCGTGTCTTGCTTAGTTCTCTCCCCTCTTCCCTATCCCTAGCTCTAGGGTGGAGAAGAGCCACCTTGGCTCTCTTTCCACATTCTATCCTCAAGTTCTGTTTGAAGCAAAGAAAGAATTGGTTTTCTTGAGATGGTCATAGCATTTCCTTGGGTGAGTCTTTGAGCAAGATGTGGTGGAAGTTGTGGGAAATGCTGTTTCAGTTTTACAGACATTGGTGCTTTCTGTGGGTTTACATGTCTCTAATCTCCAGTTTGTTAATTGGGCAGTCTGGGTCTTTCCACTAGGAAATTTCTGATATCTTTTCTGAAAAACTGTGAAACTAGTTTTCTTTTTATGTCCTATAGGAGTTATCTCCTTTTACAATTCAACAACAAAATAGCAACCAAAAAATGTTAAACGTCTCTTATGATCAGAACACTGTGCTAATGTGTTGGAGGTGGGGTGGGGTGGGAATAAATAGTACTGGTTTATGTTGATGTAGTACTCAAAGTTTGAAAAATGCAGAATTATCATATTCAGTCCTCTTAAAAAGCCTGGATGGGTAGGGATTCAGTAAGTGGAGAAAGAGAATGGTAGAATTCCAAATGTAGAGGACAGCATGAACATTCATGGGGGCAGGAAAGCATGAGTTGTTTCCTCATTTGTCAAAATGGGTGATTGTATTACATGGTTTCTAGTTTCCCTTCCCACTAAATAAATCCATGTGTATAGGGCTAGAAGAGAGTAAGCAGTTCAAGCTAAGACGGAAAAGAAAAGTTATAGAGAGCCTTGTGGAAATTGAACATTGTTTATTAGGCAATGGGGAGTTTGGGGTAGAGAAGGGACATGGCCAGACTTATGCATATGGAATATTATTCTGGCAGCAATGTCAAGGATGGACTTAAAGAGGAAGAGAAATGAGGGCAAGAATATTGGCCAGAGAATAAAGTGCTTTTTAAATTACTAAGCACTTACTGTATACAAGATACACTGCTAGATACACTGGGCAAGACACAAACTTCAGGTAAACCATCTTCTTAGCATAGTCATTTTTTACTCCATCCTCAGCAGGTTGAGGACTAGAATCCTTTCGTTACTCCTTCCCAAAGATATCAGTTTTTCCCTAGTCCTTAGTGACCTGCCATGATTTGAAGGAAATAACAGGAAGACAGTAGCCCTTGATTTCTCTCCTTTTGCCCCAAGGGAGTTCAGCTATTAAAAACAAAAACGAGCCCCTCAAAGGTCTTTCTTCCTTTCCCTGTGGCAGTTGAATGAAGGCTGTTATTGCAACCACTTGGCCTTGTTGATGTTGTTAGCTTCTTACCACTGAACTTTGGGGTGACAAGAGGACAGGAGACTGTCACTAGGACAACTGTTGAGATAGGGTCTAGAGGATGACAAAACCCACCACTAACATAAAGTCAAATTGACAAGAAAAAGTCCTGTAGAGGAATAGGATGGATAAATAAAACTCTTAGGAAAATAAATGTATTTGTATTTAGATAAGATATTCTTATGTATTAGATAACATTCACAAAGCCATAAAAAGTCTCTCTCTCTAACCAAAAGCTAGGATTATACCCACTGAGGAAACACTAGAGATTTTTCATACACACACACAAACACACACATACATATATACATACTTACACACATACATACATACATACATACATACATACATATATGTAAAGTAAGGATACTTTTCTTTCTCTAATATTATTTGATATAATACTAGAAGTGCTAGCATTAGCAATAAGGCAAGAGAAACAATGTAAAGGCATAAAAATGGCAATGAGGAGATGAAACAATCCCCACTTGCTGATGACATGGCCTATTCAGAAAATCCTAGAGAATTCCCAAAGAAACTAATTAAAATGCTAAATGGCCTCAGCAAAGCAGCAGGTTATAAAATAACTCACAAAAATCAACAGCATTTCTATATAGCAATTTCAAAACCCAGAAGGGAATAATAGAAAGTTGAGGTCCCATTTAAAATAACTAAAAATTGTATAAAATATGTGGGAGTCAGTCCACCAAAACACTGTATAAATATGATTATGAAATGGTTTTTAAGAAATAAAGCAAAATTTAAATATTTGGAGGACATTGGTAGCTGTAAGAGGCATAAAACAAAAGATATAAATAAAATTTATATAAAGATAATTTTTGGTGATTTATACATGTCACTATCATGAAAGCTTATTTCATTTAAAAAATCTTAATTTTATTGCTGTATTTTATTTTTATATCACTCTTATTTACAAATATATTACTCCAAAGTCATCTTTTTTAACAAAGATTTTTTAAGAGAAAAAGAAAAAAAAGGTCAGCAAAACCATACAACAACTATTGAAAACAAAAACTAGCCCCTCAAAGGTCTTTCTGCCTTTCCCTTTGGCAGTTGAATGAAGGCTGTTATTGCAACTACTTGGCCTTGTTGATGTTGTTAGCTGCTTACCACTGAACTTTGGGGTGACAAGATGACAGGAGACTGTCACTAAGACAACTCTTGAGATGGGGTCTAGGGGTTGACAAAATCAGGTGTGATAGCATATGTCATATCCTATATTCATTGTCCTCCATCTCTTTAAAGTGGGGAAAGAGATGCATTTTCTTAATTCTTCTCCAAGGACCACCTTGGTCATTTTAATTATGTATTAGTATCGGTTATTGAGTCTGTTTATAATGTGGTTATTGTGAATTTTATTTTCCTGATTATACTTATTCAAGTCGACATGTTTTTCTCTATCTCTCTAAATTCTCCATATTCATCATTCTTTATAATGAGAGGCCATTACATTTATCTATCACAATTTGTTTAACCATTTCTCATTCAATGAGCATTGTACTCCTGTCTAGTTTTTGGTTGTTTTTTTTTTTTGCTACCACAAAAAAATGATGCTATAACTCTTTTGATGTACATGGGACTTTTGTAAGCCTAATTTCTGTTTTTTTTTAAATAAATTTTGTCGCTATCTTTTGTTATATCATCTACATTTCTCGAGATGTCTCTCCCCTTACTTCTCTCCATCCCAGAGAGAAATCCCTTATAACAAAGAATTGAGAGGGAATGGGAGGGAGGGAGGGAGGGAAAGAGAGAGAGAGAGAGAGAGAGAGAGAGAGAGAGAGAGAGAGAGAGAGAGAGAGAGAGAGAGAGAGAGAGAGAGAGAGAGAGAGAGAGAGAGAGAAAGAAAGAAAACTTTCAGCAAAACTAACCAACACATTTTTTAAAAGGCCTAACAATATAAGCAGTGTTCCACACTCATAATTCTCCACCTTGGCAAAGAAGTGGGGTTGAAGATTGCAATTTCACAACATTATTTGGATTTCGTTATTATTATTCTTTCCATTATACTGTTGTAACAATTACAGTATTTATTTTTCTGGTTACTTACTTACTTCACTTCATGTTAGTTCATATGTCTTTCCATGCTTCTCTGTGTTCTTTATAATCATTGTTTCTCTCAGCGCAGTAAAACCACCATTTGTTTAGCCATTCTCCAATTAGAAGGCATCTTCTTTGTTTATGGTTCTTTGCCACTATGCAAAGTGCTGCTAATGGTACATCTAGAACCCTTCTTTTTGTCATTAATCTTCTTGGGTTATGTATCTAGTAGTAGAATTTTTGGGTCAAGGGTTATAGACATTTTTATCACTTTCTTTACATAATTTCAAATTGTATTACAACAGAACCACAGCCCCACTAATAATTCATTAGTGTGCCCATCTTTACACAACCCTCTAAACATTAGTTATGGACATTTTTTTAATGTTAGCCATTTTTCTTGGTGTGAGGTGAAACTTAACAGTTATAATGTGCATTTCTTTTGTTATTATTGACTTAGAACATTTTTTTCACATAGTTGATGATAGTTCTGCAGTTCTTCTTTAGAGATCTTTTTAACATCCTTTAACCAATTTTCTGTTGGGGATGAAAGCCTAGTTCTTAGCCTATATCTAAACAGGCAGGAGCTAATTCAGTCATTTGATTATCAGCCATTGACTTGAACTAAAAGTAAATAAGGCTGATTTTGTGCCATTTTTGTAGACCCCAGCCTTAGTCACATTGAATGATACCCTCCACCTGCTGGAAGGGACTGATGTGATATTTTAGCTTAGTCTTCCTCCTGCCACTTAAACCATCTATGTGATAGACAATCATCTCTTCTATTATTAAACATTTCCAGAGATGGGGAGTTCATGACCTTCCTCAGTAGCCTAGTCCTGTTTAATCATCCTTTATATCAAGGAGTCCTCCTTTTTATTTAATAACCTGAAGCTCTGTTAGGGCAATTTAAGACTATTTCTGTCTTAAGTGGAGATACACAACACCTGGTCTGCACCCCCTAATAAACTTGTGGTGACCCTGCAAATATTGGAAGATAATTGTTGCCAGCCCCCTACTTTCTTTTAAGCAGACTAAATGGCCCCAAAGCCTTTACATTTCCAATATTCCCTGTTAAAATAAATATTCTGAGTGCTCAGACCAAGTTTCATGTAAGTGCAAAATCATGGAGCAGACAGTAGTTTATCTTAGCCTGACAAAGATAGTTCAATGCAATTTAGTCACTATTAAAATGATTCAGGGGGATTTCATTTAACTTTAATTTCAGGAAGAGACAATATGGATTTACCTTTTTGTTTTGTTTTGTTTTGCTTGTTTGTTTTTAGGCAATTAGGGTTAAGTGACTTGCCCAGGGTCACAAAGCTAGTAAGTGTCAGGTGTTTGGTCTGAGGCCAAATTTGAACTCAAGTCCTCGTGACTTCAGGGCCCATGTTCTATCCACTGCGCCACCTAGCTGCCCCTGGATTTACCTTTTTAGAAATTTTGTTTGGTTGTAAAGATCCATAACTTTTTTTTTAACCTGGAAAACAAAGTCAATTATTCTCCTTTAAGCTACTCCCCCAAATATTCCTCTGCCTGAGGAGATCAGGTTAACACAAATGAATATAGCCCATACTTGCATATGTTGGGGATGGAGAGGGTAATATAGCTCTCTTTCCTTATTCTCCCTGCCTCCCTAGTCCTTTTAGGAATAACAGTATAGCATGTAGAATCACTTCTCTCAGTGTATGTAACTCATCTGGTGTAGGATGAGAGCACAACCACTCCTCAGTGTACTCCCCAGGACCAGCATTGTCCTCTAGGGCAAGACCTTAACTTCTTGGACCCTCAGTGTCTTCATTATCAGTGTGGCAGAATATGGAGTAATGACTGGAATGTTGGATTTGGAATAGAACCCATCTTACAGGGTTGTCTCAATTAGTAAATGTGAAAAATGTAGGAGAGACAGGATGATGTGGTGGTTAGGGAAATAGTCTTGGAATGAGGAAGACCTGACTGGGACCTCAGGTCCCAGTGCTTAGTAACTCTGATGCTGGGCAAATAAATCACTTCACCTCTTGGCCTCAATTTCCTTATCTGTAAAATGGAGATAATAGCACCTTCCTTGCTGGATCATCTCAAGGAACAAATGTGATAATATATGAAAAGCAGCATGGTGTAATGGATAGGAATTGAAACTGGAGTTAGGAAGACCTGGTTTAAAATTTGCTTGAAGTACTTACTGGCCGAGTGAGCCTGGGGAAGTCACTTCACCTTTGCCTCATTTTCCTTATCTGCAAAATGAGGGGGTTTGGCTTGATGGCCTCTAAGGTCCCTTCCAGCTCTAAATCTATGATCTTATAGTAAAGTACTGTGCAAACCTGAAAATACTCTATAAATGGGCAATTATTATTATCATTATTATCTGCAAAATGGGGAAAATAATACTTGCACTGCCAACCTCATTGTAATGTATTTGGAAAGTATTTTGAAAACTGTAAAGTCTATTGTCAATATAATTGTAATCCTAATTTTTATAATTGTTTTAAAAGAATAAGGAAAGGAGCAGAGGGAGAGTTTTCTTCTGTTCTTACCTGTTTATACAAGTGAATATCTTATTGTTGTCCCCCAGGTTCAAAATGAGGTGAATCACTTGTACACCTGTTTCTTAGCACTAAAAAGTTTCCTTGTTGCTATGACCACAAAATTAGAGCTGAAAGAGATCTTTGATGCCATCTAGTTCAGAAATATTTAACCAGGGACTATAGTCCCCGGGGCCATAGATAGACTTCAGAGAGTACATGAACTTGGATGGGAAAAAAAATTACATCTTTATTTTAATATAATTGGTTTTCTTGTAATCCCATATGTTTTATTTTTTGAATTTGAAAACATTTTTGTGAGGAGTTCGAAGGCTTCACCTGAAAGCCAAAGGCGTCTTTGACACAGAAATGGTTAAGAGTTTCTGGAGTGGATTCTAGTCCAGCTCCTTCCATTTACAGAGGAGGAAACTGAGGCCCAGAGAGGCTGAGCTCAAGGTCGTGAAAGGAATTTGAACCCAAGTCCTTTGACTCTAAGTCTAGAAATCTATCTACTATACCACCTAATCATGGTCTGTTCTATTACATTCCTCTATGGCTAAAACTTTAGATAAGTTGTATGTTCAGTCCACTCTGTAAAAATGGTGTGGCTGATAAAAATCTTGTGACTCTGTCACCCGGTGTCTGAGACCACTATTAGTCCTCTTAGCCCACTGAGATTGAACTATAGGACCTTTTTTAAAGTGTTTAGTGAAGAATGGAGAGAATCCATGAAAAAAGTCAATTATACTGGAACACACACACATACACAGTATGAACACCCAATACATATACATATATGTATATGTGTGTATACATGCACATATATACTATATGCATACATATAAAATGTACATATATATGTATTATGTGTACACACCCACATACATACACTATACACACACACACACACACACACAAAATAACTAGGGGTTGGGGTTTCTGTTCTACATCTGGTATGGCTTTTAGTAGAAAGCTGCCTTTTGTTTTTATTATAAGGTGGTTTTTTAAAAATTTTATTTATTTATTTTTGCTTTTAGGCAATTGGGGTTAAGTGACTTGCCCAGGGTCACACAGCTAGTAAGTGTCAAGTGTTTGGTCTGAGCCGGATTTGAAGTCAGGTCCTCCTGACTTCAGGGCCGGTGCTCTATCCACTGCTCCACCTAGCTGCCCCTATAAGGTGGTTTTGAAAGAGGAACGAAGCAATGTCAAAAAAAAGAAAAGGAAAGAAGGTGGAATTTTCTTCAGCTTTTTGAAGAGCTGCCTCTTGGAAGGGGGCTTAGGTGTCTTCAGTGCAGATCATGAAGGAGAGAATAAGGACCGATAGGCAGAAGCTTTAGGGAACCATGACTTTTCTCTTTTCTCATGGCAAATCAGGAAAAAGAAGGAGTTCTGTGATGGTGTTATTACCCTCCAACATAATCACATTTGTGTGCAAAGGCCTTGAAAAAGTATTTTTTCACCTAATTATCAGTTTTCCTGCCAGCTAGGACATCACCTGTTTTTATTTTCTTCTATTTGAGAATCTCTAGTTTTACCTGTTTCCTGAGGAATAGCTTTACTGGATATAAAAAAATAATAATAATACATACAGTTGTTCCCAATGCAACCATCTCAAGTCAGTCTGATCTTTGATACAGACTCTCTTCTTTTTGGAGAGACCTTATTCCCATTCTATATACCACTGTTTTAAGATGTCATTCTATACTCTTTGAACAATTTAAGGGATTTTTGAGGTTCATTTTGACCCTACTTTTGCTGGCTTAGAATCTACTCCATGGAAAATATGAGCATTGTATACAAAAAACCTTTTAAATAATTGATGGCATTCAAAAATAGAATGGACTGCCTTGAGAACTCTCCATTTCCAGAGATTCAAACAGAGGCCGAATGATTGCCTTTATGGAATATTGTAGAGGGGAATTCCTGCTCTGGGTGGAAGGTGAGACTAAATGACCTCAAAAAGTCATCTTCAACTTTAAATTTCGATGCTTAATTGTGCCATAAAGAAACAAATCCCAGTTCTATGACCTGGTCCTAGTATCACTCAGTCTAAACAAAGTTAGACCCCTAATTGTTGCAAATGATTGGAAAAATAATTACAGCAAAATCTTTGGGGATCACTCTTGGATTTGTAGCCAAAATTGTTTTAATAGGCCTAATTAACATTGAACTGGGCTCCAGTTATGACAAAGGCCCTATTGTATCTCTTTCCTCAGGCAAGGAACCATGGGAGACTTTAAGCCTCAATGATAATTCAAACAATTCCTTTATTAGAGAGTTCCAAACTTGACCAAATCAGTGGCACAAATTGCTAGAACAAAGACTTTTTCTTGTTGGACAGAAAATGAGCATTATCTTCCCAATATTTATGAAGGGCAACAAACTGAACTCAGGTAACTATTGCCTAGTAAATTGAATGTAGCCTTGTGTATATATAGCAAACACTCTTTCATCAAGTTTGAGGACAGAAGATGACCTTGTAATATCATCCAGTCTTCTTACAAGATGAGGAGAATCCATAACACAGTTTTGTTGTTCTAAGTCATATTCTTTAACATGGTACAGAACAAAAATCTTATTCATACAAAGAAAGTGGTATTCTTCTCTTTGTCTTTAATTTGTTTACATCATGGTAGAGTGGAAAGAGAGCTGAACTTGACCTTGTAGTCAAAGACCTGGACTGTAGAGAAAGGGGAAAGAGAATAAACATTTATATTATACCTATGTGCCAGGCACTGTGCTATGCACTTTATGAATGTTATTTCATTTGATAGCCTACTCTAGTTTAAGAAAAGCCATATGAGCAAAAGCAGGCAACTTCCCTTTTCTTTCTTAACTGTAAAATAGGTATAACAATACCCAAACTACGTACTTCATAGGATTGCTATGGGTAAAATATTTGTAAACCTTAAAGAGGGCAGCTAGGTGCAGACTCATCTTCATGAGTTTAAATCCATCCTCAGACAAGTAGTAAGTAGCTGTTTGACTGGGGACAAGTCACTTAACCATGTTTGCCTCAGTTTTCTCATCTATAAAATGAGCTGGAGAAGGAAATGTTAACCCATTCCAGTATCTTTCCAAGAAACCCCTCCAAAATGGAGTCATGAAGTGTCAGATATGACTGAAACAACTCAGTAACAACAAAACCTTAAATGAAGTTTATGAATGTTATAGGAATATATGAGCTATGAATATTAGCTGCTGATATTACTCAGGCATTGTCAAATGGCTCAGTATCAGACCCTATATGGTTTTGTTCATGGGAATGACATTAAAGGAGATGTATTACCCTAAAGAACATGGGGGCTTTCTATTTGACTTTCAGTGAAACCTCCTCTCTATGTTGAGTTTCTCAAGAGCAGGGACTGTCTTACTTTTCTATTTGTAACCCCCTAGTGCTTAGCACATAGGAAAAATGTAATAAACATTTTTCATTTATTTATTCATTACAAAACTATTGATTCAGTTCCATTTGTTAAATACTAACTCTATATGTATGAGGCATGGTGCTTAGTGCTGAGGGTACAGAGAATAAGAGAAAAATATATTTCAGCCTTAGATAGGTTACATCTTCTATCCCATTGTGTAAATGGTAGGCATACTTTTATATCACTAAATGCTCCCCTTTATTTGTATGTCTGGTTTAAATAAAGAGTCCTATTGGTATTCTATTTTTTGGAGGAATTCCCTTGCCAACATTTTTGACAGGTAGCAAGTCAGCCTCTGCTCCAACACTTTCACAAAGGGATACTGCACCGTGACTTGGGATGATTGAGCTCTGTCTGAGATCACTTTTGCCAATTGACCTTGATGAATGAAGCGAAGAGCCTTATAGTAACTGCTTATGTGTGGAGGTTATTTCTTGTGTCAAAATAGAGACTACATGCTAGCCTTCAGGGAAAGACTGTGAAGACAGTGAATTCTCACCAGCGTGGAATGTGTGGGGGACGGGGATGAAGCCCTGAGAATACCTTCTATTTCAGTGTTCTTTTGCTATGTGAGCTGAGGTACTTTTATGGCTGTGAGCTCATGCATCTTCTACATTGTGGGGGAGTTGGGGAAACAGGTGGCCTTGTAAAGATGGGTAACCAAGACATAGTGAGGTATAAGTCACTGGTGAGGCTGAAAGAAAAAAACCAGGTCGTCTAACTCTATCCATCTATCTATTCACTATATCATCCTTGCGATGACTATTTTACTAGGAGTCATGGGAGAATTTATAGGATTCAGGACTGGAAGGCACCTTAGATATCATCTAGACCAAAGAAAATCTCAGAACCTTAGGTCTCTGTTGAGATTTCAGATCTGTGAACTTGGATGGGGAAAAATAAATCATTAATTTCAGCCTAGTTAGTTTCCTTTGTTATCCTATATATTTTATTTTATGCATTAAAGACATTATTCAGAGAAGGAGTCCATAGGTTTCCCCAGATGGCCAATAGGAATAGGATACAAAAAAGGTGAAGAAACCCCTGATCTAGATTAATCTTCTCAATGAGATGGGAAATGATTCACCCAAGATAACACATCTAATAAATATCAGACCAAAACTTAAACACAGATTTTTCTGGCTGTAAGTCCAATGATTTTTGTGTCTTACTTAGCTGCTGATATTACTCAGGCATTGTCTGTGCTCAAGAACAGCCTTAATACTTGCTGTCAATATGTTAAATTAAACCTGTTTTCTTCCCAGATTTTCCTTTGAAACAAGGCATAGTTCTAACTCCAAAGGGAAAATTGGTTCTTTGCAACAGGTACCCTCTAGTCATCCATTTTCTTTCTTTCTTTTTCTCATGGTGTGGCAATCGGGGTTACGTGACTTGCCCAGGATCACATAGCTAATAAGTGTCAAGTATCTGAGGCCAAATTTGAATGCAGGTCCTTCTGACTCCAGGGCCAGTGCTCTATCTACTGACCCACCTAGCTGCTCCTATCCATCTATTTTCTTACTCTGCCCCAGTGTATCAAACTCAAATAGAAAGGGGCACTAAGGATCCCTATAGGCTACATGTTGACATAGTTTTAAAATAATATTATGTATGTTTTGTTGTAGTTTTATTTTACTAAATGTTTCCCAATTACATGTCAATCTAGTTTGAGTTGCCCTCAGGAGTGCTGGGAGGCCTGTGTTTGACACCTCCATTGTACTCCACGAGTTACCCAAGAAAGATGACGTGGAGAATTTCATTGAGCTCACAGTCTAACCAGAGTTATCATTCAAAGGATTCAGCTGTAGCCTATTCTTGGCATGCCTCAGCCACCATCTTTGAGGGCTATCTGCCAATACAATGCATGAGGAGAGAATTCCCCACTCTTAGGATAATAAGATTCTGAGCTACAAGGAACTTTAGAGATAATGTAATCGTATTTTGCCATTTTACAAATGGGGAAAAGTGAAGTCAAAAAGGGTTAACAGACTTGCCTAGGGCAACAGAAGCAGTAGGAAGCTGAGGGTGATTTTGGCCTCACATCCTCTACCTGTGAATCTAGTGCTTTTTATTTCTCTTTGGGGTGAGGAAATCACTTCTCTGTTTTAACAAGGACAGGTAGTGAGCTGAATTCTTCCCTGTTATAGGTAGACAGAAGGGAGGAAAGAGGAAAAGAATTAGATTAGGCTAGCCAGTTTTAAAAAATCGTACTTTTTAAACCTGATGTTGATGTTGGGGATATATGACAGGAACACATTTTAAAACTAGCTGTGTGTCAGGGTCATTGAATGTCTGATCCTAGTTTTCCAGAGCTTTGGGATGAGGAAAACCTCAAACACAGTGGCTAAGCACTTTTCCTTTCCTTTTAAACTTGTGTTTATTTTTGGAGGAATTTAATCCATATGTTTTGGGTTTATTTCCATGTAACTCATCAAAATGTTATTTTGCAATAACATCCTTTTAGGATTCCTTTTTTCTCATTTTTGTTTTTTAATTTTGAGCCTTTTCTCCACCCTGTGATATTATGAGCCATATATACCCTTACCCAGCCCCCTACCACCGTCAGCACACTCATACATACATGTACACATACACACACACACACACACACACACACACACAGGCTCCACAAACTGATAATTTCCTTTTTTAGAGGTAAATAGATGTGAGCCTTTCAGGGTTAATTCTAGTTTGAAAGGGGAAAAAAAACCATCTAAGACTTGAGTCAGTTCTGATTTGTTCACCCTTCTTGAGCCAAAGCTAACCTCAGAGATATGGCATGTGGCTTTTATTGACTTTAGTGGGAGCCAAAAGCATGCTTTGAGTTCCTCGTTTAAACTGTAAATTTGCCTCTTTGGTTCAGGGAAGTTAGGGAGGACAGTTTAAGCTCAATCTCAGGCTCCTCCACTACCAGCTTGCTGGATGACTTGCTTATTTTTTATTCTATTCTATTCCATTTATTTATTTTATTCTTTATTCTATTCTTTAGTTGTTTTCTTTCTTTTTTTCTTTTTGTCAACAGTGGTGGTACTGGTGTACACATAAAATACCTTGTAACTTCTACAAATGAGGCAGAGACTCTGATCTTTATTTTTGAGGCTTCCTAGGCTTCTCAGTGATGTGCTCTTGGATGTTGATTGGATAGATTTTATCAAGGCTCTTCCTGGTAGCAAGAGAGAAAACTGGTATGCATTTTTAACTTCTTCAATTCTAGATTCAATGGGTAAGGGTTTCTTTTCTTTTTTTAATCTTCATGAAAAATAGGCTATGGAAAGACTCCATGAGGTCTGCTTGATGATAATAGGAATTTACATACATGCCTTGAACTTGATGGTTAAAAAGTGTTTTTTCACATGTGATCTTCACAACAGTCATGTAAAGGAGGTGGTGCAAGTGTTATTATGTCCATTCTAGAGATGAGTAAAGTGTGGCTCGGAGTATTCAAACAGTTTACTCAAGGTCTCATAGCTAATTAGTGACACAGCTTGATTCAGAACCCAGATGTCTTAAAGCCCAGGACATTTATCTTTCCACTAGCCTTTGACCTCTAGAGAAAATGTCAATAGAACATTTAAAGAATAGTGTTATTTGTATGTGGCCAATAGTCAAATCAGGATATAGATTCAAGGAAGTGGAAATAATTTGCTGTCTGTATTTTTTTCATAGCTTTGGGGAATCTTAAAGATTCCTTTTATAATCAAATTAAGGGCCATGTATGTGTATTTTCCAAGCAGTTGGGATGGAAATAAAATCATTTTAGGCTATAAAATCATTGGTTTACATGAAAGCTCCTACAGAGTGTTAACACATAAACATGTCTCAAGATTTCCTGAGGTTTACTTTCATGAACAACAATTTAGTTATGTTAAATTTGATTTTTTTAAAGGCCTGCAGGCAATTACTTTGACTGAGAGGCTATATTTAGCTGGGCAAAAGATGAAGCTTCTATTTAATCTGGCTTAATACCCTTTTTAACTCTAGTGGTTTGTTGGAATAGTTTTGCAGTTTCCCCTCACCAAAGTCACTGTGAGCAGAGGAGAAAATAATGGTGATGTTAGCTACCTTCCTGATAATGTATGCCCAGTACTCAGGGTTACCTTTGGTTGCTCTTACAGGAGAAGTTATCAAGAGAGAGCTTTTATTTATTCAAGTTTAGAAGATAAATTTCTTCTTACTTCTAAAAATTTTCATGATTATATATGATCAATTCTTAGTTATCAGCATTAATGAGCAGGAGAAATGGTGGGATTAATCCAAAATAACAAATAATACAAAAAACTTTTAGAATGACTTTTGTACTTCTCATGTTCTGGGAACTAACGTTTCCCATTAAAATATCATCCTCTGAAGACCTGCTCAAGTAGAATCAAGGAGGTGACTCCATCAATCACTCAGCAAGTATTTCTTAGTTACCTATGAAATGCTAGGCAGGGGCACAAAACCAACAATGAAACAGTAGCTGCCTTTAAAGAACTTACATTATACTGGGGAGACAGCAGGACCACATATAAGGAAATTCAAAATTCATAGGAAATAATTTTGGATGATGTGCACTAACAGCTTAGTGCATCAGGAAAGAAATTATAGAAGCTTAGGGCATCATGTGGGAGCTCTCAATTGAATTATGTTTTGAAGAAAGCTAGGGATTGTAAGAGGCAGAGATGAGGCAGGAATGCATTTGAAACTTGGGGGACTGGCTAGGGTAAAGGCTTGAGATGGGAGATGGATTTTTTTGTGTGTGGAATGGTGGGACATAGAATATGTATAGTAGAGGAATGGTGTGCAATAAATCTGGAAAGATTGGCTAGATCTGATTTTGAAGGCCTTTAGATGTCAAACTGAGGAATTCATATTTTATCTTAGAGCCAATGAAGTTTCAAGCAAGAAACTAACATACACTGGTGCTTTAGGAATATCACTTTGGCAGTGTTTGGAGGATGGATTGAAGATAGGAGAGATTGGAGATAGGGGGACCAATTAGGAGGCTATTGTAGGAGTCTAGGTAAGATATGATAAGGAACTGAACCAGGGTGATGGGCAAATGAGTTGTGGAGGAAACAGGTTCAGAAGATGCAGTAGAGGTACACTTGGAAAATGGTTATGTATACTGAGGGGTAATAAGGAAGATAGAGTGATCACCAAACACCATAAAATGAGATCAATGATCTTATCAGAAGGGAAACAATTGGTTGTTTGTGTGAAAGTAATTTCTGGATCTTCTATCACTGTGCAGTCAGATCCTTCTCTGATTAGAATGTCAAGATTCTCACTAAACTAGAAGAAAGGTGAAAGATGAGCTAATATTGCATGCAATTACAACAACTCCAACTTAGCCAATTTAAACAATCTATTGACTCTGAAAAAAATGAGAAATGGACAAAATCAGTTGACTCTGATTATTGCCATTTTAAAAGAAGTCTAACTGATGCAAAACAGTCACCACAATGATGAGGCCAAAGGAGACCAGAAACCAACTTGAGGAAATAAATACTTGATCTCTTTGCCAAGTGGAGGAATGTAGCAGCCAAAGGCAACACTGGTTAGAGTACAAGTTCACTTGTAAAATGTTATGAAGAAGAATGACAGAAAATTATGAATAGTATTTCTCCCCAAATAGCAAAAAACAGAAGAGAAAATAAACTTTCAAAAACATGGCATGAGTCATGAATTAAGCCAGAACATCACAAAAACATTTGTAGATGAAACTGGAAGAAAGACAACAAATACACATGAAATGGGACAGATTTTTGAGTATCTTTTAATAGAGATTTATTCTCATCATTGATGACTTTAATCACATCTGAGTTTCATCACCCCAGTACTCAATGTGTTATATGAAGAAGTAGGAATGACTCTTGAGAAGATAAGGTCAGGAAGAGTTTATGGACCTGACACATATTTGAAGTCCATGCTGGAGATGACATAATCTCAGCAAACAATTTTAAAGAGCTCAAAGAGAGGAAAATTCCAAGAGAATGAAAAAGTCCACAGATGTTAATGTTGTCACAAAAAAGGGTGACTGAGAAGGCATCCTCAAGTATTGACCCATATGGCAACTTTTTCATCACTATAAAATATTTATGAAAATGTTCTATGCAAATATTGAGGGTATCTTTGATTGAAAGATGAGAAGGGAATAGACTGAGATTTTCTATAGCAGACTGACTTTCTAGAGTCATATAATTAACTGAGAAATGTAGAAAATACAAGATTCCTGTTTATACTTTTAAAAATTATTATTACAAAAAATCATTTGATTCAGTAAAGCAAAACATAGTATTAAATACTGTGTTCCAACAAAGTGTCTCATATGCATTCACTGAGATCACACAAAATCCCTGGATAGATGCAACTACAAAGATAGTTTTGTGTAATGATCTTCTGATGGTCAAGTTCAAGAAAAGCATAAATCAAGGAGACAAATGCTTGCCAAAAGGTATTTGCAAACATCACAGAAACATTTACAGAATCCTAATGAGTGATACCCTGTTAATGGGGATGTTTTGCATATATTCCTTTTTGTACATTATATTGCCCTGAGTGAAGCAAGCACTGAGTCTCAATAAAATTCACAGCCGTCATGATTGGCCTGGCAAGCTCCAAAGGAAAAGACCGGTGGTAGAAGCGTGCCATGCAGATTATGCTGACAGTGAATTGGAAGTCCACTGAGTTAGCCTATATACATGTATATCTTGAGTAGGCACTAGGCCCAGCAGGGCCCAGAACTAAGGGATGGTAGGTTGGATTGCATTTGGGAAATTGCACAACAGTTTCACCATTTTCCCCCATGCCAAAAAGCCCACTTTTCTAATGCCCGTGTTCTCCCAGTGATGTTATATAATAGGTGGTGTTTTTATAGTGTTTTGGGGGTTTATAAAGCATTGTAATATTGACAAATATTACAATTTAGGAATTGTACTTGACAAATATTATTTCATTTGATCCTAACAACAATCCTGGGAGGGAAATGTTATTATTATTCCCAATTTTATAGATGAGGAAACTGAGACAGATAGATTAAGTTACTTGTCCAGGTTTATACACCTAGTAAATGTCTGAGACAAGATTTGAACTTGAGTCTTCCTGATTCCAGATCCAGCACTCTATTCATGTGCCACTTAGGAACCTCCATGTAACTATATGATAGTATATGACTGTGAATCATGGAATGTCAAGATCTTTGAAGGCTCAGAATTGTAAGTAGCCCAAGGGAAATAGAAAGACATGTGGTAGATATAAGTATGCTATGGCACATTACCAATAATGACTTGGATACAAGAGTATTGTAAAAGACATCATGATAGATGTATATGATCAGAAAAGGAGATGAGCCAAGCATTATCCAAGTGTTACACTGGAATCCACAATATGTTAAAAGACTTAAAGGAAGGCCTCCAGCCTTTGGGACAGATCCTCTGGAGAACTGATGGACAGACATGGATAAGAATTATGCAAGATGAGAGGATATAGATATTTTTTGATTTGCATTGTTGGAAGGAACACCTATATTGATAAGATTACAGAGCCACTGAGGTATGGCAATGAACTCTCTTATCAGACATGTCCAAGGAATGGAATGTTTTATACTCGAAAATTCCTGTTAATGTTAGGTGGTGTTGTAAATTAGCCTGAGAGGCGACTCTGGAATCCTGAAGGCTATGGCAGCTGAGCTCAAGCTGTGGCAGGTCTTTCTGAGTTGGAAAGCCTTGTAAATACCCAGCTGGCAATGTGGGTTGTACTTGTTTGAGGACCAGTCTAGCTAAGTTAAAAGTGCCTCAACCGTTGGCAGAAGCTTGACTAGAAGGTGAAAGATATTTTTAGCCATAGCAGATTTTGAAGGCCCTCTATTAAGGCATCAATAGATGGTGATCTTTGTTGGTGGAGAAGCTACCCAGTCGTGAAAGCACAAATTTTTTAAAGTATGAGACGTCCCCAGGGAAAAAATAAGGAGTATCAGTGAGTTTACATAGCTTCCATTTAAAAGTTTATGGAGAAGCTTGAAAAATAAAAATAATCTAAATCTAGCAATCTAACATGTCATGACATAACATGAAAAAATGTCATTCTATTAAATACCATAATTGGCAAATGACACCTTTACCTGGCACTTTCACCTGATCCTTGATTATTATCCCTTGATTACAAAACATCCTATCACCTTCCAGTTCCTCTGAAAAATAAAATCTTCACTAATCCTTACCAATTACTCATCACTACTTACTCCAACCCTGATTTTCCCGCCAGGCTTTTTTCAGTTTATCCTTAATTTGAGATTATATCTTAGAATTAAACCCCATCCCCCCACCCACAACAACTCATCCACAACTTTCTGGATGCTTTTGACATTTCTCTTTTCCAACCACTGACCATACATTTAGATTAGAATTATACAGCTGGAAGGGGCCTTGAAATCCACATAGTTCTTCTCCCCTCCCATCAGCGCCCCCCCCTTGTCACATAAATGGGAAGCCTACACAAGGTTAAATTACTTCCCTGAGGTCACACGAGTAGTTAATTGCAGGGCCAAGGTCAGAAGCTGTGTCTCTTGACTCAGGCCGGTGCTTTTTCTGCTGCAAACCATCTCTTATAATGTTAAGAAAAGGCTGTCTTTTTGCCTTTCCAACAATGCTGACTAGCTCTTGCTTTCTCATACTTGGCTACTGAAAAAGGAAAGCTGATAGAGTTGTAGAACAAGGCAGCATGGTGTTATGGAAAGAGCCAGGAGTTGGAGCCAGGACTTCACTATTTGTGTGACTGACCAAATCACTTCACTTCCCTGAGCCTTCATTGGGTCCTCTTAATTCTAGAAAATTATACGTACTTTCTACCTCACAGGGCTGCCTTGAGCAAACGGCTTTCAGGGTTGCAGAGCTCTTCATGAACCCGATTTTCTGTTCTCGTCATGTCCAGGTCAGTAGTGAAAGCTCCCGTGGCTGTTTTTACCCATTCAAGAAATTTTTCTGATTGTCTCAAAGGCAGAAAGGAGCTTTCCCGTTTCCCAGTAGAATGCTGATTACTAGCTGCTGAAACTTTGTGATTAATCAAAATATAGTGCTCCCCTTAGCAACCATCTCTATCACAGACTCAAGTACAAACTTGTTTCCAATTCATCTTTGAGTTACAAAGGTAAATGTGGAATTTTTTTTTTCATAAAAGGACAATTTATTCTAGGAAAATAAAAAAAATTAAGCAAGGAATTACTAACAGTTAATATTTTTATCTGTAGGGGGAGGAGGGCTAGAAGAAGAGGGAGAATGAGTCTGTACTGGAATGTAGAGGGGGAAGGGAATGGGCGGAAAGGAGAAAGGGACAAATCACAGGCAGTCATGGACATTGCTGCGGAAACAAGAAAATACACTCTGGCACCCTGGAAGTTTCTGCTCTATTGAAAAGTGTGGCTTCTAAGGGAAAGAAGCCATGCCACACTGAAGAGCTGAGAAGGAAAGGAGGGACACCAGTGGACAAGGCCTATGATGTCCACCACTACCAGGGACAGGGAAGGCTTCAGAGAAAGGGGGTTCCCCCACTCCTCAAGGTGCTGTTGCCTTCTATGGTTTCTACCCTAGGGTAAAGCACTGACTATAAGCTCAGTTAGATCTCTGCATTTACACAGAATTTAACAACATTTTTGAACAGAGAGTTAGTGATTTCACCACAAGGTATCATCAATCTTCTTCCCGGGGAATGCTGTGATGATTAGTAGTGCTGTGCAAATGGTTCATACTGCAGCAAAATTCAATACCACTCACTGTAAAGTCTCTGTGGATATCTTATCCTTGGTCTAATTGAGAACTTGATATAGTCTTCACTATAGTGAAGCCTCTGGTAGAATAGGGAGTAAGTGAGAAAGTGACCTGATTCTTACTTAAAAGTCCCTTTCTCCAAAACCTTTGATTTCTTGGAATATGTGTGCTGTGGGTTTCTCTTATTTGTGTGACTCACAATCAGTGTATTTCTTGGGCTAATCTACTTAATGGAAAAGGAACTAAGTTGAGCTAAGCCAGGACAGAATATCCCAGAAAGCACAGTACTAGATGAGCCAGAGGAACTTTGAGCTTGTACTGCTCTTGGCAAGCATGGATATCTATTTTTATGAAGAGACTACTGTTTGTGATTGGTCAATCTGAGATTATTTATATTCAATGCCAATATCAATCAACTAGCCCTATTTGTGAAGACCTTCTGGGTGGATAGTATCTGTGATAGGTGCTACAGAGGATATAAAAAACAATGACATGCCTTCGAGGAACTTAATACATAGTAGGAAAGAGAAGACTTGTATATAAGAAGGTAATATTAGATAATATACATCTGGAGTTATATTGTCTACACTAGAATCATTAGGCACAGTAACTCCTACCAGTCCACTGGCAAGTACTGTTTTGTGATCTGAAAGAGTTAATGTGGATTTACAAATTGCTTGCCACATCATTCCTTAGTCACTGGAGAGAATTTAGATCAATATTTTACACAGAGGCAAAACAGCTGTAGTTCTCAAACCAAAACAGATGGTAGTAAGAAATGGAAGGACGACTTTAAACAGTTAGCAGTCTGAAAGCATCTTTTAAGGTATGCTCATTTGGAAAACATAATTCATGACTATATTTGAATAGGCAGAATAGTGATTTCTTAACTCATTGCTTAAATCAGGAATCTAAACCAAGTCAAATTAGCATACATTTATTGAGTGTTTAATGTGTGCCAACCAGGCACTGTGTTAAGAAGTAGAGATGCAAAGAGAGGAGAGAATACAGTCAGTGTTCTCACAGAATTCATTCTGATTGGAGAAATATGATGAAAATGGTCATCTTAGAGGGAAGGGAATAGGTGGGAATAAGGATGGAGGGGACTGGAAAAGGCGCCTATGGAAGGTAGGATTTGAGCTGAGTCTTGAAAGGAGGCCAGGGAAACCAGGAGGTGAAGGGGAGGGAGGGGAAGAATGAGAGTATTCCAGGCATGGTGGACAGCAGTAACAAGCATGGAGATAGGAGGTAAGAGTGGTAAGTTTGAGGAACTGCAAAATGACCAGTAGAGCAGTGTTGTAGATTTCTTGGAAGGAAGTAAAAATACTGGAGAGGTAGAAAGGGGCCAAGTTTTGAGGAGTCATAAAGACTAAACAGAGGTTTTCTATCTCAGGTTATTCACTTGTAAGTGGGTAGGCAGAGGAAAGTTGTCTGTCACTCTCAGATAAATTTATCACCCTCATACCATACACCCTTCACCCATATAACAAGAAACTACCTAACCCTACAATATACCTGTGTGGTCAGGGCACACTAAGAGAAAAACTCAACTCATCCTCTGGCTCCTAGCAGGAAAGTAAACTAATCAAAAGGAGAGGGAAAACAGCAGGGTAAAGTTTACCCTGATCACTTACTAGCTTCTCTCTGCATGAGGCTAGATCTTACGAAGCAGAATACCCATTAACTTCATCCTCACCTCCAACACTTCCCTCACCCCCATCCCATTGTTTTGCTTGTCATTTTACTCTTAAAGCTTCCTTTGATCCTCCAAAAATTTCTCCATTTTTAAGAGAATTATTTTTAAAATGTATTAACGGAAGGATGGGCTCTCTAAATTATCAGGGAATGTCTTGATTATCACTTACACCTCAGCAGAGATTCATTGACAATTATCAGAGAGCAACAACAGAATATAGTTTATACATTGGAAGGGGGAAGTAGGATGGATTGTGGGGGGAGGAAAAACTAAGAAAAAGGAGTAGGAGGGCACCAGAAATAAACTACTTCTTCACAATCTTGCCCACTGCTGGCCCTGGAAGTACTACTTAGAATCATGGGTATCTGTGCTATGCTGCTGAATCTCAGTTTAGGTGGTGTTTTTATTCATTCAAGTAAACATTTGTTGGCACTCACCCTGTGTGAAGTCCTGTGAGAATGGATAAGAATAAGACAGTATTGTTGCCATCACAGAACAATAATCTAGTCTTATTCTTAGAAGTGGCATAATAACTTGCATCAATGTAGCACTTTTAAGGTTTGTGAAGTTTTTTTATATTCATTATATCATTGGAGAATCACCAAAGCCCTGTGAGTTGGGGGCTACAGGAATAGCTCCATTTTACAGCTAAGAATGAAAGAGATTGTTAGAAGCAGGATTTGAATCCTTATCTTTTTGATGTTAGCTCTACACCTCTGTCCTTGATACCTCACTGGCCTTCTAAGTATGGGATTAAAGGGATCTTACCCAAATACCTCATTTAACCAGAGACATTATGTTAGGAAGAGTAAACACTGTCTCATCAGGTACCATAAGAAAGCACTTGTTTTCAGCCCAGAGTAATGCTGAACTGTTTCTTTGAAATCCTTTCATTCAACATTTGTTAGTAATATTCTTGTGGTTTTTTTCATATTCATACTGGCATTCTGGAACCATCCCAGAGATAGGTTATAAACTTCAGAATTAAAAGTCACTTCACCTCTATAAACCTCACTTTCCTCATCTATAGAATGGAGATAATAATGTCTGCAGCACCTACCTACAAGGTTGTTGTGAGACTCAAAGGAGCCAATGTATAAATTATTATATAAATGGTGATGGTTGTTGTTATCCCATTCAGTTTTCCCATCACACTTGCATTTCATTAGCTAGAACTTTTTCCTGGCTTCCTCCCACACCAAGAGGATACTGACCCAAACAAGCCCTTAGGTCCAAATCTTAACTGATTGTTTTGTTGCTTCTAAAAATAATGGCCGTAGGGTGATGACTTTTTTTTTTTGTAGTCTTGGGCACCTTCCAGAATCTTTTCTCCGTGTTTTGCATCATTCATGTAAATTTATTGGTTGACTATCTGACCTTGGCTATTTTTTTTTTGTAATGAAAATATTTCAGCTCTTCCTTTGTAGCTTTTAGGGCAATGATATTGTACATAGCCTCATTATGTATAGCCCCATTTTACAGCTAAGGTTCACAGAGGTAAAATGATTTATTTGCTCATTACACATCTAAATAAGTTTTAGAGGCAGGATTTGAATCCACGTATTTTTGGCTTTAGGTCCATACTCATATCTGTTATGCCACATTGCACCTCTAAAGAAGATAATGTAGAGATCCTTGAATCCAATTAAGTTCTGTATTTCTGAACCGGGAAAACAACTTTCTGATCTACTGGCATTCTAGAACCATCCCAGAGATAGATTGAAATATGGTATAATGGAACCAACATTGAACTTGGAGGTGAACACCTGGCTCTCACACTACTATAGGTGACCTTGGGTTAGTGTTACTCGCTTCCTCTCTCTAGGCTCCAGTTTCCTCATTTGTAAAATGAATCAGTTGGAATCAATGATCCATAAGGTCCCTTCCAGGTCTAAAACCTATGATTCCATAAAAGTAGGCCTTGTTAATAAGCAATTCTTTTATGGGAAAATGATGTGCAAGGGGAAAAACAATTTCTGTCCCCATGGTCCTCTGTACCAACAAAGACAATGTCCCACTATCAATATATTCAGACTTTTGAGGTACTTTAAAAATAAAAATAAATACAAACAAGAAGTCTAAACCCCAACATCCTTTTTTTGAATGAGTTAGTGACCTAACCTAGTTACTGGTCTGGTAGAAAGATGAAATATGTTTCAGTATTTAGAAATTCACAAATATCACTGTGGCTATAATGATTGCTGTGTCCTTTCTCCATCCTAAACCTTTTTTTTTTAAAGTTTTTTGTGTTTTTTTTAACCAAAACTGGTCTGACACATAGAAACATTTATATAATTGGGGTTGGATGCCTCTGATTTCCCCTACTCTACTGCTCTAAAGAAGCAAGCATCAGGAGGGAAAAGAAGGAACAAAGGGTTTGGATGGTACAAGGAAGAAACCACTGCTTCCTGAATAATTGATTTGCCTTGTTTGGCTGGCTTCAGGAAGAAGGGACAAGGAGATGTTTCTTCAGCTAACATAAGCAGAAAAGCAGGATGTTGATCATTAAAATTAAGAGAGAACGTGATCATGGCTCAGCCTTGGCTCTGAACATTTTGCAGAGAGAATTATGTTAGGTTTGTTTTGGGTATAATAATATTAATTTCCAAATGATTTCTAAAGTCCTTTATGCCTTGTTGGTGCCTCACCAATATTAAGTTGTTGCATCCAGATCTTATTGGAATGATACACTCCAAAGTGTACATTTCATTAAGAATGTCTGGCTAAAGAGGGAGACAGCATAGTGTGGAGAGGACATAGGAGTAGGAAGGAATCCAAAGACCTAGCACACTGCCAGAAGTATACTACTACTGTGGGAACTGGGCATCTTCTTTCTGAATGGGACTTTACCTTTTGTCTCTGGAGGTCTAGTGGTCATCATTTTTGCTTTAAGAATTTTGCAAAGGTATTTAAAAATTATAGGGAAGAAGATTTTGGCTTACATAAAGAAAGGCTTACTAACTTTTTAGGTCCAGCACCAACATGGAAAGCATCAGAGTACGGAGGGAGGGGCATTTAGCCGCCTAAGGATGGGTTAACTGGTGCAGATTGGAAATGGAGCTGGTCAGACTGTACTAATTAGCAGTGAGATTGAGACTATGAGTGGCTACTGTATTGCCGGCCTGGGCAAAATAAGGAGACCCAGTCTCAAAAAAAAAAAATTGACTTTAGAATCACTGCAAATATCCACTATAGTGGGAAAGTACAGATTTTAGTTCAGAAAATGTCCTTGCTGAATTCTTTCTGTAACAAAAGTTGATTTATTGCTAATGAGTGCTAATGAATTTAGAATACTCATTTAAAAAAATGAAGATGCACAGAAGTTCATCTATTGGAATCAAGCCAGTTGATTATTTCAAAAACTAAAAATCACATGATAGGTATCTCTTCATCTTTGGTTTGGATAAAACCAGAACTGGGTTCTCCCAGAAAACTGCTTGCCCCTAAATCTATGAGGAACCTTTTTTCTTTGTACCTAATCTAGGGAGAAGAGGCAGTAAGTAGCTTGCTATTCATGGAAACTCCGCTAGCCTCAATGACTTTGTAGATGGCATCTAATAATAATCATAAAAATTATTATGATCATAACCACTTAGAGTTCACAAAGCATTTTCCTGATCTCAGTCCTGTGAGGTAGGTAGTATAAACATTACTACCTCTTTTAAAGATGAGGAAACTGATTTGCCCAAAGCCACACAGCTAATAAATATTAGTAATGGGATTTTAATCTAGTCTTCTGATTCTAAATCCAATGTTCTTTCTATTACTCAAATGCTTACATTTGAAAGGCTCTTTATGTAGTCAATAAGTTCTTTATATATATGATTATTGTTATTTTTTACCAATTTCTTTTTTGTTATTTTTTTCAGTTGCATAATTTTCATTAACAGTTTAGTAGTTAAAATATTAGCACCATTCTTTGATGAGTTTGAAAATTGTGATATGCAGATTACTGGTTTTTTTCTTAACAATATATTTTTTTAAAATTTTGAGTTCCAAATTCTTTCCCTTCCTCAAATCCCTCCTTGACCCATTGAGAAGCAACAGAATAATACCCATTAAACACGTGAATTCATACATGCATTATGATCGCATTTGATCCTTACTGTTGCCTTGGAAAGTAGATGGTGTAAGGATTATTATCCCATTTTTAAGATGAGTTCAAAAAGGTTAAATGCCTTTCACACAATTATTTATGACCATGTCTATGTTTCACATAGACTACAAATTAATTTTACATTAAATTGGAAATCCCACATGGACTGGGATTATTTGATTTGGGATTAACTATTATATAATCTCTTAGCACAATTCCACCCTACTCCCTCTCACACGCTATTTTTTTTTTTTTGCTTTTTGCTGGGCAATTGGGGTTAAGTGACTTGCCCAGGGTCAAACAGCTAGTATGTGTTGTGCGTTGTGTGTCTGAGACCAGATTTGAACTCAGGTCCTCCTGACTTAAGGCTGGAGCTCTATCCACTGAACCACCTAGCTGCCCCTCACATACTTTTTAAAAAAAAAAATCTAAACCAGTAATTTGTATAGGAGAATTCACAACACAGAACCTCCCTCCATTGATGTATTTGTGCAGTTTGCTTGGGCCTCAAAGTCCCAGGTTTAGATTTTCCTGGGGGCACTGGGAGTTCAGATGACTTGCTCATGGTCACATAGCTAGTTATGTGTCTAGGGCAGGATTTAAACACAGACCTTCTTGATGCCAAGGCCATTTCTTTTTCCTGTGTTTTTATCTGACTGACTCACATTTTTCAGGGAGTATAGTTGTCAGGTATAGCCTTCCAGACAGATTGTTGAATGGTATGGCATTGACACGAAAGGAAGTGTGCTAGAATGGCCTGCCATGCCAGAAAATCACTCCCTATTTAAACATTCTCAGAAAACACAATGGCTTTCTTCCATTTGCCAATTCTTGGGTATCAAACAGGTACTTTGACAATTTAAGGAGCTAACAGTTAAATTCATCAGGCATCTATGAAGCTCATACTGTGTGCAAGGCAGTGAACTCAACATGCTTTTCATTTTGTGTCAGCTTTCTCTGGATTGAATCCAAATCAGTTGGTGCTACTTTTGGAGGTCTCTTTGGTAGAGTCTCCTTATTTGCTGATGTCCTGGTCAGCCCTGGAGTACAGACTTATGAGTCACTTGAGTGCATTTCAATCTACAACCGTCTATATCTAATTTTGAATAATGACTTCAAGGAGATTTGTCTTAAGGAATCCCTCCTTCCCCTCAAGTGAATGACAGGGCCATTAAGTATTCTTGGTTGAATGGTAAGAGTTCTTTTATTGTTCTTGAGTGAATGATGAATGAAGGAATGAAGGAATGAAAAGTCATTAAGCTTACCATGTAAGCTTATTGGAGATACAAATACAATTGAGCTAGTTGTTGTTGTTGTTAGTGAGTAAGAATTGGCTCATTGTTTAGACTAACAAGCTTTCTGGTTGGATAAGCATTTTTTTTTAAATCTAGTCAAGTCTTTAATTAGAGCATGAAAGTAAATTACTAAGTCTGACATTACAGCCTAAGAAAATACTGGTAGGTTCTGCTGACAAAGAGAGCTTATATGTGGGAAAATATGTGTAACTTATCGTGAAGGTTCCCTTCTGAGATATATCCTTTTCTTATCAGATTTGTGGAAATTTAGACCTTGGGAAGGGAAGGCCAATGGCATAACTACCTGTCAAGTTCCATTAAATTTTCCATGTTTAAATTTTTTTCCAAAGATCCCCACATTGGGCTATGCCAGAGATCTAGAAGAGCTATTCTTAGGAACACTCTCCCTCCTCAGCTCCTATCACTGACCTCCCTGGCTTCTGTTAAGTCCCAACTAAAATGCCACCTTCTACAGGAGGAAGTCTTCCCTAACCCCTTTTAATTCCATGTCTTTCTTCTTTTAATTATTTCCTACTTGTCTTGTATATAGATCACTTTGTATATGTTTGCATATGGTCTTCCCCATTAGACTATTAGTTCCTTAAGGGCAAGGGACTGTCTTTTGCCTCTTTTTGTATCCTGGCATTTTGAACAGTTCCTGGCACATAGTAGACACTTAAAAAATGTTCATCAATTGATTAATTGATGGGACAGGATTTTCTCAGGGTGTCAACACATCCAGGCCTGGTTCCTTCCACTTCTAGTTCTCTACTGACCTATGCTGTGCTGTCCTGCTCAGGTGGCTACTGCTGGCACTGTTTCCTCACCCAGTTTGTCTTTACCCATGTTGAACTGCTGGTCACGATCTCCCCCATTTGAAAGAATTCCTGGTGTTGCCTATTACAAGAACATTTGGCTCAATGACTATTTTCAGGGTATGACTTTTTCATTATGTCAGTAGTGTTGAGCACAAAGCAGTGGTTTGGAATCAGAAGAGCAGGATTCCAACTTCCCCTTCTACTCCTAACGTCTTATATGACCTTCAGCAAGCCGTTTAGCATTTCTCAGCATTGGTATCCTTATTGTAAAATGAAAGGGGTAAGTTAAATGATCTTGGAGATTCCCTCCAGCTCTACATCTATATTATTATATGTTCATGAAATCTATCATGAAGAGAGATGAACACAGTGCTTGTAAATTCTGGTAGAAACAGCTTATAAGGTGCAAGAGTTTTAATGACTTTAGGAAAAAGGAGAAAAAGGGAGGAGAAAGATGCAGTTATAAACTGCAAATATTTTACATTGTCACTGTTTTTTTTCCCTATTACACGTGACCCACAGTTTATTTTTCTTTTTTGTGATTTCATATTTCTTTTGAAATGGAAAGACATTGTCATCTCAGTATTACATGGGCATGAACCAAGAGGCAAATTGGTACCAATCCTCAGTGGTTGCTCAAAGTAGGGACCCGTTTATTCTTCCTTTGTTAGTATATATATATAAATGTGAGCTCATGGTGTTCACAAGTGAGTGGGTACCTTTCATTCAACTAGAGCTGAAGTTCACACTTTATAACACTCACTTGTCCTTTTCCAAATGAGCCTCCCTCTAAATTGAAACAAACTTATTGCAGAATTTAGAGGTGGAAGGGAGCTCTGACAGTCCACTGAATTACAGAACAAGAGATAAAGGAATAAAACTAAGATGTGATCTAATCTAAAACCAGGTTAGCAGATCATAGTCAAATTCTATTGTATGTTTTTAGGATTAAGAGCTAGAAGGGATCTTAGAAATCCTATAATTCAACCCTCACATTTTATAGACAAGGAAATTGAGGCCCAGAAAAGGTTAAGTGTTCTCTCAGCCATCTTTTGTTCCTTCACAAATTTTACTAACAAATTCCTGCCATTTCATAGACTCATTAAATTTTAGAGCTGCAGAAATGGGCCTTACAACTCATTCATTAAAACTAATACTAGTCATCAATGTGTGGGCCACACTCCATCTTTTCTAATAATTTTTTTTTTTGGTTTGGACTTAGGATTTTTTATTTTTACCAACTGGCTCAGTAACTGAACAGCAGTGACTATGAAAGTGATGAGGACTCTACTTCCGATGACCTGAATGAGTCTTTGAATGAGCAACCAGATATCTTGTAGGCCCCTTTGGTAACCTGGATGCCTCAGTAGACTACAATGGAATGGAATAATATGCTATAGACAGCACCCAAAGGTAAGAATGTGCCCATTTATTCTTTTCTACTGATAAGCTTATCCTGACCACTCTTTCACTTTTTCTTGTCCTCTTCCTTTTCCTTTTCTTGGAACACATTTCTACATGTTGAGCCCAAATCTGCTCCTATCTCATTTCCACCCACTGATCCTAGCTCTTCCCTCTGAAGCAAGATGGAACAAGTCCATCCCTTCTTCTTTCTGACATTTGTCTTCAAATACTTCACTGTCTCTTCTCAGAATCTTCCCCTTCCCCCTGCCCTAAGTCAAGTATACCTATTTCTTCAACTGTTCTCTGAGTGACATTGTTCTAATCGCCATCCTGGTTATATTATTCTAGATACTCTACAGTTTGTCAATGTCCCTCTTTAAATAGAATACTCAGAAATGAACATACTTCTCTAAGCATTCTTTTAGCAGCACAGAATACAATGGAAATATAAATTCCTCTGTCTTGACAATCTATTTCTATTAATGCAAGTGGAGATCACATTAGCTTTTAAAGCAACCGTATACGGCTGTTGGCTTATGTTGATCATGTGCTCAATTAACATTTCACCATCTTTTAAAAAAATTATTGATGTTTTTTGTTTATACATTATCTTAATTTCCAATTGTATCTTACATTGTCCACCTCACCTTTGTCACTGACAAGTCATATCTTGTAACAAAAATCAAAAATAAAGAGGAAAAAATATATAGTTTGGCAAAACCGAGTATGTCTGACAATGCTCCACACCTGTAGTTTCACACCACTATGAAGAAAAGAGGGCTTCTTCATCTTTTTCATAAGAATATTTTTTCAGATTTCCATTATCCTATACTTGTACAACAAAAAAATAAGTCCCCAAATACAAAATTTTATGTTTATATCTATTTATTTGCCTCTATTGTGCTTTGAAAGAGCTTATCCTGTCCCAGAAATCTTTTTAGTTTCTATCATAATAATCTTATTTCTATTCTTTCTTGTATTGAAGGCCATAAAAAGTTCTTTGATTGCAAGTTCATTTGTCTGACTTTCACAGGACAGAGATGTGGTCAAGCTAGTATCTTTCCCCTTCACAATTTCTTGGCTTTGACCTAAAAACCACTGGTGTTTGGTTGGGGGTGAGGATGGGGAGGACTGGATGTGTGAGAGTCAGTCAAGCTTTTCACCATGCCCCTAATTCCTTGTTGACTAAGGAGTGTTCCTTCCTCTATTTTTTCCCTTGGGTTCCAGCCAGAGTTTGAATACTGAATGAGCTAAGACTGAGAATTCGGTATTCCCTCCTTTTATGTTTTAAGGGATTTTGTGAGGAAGGTTTTGAAGTTCCTCTTCAAAAAATTTAATTTTTCAGCTAACAAAGATTAAAATTTTCTCCTTCTTATCTCCAGAGGTGAAAAAATTCCTTATTATAAATATACATAGTCAAGCAAAAAAAATAGTCCTTCATTGGACATGTCAAAAAATATATGTCTCACTTTGCTTTTTGAATTCATCACCTTTCTAGGTATTATGCCATCCCTGGTTCTTTGGAATTATGGATGGTCATTGTATTGATCAGAATTCTTTAATCTTTCAAAGTTTTATAAAAATATATTTATATTGTTGTTATAATATGCATTCTGTCCTTGTTCTAACTCTGAATTAGCTCATATAAGTATTCACAGACTTCCTTGAAATAATTCCCATCATCATTTCTCATTCAACAGGAGTATTCCATTACATTCTGATTCTGTAATTTGTTCAGCCATTCCAAAGGAACCACATTAGTTTCAAGTTCTCACCTGATACAAAAAAGTTGCTATAAAAATTCTAAATATGGGGCTTTATCCTTTAAAAAAATCTCTTTCTGGCATAGACCCAGCAGTGATATTGCTGGGTCAGGGTAGGAAAAGTTTAGAGACTTTTTGGTCATAGTTGCAAATGGTTTTCAAGAATTACTTCTTGAAGTTCCTTTTGAAAAGTCTGTGCTATTGAACTTACAGTTGATGATATCCAGGCTTTCACCATGAAGTGCTCCCACAGCGAAGAAGTATGGCCCTTTCCGGGGGCATAAAAGGCCAGAGAATCACAGTTGACATTTGCTAAATTTTGTTCAATCTGATACTGTACTTATATCAAAGCTGTAGTGTAGAAAAAGGAGAAGAGATAGGAGAGTGTGAAGAGAGAAAATATTGGCTCAGCCCTTTGTTTCATCAAAACTCGCTAAGGGGAAAAGCACCATCCTTAAGCCATGAATAATGATTGAACATTCTAAGGTTGTTTCCAGATTCCAGTAGTCTCTAGTCTTATGTTTGTTGTTTTATCAAACTGAAAGTGACAGTTTACTTATAAAATCCAAGTTTGAATAGTTAGCTCTCCTAAGATCCAGGTGCTTTGTCCAGGTAGTCTGTTCTGAAACTGTTCTTGTAACTCAAATGGAAATTAAATAGTTCCAGATAATGACAATTAAGGAAATTATTGTGCATTTCATTTGTACAGCACATCCAGGATACCTGGAAATATATAACTAAGAATACTAATAATTAAAAACAACATTGAAGAGATAGGTCTTCCTGTTACCTTAAGTGTATGAATTGGTTTTGCGCTATATTCTAGATATATGACAAAAGAATTTCACCCTTTTCATTTTTAATACTAGTAATTTGGCTTTCTCCCTTTTTGAAAAAAAATTAAATTAACCAATAGTTTCTCTGTTTCATTGTTTTTTCCCCATAAAACTAGCTCCTAATTTTATTTATTAGTTCAATTTTTTTTTTACTTTCAATTTTTTAATCTCTTCTATGATTTTCAGGATTTCCATTTTGGTGCTTAATTGAGGATTTATTTATTTTCTTTTTTAGTTGCATGTCTAATTCATTGATCTCCTGTTTCTTTCTTTTATCAATGTATGCATGTAAAGATTTAAAAACAAAGTCCCCTAAGTACTGCTTTGGCCACATCCCACAAATTTTGGAATGTTGTCTCATTGTCATTCTCTTTAATGAGATTATTGATTGTTTATATGATTTGTTCCTTGACTCACTCATTCTTTATGATTATTTGGTTTACAATTAGCTTTTAATCTATGCTTTCTTGATCCTTTATTAAATGTAATTTTTATTGCATTGTGGTCTGAAAAAGGTGCATTTAATATTTTTGCTTTTCTGCATTTGGTTGTGAGGTTTTTGTGTCCTAATACATGGTCAATTTTCATAAAGGTCATGTACAGCTGAGAAAAAGGTATACTCCTTTCTAGTACCATTGAATTTTCTCCAGAGAAAACTTTTTTTATTAAATATTTTCGTAAATATTTTCATATTTAACTTTTCTAAGATTCTTTTCATCTCCTTGACTTCTTTCTTATTTATTTTGTGTTTAGATTTATCTAGTTCTGAGGAAAGTTGAGGTCTCCCACTAGTATAGTTTTACTTTCTATTCCCTCCTATAATTCATTTAACTTTTTCTTTAAGAATTTGGATGCTAAGAATTTGGGGCATATATGTTTAATATTGATATTACTTCATTGTCTACAGTTCTTTTTAGCAAGATGTCGTTTCCCTGCTTATCCCTTTTAATTAGGTCTATTTTTGGTTTTGCTTTGTCTGAGTTCATAATTACTACCCCTGCTTTTTTTGTGTGTGTCAGCTGAGGCATAATGGAGTCTGCCCTAGCTCCTTATTTTAACTTTCTGTGTATCTCTCTGTTTCAATGTGTTTCATACAAACAGTATATTGTTGCATTCTGGTTTCTAATCCATTTTGCTATCCATTTCCATTGTTATGGGTGAGTTCATCCCATTTACATTCAGAGTTATGATTACTAATACTGTGCATTTCCCTCCATCCTATTTTCTTCTGTTTATCCTTCTCTCTCTCTCTCTCTCTCTCTCAATCTCTCTCTCTTTCTCTCTCTCTCTCTCCTGTCCCTCCTCTAAAGTCTGTTTTGCTTCTGATCACTGCCTTCTTTTATCTGCTCTCCATTTTATAACCACTACCCCCCTTTGTCTTATCCTCTTCCCCTCTTACTTCTCTGTTTGGTAAGATAATTTTCTATTACCAATTCAGTATGTGTATGTGTGTTTTCCCCTTTTTGAACCAATTTAGATGTGAGTAAGGTTCAAGTATTGCCCATCTCCCTTACCATTTCCCCTCCATTGTCAAAGCTCTTCCTTGTGTACCTCTTTTATGTGAAATGATTTTCCTCATTCCTCTTCCTTCCCCCTCCTCCCAGAGCATCCCTTTTTCTCAAACCATCCCAACATAATTGACTCACTTCCACATTTACTTTCTATGCAGAATGCTTTTAACTATCCTAATAATGGTAAAGTTCTTAGAAGATACATGTATCATCTTCTCATATAGAAAGGTAAATTAGTTTAACCTTGAGTCCCTTATGATTCCTCTTTCATGTTTACTTTTTTATGCTTCCCTTGAGTCTTGTATTTGAAAGTCAAATTTTCTGTTTAGCTCTGGTCTTTTCATCAGGAATGCTTGAAAGTCCTCTATTTCATTAAATATTCATTTTTTTTAACCTTGAAAAATTATGCCCAGTTTTGCTAGTTGGGTTATTTTTGGTTGCAATCTCAGCTCCTTTGCTTTGCAGAATATCATATTCTAAGCTGTCTGCCCATTTAATGTGGTAGCTGGTAATGATTTCTTTCTTGGTGCTTGAAGAATTTTCTCTTTGGTTTGGGAGTGCTGGGATTTGGCTATAATATTCCTGAAAGTTTTCATTTTGGGATCTCTTCAGGGAGTGATTGGTGGATTCTTTCTATTTCTATTTTACCCTCTAATTTGGGGATATTTGGGCAGTTTCATTGATAATTTCTTGAAATATGATGTTCATGCTCTTTATTTCATCATGGTTTTTAATTAATCCAATAATTCCAAGTCAATTGTTTTTCCAATGAGATATTTTATATTTTCTTCTACTTAAAAAAATTCTTTTGACTTTTATTATTTCTTGATGTTTCATGGAATCATTATCTTCCATTTACCCAATTCTAATTTTTAAGGAATTATTTTCTTCAGTGAGCTTTTGTAACTCTTTTTCTGCTTTTTAAGGAATTATTTTCATCAGTGGATTTTTGTAACTCCTTTTTCATTTGGCCAATTCTGTTTTTATGGTGTTATGTTCTTCAGTATTTTTGTGCACCTCTTTTACCAAGCTGTGATCTTTTCATAAATGTCTTCCTTTGCCTAATTTTTCCTCTACCACTCTTATTTTAATTTGAATATCATTCTTAGTTCTTCTAGGAATTCTTATTGGGTCTGTGTCCAATTCACATTTCTCTTTAAGGCTTTGCTTGTAGATATTTTGACTTCATTGTCTTCTTCTGAATTTGTGCCTTGATCATCCCTGCCACTATAGTAGATTTGTATGGTCAGGTTCTTTTTGTTGTTGTTGTTGTTGTTGTTGTGTGTTTATATTTCCATCCCATTTCTTGATTCAGAACTTTATGTTAGTGTTGGACTCTATTCCCAGTATGGGTCAGAGGACAGGCACTGTCTCAAGCTTCAGAGTTTTTTGCACAGCTGTTTTCAGAGCTAGTTCTGGGGGTTTGAAAGTTTTCAGTATTCCAAGGTGGTATAATCTGAAGAAATGTGTGGTCTGCGTTCTTGGTCTACACTCTGGTCCTTACTCAGGAAGGGCCCTGATCTCTTGGAATTGCAATGAATGTTGCTCCTCAGGGTCCCTTCTCCCTTGGAACCAAAAATGATACTGTTCCTCAAAGTCTCTGATTCCTTGAGGCCTGATGTAATACTGCCCCTCAAGGTTAAGAAACTCCTTCTTGACTAAAAGTGCTTCTTTCTACCCTTGAACTATGACCCAGAAATGGATATGGGCAATGGAGTTGCCAAACAGCATTTGGTCCTGCCTCCAGTGCTTACACAGGCATACCTATAATCTCCTTCTGACCAGTTGTCAGGTCCCCTTACCATCTCTGTCTTGAGAGCTCCTGAGGTTGCTGTTGTTTCTGTCACCACCTCCCAGTCCCTTCATTGGTGGGTGTTACATCCATGTGGGCTCCAGGCTAGCCTCCACCCCTGTGTCACAGATCTCTTTTTCTGTCTTCTAAGTTGTCTTGGACTGGAAGTATGTCTCACTCTAACCTTTTGTTGGCCCTGCCTCTCCAGAATTCGATTTAAGGCATTATTTTAACATTGTTTGGAAGGGAGTATTGGGAGAGCTGAGGACTTCTCTATTCCTCCATTTTGGCTCCACTCCAGGAAGTCCGAGTATTTATTTTCAGTGATTGTTGTTATTATTGACTCTTATCTTGTTCAGGCCCTTGAGCACACATTGTTATTTTTTGAATGCCCATGTTGTACAGAACTAGAATAGGTGTGGCCCCTTCTCTGAGTAAGCTTGATTTTGGACCATGGAATCCTTAAGTACAAACAAGAGCATAAGAAGGGACAAACAGATTTGATACCTATCACGAGTGGTGTACTCCACCTCTGCTTCTGACCCTTGGCCTCCTTTCTCACTCACATCCCTATCTTTCACCAACCTAGTTCTTAGTAAGAATAAGAAGCCATGGAGAATGACTTTGGGCTTTCTCTGTATTTGTAAGAGCCATAGTGCTAGATGCTATATTCTTGGACATAACAGAAAAAGAGTAGGAGCCCCTGGACTATATCCTTAAAGAGCCTCTTCTCATGTCTTGATTAATATCCTCTGGTCAAATCCTTCCTCATATAATGAGCACAATTTATTCAACAAACATTATAAAGTACTTACTCTGGAAAAGAAACCAAAATAAAATTCTTCACATTTAAGGAGCTCACAGGGTCTCCTGAACAGGGTTGGTATCCAGAATACATTTTGTAAACCTTAAAGCACCATATGAATACATGATATTAGTATTACTAATTAGTACTAATATTAGTAAAAAATTAGTAAAATAATATTACTATCAATAGTTACATTAAGTTATTATATTATTACTTACATAGTATGTTCTATAGTTATACAAATATATAGAATATTATTAATAATTATGAATATGTAAATCACAAAAAATAATTATGAATATGTAAATCACAAAAATTTGAAATAGAATAATGTGAATGTATGAGATATTTCAAACAAAGTACTGTGAAGATTAGAGATGACAGGATTTACCTTTGGCTGAGGTAACAATTGGAATCCAAACCAGCTTAAGAAGACAAATGATATTTCACCATGTGTCAATGGTTGGTTGGGAATGGCAGTTGGGATATAGAAGGAGAGGAAGGATATTCCCAGCATTGAAGATGATTATGGACAATGCCATTAAGTGGAAAAGGGTAGAGCATGCGGAAGTTCTGTAATTGTGAGTGAGTTATGCAATTTTACTGGAGCAGAAAGTATGTGGGAGAGGTAGTTAGTGACAGATAAGGCTGGAAAGGTCAGGTGATACCAGAGTAGAGGGCTGTGAATTCAAAGCTAAGGAATTTGGACTTTATTCATTTGTCAACCAGGAGTCATTAAAGGTGCTTTGCTCCTGTAGTTGACAAATACAGATAAACAGCCCTAATATATACCTTACCTCATACTTAGCATCAATTTTTAAAGTTCTAACTTAGTAACTGTTGATAAAAACAAATATACAAATAAGCCAAATGAAGTGATAATATGTAAAATCACAAAATCCATTATTTGATTTTTTTAATAAGATGTATATATTATCTTTGATGAAATAACAGAAACATTATTTTTGCCCTTACTTTCTATTTGGAAAACTCCACTTGCCTTGAGGTGAGAGACATAGCTTTCTGGGTCCTCCTACCTCCATCTCCCCACTTCTATCGCAGAACTTCTTAACCAAGGAAGTATGATGCAATAGAAAAAGTATTAGATTTGCATTTGGGGAGTCTGGGTTTGCTCTGCTCCTTACTGCCTGGATAGTCATGGCAAAGTCCTATTGTATCTGTGAGACTCGGTTTCCTCACCGGTCACCTGAGGAGGGTTGGAGTAGATAACCTTCCTTTCTAGCTCTAAAATATTCTGAAACCTGAGTATGGCCTGTGGCCGTAAGGCTACATTTGGCCTTCTAGGTCCTTGGGTGTGGCCTTTTGACTGAATCTAAGTTTTACAGAACAAATACTTTTATTAAGGGGATTTGTTCTGTGACATTTGGATTCAGTCAAAGGGCCACACTTGAGGACCTAGAGGGCCACATGTGTCCTGGAAGCCACAGGTTCCCCGCCCCTGGTTTGTTGTCTTGTGATGGGCAATGATTATTGGTTTCCTCTCTTCTTTCCTAAGTAAGAATGAGGGGAACTATCCATATGGATCTGTCCCTTACCTGCATACTCCTTCACAGCCCTAAGTTTTCTGCCACAACCAGCCCATCACCTTCTCTTGTCTCTATACTCTTTCTTCAGTTGACTGAGCAATTGATCCAACATACACAAGAGGGGGATTGTTTTTTTTTTCTTTTTAAGGAGTGAATACTATCATAAATCTGATTCAACAAGCATTTATTAAGCACCTGATTAAGTACCAGACACCAAGGTACTGGATTAGATACTTGGGATACAAAAACAGAATTAAAAAACAGACCTTGCCCTCAAGGAGCTTACATTCTATTAAAACCACTGAGGATACTCCTTAGGTAGAAAAATAGTCATAGCAGTAATAAATATTTCTTAGGTAGAAAAATTATTTGGCATGTAAGTTTGAAAAGTTAATAGAGAAGAAGATACAGGACAGGGTTTGTTCTGAGGGAAAAAATCAACTTTAAAGTAATGTCTGCATTGTAACTGGGGATCGTACTAAGTTAAGAATTATTGAACTTGCTGTGGGACTGAGTTATTTATCCCTAGTTCAATGCCAGCTAAACCTATAATGTTGCCTTCAGGGGATTAGCATAGGATTTATAACAAGAACCTTACAGATTATCTAGTCCAGTGGTGCCAAACTCAGATAGAAATTGTTCCCTGCTGCTCACATATTGACTTAGAAAATCACAAATTAACATTATCTATGTTGTGTGTCATATTTTTATTTAATTTGCTAAATAAATTTCCCGATTACATTTTCATCTGGTTCCCTCTCACTCAGGACTTTTGCAGGCCACTGAGGGCCATGAGTTGAATACCTCTGATTCTAGTCTAACACCCTCATTTTACAGATGAGGAAACTAAGGCTAAATAAGTTGCCAAAGACTACAAAATTAGTGAGACAAGCAAAGATCCAATGCAGGTCCTTTAATTTTAATTCTCATGGTAAAAAGTCCACACTCAGCATCCTACAAGACCTTGAAGAGTCTAACGTGCTTGGTGTATCCTATCTTGTACCCTCGTGCCTCTATTAGGCAGTAGCACAAACTCAGGGAGTAATGCAGAGCTAAATCCTACTTAAGCCATTTAAGACTGTTTCTTTGCTCAAGGTAGCTCCAAAGGACTCAGGGAAAATCCCAGTATTAAGAATTGGTATTGTATGTCTATTGTAACCCACCTGTCAGTGGAGACATTAGATCTTTTTTTTTTTTAACAGATGGACTGGGTTCATTCTTGGGGCTTCTTTCTAATAATAATCTCATTGGCTTTTACTCCCATAAGGGGTTTCCATTAGGAACATCAGAATTTAGTTCACATTTTTCTCTAAAGGGGTTCTTGGCTCTTGGCTCTAAGCTAACAAGACATCAAATATAGGACAGGTCTTATTTTGTCTGACATAAAACTTAAAGGATTTCTAAAAAGTCAAGGCAATTCTTGCTTGTGGTGGACCCTACCTACCTCTGTGACCTGTATGTTCACTATAATTTATAACGTAACATTAGAAGTGAGGTTCCCCTTTCCCACTCCACTCACGTAATATTTACTAAAGTTTCAACAACTCTCCACTTGCTCCAGTGAGTTTCACTTTCTCTTAGGAATAAAAAAATTAAAAGGACTTACAGAATATCAGTGAAAAGATGGGTTCTGGCTATTCCTTCACGTTGTGCTCCTTACCTTTCTAATCTTTCTACCCTTTGGGGGCTGTACAAATTATATACAATATAGGTTTCTTTCCTACCTGAGGCAAGAATTTTGCATCTTCTCTCCCCTTCTCTTAGCTAAGGATCTGTCTTCTTTTTTTGTATCTTGATTTGATGAGGTGTCCTTATATCCTGTGGGGTCCCTATGAGTATGAACTCCTGGGTTCTACTGTACATGTATGGATGTCTCTCAGTCTCCCTTTGTTTGTGTCTCTGACTCCCCGTGGTCAGTGGTTCTATCTGATGATGATTCTTTAATATATAAAGCTCCCAGGAGATTCCACATGGATGTGTTGGTCAGGCAACTGAGCTCATTCTATGACATACATCCAATCTCCATGCTTCTCTCTCTTATGTCTCTGTATAAGTCTTTCATATCTTTTAAAATATAAGCCCAAGGCAGAATTCAGGAACATGAATTAAATCATAGAAGGTGTTAACCTATAGGTTTCATTGGACTATGAAATTTGGGGAAAAGGGAAATTTGCACCTAGTCTAGGTGGCCCACCCCAATTTAAGGAGACATAAGAGAAAAGAAAGAAGAGTTTACCAGATTCCTTCTGGAGCATTTCTATGTAGGCTAGTAACTATATGTTATCCGCAGCTAAATAAGATATCGTTCCTGCAAATTGTATCAAGGTGCCACTCTCCTTTCACTATAGTATGCTACCCTGTACCAGCAAACACTGGATAAATGATATATATCCTCACTTTTAATTCCCGCAGTATTACCTTTCAGCCTGCTCACTGGCCTCATGGTACCTTGCTGCTACTCCTGAATTCTTGATCTCACTCATCCTCTGTAGAAAAAGGTATTTTCAGGCACACTGAAAATCCTTTCTATGTTGCCTTTGTCACAGTCCATAAGTATTCTCCAAATCAGCAATTACTGAAAAGGTTCCATACCTTTTGTTGTGTGCCAGCTTTCCACTGGCATGATGGGTATGCATGATGGCAATTCATTTCCAATATACAATTATACAGTATTGGCACTTGCAAGGTGCTCAAATTTGCCACTATCTATGAAGAAATCCTAGACCCCTAAGAAAAAGACAGTGATCCTTAACAACCCCCCCACCTCCAAATCTAAATTGGTGGCTGAGATCTATAGCTCTTAAGTACTAGTTGTGGCCCTAGATGTGTGACCTTGGTAAAGTCATTTCCCTTCTCTGGGCCTCAACTTCATCTATGAAAAGGGAAAATGGGACTGGATAACCTCTTAAGACTCCTTTTAGCCTAAAGGATCTGAGATGCCATATTCCCTTATAAAGTCAGTTGTTTGTTTTTTATTGTAGGGAAGATTATTTGAGGAACGTCAGAAAACTTTTTTTCTAAGTAAAATTTATAAGACAAAGAAAATAGATCTGCATTCTTTGGGGATTGTGGAGCCTGAGGAGTTAAATGTAGATGTATAAACATTTAGAAATGGTTTCTTTATTTCTATTTATAATCTTCCCATTATGACTTGGTAGGATAGTGAAGCACTTTTTTCCACCATAGAAACTTTCCTTGGCTTAGTGGAGGGAGGAATAAACACTTCCCTGGGATGTGTCCATTACCAGTGCCCTCTTTCCAATAATCAAGATTGCAATACGTGCTTAAAAATTCAGAGGTTAAGATAATGAATGAGGAGAGGAAACAGTCTTCTAAAACAAAGCCTTGGCATTGGCATTTTGCATTGAAAAGTAAGTGCTGAGTTATGGGTATGGGATTACTATGGATTTCAGTTCCAAAGGCTATACATGCTTGATTGAATACCAAGGCATTTTCTCTGCTACAGACCAGAAGTTGGGGGATGGGAAGAGAAGTCTTCCACATTTTCTTATCTCTTGTGCTCCAGACAGTGTAATTCCTTCTCTTCTTCTTGGCACCACTAAATAGTGCTCTGTAGATCAGGCAAAATAGATTAGCTTGAACAGAAGAGATTTCCCAACAGGGAAGAAAGTTCTAAGATACTGACACAGGTCACTAAGCTGAAATTGTTTTTCTTTTCCTGGAATACGATTTCTCTAAGAAGGCACTGAATACATGTACAGTTAGAACAATAAGAGTTACTTGGTATTCATTTCTGGCTATTAGATTGAATAGGATTCGTTTAAAGATGGCCATTAAATATAACGTACAGTCACTTATTGGAAAGCTCTAAGCCTGGAGTCAGGAATACTCCTCTTCCTGAGTTCAAGACCAACCTCAAACACTTACTAGCTGTGTGACCCTGGGAAAATCACTTAATCCTATTCGCCTTAGTTTCTTCATCTGTAAAATGAGCTGGAGAAAGAAATGGCAAACCAGTCCAATGTCTTTGCCAAGAAAACCCCAAATGGGGTCACAAAGAGTTGGACACAACTGAAATATGACTGAATAACAAGTCACTTATTATGAATATGTCATAATATGTCATAGAACTATCCAATGTGGAATAAGCCACTTTGTGAGGTATGAGTTCCCCATCAGTGGAAGTATTCATAATGTTAATAATATCTTAGTTTAACATAGTACTTTAAGGTTTACAGGTAATTTTATTTACATTATCATAATTGATCCTTAAAATAATCTTTCCAATTAGATACCAGACCTTTTCTAAGCAAGGAAATTGAGGCTGAAGGGTTAAATGACCTAAGTAAGTAGCCAGACTGGGTTTTGGGTGAACATCTTTTGGAATGCCATAGAAGGGATTCCTCTCTTGGCAAATGGAGTAGATTCTTTTAAGTTTGCTTCCTCTGTTGCTATGATAATGTGAAGTCATTACTACTGTGAACTATAGCCTTTGAGGACTTGTATCTACCCTTACAGACCAATTCTACACCCAGAGCACATCCTTCCTTGTCTGTGCTCCCTGTCATCATTTCTGGTGATTTCAACATCCATATTGAAACCTATGAGGCATTGTGAGGAATTTGGCCTTCCCTTTGACTTTACATTGGCTGTATGCCAGTATCATCATGCCCTGGATGACATCATTACAAAATGCTTAAACTTCAGGTTCTTTCTGTCTGCCCACAACTGTCCAGCCTAGACTGGCAAATTAGGAGCTAAGAATCTGTTCACTAATTTTCTAATCATCTGAGTCATCAGGATGCAGACAGATGGGCGTAGGCAACTACAGCATCAGGCCGTCCAAGTTATTAAAAGGTCATGAGCAAACCAGGTAGCAGCAGGAGAATTTCAAAGGGCAGGGAGATCCAAACAGCAAAACTGCTGTTTGAAGTATGAGGATTAAAGCTGGCAGTTGTCCCACCAAGGGAGTGTCAGAGAACCCAGGTTCAAATTCTGGTTCTGTCATGTCCAAGTTTGTGACCTTGGATGAATCACTTCATCAGGTCTTTTCCAGTTCTAAACCTGTGATTCCAGTGTTTAAAATAGTGCCCAGCACATAGGTAGGTGCTTAAGAAATGCTTATTGACTGAATGAATGTAATTCTGAGACTGTTGAACTTCAAAGCTGCCTTCCAGATCTAATGATTTATGAGTCTGAGAAGTTAAATTATTTTTCCAAAGTTACATGGATAGTTAGTGGCTGAGCAGAGACTTGAACTCATGTCTTCTGATTCCTACTCCAGTTGTTCTTCCAATATAATACTATTCTTTTTTTTTGTCTATAGGATGATTAATTATAATCATATATTATATAATTATAATAATACAGTACTGTTTCAGGTTATTTTCCCTGGTTTATTTCAACTTAACTTGACAAGTATTTACTCAGCACCTATTATGTACAAGGTACCCTGTCTTCCTCTCCCCCCCATGCTTGGCATGCACTCATTCCCCCCTGCCCCGCCCCTTAACCCTACCGCTAATTGAAATACTTTTTTTTTAGGCTAGTTCAAGTGTCACTGCCTCCTCACAGTCTTCCTGATAGCTGCAGCTGGAATCTCTCCTTCCTCAGGTTTCACATAGTATTGTTCTGGGCTCTTCGCCCTCGTGATCATAGTCTTTTCATTTTTGTTTGGATCTGGTGTTTCATATGTGCAAGAAAATATGCATGGTGGCCATTTGTCTGTAATTTATAGTCTTAGAGAATTGCCTGGGACCCTGAGAAGCTAAGCCACTTGCCTGTGAATGCAGCTAGTATGTGTCAAGGGCAGGACTTGACCCCAAGTGTTACTGATTCCAAGGTTGGCTCTTTCTCCACTAGGCTATGCTGACTATTAATCCTTGTACTAATGATCTAGTTATATCTTTGTATGATCCCCTAGCAACTAGAATAGTGCACAGTAGATGCTTAATAAAATGTTGGTTGATTTAATTTTATTTAAAAAGTCATGTGTGTTTTGATATTAATATGGTAACACTTGAGGCAAGTGAATTCATTGTTCCTTTCCATAGTTCATCTCTCTCATATATATGATTGCCAAGGACAGTAAGATTTTCTTCTTTCCTCCTTTTTTGGGGAATCACCAAGTAGACTTAATCCTGGCAATAGAGTGTTGTAAACTATGAGCCTTAGTGTTTCACATGAGAAGATAGTTAATTCCAGGATGAACCCTGAATTCTTTAAGGCTTAGTAGCTTCTTTGGAGTCACAGAAATGGAGCTCAGAGTCTTTAGAGAAAGGTCAGATTTTTAGGATAAAAGGTCTTAGCATCCCTCTATCATCTTCTTCAGGATAACTTGCTGAGGGAGATGGATGAGAGCTTTGAGTATGGAGTTGAAAGACTTTTTTAAATCAAAAATGTGGCTTCCTCTTTTCTGTTAATCTCAAGATATCAGAGGATCTATACACCCAACTTCCTTTTATCAGCAAAAAAGATTTTGACCTTCCCCCCCTAAAAATCCATACATGGGATACAATGTGAAGCTAGTAAAATGGGCAAACTTCTTGTCCTCTGGAATAGAGGCTGACTATCTTTCAGAAGAGATCAGGCATTTTGGTGACCCCTTTTCTTCTAATGATTAAATGTAGTATGGAGGTACAGTACAGACTGAGAAGGGGAGAGTAGCATTGGGTGACCACTGTCACAAGTAGAACAGAGTGACCAGACTGCATGCCAATTTGAAATGTGTACCACAAAATGACAATTTTCTAAAAGCTTATGATCTAAGACAGTCTATCAGAACTTAAGAGTCCACATCCTCTGCAAGTGCTTGTCTCTCCTTAAAGGTCATAACTTCTCCCAACTTCTCCCCTTTTCTCTGTTTATAAAATTGGTGACAAGAAATTCAACTTTTGACAGAACACTAAGATTGAGTTTGGACTTGGTAGAATAGCTCTTTGGATGGAATACCTGCACTTCACTGAGCTTAGTCTCCCCTAAAGGTTCCAAGTACTTCACAGGGATTATGTTATTAATCCTTCAGTTTTCCCACATCTTACAGGTGAGAAAATTGAGGTCGTGTTTATACAATGGGAAAATAACAGATTGATTCAGTTGAGTTAATCAAAATAAAAATCAATCCAGTTTAAAAAAAAATCAAAATGGGTTACTTGGCACTGTGTAAGTAAAACAACCATTGAGTTGACAGAATGTTTTCACTTTTCAACTGGTTGCATTTATACCATAAAGACACAGTTTGAAGGTTTTGGCTTCAGGCTGTGTGTGAATGATGCCAGGATATCTTGTCAGTTCAATCCAAAAGTGACCACAGGCCTAAGAAAGTCAGTGTTTTGACTGGGATTGAGACAGAGGTTTCCCAAATCGCAGCCTAGTGTGCTGTCTGGTGGTTGTTGTAACATTGCCAAATGTATGTGCCTACACAAATTTATCCATCAGGAGAATGTCCAACACCAAATTCAGCCACCTACCCTCAGCGCACAGACGAGTCAATGAATGACCACTGCTCTGTAGTGTGGAGTAAAACTATCTCCTCTATCTGTTTTCCAGTAGTCTAAGATGCTGCTTTCCTGTTCGTCCAACCCAGTACAGGCATCTTTGTTCTTTGACTATATCTTGGCAAACCACCTTTCTGGTGAGGTGCAGTGAGGAGTCCACTTTCATGATTATCCTGGGCTTTCCAGAAAGTTTTTTTTACATGATTCTCCTAGCCAGTTCTTTCCTAAAATACACACTCCTATTTTTATTTCGTTCTTAAAAACAGAAGGTTATATAACTCCTAAGTGGGCCTCACCCATTTCCCTTCCTGCCTAGAGATGGCAACTGTCACCAGGAGTTCAGAATTCTGAGAAAAATGAGTGGAGATGATCAGGATTTAGGTCTGTGGCACAATGGACCAGAGATGCCCTTGCATGTGGTGTGTCTTCTTGAGTTCGCGAGGCAAATAGACCTGTTACAATTAATTCCAACAGATTGCCTTAATTATTTTTATTTGGCTGGGATTTTGCTGAGGAGTACAATGCTTGAAATTGGTATGCTAGCAGGTAGAGTTTAGAAACGTTTTCATTCCGCTGAGGAATTGCTTTTTAGTTGTCATTGGATATACTCTATACTAACAATAATAGTAAAATACTTTTAACTTCAGAGAATCAAAGATTTACCATCAGAAGGAACCTTAGGTCACCTCATCTAACACTCTTCCAAAGTCACACAGGTAGTAGGGAAGAAAACCAGGATTCGAACTTAGGTCTTGTGAATCTAAGTCCACATTGTATGACTGACACTGTCCATCATTTGTCTTATGCTCTCAAAACCTTAGGAAAAATAGGCACATGATGCGTAGTTTATCCTACATCCTCACAGCTTTTGTAAAAGAGAATCAGGGACCAAGTACCTCACTACCCTAAGGTTTAGAAAGATGAACAGATTCATCTAGATCTCTTCATTGTTTTACAGAGGAAAAAAGAAATTCTTTTACATGGAGCATTTTTTTTTCTCAGAAGTTGACTTCTGAATGGGGGAAGAAGGAAAGGTTACAGAAGGGTTGTGATGGGAGCAAAGACTGACCCACGATTTCCACCATTGTGAATGTCAGTTGTCCTATGACGTTCAGAAATGGTTCCTGCTTTTGCTTTTTCCCCAAATCCTGTGGGGGTGTTCCAGTACATTTGTTGGGTTTTTACTCTTTGATTCTCCTCCATTTGCAAGTTGGTTCTGGAATTCTCTTGGGTAGCCCAGGGCTAGTCAGAGGAAAATGGGCAGCCTGTTCCTTATAAATACGGTGAGTCATGTGTCTTCTTCCAAACTGCCAAAAATATTCTTCCAGAGCCCAAATCCTCCATGAATTTGACCTATATAATTCATTATGGGGACTAATGCCTATAATGAGACATTTTGGTTTGCAGACATTTGGTTTGCAAAACTTTTTCTGTAAGTTTTCCCCAGTGTTTCCATATTTAAGGAAACTAGTCCACCTGAAAACCAGAGTATCATTCTCAGTATTTGCAAAGTTGTAATAAACTATTAATATGAATGGATCAAGGCCTTCCAGAAGGCATCCATCCAAAAGGAAATGCCCAACAAGCAATGATTAAGTGTTGTAGTCATCAATGGCAAAATTGTAGTCTTATTTTTTTAGGACACATTCCCTGGCCTGTTACTTAGCAGGTGTGTGTGTTAATGTTGTCCCTTTTCTCAAGACAACCCCGCAGATGAGCAGTGCAGATTTAGGGTTGCACCTAAAACACTTCTTTTACCTTCACTTTGTGGTACTTTGAAAGAACCAAGAGCGGGGCTTTATTTTTCTGTCTCTACTGGAGTCATCCATGATACACATTGAAATCAGTCTTCGTATCTCCAACACTGATCTCAGTGATGGACACATAGAAGGCCCTTTATAAAGGCTTGTTGGTTGATCGATTGATTGACATAACTTCCCATTTCTAGAAGGAGAAAAGTAATCCAGGAGCTTATTAAATGCGTTCTCCAAGCTTAAGTCTCAAGTAACAACATCCTGAGTGTAATCTGAGAGAACTGCGAGTTAGGATCACGTCTGTAGAGATAGGCTAGATGAGGCTGAGAAGGGATTCTTAAGCTTTTGTTTGTCATGGATCCCTTTCCCAGTCTGGTGAAGCCAACAGACCCCTTCTCAGAAGAATGTTTTTAAATTCATAAAATAAATTGCATAGGATTGTGGAGAAAACCAAATATATTGAAATGGAGTCATCACAATATTTTTAAAAAACAAGTTCACAAGCCTCAGGATTAAAAACCTCTTCTTTATAATGATTCCCACAGACTTATAAATCTCAACAGGACATCATGATTTGTACTTTCTCTCACTTCCCCTTTGATCAAATTTATTTGTCCCACTTCCCTCTTTGAATATAAGAAAAATACAATAATAATAATAATAACTAACATTTATATAGTATTTACGATATAAATGTTACATAGCCAGATACTATACTAAGTGCTTTATAAATGTTATCTCAATTGATTTTCAATGCAACTCTGGGAGGTAGGTCATATTATCTCCATTTGCAAATAAGTAAACTGAGGCAAACAGAGGTTAAATGACTTGCCCAAGATCACACAGCTAGTGTCTGAGGCCAGTTTCAAGCTCAGGTCTTCCCAATTACAGACCCAGCAGTCTATTCATTGTACTACCTAGCTATCCCCCAAGATAATATAGTGATATACAAATGGGTTGGATATTCTATTTCATCAAGGGCACCACAACTAAATTTGAATGAAATATTTCTGGAGGTAATGCCTTAACCCAAAGGAACTAGAACAGGATGGAAGAAAAGATGGACTAGGGTTCTAGACCTCTCAACTCACAGCGAGCAGTCTGACTAATTAAGGAAAAAGGATCTCAGTTTGTGAATCAGTCGCCATAGGATCTCAGTTTGTGAATCAGTCTCCATAGGATCTCAGTTTGTGAATCAGTCTCTATAGGATCTCAGTTTGTGAATTAGTCTCCTGTCTTTTTTTCCTTTTCTCTATTCCCATCATTCTACTTTATTGGATATAAATGAAAGGTTCTGCTGCCTTTTGATTCTCCTAGATTTTATAAGCACCACTTGGAAAAAGGTGCCATAACTAGTGGAAATGTTAAGAAAAGCTATCAAGATGCTCAGTTCTCAGAAAGAGCAGTGCGTTCCCGGAGATTGGTCACTAGCTAGGGCCTGATTCAATAAAAAACAAAGCTGCCCCCAAAAGTATCTTATGTCTATGACAACCCCAAAGAGTATTCACATCTATAATGAAAGGAAACCAATTATTTTAAAATTTAGTTATTGAAATATATTTTTTAAAAAAAGTTCACAGACCTGATATTAAGAATTCTTGAGCTAAATAAACCAGAACTCTTAAGTAGGGAATCTAATCTCAGTGCAAGAAGGTATGCCTGAAATTGACCACCAATGGCTACTTGGTTTTTCAAAGCTTTCCATCTTGAGTGTACTAATGGGATGAAAAAAGACTTCTTTTGTTAGGCAGCTGTCTTAGAGATGTAGCATACAGCATGACATCTATAACTTTTATCAGCTGCATCTGTCGGAGAAGAGAGACAGAGCTGCTCTTTTCTCTGGTTCATTATTGAGAAAGTCTGAGAAATCTTGGATATTGAGTAGTAAGAAAAGCTTGGCAGAACGATTGACTATAGAAGACAATTTGATGGATAAAGAACAGAAATAGAAAAGGTGAAAGGGGGCATTTAGATCAGTTTTGATCCTTTTATCTCTCTAAGACTAGGGACTACTTAGACCTGCTCATGGAATAAAGGGACCAAAGGCAGGGTTGAATGGAAATATGAGAAGCCGTCTTTATGTGTAGGTCTGGGGATTGTCTGAAAAAGATTTTTTTTTCAGGATGGTCATTTTGTGCACCTTATTACTCATTCCTTAGGAGAGCTGGAACCATTTCAGGGGCTTTTTGAATGCTCATGATAAGAATTTGGAAAGGCTCAAGGGACTTTCTGAATCCTCTGACTCTTTCAATAATAAACCTTTGGACAGTTGCCATTCATCAGTAGACCCTAGAAGAATAAGTTTTATTCTCATTTTCTTCCCCTTGAAGGTTTAAAATCAGATCCATCATCTTGAGAATCTGACATTCAACTCTATGCAACAAACATTTGTTAAATTCCTACTATATGTAAAAAGCAATATTCTTGGTGCAGCCAGGGATTTAAGGAATAACCTGAGGTGGTCAACTGGTCCTGAGATTAGGACAGGCCTAGGCTATTCAGCAAAGGGGGTGGGGGTGGGGTGGGGAGATAATGAAAAGGATGCTGGATTTGGAGTCAGAAGACTTGGGTTCAAATCCTGACTCTCCCACTTTCTACTGCCTGTGTGATCTTGGGCAAGGTACTTGGGCCCACTGGGCCTCAGTTTCCTTGCCTGTAAAAAGAGAAGGCTGGACTAAATGCTTGTGAGGCCCCTTCCAGCTCTAAATTGAAGCATTTATGATTCTGCTCTTGAGCGATATAGGCTAGTGCCCAAAGACACCATCCTCTACTCAGCTAGCTTTCACAGGTACCTTGAGAAAGGACAAGTTTAAATGTGTCCTATTGTGCTTTGCGTGTAGTTATGGCGCTTTTCTAGTTGCTGTTTTGCTCATGAGCAGATGTAATCTCAGACTGCCCTAACAGTGAGATGTGAGTGATTGATATGTGTAATTACCTCACAGGGTTCTGGCTGCCCTTTGAAGTGCCAGACCATCATTCTTTTCCTTCCTTTCCTTTCCCTTTCCAAACCAAACCTCGGCAGTGCCAGGCGTCAGATCTATTAAAAACAGGCCAAATTCCCCAGGGCACATTCTGAGCCTCTGGTCAAATTCCCACTGATCGACTGACTCGTCTTCCCTATTTAATTTTGTTAGTTCCTGCCCTGATCCCAATTGTTCTTCCGTAAACTATGGAAGAATCCCAAATGGTCCTAAGCATAACCCTAACTTTGTGGTTGCTTTCTTTGCCTTTTATCCAAAAATGATTGAAATAAAGAAGGCTGGATTTTAGAAACCTCAGTTTTTCATTCTCTGCTGCATTTTAGTCAATGGCCTCTATTATGATTCCTGTTTGGACACATTTTCCTACCGAGGGGTGCATTTGGGTGGTAATACCTTGATTGGTTTCTAGAAAATGTTTGCCACATGCTGTCCTTTTGGATCGCTTTGCTATGTGATTCTTGAAATGGTTGTTTTGAAGTTAATGGTTAAATTTGGGAGAAGGTAATGATAACTGAGTCAGTGCAGTGGAGTGGAGAAAACACTGAACTGAGAAGTCAAGAGACTTGGGTTTTATTCCTGGCTCTGCCGCAGGCTAGTCATGTGATTTGGGCAGGTCACATCATTTATTAAGCACCTACTATGTGCTAGGTACTGTGCTAAATGCTTTACAAATATTATATCACTTGATCCTCACAAAAACCTTTGTGAGACAGATGCTATTATCCTCTTTTTATGGTTAAGAAAACAGGCAAACAGATTAAGTGACTTGTCCAGGGTCACACAACTATTAAGTGTCTGTTGTTGTTATCCAGTCGTACAGTCATGTCCAACTCTTTATGACCCCAGTAGGGGTTTTCTTGGTAAAGATACTAGAGCAGATTGCCATTTCCTCCTCCAGTGGATTAAAGCAAACAGATGTTAAGTGACCTTCCCAGGGTCACACAGCTACTGAGGATCTAAAACCAGATGTGAACTCGGGTCTTCCTGACTATGGGCTGGTACTTCTCTGTCCTGGTCATGCAGCTTAGCTCTATTTGACGAGCTGCTGCATGCTGAACTGACCTAATTATTCATTATAATCCCATTTGGCCCCATTTTATTTAGACAATGTAGAATACTCAAATTACATGCTTTATACTTTTGGCCTCAGACACCATGTCTGAATTTCTGCTTAAGACATCAGCTTTTGAGAAAACAATATTTGGCATTTTGTCATATTTATTTGCAAAATTTCCCTCCTACCCTGGATACTTTTACCATAAAATAGGAGAGAAGGGAATGAGGCCCATGGTCTAAAGGGAGGCAGTGTAGAATACTGGAATGAACGCCGAATTTGGGGTCACATGACCTGCATTTGAATCTTGACCCTTCTACTTACATTCTGTGGGAAAAGTTACTTCATCTCTCTGGCCCTCAGTTTCCTAATCTGTAACTCAAGAAGTTTGGGCTAAATGGTATCTCAGGTCCCAAGATCTATGTTCCTATGAATTTCATTTATTTAATTACTAATAGTTGCAAAGCAAGTTTAACCAATTTTGCTGATATTCAAAATGGTTTATGATAACTCATTTTTTGTAGAGTTGCTGTAGATTTTGGGCCTGTGGCTCTTCCTCAAACTTTTGTTCTTCTGTGGTTTTCTGAGACCTGATGTTTATTCTTTAGCACATTACCAGCAGCTAAAAGTAGCATTATTATTCTCAAACACTCAGCCTCTCAGGTTAAGCTTCTTTCTTATCCATCTTTTTTTTCAACTATATAATGAAGATCATAATAGAACCTCCCTCACAGAGTTTTAGTTAGGATCAAATGGGAAAATACTGTAAAAAACACAGCACAATTCTTGGCACATAGTAGATACTATATAAAGTCAGGTGACAGTAGAGTACCAGATTTGGAGGCAGAAAGACCTGAGTTCAAGTTCTCAGACATTTACTGTGTGACCCTAGACCAATGAGTTGATCTCTCTTGCCCTATTTCCTCATCTGTAAAATGAGGATAACAATAGCTCCTACTTCACTGGATTCTTAAGAGGATCAAATGAAATAATCTATGTAATGTACTTTGCAAACCTTAAGGCACTATATGAATGTGAGCTATTAATATCATCACCATTTTATTTGTATCTTCTAAATCACCTAGCATAGTTGATGCTCAATAATTATTTGTTGAATGGGTAAATGATCAACATAGTTAATGATTATCTAGATGTTGTAATTCATATTTCACTTACTCTATATTAGTCTACCAAAATATTCAGACTTGATTTCCAATCCATGAATTTTAAAGATTTTTTTTTGTATACACACTTCTAAATCAATCTTCTTAAAATTTATTATGGACATATGCATAGTAAACTCTAGAATTTGTTTTCTTTCATATTCCATAAGAAGTATGTATGTCTACTGAAAGGCAAAGGATATAGGGACCAAAAAAAATTGCTGTAAGGTTTCATTAGGGAGCTTTGTTTATTCATTCATTCCCATTTGCTTTGATTTTAGTCTTTTTTTTTATCCATCTGCATTTTTCATAATGATTTTTGTGCAAACCTTTGACCCATAGTTTGTTGGTACCCTTGACAACTTTCGCTGATGTTTGAGATTTTTCCCTCCATTTCCTAAGCAACAGTGATCTACCCTGGGTTCTGTGGTAATCAGTGATGGTTAATTGGACTCTACAACATAATGGCATCACGCTTTCTCTCACTTTAGCAAGTCTTTGCTGCAAACGACTCCTTCTCCTGCCCTTCAAAACACTCACATATATTGGCTTTGTGTTAGTGTGTATGACAGAGACAGCACGTCTGGAGGAGAGGTAGGGCAAATAGGGATCATTTGTGAGGCAGCTGGCGGCACAGTGGATAAAGAGCTGGGTTTGGAGTCGAGAAGATGAGATCAAATCTGGCCTTATACTTTTACTCATTGTGGGGCCCTGGGCAAGTCATCTAACTTTTGTTTGCCTCAGTTTTTTCAACTATAAAATAAAGATCATAATAGCACCTACCTCACGGGGTGGTTGTAAAAAGCACTTAGCACAATTCTTGGCACGTAGTAGGTGCTCTAGAAATGCTTATTCTCTTCCCTTAGCATTTCGAGGTGGTGTTTAAATTCAAATTTTCTTTCCTTTAATGTCTCTTTTCTGTAGTTTAAGTAGCTTGGCCAGTTGAAGGAGCTCCAGGCTCACCTCAGGTTTGGGAATGCAGCAGTTTGACCATCATCAACCTTTCAGCAACAGCTTGAGGAAGGCAGGAGAGAGACAGAATGGAAAGGGAGGGTAGTGAAAGGCATCTGTGTGGATGTAGAGGAATCGTGTTTGCTAACTCTCTTCTCCTCTCACCCTAGCCAGGAACAATAACACAGCTTCTCCTTTCACGTACCAGACAAGGACAAAATGACTACTTATCTATAGAGCATTGTGTCAACTTAGAGCTACTTGGGACCAAAGCGGTGATTGAATTTTCAAAGCAGAAAAAAAAAATAGCTATAGGGAGGAGAGTTGGAGAGGGAGGAATTATAGAAAAAGTCTTATGATGTTTATGTGTGATTTGTTCAACATCTCATAAGAGAGTTTTTCTTGATTTGCTCTGTAGAAATAGCCCAAGTACATTTGATTAGCTGCACCAGCCTCCTTGGGGCATCATGAATAGTCTTAAACAAAGTGTGTTTGTGGTTCTGATCAAGTATATACACCAGGAGAATTGTGGTAGATCCATACAATATTCCAAACCTGAGAACTTTTGGGCTGAAGAAGAGCTGATGTCAGCTGTGACCAAGATGAAGAGTCTTGAATCCTGAGGCAACTTGGTCCAAAGGCCTTTGCCACAGTGTACATTCTTGCAGTTGGAATAGAACAAAAAAAAGGAGGTAATTATTATATTTGCAAAGTAAAATATTCTCCAGGGGGAAAAAAAAGACTCATTAAAATGAAAAGCAATGACCTGAAATCAAAAGACTTGGGGAACCAGCTTTGTGTAACCTTGGGCAGATCATTTAGGCCACAGGCTTTAATGTTTTTTTCCCTATGAAATGAAAAAGGTTAGATTCAATGATCCTCTATATCTGGTCCCTCTCACATCCTATGATTCTTTTTTTTTTTGAAGTCAAATCAAAGTACCCTTTGATTTTTTAAGTCTACCATATGCATTGCCCAGTGTGCCCCCTCTGCTTAGAGTTCTACTTGGTGACAGAGATATGGGCAAGGAAAACCAGCACCTGATGAAGTCTGAGGGTATATGCCATACTTGACATCTATAGTTACTTCCCCTCTTCCCTTCCCAACCTCTTTTTAGAAGAAAGACATTCTGTGATTCTAAAAGGCTGGCACAGGATCTTGAAAAGGTAAAAATTATTTGTTTGAAAACCTTTTTGAGGAAAAAATTGCTATTTGCATGCAAGGCCCATGGTGTCCTGGGAGGTTGATAGTCAATAAACATTTATTAAGGGCCTACTACGTGCTAGGCACTTTGCTAAGTGCTAAATATGAAAAAAGAAAACAGCACTTGCCTTCAAGGAGCTTACAATCTAATTAGGGAAGATGGAACACAAAAGAAAGCTGAAAGGCAAGGCACGTGGTAGAGAGATTGGCAGGTTGGTACAGGGGAGTAGAAGAGGATGAGGTGGTGCCTGATGCAAGGGCATGGAAGAGAAGTCAGTCAGAAAAGTCCCAAACAGTGCAGCCAGGTGAGAAATGAGGATATCCCTGAGAAAAGCTCTCTACTTAAATGGAGGTTTGGAGTTCATGACCTCAAGCATGGCAGAATTGTGCATAATTTTAAGAGCAGCTCATCCATGCAAAAGACTGCCAAGCTGGGAGTCAAAACTGGATTTGAATCTCAGCTCTGCCACTTACGATGTATTATATTAGAAAGGCATTTAACCTTTTGGAGCCTCAGTTTTTTATCTGAAAGATGAGGGCATTCCAGCTCTAAATCTGATTTATGATCTTGATGGAAAAGTAAGAGGGGTCCTCTTTTAATGTAAAAGCCCAATTTAACAGACTCCTGATTAGAATCATTGCTGGAACTGCCTTAGGATGGCACATTTGTGTAAGCATGTGTCTGTATGATACCTTTAAAAGTATTGATGGCATAAGAAGAGTTGAGAGGCAACAAAAGCTTCAGGAGTGCCTGGTATGCTAGACTGGCATTCCCAAGGAAGAACCTCTCAAGACAGTGATAAAATGGGAATGAGGACACCTGTTCCCTACTTGACCCTTAAGAGTCTTATGGAAAGGGAGTTGGGGGATAATAATTGGGGGAAGAGTGTGGAGATGGTGGGAAGTGATAGCAAAAAAAAAAAATGTCAACAATACCCTTTGACCAATTGGGAGAAAACCATTTCTGAAGAATATGGGTAATGTGGCTACTTCTGCTTTTAGGATCCATGTAAAATTGAGACTCATTTATCTCATGTGAAGTTGAGATAGTCTCTTCATGTATAGCCTTTAGGCATTTAAAAACCTTTAACCCACTCAGACATTCCATGCACACAGACCCTCAAAAAGGGGAGGTTGGCTCAGCAGGCTACAAACCCTTCCAGAAATGGAACACTAGAGGGATTCTCATTCCAGACTGGCTACTCATTTTTGATGTGACCCTGGGCAAGCTTCCTAACCCTTCTGTGGCAAAGGTTGTATTTACACAAAGAAAAACATTTGGGTGAGAAAATGTTCAGGCAATTTTGCTGTGTGTCTAAATATGCAAATGTTTGCCCTCAGGTTGAATGAATAGGAATAGGTGAGTATCTGTTGATTCCCGTCCCCCTTCTTATCATGCAGCCTCTGTCTGTGACATAGCAGTTGTATAATTATCCATCCCATAACTGAAGGGATCTCAAGCTAGTTTTTGGTTGCCATGACCCAACAATGAAAAAGGTGAGATTTTCCCAGTAGACTCTGCCCTGGGGGTCCTGGACTTTCCCTGTATTCTTCTTTTCCCTGTAGTCTCCTTTCTGCCATATACTTTCCTGTTCTCCACTCGGTCCCTGGTTGTCTAGTACACTTAGTCAGTTACAACTGAATTTTTGCACAGTGTGAGGGGAATTGCAGCAAACAGAGTCTGTTCTTTTGAGGTAAACCACACATACAGACCCATGTCTTAAAGCACTAAAAGTCCCTTCCAGGGACTCAGTGTGGTCCTTGTGGCTTTAGTTCACAGACCCTTCAACCCAAGTTTGACCCTGATTCTCAGGGGTTTGAATCCTGTTTTTGTTCTAGTCTACCTTGATCCTAGGCCAGGTGATGGTACAGTGCATAGAGTTCCAGGCCTGAAGTCAAGAAGATTCATCTTTCTGAGTTCAAATCTGGCCTCAGATACTTACTAGCTATGTGCTCCTGGGTAAGTCACTTAATCCTGTTTGCCTCAATTTCCTCATCTGTAAAATGAGCTAGAGAAGGAAATAGCAAACCACTCCAGCATTTTTGCCAACAAAATCCCAAGTGGGGTCACAAAGAGTTGGACACGACTGAACAACAACTATCTTGATCTTACCCTGTGGATGCAGGCCAAGCTGCTTTTTTTTTTAAACTCCCTTTTGGCTTCTAGAGGAACAAGGTATTTCTCTGACTTGGGGCTCAGACTTCTCAGATTTCTCTGGCCCAGGATCCAACCTCCTTTGGGCTTCTGTGTGAAACTGAGGGCTATGAAGGTACTTTCCTCACTAACTTTGATCTGTGCCTCCTAGATTTCTTCCTATCCTTAGCCTTTGGCCTTAAGTTCTTCTAACAGTTTATGGACTCAATCTCTGCACCTTGGATCAATACATCCTACATCTCTCCTACCACTCCATCTTTTGTTTCTCTCTCTCTCTCTCTCTCTCTCTCTCTCTCTCTCTCTCTCTCTCTCTCTCTCTCATAGATTTCTAAGCTTTTCACAAGCCACTTTTCTTCTTTACCTTGTACCATCAGCTAATATGGCCCAATTTCCCTTAAGTGAGTCATAGGATTATAGGATTGAGATCTGGAAGAGATCTCATAAGTCATCTGGTCCAGAGGTGTCAAACTCACTGCAGCAGTTGCAGACCCACAAACCTCCTGAGTGAAGCCCAAACCAGATTAAAATGTCATTGAGAAATATTTAACAAAATAAATAAAAATACAATGCAACATAGATAATGCCAATTTGTGGTTTTCTAAGTCATCATGTAGCCCAGTTTCTCTTTGAGTTTGACACCACTGATGTAGTGGTGTCATTAGGTCTTTATCTTAAAGATAAACTTCTTTGTCTTCTCTCATAGAGGAGAGATGACTTGGCAAAGACATACATGTAGAAAATAGAAGAGCTGTGAATCATCTTTCAATATTGCCATTCCCAACATTTATCTTCATGGAGTTGTAGACTGTTAGAATTGACAGTGATCTTAAAGGTCACCTTGTCCAACCTCCTCATTCTACAAATAAAAGAAGAATCAGAGTAGCATCTCACTTTCCTATCATGATGCAACTTAAGAAATGGTAGAACCAGGACTAAAACCAAGGAATCTTGATTCTTAGTCTATATCAAAGAATAATGAGCAAATGACTCTAGAAAATCCCCATTGTCTTCTTTTAATCATTTGTCTTGGAAGTTGTGGGGGGTGCGGTTGGGGGAGAGAAAGGGCATGATAGTTGTTTTCAAGTATTCAAAGAGCTATCAGATGGAAGAGTGATTAGGCTTTTCTGCTTGGCCCCAGATGGCAGTATTGGGATCAAAGGTAGGAGTATGTCCTGTAAAGACTGGCCCATGTCCACAAAAGTAAAGGGCTAGCCTATGCTCGCCCAAAGGAATGTTGGTACATCTACGCGTAACCAGTTCACATGCTCCATGCATGCCTGTGGAATGCTTCTGGTGTCAGGGGACCTGGGCTCAAATCTTGTCGCCTGTATAATCTTGGATAAGTCCCTTAATCTCTTTGACCCTCAGTGTCCTCCTCTTTAAAATGATGGGGTTGGACTCAGTGGCCTCTGACATCACTTCTAACACTAGCTCTATGATCTTGTGAAGGGCTTTTAACATCCCTTCTGATTCTAAATCTTTGATTCTCTGATCCATGCTCTTAAAGTGTTTGTGGTTTGCATAAATATTTGAATTCATTTGCCTATGGCATACAATAGTTTTTAGCTGTTGTTGCTCTTCAGTCATTTTTCAGTTGTATCCAACTATTTGTGACCCCATTGGGGGTTTTCTTGGCAAAGACAACGGAGTGATTTGCCGTTTTCTTCTCTAGTTTATTTTACAGATGAAGAAACTAAAGCAAGTATGAGTTGCCCAAGGTCACACAGATAGTAAATGCCTGAGGCTAGATTTGAATTCACAAAGAGGAGTCTTCCTGACTCCAGACCCAGCACTCTATCCACTGTTCCACCTTGCTGCCCCATCAGTTTTTAGAGTTAAATTTAAATTTATTGTCAAATGACCTCTTTATTTTGTCCTCTCTGTAATTCTCCTTCCTATTTGTTCTCAAGATCCCACTTTTTTTTTCTCTAACCTTCTTAACAATTCATAATAATCTTTAGCTTGTTCTTGGCAAGCGCCATGCTGTAGTGCTTCCACAACTTAGAATCCTGGCCACTGAAGAATTAGTAGGGACTAAGGAGGGAATGTATGTGATAATTCAGAATGTATTAAAAATTCAAGTTAGATTTATTTTTAATTTGATTTAAATTTAAATTAATTCAAATTAAAAATCCAGAATGCATAAAAAAGCAGACCTGCAGTCTATTTGAGTATGTTGCCCATTGTTTTGTCATTGTTTTATATTTTTTAATGGTAATGGCATTCCCACATTATAGACAGGTAAACTGAGTCACAATAATTAAAAAGAGCCATTCAAGATCATGTGGTAGAAGGTGTTCTAGAAGCAGGACAATACTCCCAAACTCTGGAATTCCAGTCTGGTGTGTTGCTGTCTAGACAACCCTAGGCAACCAAATTATATGGGTCACCAAATTAAAGGTCAGAGATGGGTCCAATATAATCAGGAAGTCATCCAGTCTGTACACATGAAACACCAACCTTTGAGGACATATTAACAGCCACTGGGATTTCTACGTGATTGGTTTGGATATGATGTTTGTGTCCATAGTCAGAATGGCCTGGGGTGTTTTTATCAACGAAACTCAGATCCAGTTCAGTAAATGTAGCTGATGGTTAGAGTACTGTTTTGGGTACACTGAGACCAAGGAGGCAGAAAATTGACTGTCTGACCTTGAAGAGCCTTCCGTTGAAAGACGGAAACCAAAGTACAAAACCAAGTACAAATTCAAGGTTCGTCTACTTCACTGGACCCCAGAGGACAATTAGATTTCTTTGCATAAGGGCATGTGGGGGATGGAGCACTTTTCAGGGAGGGGAGAGAGAGCAGCAATGGTCTGCCCTTGTGTATCTAAAGTGGTACTAAAAATAGGAGGAAACTTTGGAATCTCAGCTCAGTGGCTTGCCACTTTGGAAACTAGTCCAGCCTGCCTTGTGGAACCCATTCAACCCTGTACAGGGGATAAAATGCGGAACCACAGACATAACCAACTGCCTTCTTGCTGAGGAGGAGAGTGATTCTGAGGTTAACAAACAGTTTACAAGTGGGCAATCTTTCCACTGTCTCATTTTCCTTCTTGGCCCTTTGTTGTTTTTAGACTTCATAAAGAAACTGATAGGAACTAAAACACCAAGAATAGATTTTATTATCCACTTAGAAAGCTCAAAGGACTACTAGAAAATTTGAGAGGGAGAATCTGGCTGAAATGAATATGTGGGGAACCCTATGGATGGGTACTAAGCGCTTCACTGAAGGTTGTAGGAAAAGTGTCATGTTTGAGTTTGTGAAGATCATGGAAAGAGGACAAAGGGATTCAGTTGAATGACTTAGTCTTGGCCCAATTCACTCTTCTTTTTCTTTTCTTTTCTCTTTTTTTTTTGGAATCAACAGAACTGTGACTAAGTTGTTGTATTTAAAAACTTTGTCCAAAATGTTTAAAACGCTCAGTAGGAAAAGAAGTTCAGACCTTTTAAGAAGAGTCTCTATAAAAAACAATTTTAGTCAGCAAAGCCAACTGGTTAAAATCTTTAAAAAAAAAACTTGCAGGAGCTGGAGGGATGAGTAAATTAATACCTTTGAGTTTAATAATTTTATCATGCAAATAACACATCTGTATTGTGCTTTAAAATTTACAAAACACCATCTTCACTACAACTCTGAGTTGGTGGGGCTACTTATTTTTGTTATTTTTAACTACCACCACCATCATTTCACTTATAAGGAAATGAGTACATAGAAGCTAAGGGACTTAACTAAGCTCATAAAGCTGGTAAGTGTTAGCTCTAATGCTCTAATGTGCAGAAAAGCCTTCATCCAAGCTGGGAAGGGGTAATTGACAAAATGGTCAGTGGTAACCACAATATGCTGATTAGGACATTAGAAGAAAGTAGGTTTGATCAGAGAAGAAAACCAGGTGTTTTCCGTGACTAGGTCCACATGAAATCGTCCAAATTGCCTAGATAGGTAGTTAGAATGATCAGTGACTGACAAATATCTGATCTCTGATGAAGCAGACCCATTAAAAATCTTCTGACACACTAGAGCAGGGAAATGGATGCATCAGGGGAGACTGGGGTGAGTTTTGCAAAATGGAAGCAGTGTGTAAGGCTCTGCAAACAGCATGTATATTCAAGAAGACTTTTGATTAGAAAATATTCTAATATTAGAATATCCTAATATTTTCTTACATATTGGAATATAAAAATATTTTAACATTTTCTTACATGTTTAATATTTTGATACTATAATTTATAATATTTGAACATATAAGAAAATATTTAGGGTAAATTCAAGGTAACTACTACTTTACTTGGTACATTTGGGCTGTGTGACCCTGGGGCAGAATAAGTTAAGTAGGAATTATTTACAGGTGAGATTAGAGGAATGGGATCCAGGACTGGCATCTATGTGGACACAAAAGTGGATATAGATGATGAGAACATTTGAGTAGACTGGAAGGGACGTTTCTTTTGTAGCTTTCACCACTTTGGCAGAAGCAGAGAGCAAATGATTGTATTAGCATTTCCACATAGATATTTAATAGTGTCAGGGAGAAGGAAAGCTGCTGGTATATAAAAGTGAGATAGAGATCAGGCTGAGACTGTGCTAATTGGCATCATCATATTTTTTATGTATGTTAGAGAATAGATGGGCTGAGACTGGTAGAGGCTGGGAGACGCAAGGGCAGTGGCGCTCATGGTGTTGGTCTATGATGTTTTTGTCTTATGCCATCATCATCTGGAAGGAGTTGTTTTCAAATTTTGGTATTGATTCAGATCATACATTGAGTTGTTACAGAATCTATACCCAAAATATGTCTTAGTATAGAGAGCAAATGATGATGAAGTTGTAAAAACATAGCCACTGCCTATCAAAATTGTATCACCTGACTTTGCTTCTGTTATTGTACTTTCTTAGAGTAGGATGCTACTGAGGGCATGAGCAATGGCCATTTGTAACTTTGGCACTAATATGTGCCTACCCATTACATTTCTTTATGTTTTGCTACAATGATAGTTTATTTTAATGTTAATATGCAAAATAGGCAGTGTTAAATTAACATTTATACCAACATTATATTTTATAAAAAAAGGTAGTTTCCTAAATTATGTGCTTTTAATTCTCATAATTAATTTTCTGTTGCTTGGGAAGGAATCTAACCATTAGAAATCTAACAAATGGGCAGCTAGGTAGTACAGTGGGTCAGAGTGCCAGACTTGTAGTCAGGAAGAGTCATCTTCCTGAATTCAAAATCCAACCTCAGACACTTACTAGCTCTGTGACCTGGGCAAGTCACTTAACCCTATTTGCCTCATCTAAAATGAGCTGGAGAAGGAAATGGCAAACCATCCAATATCTTTGCCAAGAGAACCCCGAATTGGGTCGTGAAGAGTTAGACACAGCTGAAAACACTGAACAACAACAACAAAGCAGTTGTTAATGTCTCTAATGTCATTTCTAATCACCACATCATAGCAGGTACTAATGCTGAACGGAACCAAGGCCTGTTCTTGGTGGTGAGCCTTTCTTTTCTGGGTCTGTAGTAACTTGTAGCCATAGCAACTGCAGGGGCAGTTGTCAGGCTTCTACTCTATGGGGCTGCTTCCAAGGATGATGTCTGGAGGGCACTGAGCTGGATATAGGTAGGGTGGTTTATGGGGCACTGCCATCCCCAGGGCTCTTGGGCTGTCTCCACTGGGGTGTGAGGGGAGATGACGCTCAAGGTTGTGGTTTTACTCACTTGACACACGCTGCCTTCCGTCTCCTCTTCAGAGACCTTGGCTGCTTTAGCTAGTCTGGCTTGCTTGCTGTGTGTGTAACAGTTGGTTGGCATATAATGTAAGGTGTACTTTTCTGCCAGGGAAGTTTCATTCTGTGGATTCAGCTAATCCATCAACTGATGGTATACTTATAATTAAGTCTGTAAGCTATGCCAATTAGCCTGGTTGAGCTAGAAAGAAACTTGGAGATTATCTCAGCCTGCTCCTTCATTTGATAGATGAGAAAACCAAGACTGAGACACAGAGGGACTTCACTAAGGTCAAGAGTCAGTTAATGACTGAACTGGGGCTAAATCAAATGTGTCCTGACCCCCAGACTTGCACTCATTCCTCTGCAATATTCCACCATGCAAAGAATAGCTGCAGCGGGAGCAGCAAAAGACAAAAATAAACAACAATCTAAAAACACTTATTAAGCACCTACTATGTGCTAAGCATTGTACTAAGCACTGGGGATACAAAGAAAGGTAAAAATAGTCCTTGCCTTTAAGAAACTAACATTCTAATGGGAGAGACAGCATGCAAACAACTGTGTACTTACAAGCCGTGCAAGGTAAATTGGAGATAAGCTCAGAGTGAAGGCAATCTTTTATCTATTGAATTAGCCTAATCTGGTCAGTAGAGACAATTTGCCCTTCTAAGCAGTGGGGAGAAAGTTAAAGGCAGCATAGCATAGTAGCTAGAGACTTGGCATTGGAGTCAGGAAGAACTGAGTTCAAATCCTATCTGACACATACTGACTTTGTGACCCTGGGCAAATGACATAATCTTTGGTGTACTAAGTAACTCTCTAAGATTATAAATTGCAGAGTAGGTGCCTCCCTGAACTGGTAGATGGAGTTTCCTGATACAAGAATTCCCTACACCAATTACATCAGTTCTAGTCCCTATCCCTATTTCTGTCAATTGGCTATATTATTTGTATGATTGCCCCAAGTCTGAGATACAATTATTTTACTTAGAGGATAATAATAAATTGTATTTATGTAGCTTCATAGTGGATAAAGCACTTTCCTGCTGGAGTACATAATATAGAATTACTATCCCTATTTTACCCATAAGAAAACTGAGGTCAAGAAAAGTAAAGTGACTCATTTAGGTCCACACAGATAGTACATGGTATGCTGAGGCTCAAATCCAGGTCTTTGGACTAGTAATCTACTGCTTTTTCCACGAAACCAGGCTGACACCCCTAGGGAAAGATTCCTTGTACTGCAGCCTCAGGCTCATTTCCAGTTTTCTAGAATGTGGAGGTCAGTTTATGGTAAAGGTGGTAGAAAGGTGACTTTGAAGTACTTTCTTGAAAATATATAGACAGTATTAGATTCAGATTGGAACATTCTTTTCATCCCTTGTTGCCTTTGTCAGGGAAGATATTAATGGCAGGAGCAGATGGCAGATCTTGCTGAATAAAGCTGGGTCATTTGAATGGTAATAGATTGCACATATTTGCAGCAGGTTCTTTCTATCCTTGTCTCCAATGTTTCTGTTTTGTTCATATGTTATTCATTGGTGTAAAAGTCACTCTCATAAATAGAGATGTATTAGAATAAAGCCAAGAAGCCAAGAGGACAGAACAAGGCAAATGTCAAAGATACACCATATATATTACGGACTCCATTGAAAGTAACCAAAAGCAGCTGCAAGTGACTGGCAAGAGGGTGGTGATGTGGAAGGAGGCCTCATCTGTAACTTGGGAGCCTTAGGTTCTAATCTGAGCTCTATCATCATCATCATCATCATCATCATCATCATCATCATCAACACCATCACCATCACCATCAGCTTCCAGGACCATTTGGTTCCAGGACCATTTCTTTCCAAAGTCTATCAAATTTAAGAGAATAAAACAAGGTAACAACAACAATAATAATATTGTCACCATGCTAAATACCAGTAATCTCCAACCTACATGGAATGAAAAGCTTTCAAAAACTAGAGACCAAGGAAAACAGATCAAATCCATATGGGAAAAGGAGGAGGCACAGATCACTCTCATCATCCTGTCTATTACTGGTGTTTTACCGAGGATGTTTGCAGTAAGCCTATAGAACATGAGCTCATAGACTAATAGTTTTTATTTAACCATAGACTGATCGTTTTTATTTATCCCCCTTTTGTGCCAGTCCATCAAAAAAAATCCCATTAAATATGAAAGAATAGCAGCAGAATAGCAACTTATTCCAAAGTCATTTCTAGCAACTGCGTCGATAGAGATGAAAAACAACAATAATACCAATAGCTAATGTATAGAATGCTTTTGGGTTTCACACATTATCTCATCTGAATCTCACAACAACCCTATAAGGAAGGCAGTACAGGTATTACTACCCCATTTTACAGATGAGGAAGAAGTAACTGAGAGGTTAGGTAATTTAACCGTGGTCTGAAAGCTAGAGATGGTATTTGGCTCCAAACTCTTCATTCTTTCTACTATGCTATGAGCTCTCTTTATGGCTTTGGCCAAGTACAGATCACTGGACTTCAGATACCTTAAACATAAAATGAGAGACACATGGAAAAAACACTGGATTTGAGTCCCATCTCTGATACCTAATAGACAGGTGACCATAAGCAAATCGTTTAATCTCTCTGAGCTTCCCTTTCCTTATCTATAAAATGGGATAATAATGCCTGCAATAACCTCCTGAAAGGGCTATTGTAAGATTGTAGTGAGATGTTTTATAAAGTGCTTTGTAAATCTAAATGAACTATAAAAAGTCAGCTCGTATTAAAATGAAGAGGTTGAATTAAATGATATGAGATCCTTTTCAGCTCAAAAATAACTGTCATAACAGTGATTCACTTCAAAAAACTAGTACAACCTTTATCCTTTTTTCACATTTAGGAGAGGAACATTAAAATCTGTCACCATTTAGACCCAAGTGCTAGGCTGAATCAAGGCTAGTCTTAAACATGAGTAGAATACATGGCTCTGTGAGAGGTGTGATGAGAGGGACCCACTAATTGCACACCCAACCAGACTTGTCTCATTGCCTGGAATCCCACCATTGAATGTTCATTTGCATTAACAAGGGTTCCTTTTGAAAATACCAGTACCTCCTGGAAGAGTTAACACAGTAAGAAACCTTAGGGTGAATAGTTGAGCATTTAAAACCTTTGGAATTTTAATTGGAATGAAGGTGGGGTGAAGAAGGAATGGTTTAGGAGCCTGGGCCACTGCGTGCAGAATCATGGAATCTCAGAGCTGAAAGGCACTTCAGAGGCTAACTCATCCCTTATAAGAATCTCCGTTACAACATACCCCAAAAGGGATCACTTGAGCTTTTGTTTGAAGACTTCCATGGAGGGAGAAGCCATTTTTTCAGCGGAGTCCTAGGTAGTATAAGCAGTGTGATAGACACCTAGACTGGTTCTAAGGCTGTGGTTCTAGATTACTCATAAAGGAGGTTCTTTACCTTTCCAAAACCTTTAAGCTGGGGCTGAGGTTCATTGGTCCCTGGCGGTAAGAGTGGGAAGGAAGGCAATAGCTGGTAGAGATCACAGACAGACAAAGAATTTACTGAGCACTTACCACGTGCCAGGTACAGTACTGCACTGGAGTTACAAAAGTAGAAAAAAAGACAGTCTCTACTCTTCTGTAGCTTACATTCTAATAGGAAAAGACAAGATATAAGACGGAACTGAAAAGTGAGGGAGGAGGGAGAGAGGGAAGGGAGGGTACCCACAGGGGCAGCCAGCATACAGGTAGAACAGAGTGGAGAATGAGCTATAAGTGAAGTAGGTAGGGGCCTGCAATTTAGAGCTGGACAGGGGAACCCTTTTAGAAATCAAGTCCAATCCCTCATTTTACAGATGAGGAAACTGAGGCCCAGAAAAGGGAAGTAAATTGCCTAAGGTCCCAAAGTGAGTGTTCTTATAAGAAGCTAATAGACCCCAATGTCCCCAGGGTAGGAGAGCCTTTCAGCCCAGGGCTCTACTAAGTTAGCCTTATATACTTTCCAGAGAACAGGAAGTTACTGTTAAAAAGGAGAAGCAGAAGAAAACCACTGCAATGTCAAATGTGTGTATGTGTTTGATTTTGTGGGCTCAGTCTGAACCCAGACTTAAGAACGAATTAGAGAAAACAGAGGAGGCTTGTTATGAGGGACAGGGCAGCCAGACCTTAGGGTTGAGGGTAGGGAGGCTGGTATCTTTTTTTCATGGGGTAGGGGCAGTAGCTCTTTAAGGAACAGAAGGCCAAACCCCACCTCCCTCCTTTCCCAACTCTTGACTGCCCTTGCTATCCAGAAAATCCGAATCTCTGCATTCCTTCTCCATAGGAAGACTGGAGCAAGGGCTCCAGGGGGACATCACTGACAACTTTGGTGCTACGCTGGAGGCCAGACCTCCTGGCTTCAGGCCCCTACAGGAAGCCACAAACTCAGCTTCTTTTACAGTCTTGTCTCCTAGATGGAAGCAAAAAGCCAGGCATTTCACCTCCTTGCTGGTCTGTCCCCTGTTCAGCATCAGGGAAGCCTGCTAGAAGAACCAGGTCAGAATAAACAGACCAGGTGGCATTCTTGGCTCTGACATGCTCCGAAGGTGTAGAAGAAAACAAGGTGGCCTTCTGTGGTTTTAGATTTTTCTCCTATAGCACAAACTACAAACTAGCCTCAGGTTAGGAAGATTAACATGATATGTTGGGGTCACAACTTCTCCAGTTGTACTTTGAGTTGACCTAGCTGTTCTCACGCCTGCTGGGGAGGGTGCATGATAAAGACAATATCCTTCAGGCTTAGAGCAGTTCCCTGAGCCAAACAGAAGTTTGAGCAGGGCTGGATATAGGAATTTTCTACTAACGAGGCCCTGGAAATAGTTATGGGGCAGTCTTTGCAGAGATAAAGGACTATGGATGTGGAACAATGCACAAATGCC